>NW_023276807.1:16443259-17060401 GCF_003668045.3 Cricetulus griseus | reverse complement strand
TAGGTCTCATTGCATGACAGAACAATAAGTTACCCATCACACATACAACATCCGCTCTAAGGAAACTGGACGACCACCTGATAACTCAGCATGAGAGACTAATTGGTCCAGTGTCTCTTCTACAGAAACACATGCTTTTACCATGCTCATAACATGGAAAGAGAGGGCTGTAGGGTTGGGTTTCAAGAATTAAATGTTTCAGTTCAGAGGAGGTACTCATTTCAACTCAGTCACATGACTAACATAGTTCTCTTTGTTCTAGTAGCAGAGGAGAGATGTGACACTTTGTTAACCTTAATTTTGTCTGTTACACCTGTTAGCTTCATAGGTACCACTGGGAAATGAAGTCCCTCATACTTTTATAGGCATGCAACAGCCCAGTTGAATATCTAAAGGTTATATAAATATAATCCCTACTAATCAAACCTGAGCTTAAATCAAATACTTAAGCTTTGCTACAAGTTAGCTGTCATTATACTTCTACCTTGAGTCATTAGAAATAAAATAGGCAACTACAGTCTCTTGGGCATAGACTTTTCTATATCATGCTATGTCTATAATCCATAATGTTTGATAGAGCTATGTGAATCAGTGATATGTGGAAAAAATTCATCCTATGTTTTTCTCTTTTTAATTTTTTATATAAATTAGAAACAAGATTGTTTTATATGTCAATCCCCATTCCCATTTCCTCCCCTCCCCCATTGCTCCCCACTAACACCCTACCTATCCAATACCATTTCTGCTCCTCAGGGAGAATGAGGCATTCCATGGGGGGTAATCAGAGTCTGTCATAGCCTTTGGGATAAGGCCTAGGCCCTGCCCCATGTGTCTAGGCTGAGGGAGTATCCCTCTATGTGAAATGGGCTCCCAAAATCCATCCCTATGTTAGGGATATAAGTACTGATCTACTATGAGGCCCCATAGAATTCTGAAGCCTCCTCACTGACACCCATATTCATGGGGTCTGGATGAGTTCCACGCTGGTTTCCCAGTGATCAGTCTGGGGGCCAAGAGCTCCCCCTTGTTCAGGTCAGCTGTTTCTGTGGGTTTCTCCAGCCTGGTCTTGACTCCTTTGCTCATTACTCCCCCTTCTCTGCTACTGGATTCCAGTTCAGTTCAGTGTTTAGCTGTGGCTGTCTGCTTCTACTTCCATCAGCTGCTGGATGAAGGTTCTAGGATTGCATATAAGTTAATCATCAATCTCATTATCAGGGGAGGGCATTTAAGGTAGCCTCTCCACTGTTGCTTAGATGGTTAGGTGGTGTCATCCTTGTAGATCTCTAAACATTTCCCTAGCAGGCAAATGGATGGAACTAGAAGAAACCATTCGGAGCAAAGTAACCCAGTCACAAAAAGACAACCTGGCATGTACTCACTCATATACAGATTTTACACATAGAGCAAAGAATTACCAGCCTATAATCTACACCAACAGAGAAGCTAGTAAACAAGGAGGGCTCTAAATGAGACATACATGGTCCCCCAGAGAAGAGAAAAGGGACAAGATCTCCTGAGCAAATTGGGAGCATGGGGGGAAGGGAGGGGGAGCTAGGAGAATGATAAGGGGAGAAGATGAGGGATGAGGTGGACATAAGAGAGCAGGAAGGATGTGTAGGGGGAAGAATAGAGGAGAAAACATCCTATGTTTTTCAAATTGAAGATCCAGGAACATTCATATCCATCTAGCAGACAAATCAGGCACTAGGAAAAGAACAGTATGGGACCAGCCATCAGGTAGCACTCATCTGCCCCCATCAGCCCAAAACAGGAACTTCATCCTACAGAACAGAGGATGTACATGACTTGTTTGTGGTGATATATTGTTTATGATTTAATAAAGCCACTGGAGATCAAAACACAATGCTAGCCACAGCCATAAAGGCCAGGCGGTGGTGGCATACACATTAAATCCCAGGACTCCAGGAGGCAGGCAGCTGGATCTCTGTGAGTTCAAGGGCACCCTGGAGCTACAATAGAGTGAATCAGTCTAAAATAGGAACAGTTAACACAAAGGAGATATCAGAACTTGGGATCCTATACCTTCAATCCCAGCTCTAGAGAGTATATAAGATAGGAATCAGCCATTCAGTATTCAGTCTCAGAGATTTATTCTCCAACCATGTTGAGGAGAGCATAGCACTCTAGGATTGCTGTCTTAGGTTTGGTGGACAGCATTGCACTCTGAGATTTCAGAGAAACAGGATCACCCATTTCTATTTGAGGTAGAGGTAAGAGCTAGTAGGTTGGTTTGGTTATATGATCTTTCAGCTTGAACCCCAATATCTGTCTCTGTGTTTTTGTTATTCATGTTACATTGTTGTCTTTGATATTCTACTTTTGGAGAAACATGTAATAGTGGAAATGAGTGATCTTTGTTATCAGAAAACTGGATATTTGGATCATAATATTATTGATAATTTTAATGCAATCTAAAGTACTGACCCATCGTCAGCAAATGTCAACCTCCTCATTAGAAAATTAGAAACAAACATACTAACCTAAGGAGACACTGCATCCCAGGCCTGTATAATTTCCTAATTCTGAGGAACAATTTTCCTCTAGGCTGTATGTTTTGGAATATTGCTTTAACTGTGTAAAGATGCATTACATTTTTTATGCTGCATTTGTTCAACAACGTAAAGATGTGTTACATTTGCTTATGCTGCATTTGTTAAAAGATGTGTGGCTTTGCCTTCCTAGGGTACCTGACTGGTCTAATGAAACAGCCAATAGCTAGGCAGTAGAGGGATATCCAGGGGTGGCAAACAGATAGAATAAATAGGAGGTGGAATCTAGGCTGGGGTGGGGGGAGGAAATAGAAGAGGATGAGGAAGAAAGACATGGAGGTGCCCAGGGCCAGTCAGCCAGCCAGTCAGCTGCCAGATGATAGACACAGAGTAGAACCTACAGAATCAAAGAAAGCTAAAAAGCACCAAGTCAAAATGTAGATGGAAAGAAACAGGTTAAATTATGTTATAAGAGATAGTGGGACAAACATAACATAAGGAGAATGTTCATAACTAATAAGCCTCTGTGTAATGATTTTGGAGCCTGTCGGTGGCACAAAAGAAAGCCTGCTACAGTGTCTCTCTCTGAGTTTTTACTTTGTGGCCATCTTTTCTGAATCTGGTGCAGTTTTCATAGTAAATAAATGAAATGAGGGGGAGTTAACACAAATCTTCAATAAGTGCATCATTCTCTCAGTCTTTGGATATGGTGATTATGAGAAGCCCTTTAAGGTCCTAGGTATTCAAGTCTATATATACCACAGCAAAATAATCAATAATATATCATATATCCCTTTTAATTCACAATAGGCTGTTTATGACATATCACTGTAGTAGTGCAATGGTAAGTAGCATAACATTTAAAAATCTACATGCTGATTAATTTCAATTGATTATATTTTCCTCTGGTGTCATGTCCAGTTTGGAAATGGTCACTGAACTTATTTCTCTTTATGCTATCAACCAGATCTGCATGGTGACTACTGACAGTATTCATAAAATCTGTTGTTCTACCATGCCAACAAAAAGTGAATGAACTAAATTCTCCAGTGATTGAGCCTCAGAGTTGTGGTTCATACATCCTAACTACATAGAGTTACTCTTAAATTAAGTAAGTTTCCCAAACTCTGTCCAATCTACAGCCATGTAACCCACAGTACAATGCAACAGAGAGGAGTGTGGAATGGGTGAAGCGTGTTTTTCTCTAAGTTAGAGTTACATTGCATTACTTTAAATCATTTAATGTAGATGTAAAGTCTCAGTGAACAAGGACATAGGGCCTTGTCAAGAGCCAGTGCAAATGAAGAGCCCTGATGCTGAAACTCTACTTCAAATGATGGCTATTAATAAGTCACAACTGGATTATTTTTTAAAAAATGGTAGAAAAGGATATAAGGCAAAAATCTTCTTACTCTGCATTCGATGTGGAGAATACAGGCCAGAGCCATATGCTCAGGTCTTTTATTTCCACTTAATGATTCAATTTTTTTTTTAAATTTCATGAAGAGCTTTCTTCTGAGGGTAAAGAAAAAAAGAGGGGTTTAAAATTTTAAGCATGTACTTGTGCTGTAGAATGAATTGGAAATGTAGCAAGAGGAAGGGTGAAGCTCAATTCATTTGACGCTTGTGATTTTGTGTATTGCTGCAAGATCAAGAAGGAATTTAACAAAATCTCTCAAGAGAGTAGGAAAATAAGTTAAAATGACAAAGCTTTCTTAAATACTTTACATATAATTAACATAGTAATTGCACTGTTTTATCTCTGGGCATCATGGTAGATTTACTGTTCAGTGATGAATGCTCTTGATGCTCACTCAAAGTCATTGTTTATATTCAGGGAGTACATGTTATCTCTTCTGATGCTTTATGTGTGTCTGTATTTATAATTATCCTCTCCTCTAATTAGTGGAGTTTTGCTGAGTGATTGTCAGTTTGTTGTTAAATTATGCATATTTGAGTTGGGTAATACAGCTGCTCAATATATAATCCTGAGACAAAAACACAAGAAAACATTTTTAAAAATTAAAAGAAGTTATCCTTGTCCAGACATGATTTTAAAAAACAAAATGAAAAAATTTTACATTCAGTAATCAAACCTTTTGTGTCAATCAGAATTCTATCCTTGGTATGGCATACCTGAGATAAATCAACTTAATTCATGTACTCTTCTTTAATTTGCCGTAGTTCTTTGTGTAGAGTTGAGGCCTACTATCCCCTTTAGCATGTCTATTATTGTTGGTTATTATGGGCTATTATTCAGCCCATGTTTAGACAGTCACACTGGTGAGATTTTATGGATTACATTACTAGGAAACACCATCTTCCAGCAAACTCCCTGGTCCTCTGGTTCTTATAATCTCTCCACCCCATGAGAAGGTTCTAGAGGTATCGAATCCATTACAGTGGCAAAAAGATGGCAGTAGGTGGCAAAAGCAGGAAGCTGCCTGATCACATCCACATCAGAGAGAGAACAAATAAACACATATAACCTAATCAGAAATCTGGTTCTGAGAATCAAACCATTTTCAGCACAAGTCTAATGACCTGACCTTGTCATCCAGAACTAAAGTAAAAATGGAAGGACAGAACCAAGTCCACAAAGTTGTTCTCTAACCTCCACAAGCACACCATAGCACATGTATCCACACATATGCATTGTGTACATGCACACATGATAATAATAGTAAAATTCTTTAAAGGCATATAAATTACCTAGCTAGATGTTCATATGAAAACACTGGAACACAAATAAGTAAATTAGGAATGAACTATAAATATAGTTCATTTTATACAATATAGCATATGTATTTTAATACAAATTATTTTTCAAAGTAACAGGCTTTAGCTTGGAATAAAAACGTTAGTTAAAAACGGGTGCTTTTCACTGCTTTTTTGTGATCTTCCAAGTGGTCCTTTAGTCGGTTGCCAAAGCACAGAAAAGAGGCTGTTTCTAGCATTAACGGTTTTGTTCTGGAACATGGTCTTTGCTTCCAGTCAATCATCTGTGGCATTAAAAATGATCAACCTGCTTTCCAATTTAATGAAGAGTTTCTGAGAAGCAATTTCTCTCTTTTTATAGTAACGATTGTATCCTGTGTTCAAATATCACTCCATTCTTGCAGGACAAAAGACTTCTGGCTTGTTAGCAATTCAACATAACCATGCCAACTGCCATCAGTGCCTAAAATAGCTTTAAAGATGGGAAGATAGGGAAAAAGGTTGCACAGCATTTGCCTAGGTACATCATCATCACACACACACACACACACACACACACACACACACACACACACACACACACACACACCACAAAGAAAAGAACAAAAAGAAAGTCAGATATATCTATGAATCCATCCCTCACATATTGCTGTAGAAATCTCTGGGTATCTCACAAACCAAGGAAATAAGACAATGTGGAACTATCAAGAATCACACACAAAATAGCTAAATAAGAGAAACAGATACATTTGAGTGTGAGTTACGAACCTCTACAAAATACAGTTAAAAGAACAACATAAAATGCACCCTAATGACAATAAATGAAGGTAAAAATAAGATGTAAAAGAACTCATCAAGGACCTAAAACCTAATTTTTTAAGAAAATGAATATAACTAGGTTACCATTATAGATTACAGAAAATCAGTACACAGATTCACATAATATGCAGTCTAGGCAGACTGACCTGGAACTAGGTGAGTGAGCCCCTGCCCGCTCCCGACCCCAGACCAGAACACCCCACCACCCCCATCCCACCACCCCCGCCTGAGCCTGCCGGCTTGGGCCAGACACGCCCAGAGAGGGAGGAGCCCCCTGCCCCACCAATCTGCTAGCACCCCATTCTTACATTCCGCCGCCGCAGACTGACCTGGAACTAGGTGAGTGAGCTCCTGCCCGCTCCCGACCCCAGACCAGAACACCCCACCACCCCCATCCCACCACCCCCGCCTGAGCCTGCCGGCTTGGGCCAGACACGCCCAGACAGGGAGGAGCCACCTGCCCCACCAATCCGCTAGCACCCCATTCTTACATTCCGCCGCCGCAGACTGACCTGGAACTAGGTGAGTGAGGCCCTGCCCGCTCCCGACCCCAGACCAGAACACCCCACCACCCCCATCCCACCACCCCCTCCTGAGCCTGCCGGCTTGGGCCAGACACGCCCAGAGAGGGAGGAGCCCCCTGCCCCACCAATCTGCTAGCACTCCATTCTTACATTCCGCCGCCGCAGACTGACCTGGAACTAGGTGAGTGAGCCCCTGCCCGCTCCCGACCCCAGACCAGAACACCCCACCACCCCCATCCCACCACCCCCGCCTGAGCCTGCCGGCTTGGGCCAGACACGCCCAGAGAGGGAGGAGCCACCTGCCCCACCAATCCGCTAGCACCCCATTCTTACATTCCGCCGCCGCAGACTGACCTGGAACTAGGTGAGTGAGCCCTGCCCGCTCCCGACCCCAGACCAGAACACCCCACCACCCCCATCCCACCACCCCCTCCTGAGCCTGCCGGCTTGGGCCAGACACGCCCAGAGAGGGAGGAGCCCCCTGCCCCTCCAATCTGCTAGCACTCCATTCTTACATTCCGCCGCCGCAGACTGACCTGGAACTAGGTGAGTGAGCCCCTGCCCGCTCCCGACCCCAGACCAGAACACCCCACCACCCCCATCCCACCACCCCCGCCTGAGCCTGCCGGCTTGGGCCAGACACGCCCAGAGAGGGAGGAGCCACCTGCCCCACCAATCCGCTAGCACCCCATTCTTACATTCCGCCGCCGCAGACTGACCTGGAACTAGGTGAGTGAGCCCCTGCCCGCTCCCGACCCCAGACCAGAACACCCCACCACCCCCATCCCACCACCCCCGCCTGAGCCTGCCGGCTTGGGCCAGACACGCCCAGAGAGGGAGGAGCCCCCTGCCCCACCAATCTGCTAGCACCCCATTCTTACATTCCGCCGCCGCAGACTGACCTGGAACTAGGTGAGTGAGCTCCTGCCCGCTCCCGACCCCAGACCAGAACACCCCACCACCCCCATCCCACCACCCCCGCCTGAGCCTGCCGGCTTGGGCCAGACACGCCCAGACAGGGAGGAGCCACCTGCCCCACCAATCCGCTAGCACCCCATTCTTACATTCCGCCGCCGCAGACTGACCTGGAACTAGGTGAGTGAGGCCCTGCCCGCTCCCGACCCCAGACCAGAACACCCCACCACCCCCATCCCACCACCCCCTCCTGAGCCTGCCGGCTTGGGCCAGACACGCCCAGAGAGGGAGGAGCCCCCTGCCCCACCAATCTGCTAGCACTCCATTCTTACATTCCGCCGCCGCAGACTGACCTGGAACTAGGTGAGTGAGCTCCTGCCCGCTCCCGACCCCAGACCAGAACACCCCACCACCCCCATCCCACCACCCCCGCCTGAGCCTGCCGGCTTGGGCCAGACACGCCCAGAGAGGGAGGAGCCACCTGCCCCACCAATCCGCTAGCACCCCATTCTTACATTCCGCCGCCGCAGACTGACCTGGAACTAGGTGAGTGAGCCCCTGCCCGCTCCCGACCCCAGACCAGAACACCCCACCACCCCCATCCCACCACCCCCGCCTGAGCCTGCCGGCTTGGGCCAGACACGCCCAGAGAGGGAGGAGCCACCTGCCCCACCAATCCGCTAGCACCCCATTCTTACATTCCGCCGCCGCAGACTGACCTGGAACTAGGTGAGTGAGGCCCTGCCCGCTCCCGACCCCAGACCAGAACACCCCACCACCCCCATCCCACCACCCCCTCCTGAGCCTGCCGGCTTGGGCCAGACACGCCCAGAGAGGGAGGAGCCCTCTGCCCCACCAATCTGCTAGCACTCCATTCTTACATTCCGCCGCCGCAGACTGACCTGGAACTAGGTGAGTGAGCTCCTGCCCGCTCCCGACCCCAGACCAGAACACCCCACCACCCCCATCCCACCACCCCCTCCTGAGCCTGCCGGCTTGGGCCAGACACGCCCAGAGAGGGAGGAGCCCCCTGCCCCTCCAATCTGCTAGCACTCCATTCTTACATTCCGCCGCCGCAGACTGACCTGGAACTAGGTGAGTGAGCCCCTGCCCGCTCCCGACCCCAGACCAGAACACCCCACCACCCCCATCCCACCACCCCCGCCTGAGCCTGCCGGCTTGGGCCAGACACGCCCAGAGAGGGAGGAGCCCCCTGCCCCACCAATCTGCTAGCACCCCATTCTTACATTCCGCCGCCGCAGACTGACCTGGAACTAGGTGAGTGAGCCCCTGCCCGCTCCCGACCCCAGACCAGAACACCCCACCACCCCCATCCCACCACCCCCGCCTGAGCCTGCCGGCTTGGGCCAGACACGCCCAGAGAGGGAGGAGCCCCCTGCCCCACCAATCTGCTAGCACCCCATTCTTACATTCCGCCGCCGCAGACTGACCTGGAACTAGGTGAGTGAGCTCCTGCCCGCTCCCGACCCCAGACCAGAACACCCCACCACCCCCATCCCACCACCCCCGCCTGAGCCTGCCGGCTTGGGCCAGACAAGCCCAGGCAGGGAGGAGCTCCCTGTGCCCCAAATCTGGTAGCACCCCACTCTTCCATTCCGCCGAACGACCAAGAAACTAGGAACTAGCGAGGAGACCACCAGGAGCGTCGAGATCATCTAGAGTTGTGGACATCGAATTCCTAGCCCCCACACACCACTGGGCCACAAGAGGAGATAGAGAGAACCCACCCGCACCCACTAAAAGGATATGGGGAGAAGACAGAATAAGATTTCACTCAACAACACAAAGACCAACATGACACCACCAGAACCTAGGGACTCCACTCCGGCAAGAGCTGAAAAGCCCAACACAGAGCATGAAGATGAGATGGACCTCAAAAATTATCTCAGCAAGTTGATAGAGACCTTTAAAGAGGAAACAAGAAAATCCCTTAAAGAAATAGAAGAGAAAACAAACAAAAAATTAAATGAATTGGAGGAAAAGACAAACCAAAAAATTCAAGAAATAAATAAATCTCTTAAAGAATCCAAAGAAAGCCAAGAAAAAACATCCAAGCAAGTGAAGGAAGCTCTTGAAATAGTTCAAAACATGAAAGCTGAAATACACACAATAAAGAAAACACAGAATGAGACCATGTTGGAAATGGAAAGGTTGGATAAACGATCAGGAACTAAAGATGTAAGTGTATCCAACAGGATTCAAGAGATGGAAGAGAGAATCTCAGCCACTGAAGACTCGCTAGAGGATATACATTCATCCACCAAAGAGAACCTCAAGTCCAACAAAACCCTAACACAAAATATCCAGGAAATATGGGACACCGTAAAAAGGCCAAACCTAAGAATAATAGGTGTAGAAGAAGGTGAAGAAATACTGCTCAAAGGTACAGAAAACATATTCAACAAAATCATAGAAGAAAACTTCCCCAACCTACAGAAGGATATGCCTATGAAAGTACAAGAAGCTTACAGGACACCAAACAGACTGGACCACAAAAAGAAGTCGCCCCGACACATAATAATCAAAACACCAAATCTACAGAATAAAGAGAAAATATTAAGAGCAGCAAAGGAAAAAGGCCAAGTAACATATAAAGGCAAACCAATCAGAATCACACCCGACTTCTCAATGGAAACTCTGAAAGCCAGAAGGTCTTGGATAGATACCCTACAAGCACTAAGGGAGCATGGATGTCAACCCAGACTACTGTACCCAGCAAAACTTTCAATCACTATAGATGGAGAAAACAAGATATTCCACGACAAAAACAGATTTAAACAATACATATCAACAAATCCAGCACTACAGAAGGCTCTGGAAGGAAAACTCCAACCCAACGAACATAACTACACTCACAAAAACACTGTCAGTAGTTAATCGAATTTCACCAAACACAAAAAGAAACAGAAGGGCAAAATCCACACGCAATGATACCACCAACAATAAATCCAAAACCAAGAAGAACCAATGAACAATGGACGTTAATATCCCTGAATGTCAATGGTCTTAACTTACCCATAAAAAGATACAGGCTAACAGAATGGATACGAAGACAGAATCCATCCTTCTGCTGTTTACAAGAAACACACCTCAAATTCAAAGACAGGCGATACCTCAGAGTAAAAGGATGGGAAAAGATTTTCCAATCAAATGGGCTCAAGAAACAAGCTGGGGTAGCAATACTAATATCTAACAAATTAGACTTTAAACTGAAAGCAATCAAAAGAGATAAAGAAGGGCATTTCATACTCATCACAGGAAAAGTCCATCAAGACGAAGTCTCAATCCTGAACATCTATGCCCCTAATACAAAAGCATCCACTTTTGTAAAAGAAACATTACTAAAGCTCAAACCACACATAAAACCACACACACTTATAGTAGGAGACTTCAACACCCCCCTTATACCACTGGACAGAACTACTAGACAGAAACTTAACAAAGAAACAAAGGATCTGAAAGAAGTTATGACACAACTGGGTTTAACAGATATCTATAGAACATTCCATCCAAACACAAAAGAATATACCTTCTTCTCAGCGCCACATGGAACCTTCTCAAAAATTGACCACATAGTTGGCAGCAAAGCAAACCTCCACAGGTACAAAAGTATTGAAATAACCCCCTGTATCTTATCAGACCACCATGCATTAAAGCTAGAATTCAACAGCAATACGAATTGCAGAAAACCTACATTTACGTGGAAAATGAATAACTCCCAATTGCACCATTCCTTGGTTGAGGAAGAAATAAAAAAAGAAATCAAAGACTTTCTAGAATTTAATGAGAATGTAGACACAACATACCCGAACTTATGGGACACCCTGAAAGCAGTGCTAAGAGGGAAGTTCATAGCACTAAGTGCTCACATGAAGAAACTGGAGGAAAGTCACATTAGAGAATTGACAGAACAACTGAAAGCTTTAGAGCAAGAGGAAGCAAACTCACCAAGGAGGAGTAGACGCCAGGAAATAATCAACCTGAGAGCCGAAATCAACAAAGTAGAAACTAGGAAAACAGTACAAAGAATCAATGAAACAAAGAGTTGGTTCTTTGAGAAGATCAACAAGATAGACAAGCCTCTAGCCAAACTAACCAAAAGGCAGAGAGAGAGCATGCTAATTAACAAAATCAGAAATGAAAAGGGAGACATAACAACGGACACTGAGGAAATCCAGAGAATCTTTAGGTCATACTTTGAAAACCTGTATTCCACAAAATTGGAAAACCTAAAGGAAATGGACAACTTTCTGGATAAATATCACTTACCAAAATTAAATCAAGATCAGATAGACAGTTTAAATCGAACTATAACCCCTAATGAGATAGAAGCAGTAATCAAAAGCCTCCCAACCAAAAAAAGCCCAGGGCCAGATGGCTTCACTGCAGAATTCTACCAGAAATTCAAACAAGAGCTAATTCCAGTACTCCTCAAACTGTTCCACACAATAGAAGCAGATGGGATATTGCCAAACTCTTTCTATGAGGCTACAATCACTTTGATACCCAAGCCTCACAAAGATATGACTAAGAAAGAGAACTACAGACCGATATCCCTCATGAACATCGATGCTAAAATACTCAATAAAATATTGGCCAACCGAATACAAGAACATATCAGAAAAATCATCCACCATGATCAAGTAGGCTTTATCCCAGGGATGCAAGGATGGTTCAACATACGAAAATCCATCAATGTAATCCACTATATAAACAAACTTAAAAAGAAAAACCACATGATCATCTCACTAGATGCTGAAAAAGCCTTTGACAAAATCCAACATCCCTTCATGATAAAGATCTTGGAGAGAACAGGAATAACAGGAACATATCTAAACATGATCAAGGCAATATATACCAAACCAATAGCCAACATCAAAGTAAATGGAGAGAAACTCAAAGCGTTTCCTCTAAAATCAGGAACAAGACAAGGCTGTCCACTCTCTCCATATCTCTTCAATATTGTACTTGAAGCTCTGGCTATAGCAATAAGACAAGAAAAGGGGATCAAAGGGATACAAATTGGAAAGGATGAAGTAAAACTTTCACTATTTGCAGATGACATGATAGTCTACATTAGTGACCCGAAAAACTCTACCAGGGAACTCCTACAGCTGATAAACACCTTCAGCAAGGTAGCAGGATACAAAATTAACTCAAAAAAATCAGTAGCCCTACTATATACAGATGATAAATCCAATGAGAAAGAAATCAGGGAAACATCACCTTTCACAATATCCACAAGCAACATAAAATATCTGGGGGTAACACTAACCAAAAAAGTGAAAGACCTGTACAATAAGAACTTTGAGACTTTAAAGAAAGAAATTAAAGAAGATACCAGAAAATGGAAAGATCTCCCATGCTCATGGATAGGTAGAATTAACATAGTAAAAATGGCAATCCTGCCAAAAGCAATCTACAGATTCAATGCAATCCCCATCAAAATCCCAACACAGTTTTTCACAGACATTGAAAGAACAATACTCAACTTTATATGGAAAAATAAAAAGCCCAGGATAGCCAAAACAACTCTTTACAATAAAGGATCTTCTGGAGGCATCACCATCCCCGACTTCAAGCTCTACTATAGAGCCATAGTTCTGAAAACAGCTTGGTATTGGCACAAAAATAGACTGATAGACCAATGGAATCGAATTGAAAACCCTGATATCGACCCACGCACCTATGGATACCTTATTTTTGACAAAGGTGCTAAATCTATACAATGGAAAAAAGACAGCATCTTCAACAAATGGTGCTGGTACAATTGGATTCGGACATGCAGAAAATTACAGATAGATCCATACCTGTCACCATGCACAAAACTTAAGTGCAAATGGATCAAAGATCTCAGCATAAATCCAACCACACTGAATCTTCTAGAAGAGAAAGTGGGAACTACCCTTGAACAAATTGGCACAGGAGACCACTTCCTGAACATTACGCCAGAAGCACAGACATTGAGGTCTGCAATTAATAAATGGGACCTCCTGAAACTGAGAAGCTTCTGCAAGGCAAAGGAAACAGTCAGTAGGATAAAACGACCACCCACAGAATGGGAAAAGATCTTCACCGATCCCACATCTGACAGAGGACTGATTTCCAAAATATATAAGGAGCTCAAGAAGCTAGCCACCAAAACACCAAACAACGAAATTAAAAAGTGGGGTGCAGAACTAAATAGGGAATTCTCAACAGAGGAATCTGAAATGGCTGAAAGACACTTAAAAAAGTGCTCAAAATCATTGGCCATCAGAGAAATGCAACTCAAAACAACTCTGAGATACCATCTCACGCCTGTCAGAATGGCTAAAATAAAAAACACCAATGACAATCTATGCTGGAGAGGATGTGGAGAAAAAGGAACACTCCTCCATTGCTGGTGGGAGTGCGATCTTGTAAGACCACTCTGGAAATCAGTATGGCGGTTGCTCAGAAAAATGGGAATCAGTGTACCTCAAGATCCAGCCATTCCTCTCTTGGGTATATACCCAAATAGGGCATGTACTTACAACAAGGACATATGTTCAACCATGTTCATAGCAGCATTGTTTGTAATAGCCAGAACCTGGAAACAACCTAGATGCCCCTCTATTGAAGAATGGATTGAGAAAATGTGGTACATTTATACAATGGAGTACTACTCAGCAGAAAAAAGCAATGGAATCTTGAAATTCGCAGGCAAATGGATGGAACTAGAGGAAACCATCCTGAGTGAGGTAACCCAGTCACAAAAAGACAAGCAAGGTATGTACTCACTGATATATGAATTTTAGACATAGAACAAAAGACTACCAGTATATAATGCTCTTCACCAAAGAAACTAGGAAACATGAAGGACTCTAAGGGTTAAATGGTCCCCAGGAATGGAAATGGCATGAACTCCCGAACTAATTGGGGGCATGAGGGTGGGGGGGGAAGGAGCTGCTACAATAAGAGCAAGAGAAGAGGAGAAGAGGAGAGGAAATGGAGGGGCAGAAACATTGAGTTGGGGGAAGAATAGAGGAAAGAGAGCAAGATGAGAGAAACGATATCAGAGGGAGCCACTGTAGGCCCGAGAAGGGATCAGGAACCAGGGAGATCTCCAGAGACCTACAAGGATGACACGATCTGACAATCCAGGCAATGGTGGAGAGGATAACCTAAAAACCCTCCCCCTAAAATGAGATTGATGACTTCTCTTTATGCCATCCTAGAGCCCTCACCCAGAGGCTGATGGAAACAGAGACAGACATCCACAGATATACAATGAGCCGAAATCGGGAATTTAGTTGAAGAGAGGGAGGAATGAAGAACGAAGGGGTCTGTATTAGGATGGAGAAACCCACAGGAACTGTTGGCCTGAACAAGGGAGAGCACATCGACCTCAGATGCTGTCCAGGAGGCCTGTACAAGACTGATCCAGACCCCAGAACATAGATGTCAATAAGGAGGCCTCTGCACTCCAGGGAGCCTCTGGTAGTGGATTAGTATTTTTCCCTGGTGCAAGAAGGGACTTTGAGAGCCCATCCCATATGAAGGGTTACACTCTGGCCCTGGACACATGGGGAAGGGCCCAGGATCAGCATAGGAAGACTTGGTGGACTTTGCTGAGCTCCCGTTGAGGGCCCTACCCTGCCTGGGGAGTAGTGGGTGGATGGGGTTGGGGGGATGGGCTGGGGGTGGGGGAGAAAGTTTGGGGGTGAGGGGAGGGAGAGGGAGAAGGGACTTGAAATAAGCTTGTTCCCTAACTAGAACTAATAAAATAAAATAAAAAAAAAAAAAAAAAAAAAAAAAAAAAAAAAAAATATGCAGTCTATACTTGTCACAAAGATACAACAATCAAAAATATGCAAAATATTTTGAAAGAATAATGGAGTTGGTGAGAAAAAGCCAAGAAATAAGTCAGGAAAAATATTGTCAACTTTTAATCAAAGACTAAAGAAAACATAGGAAAGGAAAAGGGTGATCTTAACCAATGTGACCCAGCTCCCTATAATTCTGTGTATAAAATTAAACAAACACAGACTTCACAACTTTCACCAAATTACCTTAAAATGACTCTTGAACTGTTACTGAAACCTAATTTTTAAACAAGTAAATAGCAACATTGTACATGTGTTTTTTATTCTACCTCAATCAAGATTGGAGCAGGAAATAGATGGCAAGTGCTTTCTTTATATTTTGATAGAATGACATAATTTCTACATGAAACATTTTGTTGCTTATTTTTGTAGATATTAAATGTATATATTCACATACACTGCAAAGCTGAATTTCAAACTAAACATACACACACATACAACCAAATTGATTTTTTCTTTCTTTTTTTTCCCCTTTTTTTCTGAAACAGGGTTTCCTCTATGAAACAGTCCTGGCTATTCTGAACTCACTCTGTAGACTAGGATGACCTTAAACTCACAGAGATCCTCCTGCCTCCGCCTCACAAGTGCTGGGATTAAATGTGTGCACCACCATACCCAGCCCATGACTAAATTATTTTAAAATAAATTTCTAAAGGATTGCATTTTCAGGGTACCATAAATTATGCTATTTCATTTTATTGTTAACTTTCTAGGCTAAAACACAAAGTAATGGGTATCATCAAGGCATCTCCACACATATTTGCTATCATACTTACCTCTCTTGGCTCCTCTACCATTGACCTGTTCCTCGTCTTTCCCCCATTCTGGCTGGTTTCCTTTCTTCTCCTAGTTAGTACCCATCCTGAATTCTTTTTCTCCTTAAAATTTCAAAAATTCATTAGTATTTTACATATTAATTACACATAATTGGTTTCATTGTGGCATTTTCATATATTGCATTTTTAAATAAATATTTTTGTTGCTACTATATAATAGACCTATAAAACCTTAATCCCATGTAAGCAAGAAACACATGTTTCATTCATAAAATATGAATTCAAGACAGAAAATAATTTGACCATATATACATTTTAAAGATTATATCAGCTGAAATAGCATAGTTTACATAAATTGTCCTTTTTCCCCTCTCCACTCCTTTCCATGTCTGTCCTGGCCTCCATGCTCGCTCTCAAACTTTTGGCATCTTTTTAGTTAATTATTATTGTTTCTCATACACATACAAAAAATAAGCACAAACAGTCAAATAAAACCTAATGAGTCCATTTAGTGTTACAAGTATATATCTGACTTCAGGGCTGAAAACTTGGTATTGGACAACCAATGAGGGGAAATCATCCCTGGGAGAAAAGAATTTTCCTTCTCTTAGTAGCTTTGAATTGACTGTAGCTGTTGGTCAATGGATGAGGCCCTGTGTAAATTCTCACTTCTTTCTAGGCATGTATGCATTATCATTGTTGAGGTTTGTTTGGGCAGCCTGTTGTTAAAGTACCATGATTGTGGCCTCCCTGTCATTTCTGGGAGACACAATCTCACAGCAATCTTCCT
The DNA here is from genome assembly GCF_003668045.3 of Cricetulus griseus. Taxonomy (NCBI): domain Eukaryota; kingdom Metazoa; phylum Chordata; class Mammalia; order Rodentia; family Cricetidae; genus Cricetulus; species Cricetulus griseus. The sequence goes on along the minus strand of NW_023276807.1, from coordinate 17,043,481 downwards.
GGTCCTCTGGCAAATTTTCACCCCTTTTTTGTAGTGTTGTCTGAGACTTTGATGTGGGAGTTGTGCTGTAGATATATCAGCTGGGGATAAGCAGCCCACAGTCTGCATTTTGACCATTTGGGACGTCTTGCTGTGATCTCAGTCTGCTGCCTAGAGAATCTTCTTTATCGAGGGTGAGAACTATGATCTATGGGTATAAATAAAAGTACTTAAATGCAATTAGGAATTTTACTGGTTTGGGAAAGAAACAGAAGAATGTTCTCCTCTAAGAACCATGACCTCACTAGCTCATATTATTTTATGCTATTTAAATTACATATAAATATACATATGCATAAATTGTGTGTAAAGTAAATAAAAATACATATAAAAATAATTATGTGAAAATATACATTACATATGCCTATACATGTTTTTTATTGAAGTGTGCCACATGGAATTGACAATTCTCTCACCAAAAGCTATAGACTATCTGTCATGGTTTGCTTTGCGTAGGAAATATTTGTGTTGTTTTCTTGTTTGAATCCTTTTTATAAATAAATTCACTATGTATATTCATTGTCTGTGATAATGAATTCTTTATGTATATACATAAAGAAATATCAGATGTTAGAATTTTCCACCCTTTATCATAATATTAGTATTGTTGTCAAATTACAGTGTGTGTGTGTGTGTGTGTGTGTGTGTGTACCTTTGTCTAAATGTTTGTAAGTATACTACATGAGAAAACACCAATGTTTTAACTTAAGATTTATTATCCTAATTTTATCCCCATGGTAAAGTTCACTACAACTGAAGTTAATGAACACAATCTTCAGAAAGAATTGTTCATTTAAAGAGAGTCTAAATTGTGCCATCAATTACATTAATATGTGACATTTATTTTAAAGGAAAATAAAACTTTCATGCTTCTATGCCTTTGTAGTAATAAAAGATAGGAAATATTTTTCCTGAAACTGACTTAAAAATAACATTTTTCTGTACTCTACAGTTTGTTAGACATTTATAGATTCTGAATTGTATAAAATTAAAATGCTCGCCATGTAATTAAAAGTACATAGCATATCACCTATTAAATTGCATTTAATATTCAACTTTGCTTATATATAAACAAAAATAAAATGTTATGTAAATTTATGTCATATATATGACAAAATAATTGTTAGATCAAAATATATGAGATTTTATTATTTCTGTCTATCATGTAATAGTATACTAATCTTCAAGCAACAAATATATTCAGATACATTTGCAATGTTTCATTGCAAAATATAGAATATTTCAAAACAAACTAGATGAGTACTTTTGAATGTCCTATTCATATTTAAATATTTCTATTACACTAGGAATTATATATACATATTAGGAGAAAAAGTGAAGGATATAGCAAAGTTTACACAAACATTAATATTAAGTACATTGTCATCATCTACTTAAAAGACAGAAACCATGTTTCATCTCTTAATTACACTTAACTTTGTAATTTTAAATAATTAAGAGATTTTTATCACATCCAAAGTGAAAAGGCAGATGTGAATAGTTGAAGGAAAAGACATGGACCTTTTGAGCTTTCTGCTTTGTTCCAGGAGCTCCATTAGCGTTTTGGAACCAAATGTTATGAAGAACAGTTGTTTTAGATAAACTATTTTGAATTGCTTCTAATAACTCATTATATTTACTTTTTGATTACTCTAACTCAGTAAATTCTATGATTCAGGTCTATTATAATGAAAATTCATACCTATTTTACCTTATTTTAAATGCAGATTATTGCTTTGGCCCATATAAATCTAATCACAATAATAGAAATTATAACATCATATAATAATGTATTCTCTGACAGACATTTCAAGAAAGACAGCTCCAATTAATGAAATACGTTATAGATACCTTCTAAAGCATAAAATTAATCTAAATGGGTTTTTGCAGATAAAAAAGTTATCAACTATACCATGATGCTATGAACATGTGCACATAGTAGAATGGTTGCATCTGTCTATTTATAGGTGTGTTGCATCATGCTCCCTCATGTTTTATATTGTGACAATAGTCAACATAACCTTAACATTTTTTTTACAAATACAACAAAGTATCATTGGCTGCAAAATAAATTACTAGAACTGTTCATTTGTGACTAATTTGTATTTGGAGTGGGGGTTTATCTGGATTACAGTTTACAATCCACCAACAAGGGAAACCAAGTCAGGAACTCAACCCATCAACTGAAGCACATACTGTTTCCTGGCTTGCTTTCTTCCCCTGTTTTTATTGAATATATATTCTTTTCTCAGATGGTATATCTTGGGTACAATTTCCCTCCCTCAACTCCTTCCAGTTCCTCCCCATGTCCCTCCCAACCTGGGTTCATTCCCTGTCTATCTCCATTTAGAAAAGAAGCTGGGCAATGGTGACACACGCCTTAAGCACCGCATGTGGAGGCAGAGGCAGGCATATTTCTGTGAGTTTGAGGCTAGCCTGGTCTACAGAGTTAGTTCCAGGTAAGGTAGGGCCATTGCACAGAGAAACCCTGTCTCAAAAACCAAAATGAAACAAAAGAACTAGCTTCTAAGAAATAACAACAAAACATAACTAAATAAAAAATAACAAGATAAAACACAATCCATCACATTGAAGTTTGACAAGGCAAACCTACAGAAGAAAAAGATACCAAAGAAGGCACAGGAATCAGAGATCCATTCCTTCCCGAACTCAGAAGTCCCATAAAATTATTAAACTGAAAGTTGCAATATATATGCAGAGGACTTAGTGCAGACCTGTGCTCCATACATCAGTCCCTGAGTTCAGATGTGTGGGATTTGTTCTCCTGGTGTCCTCCATGCCCTCCTGCTTTTACAATCTCTTTGCCTCTTCTTCACTGGGATTCCCTGAGCTCCAAGGGGAAGAATTAAATTAAAACACCTTATTTAGGGCTGAGTGTTCCAAGGTCTCTCACTCTCTGAATAATGTCTGGCTGTGCATCTCTGTATTTGTCCCCCACCAGCTGCATGAGGATGCTTCTCTGAAGATGACTGAAGGAAGCACTGTTCTGTATTCACTAAGCAACAACATCCTAGTCTACTCCACCACCTGATCTTCCCAACCTCATATACCCACCATTCAACTCTGGCTTTTATTATATTATTTTTACATTCCACATCTAAGTGAAATAATGCACTGTTTGTCTGCCTGTGCATTGTTAATTTTGCTTGTCATTAATGTCTTACAGGATCACACATGTTGCTGCTAGTAACAAGATTTCCAACTTATCACGCTGAGCCATATTCTATTGTGTTCATGTATCCTATTTTCTTCTTTTTTTTAATTACATCTTTTGCTTTTGGAGATTATAATTTCCTCCCTCTAAATTGTCCCATACACTCCTCCTTGTTCTCTTTCAAATTAATGCCCTGTTTTTTTCATTAATTGTTTTTACATGAATATATGTATATGTACATACATATACATTTCTAAATACAGCCTGCTCAGTCTCTCTAATGTTACACATATGTATGTATGAGGACTGGTCACTTGGTGTTGGATAACCATTAGACTAGTCTTCCCTGGGTAAGACTATTTCTCTCATTCTTAGCATTCTTTGGTTGCCTACAAATATTTGTGTGGGGTTGGTGCCTCGCTGGCTTTTCCTACCCAGTTTAGCAAGTTTTTGAGGCTGAAAATCTAGAACAAGCTCTTTGACCCCATTCCTACCTCACTGCTTAATCAGTACTGGGTGACTACTTCTTTGTTGCCTACCTATCTGCATCCAAGTCATTCCCAAGCCACTTATTTTCCATTGAATTTTTCCATCTCATATACAGATCACTGTTACTTACACATTTACTGCTTTTATAGTCTCCTAAGGTACTGTTTTTCCTACCTCTAAGACATCAAGGAGTGTTAGGAGTAATGGGGGGATGAGATAGAGATGGAGATGGGGATGGAGATGGAGGGAGGGAGAGAGGGACAGGAAGGAAGAATGACTATGAGTCACACTATTTACTAGAGACAAAGTAAGACACTGTAAACCAGGGGATGAGAGCATAGATTTTGGACCAGAGCTGTTAAACTTAAATCTAACCTTTACTGTATGCAAGTATATCATGTCAAGCAAGCTACACCGCTATTCTCTGTAGGACATATAAAATAATGACACTAACTTTGTAATTTGTAAGAATTAAATGAATCGATGTATAAAACTGTTCACATAGCAAGCAAACTAAAGAGATTAGCTGTAAAAAAAAATCTCTGAACATAAATCAAGTCACTCTTCACTCAAAGCCAGCTAATAATTTCTTGTCCTGTTCAGAGTCTATACTACTCTGTATTTTTTCTCCATTTTTTTATTTAAATTAGAAACAAGATTGTGGTACATGTCAATCCTAGTTCCCGTCCCTGCCCTCCTCCCCTGGCCCCACTAACACCCTACCTACCCCATACCCTTTTTGCTCCCCAGGGAGGGTGAGGCCTTCCATGGAGGATCTTCAGAGTTGTCATATCCTTTGGGATAGGGCCTAGGCCCTCCCTGGTATGTCTAGGCTCAGTGACTATCCCTCTATGTGGAATGGGCTCCCAAAGTCCATTCCTATGCTAGAAATAAGTATTGATCTACTATAAGAGGCCCCATAGAATTCTGATGCCTCCTCACTGATACCCACATCCATGGGGTCTGGATCAGTCTTATGCTGGTTTCCCAGATATCATTCTGGGGCCCATGAGCAACCCCTTGTTCAGTTCAGCTGTTTCTGTGGGTTTCGCTAGCCTGGTCTTGACCACTTTGCTCATCACTTCTCCCTCTCTGAAACTGTATTCTAGTTCAGTTCAGTGTTTAGCTGTGGGTGTCTGCTTCTGCTTCTACCAGCTGCTGAATGAAGGCTCTAGGATGGCATATAAGGTAGTCATAAATCTCATTATCAGGGGAGGACATTTAAGGTAGCCTTAACTGTTGTTTAGATTGTTAGTTGGTGTCATCCTTGTAGATCTCTGAACATTTCCCTAGTGCCTGATTTCTCTTTAAACTTACAATGGCTCCCTCTATAATGGTATCTTGCTCTCCTCTATTACTGTACCTCAATGCTGCCTAGCCCCAATGATCTCTCAACACCCCTCACTTCCAGCTACTTGGATTTCTTTCATTATTTCTATAACATTACATTTATTTTGCTTTGTTCTGCTTCAGTGGCATTGCCCTGGTGATTACCTCTGTATGAAAATTTCAATTTTTCATGTGGATCTCAAATTCCAATGAAAAATAGAAACATTTTCTGTATCGTAAAAGACTACAAAATTTTTCAAATTTGTGCACCTTAAAATCTCTGTTGTAACTACCCAACTCTGCAGCCAAAAACAGCACCTGAGTAATGGGCCTGGATATGTACTCACAGTGTTTCCAAAATCTGACACTGGTCACAATTTGACCAGTATGTTGTGTCTACTTTGTCTTAGTGTTGTATTTAATGCTTTACTGCCCGGCATAAACTCCACATCTCAGAGGGAGCTTTGCTGATGCTGTGACTACTCTGCATCTCAGACTGGTGGTGGTTTTTTTACAGCATCTATTATAGCATATAATTATCTGATTTCTTAGCTAGCGTTTTGTTCCCTGTGAGGTCCCACACATGGTGAGCTGTAAGCATTTAGCAACGTGATTGTTATTTAGAAGGCACTGAATAAATGCTCTTTGAATGAATAAATATTTTATCTGACTTTGAGAATCAGAACAAACAAGTCAAGAGAACATTGTTGATGGAATAATATAATCACTTGTACAACTGTATCTTTTATTTTTAAAAAATCTTGGAGAAAAAAAAACCCTTATTATAGGTTGTAGAAAATCCCTCTCCTAATGTCCAGAATTCACAAGATCCTAGACTGTTGGTATCATTTGTATTTTTGCTGCTGAGAGATTGCTGAGGGATTAAAGATAAGCATGACCTCATTTTTGTTGAATATGCATGTTATGAGAGTTAGAACTGAACAGGCCATCTGGGGGATATAGTCTTCCTCTGGCATTGTTCATTTCATAGTATATACATGAAGGATATTCATTTCATGGAGAAAATTAAGAAGTCACAGCAATCAAAGCATGCTCCATTTTAAAAATGTTCATAGTATGCTTTCAGGCTAAATATTCACAGCATGCATATTAAAGATTGCAATTAGGGGCAATGATGCACAAAATCGCATGTGCAAAGGAAATATTATTTTTAGATATGCAATTGAAACACACAAAGAAACTAAAAATAAAAGATTGAACTACTCAGGTAAGACCCTGCAGCCGTGTAATGAGCCCTGAACATTACAAAAGTCACTATTATACTGGAGGGAGATTTTTTTGAGAAGCATGCAAACTTGGTACTCTTTGCCTATGTTGAAAGGTCTAATGCAGGAGAGTCCAGATTTTGAATGGAACTGTTAAGCTGTTTTTATGTGCCTCTTCCATCAAGTGATGCTTAAGTACCAATTTTCATAACTGAAAGAATCTGTTAAGCCTATAGTTGTCCTAGTTTGGTTTCTGTTCCTGTGATAAAACGATAAAACACTGACCAAAAGCAAGTTGGGAAAATAACAGTGTTTTGGGTTTTTTTGTTTGTTTGTTTTTTGTTTTTGTTTTTTTTTTTTTTTTTTTTTGGCTTTCAGGTTACAGTCCCTCTCTGAGGGAAGCCAAGTCAGGAATCCAAGGTAGAAATCTGGATGCAGAAACAGCGGAGGAACACTACTGGATTTATTCCCACTGTTTTCTCAGCTATCATTCTTACACAGCCCATGTCTACCTGCAGAGGATAACCTTGCTCACAACAGGTTGGTTTCTGCTATATTAATGTACAGTGATAATAATGTCCCACAAATATACCCACAGGGTGATATGATAGAGCTAATTCCTTGGTTGATGATCCTTCTTCACAAGTTTGTGTTAAGTTGGCAAAACCTAAACAATGAAATAATACTGTATTTTAGAGTTTTCAATAAAATACACCAACATGTGAAGGTCATGTGTAGCACAGTTCTCTAGTAAGACTAACCTTCCAGTGCTATATCCCATGTCATACACACCAGGGTAACTGCCTCGCCTTTAGTCTTGGACAGGTGTTTTGGTAAAGCTCCTATCATCCACATCTGGTGGCTTGATGATTTCTGCCGGCTTTCTGTCTGGTTGTGCTGCTTAACAAGCATTCACTTCTCAGCCTGCTGATTTTTGAACTCTATCAAGTCACAAATCTGGCTAACATAATTTTCAAAAGTTTGTGAATTACATTTTCAATAGAAACAATTGCCTTCACATGCTACAAAGAAAGCAAAATAGGACCTTTTTTCACAGGCTTTAGTCTTTCTGAATAAATGAAAATTTGGGACAATCTCTTTGAGAACAACATGAAGTAAATCAGTAGAAAAAGAAATTGCCTAATTTTTATTAATATTAGAAAGTAACAAAAAGCAAATGATCTTGGCCAACTGAAGATGAACCTCTTGATTTAAAACATCTTTCAGTAAAAAGTAATTTTCACATCTTACCATCCCATAATTTTTAGATGATTGTTAGTAATTGTAGTTATTGTTTAGCAGTTACTACCATCTGAAAAGTCACTTAGTCAAAGAATTATACAAAGAAAATAACACTTAAGTAGATTAGCATGATTTGTTTTTCTTCCACGTAACTGGCATTGAATCTGGGTCTATGCTTTTAAAACTCTAGATAAAAACAAGACAAATGATATATTATTCAAATTATATTGCTGCAAACTCCTCGAGTTTCTGAAATATAAACTTTTGTGTTCTTGAGACTGGAGAGAGTGTTCAGCTCTTAAGAGCACATACTGATCTTGTACGTGATTACTGGGCTTGGTCCCACCACCCACATTCTCCAGCTCACAATTGCCTAGAACTCCAGTCCAGGAGATTTAAAAACCCTTTTTTATTCTTTTCAGGCACACGTGCCCACATGGTGCAAATAAACTCACACAGGCACACACACACACATACACACAAATTTAAAATAGATATATGAATACAAAAATATCTGTGCTATCTGTGAATGATAGAATGTGCATTTTAAATATATTTCTGTTTATCCCATTGAATAGTATTAGCTTAAAGCTTCCTCTAGTTATAGGAAATCATCATAACTATCTATGCTATGGAGCCCATGTCTTATTTACAACACAAAATGGCATCTGGCATAGACCCATTTATATATGTGTATGTATATATGTATAACAATAATTTGCAGTTAACAACCATTCATTTCTGAGATGAAGGAATGAGACTGTATACAGAAATTGACAAAGACTTTCACAAGATATTTGAACTAAGTTTTCAGAGATGAGTCTGTAAAAGAGGGCAGAGTAAAGAATCATGCAGTGTGGAACAGTAAGGACAGAATGTAACCTAGCAGAGGAAGCAAAACTGTAATGGTGTGAAGTGAGAAATAATATGCCACTGATGACAGCATCTCAAAATAGCCATAGGTAGTCTGATGTCAGGGGAGACTGTGCCACTTAAAAGAACTGGAAAGCTGGAGTGGAGGAGAAACACACATGTGTGCAGACAAATGACACACTGATGCTGAGGACTGTAATAAAAAAAAAAGTCTGGTTCAAGCTGGAGAGATGGCTTCATGAGTATGAGCACTGACAGTGCAAATGCGAGATTACAAGGTTGGCTCCACAAACACCAGCATAAAAGGTGCATCTGAGCATCTTAACTCTAGTGGGGGATGGAGATGGGAGGGTCTCTGGAGCTTGCTGATTGCCAATCAAAAGCAACAACAAGCAAAAAGAAAAGCACTGAGAATTTCAGAAAACCATGAGCTCCAATATCAGAGTGACTCAAAGGAATAAGTTGGAGGAGGGCACCCGTGTCCTCTGCAAACTGCAGCAGGCACATGTACACATACACGCCCATACACCATGCACACACACACACACACACACACACACACACACACACACACACACACACACACACTCACTATTCTTAAAGATGGAATCATTTTTTCTTTATCTTTTGAAAACCTTTAAACTTCATTCCCACTCCTATTGTGTTCTGATTTTGGCAAGCTGAACAAAAACCATAGGTGCACCTTTAGTTCACAGCATAGCAGAGTTTAAACAATGCAAAGCTGCCCCTCCTTGTACAACAGGTATTTGAACACAGATCAGAACTCTTGTTTTTGTTGAATAGTATGATATTGAGCAATCTTTTAAAGAAAGGATTTTTTTTCTGATGCAAGACTTCATTAACAAAGTTGATTTTTTTTTCCACCAGTGCACAAAATCCATACAGGATTTGAGCCTGATGCTAACCCACCAGCTTTTCACATTTCACTGCCCTGTTCCCTGTGTTCTCTGTCTCCCAAGACCAGATGTAATAGGCCATGTTGATTTAAATGTCTGATTACATTTGATGACTTGAAGACTATCACTGCATGATAAATAACATTCTTTCACTATAACAACAGTCAAGACCATTGCTGCCCATGGAGCATCTTCAGAGTGTCTTTCACAAGACATTTACATTAAAAAAAAATCCAGCTTCCTAGATGCTGCCATAAATAGCTTAAGCAATTACTAACCATGGTTCAGGGGTGCTTAGGATATGTTCAGGATTCTATTTGTCATGAGCATTTGCTTTGCACAGGGCTGAAGTTACTCCAGTATGAACTTGTTAAAATCTAGGACTGGGAAAACCATTACTCAGTCCACAAAAACAAGATTCAACCTTAACAGGGGTAAGATACCCAACCTAGAACAGATGCTTGAAGCTATGTATAAAACATCTGTCATGGAGAACTTTCTTCTCATCCCAGTCTGGGCAGCATTCTGGAACTTTCCCCTGGAGAAGAAAGCATACATGACAATGGAAGGATTGAGTACCAGGGAAGAGTGTAACATTGGACAGGAGGGAGGAGGCAGAGTGTTGGATTATCTGTCGGTTTCTCATATTTATTCTGAGTCAAAAGAGCAGAACTCCGCTCCTGTTCCAGCGGCACAATGTGATCCACCGACAAGGAGGGACGCCAATAAGGCGTCCAATAAGTCTTATAAAATATATAGGTTTATGATAATTAAGACTGAGCTAACAGATGAGAATCCTAGTCATTGGCCAACCAGCATTGAACCTAATACAAGTTTCTGTGTATTCATTTGGGCCTAACTCAGGCGGGCGGCTGGCATAAAGCTCACATATGGCGGTGGGGCTCGGCGGCTTTTGTCGGAAAGATTTATCGTAACACAGAGCGAATCTTTCCTCCTGGCCACAGCTTTCAAATGAAGATAGACACTCTGAGAAACCTAGCTTTAAACACATCCTATAGCTGTACACTTACCTCCTGACTTTTCTTTATATCGTTCCATGGGGCTTGCTATTTTATACATCACTTTTATTTTTCTTTAAGCCAGCAAAATCCGCGTTTGGATGCTTCCCCTTCCAGTGACCCAGCTGCCTTATCATTTTATCTAATAGCTGTAAAATTAGAAAGCTCTGACAAATCCCTTATGGCTGCAGTGAGCCCAAGGAAAGAATTTGCAGTGGAGTCTGGAAATGGGAACTCTGCAAAGAAACTTATCTGCTGGTGACTTTAAACCAAAGGCACAGTCTTGAATGGGGACCTGGAGACTGAAATCCTTCTGTAACTTAATTGTACCAATTTTAATTTTGTATTTATGTCTGGTTGTTTGTTCCTGCCAGGCCCTAGAGGAGACACTGCTGACTGCTGCATCCCACTTTGTTCCCAATATATTTCCCAAAACAGAACTCCATAGAATTTATGACCCAATTTTTGCGTTTGATTTAATCTGTAAACTACCCAAATCACACCAAGTGCACAGCCGGCTGTTATAACTAAAAGCTGTCTCTCTCCTTACTCAAGGTTGCTAAAAGGTCCAGACCAAGGCTGCCTCTTGATTCCTGTGCCACAGACCCACCTTCACACAAAATGGATTTTCTTTTATTTCGCTGTGTTCATTTGACCACAATTGTTATTTTAAAGGATAATAACTACCTTGGTACAATTCATCAAATCTATATCTAACAAAAGAAAGAGCAATTTCAAAATAATTGTTCCAATGTGAAAGTCTGACCTTGTATGGGAAAATGAAAAACTAATAACAAAATAATAGCAATAATACAGTAATTTTGTTCTTATTTCCACAAAATGCAGCTTCATTTTGTCCATTTGGAAAAGAATATTGTGTAAACATTCCTATTATCTATCACAGAGAATTACTAATAAGTTTAGTTCTAAGTTGCTGTTTCACAACATGTATAGAATACTTCAGGTAGATACTTTAAGCTTTCTATACAAGATCTGTATTTCCATAGTACATGAAGAATAAAATTTTAGTCCAAAATATTCTAACCAATTCACTTTTCATTTGTGCTTGTCACATGAGGTTCATTCTTTTTAGAATATTAACACTTTTTCTCATGGCATATCTGTGAAATAGGTGATAATATCCTGTGAGCACTAAGCTGTGGATTACTCCCCTATGTCAACCTCCCTCATCTAAGGTTTGTACTTGACACCATAGAAGAGAAAATATAAGAGCTGGTAAATAGGGGTGCTATGAAATGTTGATATCTGGACATGACATAGCTTTTGTGCACATTAACTCATAGCAGCTATGGTTACCTAAATAAGATAAATGCAGCAAAATTCTAGCAAAGAGGGGAGTGAGACATCCAAGTCCCCAGCCCTCACTCCTAGCTGATGAGATATCAGTAGTAGACGGAAGCTGAAGAGCGAGAGAGCTACTTTGAAGATATAGCCACTGGCCATTTGCCGATATCGCAGTGGATGGTCCCACACCTATGAGCATATGGGCATTATTAATGATATTCAGAGGATTATCAATAATAATAAAGAGGTCATAGAAAGTGGAGTGGGGTACTAAAGGGAGTTAGAGTTAATGGAGGATGGATATGATCAAACTACATTGTTTAAATGTGTGAAATTTTCACAGAGTAAATAAAAATATTAAGTGAAAATAAAACTGACAGGCACACCTGGCTAACAAATGGATACCTAGAGATGGCAGCAGGCAGTCTCATGTGTGCGTTTCATCTTAGCCACTGCCACATGCATGCCTTTAGTACTTTAAAATGTTTGCTCATAGGAAGTGTTTTTTAGTCACATAAACTCTAATATACTTACAAAATCATTGGAGGTAAATGTTAGCAGAAATTATAAGTAGAAAATGCTTCTAAGGCATTTCTTTACCAGCTCATAGTCATAAACAATGCAAAGCTGGCATTCTTCTTGAGAAAAAAAAAGCTTGCATTATGAAAGTAGGTTGTGTCTGTTTAATAGTAATTTACTACATGAAGTGAACTCAGACTACTGGCAACACTTCTATATTTCAGTTTTATTTGCTAATTTTTCACTATTGGATTCAACTTGTTAGTGAATTAAATGCAGTGGAAATACAACTTTAAAAACCATAAAAGTTATACACACAGGGTTTAGAAAAGAGTTTAGGTATTTTATTTATGAAATAACTAACATGGATATTTACTGTTGAAATAGGACTGAACTGTTCACTGTCACTATCAAATGTAACAGGACTAGGACAAAATATGGCTATCAGACAAAGCATTGACTGTTGGGGAGCTCACAGAGCCAGGTATTGGCTGAGTTCTGCTCCCTGTGAGCTGCAGGTCAGGTCCTAGGATAGAGATTTCCTATCACTCAACCATACAACAAAGGAAGTTTGAAGACTGCATGGAAGTGATTATTCACCTGATAGAAATCTAGGACTTAAGAAGGGTAATTTCTTGAAATTGGTTTTGAATGAGTGGAATCTGAATTGAGTCATAAAATTAGAAAATTGCAGCATATACCAAGAGATAAGGGACTATAGCTCAAGCAAGGCATCAAGATGAGAGTTATAAACTTAGAAGTACACAAATCTGAATGGAAGTTAATAAAGTAGGCTAACAATACTGAGGATAATTTGATGTTTTGTACCATTCGACCCTGAGTTAAGCATAATAGTTATAGGTCCAGTCTTTTAAATTGGATGTTTACTAACTCTATCACATGTTAGTCATATGGACTTATACAGACACATCAAATAAACAGTTCTAGATCTCTGTTTGCTAATCTGTAAAATGGAACAATGTATAACACTTCAATAGAAGTCAGAGTCCCCAGTAATCCTGTCTCTGGTAGCCCTGTCTGTACAGATGCATTCCCTTGAGTGTGGGCAGGGATTTGATTGTAAGATGGTCATTTCTAAGTAACATTATATAACAATATCACAACACAGTTACCACCACAATTATAATGTTTTATCAGGCTGAGTCATAGCCAGCTGGAGGAAGATGCTGAACAGATGCATTTCCTTGGTCCAGAGGAAAGAAAACCTCAATTTTTGTAATGGACATCAGGGCCACTGGGCAGCAAATTGTAGGTGGCATCTAGGACTTAAGGGCCACCTCTAGTTGACAACTAGAAAGAAAATGAAGAGTTCCTTGCTGCACTTGCAAGGAATTGAATTTACCAACTCCCAATAAGCTTGGAAGAGGATCCTGAGCAACTAACCCCTCTACTTCAACACGGGCAACATGAGTCAACTCAGACAATGGACCTAGATAATGGTAAGCATCCCCTGTTTTAAGTTGCTAAGCCAGAGGCTGTTACACACAACAACAGAAAACAAATACAATCATAGACTGTGATAACTCTACTTAAGTAATTAAAAACTGCAAAACTCTGCATTTTTATTGGTTGTGGTTATCTACCCAGTCTCAAGGGATACACCTGCAAAACAATGCCCAAATGTAAGACTTAAAGAACACAATAGAAGAGAGTATGAAAGGATTGTTAGAGCAAAAGATTTCATTTATCAATTGTTGATCTCAGTGTCTGTGCTACTGGTGTAACATTCAGGAAGCAATCTCCTGTACCAATTAATTCCAGGTTATTTCCCAATTTGTCTTCTAATAGGTTCAGTATGGTTGAATTTATGTTGAGATCTTGATCCACTTTTACTTAAGTTTAGAGAATGGTGATAGATTTGGATCTATCAGCAGTCTTCTGCATGTCTGCATCCAGTTATGCCAGCACCATTTGTTAAAGATGTTGTCTTTATTCCTTCATATAAATTTAGATTGTTTGTCAAAAATCAGTTGTTCATAGATGTGTGGGCTAAAATCATGGTATTCAGCTCTATTCCATTGGTCTACCTGCCTATTTTTGTGCCAAAACCAACCTGTTTTCAGGACTATAGATCTGTAATTGAGCTTGAAGTAGGAGATGGTGTTGCAATCAACAACTGATAAATGGGACGTCTTGAAACTGAGAATCTTCTGTAAGGCAAAGGACACAGTCAGGAAGACAAAATGACAGCTCACAGACTGAGAAAAGATATTCACCAATCCCACATCTGACAGAGGACTGATCTCCAAAATATACAAAGAACTCAAGAAGCTAGTCTCCAAAACACCAAAAAATCCAATTAAAAAGTGGGGTACAGACTAAATAGACATTTCTCAATAGAGGAATCTAAAAATGGCTGAAAAACACATAAGAAAATGTTCACCATCCTTAGCCATCAGGGAAATGCAAATCAAAACAACTCTGAGATCACATATTTCTCCTGTCAGAATGTCCAAAATCAAAAATACCAATGACAGTTTATGCTGGAGAAAGAGGAACACTCCTCCACTGCTGGTGGGAGTGCCAGCTTGTACAGCCACTTTGGAAATCAGTATGGCAACTCCTCACGAAAATGGGAATCAGTCTACCACAAGATCCAGCAATTCCACATTTAGGCATTACCAAAAATAAGCCCATTCATACAGCCAGGACATCTGTTCAACGATGTTCAAAACAGCACTATTAGTAATAGCCAGAAACTGGAAGCAGCCTAGATGCCCCTCAACTGAAGAATGGAAGGAGAAAATGTTGTACATTTACACAATGGAGTACTACTCAGCAGAAAAAAAAATAATGGAATTTTGAAATTTGCAAGAAAATGGATGGAACTAGAAGAGACTATTCTGAGCAAGGTAACCCAATCACAAAAAGACAAACATGATATGTACTCACTCAGGTGGATTTTAGACATAGAGTAAATGATTACCAGCCTACAATCCACACTGCCTGAGAAGCTAGTAAACAAGGAGGACCATAAGAGAGAGATTCATGGTCCCCTGGAGAAGGGGATAGGTCAAGATCTCATGAGCAAATTGGGAGCACAAGATGAGGGGGGAGGGAGCTAGGAGAATGAGAAGGACAAAAGAGGAAGGATGCAGAAGACATGAGGGAGCAGAAAGGTTGAGTCAGGGGAAGAATAGAAGATAACAAGAATGGAGATATGATAATAGAGGGAGACATTTTTGGTTTACAGAGAAATCAGGCACTAGGGAAATGTCTGGAGATCTACAAAGATGACACCAGCTAGCAATCTAAGCAACAGAGGAGAGGCTGACTTAAATGCCCTCCCCTGGTAATGAGATTGATGACTGACTTATATGCCACCTGATAGCCCTCATCCAGCAACTGGTGGAAGTAGAAGCAGACACCCACAACTACTCACTGAACTGAGCTGGAATCCAGTTCCAGAGAAGGATGAGTGAAGAGCAAAGGGGTCCAGACCAGGCTGGTGAGGCCCACAGAAACAGCTGACCTGAACAACAGGGTGCTCTTGGTCCCCAGACTGATAGCAGGTACTGATCCAGACCCCAGGAACATGGGTTTCAGTGAGGAAACCTCAGAAATCTATAGGAACTCCTGTAGTAGTTCAGTACTTATCCCTAGCATAGGTGTGGACTTTGGGAGTCCATTCCACATATAGGAATACTCCCTGAGCCAAGACACATAGGGGTGAGCCTAGGCCCTATCCCAAAGGATACAATAGACTCTGATGACACCCTATGGACAGCATCACCATGGCGGGGACAGAAAGTATACATGATAGGTAAGGTTTTAGTTGGGGGTGTGGTAGGGCAGGATGGGAGGAAGAGAGAACTGGGATTGTCATGTAAAACAATCTTGTTTCTAATTTATATAAAAAAAATCTGCAGAAAAAAGAGCAAAAGATTCAGGGAGTTTCCTCTGAGGCTATGTATGCTAGTAACCTCAGAAGCTACACCCATGTCTAACCAACAAGACAGCCTAAACATGAGCTAAATAAGGATGACCAAAATACATATGCCAAAGTAGACAAGTAGAAAGGTGGCTTCCACCCTATACAAAGAACTATAGGCAAATAAGAAATGTGGAGATCAGGACAAATAGTCTTCCCTGAAGAAGACCATACCAAGTGATTATCCAATACCAAATGGTTAGCCGTGAAATCATACATACAAGTAACATTACACAGACAGAGTATGTTATATGTAGGAATCTAACTGTATATGCATTGGCATATATGCATGTCAAAACCATTTAAAAAGAGGCAATGAATTTAATAGAGAGCAAAGAGAAGATTTTGAGGAAGGAAAGAGAATGTAATGACCTAGTTATACTGTAATCTATAAAAAGAATAATAAAGTAAATAAATAAAACTGCAAACGACATCACCTTCCACATGGTAACATGCAATTTTCCAGCATTGTTAGAAATAGCTGTGAATCCTGTTTTTCTTTCTTGTTTTGAAAATAGGAGCAAATTCACATTCTACCTCCTAAGTGTTGGAGCTAGAGGCGTGGGCTACCACAGTGAGCTAATAATGACTACTAAATGAAAGTCTCCTGGCCTAGCAAGCTGAACACACTAGCATTTCTGTTTGGACTTTTGTTATTGTATCTTTGCTGTATTGTCCAAGCATTATTAAACTGGCCATTAAAGAAATACAGAAACTTCCATTAATCAAGTGGCATTTTATATTCCAAAATTATTCTAGTTGTGTTCGCAAACTGCTATGATTAAACTAGTTATTTCATCATTATGGAAACACTCAATAAAATAGTTGTCATAGTGAAGACAGTCTTTAAATAAGAGTTTTGGCATTATATGAACTAAAACCCTGTCATACTTCTGCTAAATCTGAAAATACATCTTAAATAATTAAAGAATCTGATTCACACATAAAACATGGGTGAAGTGGCTTGGCCTTAAGAGTGGTGACTGATCTTCCAGAGGACCCAGATTTGATTTCCAGAATAGTGGCTCACAATCATTTGCAACTCCCTTTCCAGGGTATCTTGACACTCTTAGAGACAAAACACCCCTACAAATTTAAAGAAGAATGAGGAGGGGAGAAGAGGGAGAAGAAGAAAGTGTGACATTAGCACAAAAATGAATTATAGGTCGTATCAAAAAGTGAAATCCATCTTACAGAATTTACAAAGGTTACAGCTGTTGGTGGTGTGAGGATACTTGCCTGGCAAGACCCAGGTGGTTCTAGCTGTGATATGGTTGGAACAACCAACTGCAGTATGCAATTTGATCAGCTGAAAATCTTGGAGAACAGGGGAGTATAAAGGCAAAGATTATAGGTATCCACAAGGCTAACAAGGGCTGTTGGAGATTCAGTAAGACTTCTGGAGTCCACTCCTGATTGTTTGTTTGTTTGGGCTCTCCTTAGAAGAGTTGTGCCCCAATCTAAGAAATAGTCAAGAGGCTACCTTAAAAGCCCTTCTCTGGGGCATTGATGGCACATACCTTTAATCCCAGCACTTGGGAGGCAGAGGAAGTCAGATCTCTGTGAGTTTGAGACCAGCCTGGTCTACAAGAGCTAGTTCCAGGACAGCCTCCAAAGCCACAGAGAAACCCTGTCTCGAAAAACAAAACAAAAACAAAAAAAGTGTATTCTTTAAGCACATTCATACAATAAAGACATCTGTTCAACAATGTTCATAGCAGCACTATTTGTAATAGCCAGAAACTGGAAGCAGTCTAGATGCCTTTCAACCAAAGAATGGATAGAGAAAATGTGGTTCATTTACACAATGGAGTACTACTCAGCAGAAAAAAAAAAAAAAAACAATGGAATCTTGAAATTTGCAGGAAAATGGATGGAACTAGAAGAAACATTCTGAGCAAGGTAACCCAATCACAAAAAGACAAACATGATATGTACTCACTCATATGTGGATTTTAGACATAAAGGATTACCAGTCTACAACCCACACTGCCAGAGAAACTAGTAAACAAAGAGGACCCTAAAAGAGACAAACTTTGTCCCCTAGAGAAGGAGAAAGGGTCATGATCCCCTGAGCAAATTGAGAGCATGGGAACAGGGGGAAGGGAGCTACAAAAATGAGAAGGGAAAAAGAGAAAGGATGCAGAGGGAGCAAAGGCAGCAGAAAGGGAGCAGAAAGTTTGAGTCAGGTGTAGATTAGAAGAAAGGATATGCCATAGGTAGGGTTTTAATTCGGGGGGTGGAAGGGGAGGAAGGGTGGAGAAGGGAACTGGGATTGTCATGTAATTCAATCTTGTTTGTAATTCAAATAAAAAATCAAATTTAGCAAGCAGTAAATACAGGCACAAAAAAAAGCCCTTTTCTGATAACGAGATTGATGACTACCTTATAGGCCATCCTAGAGCCTTCATCCAGTAGCTGATGGAAGCAGAAGCAGATATGCACAGTTCAACACTGAGCTGAACTCTGGAATCCAGTTACAGAGAGGGAAGAGTGATGAGCAAAGAGGTAAAGACCAGGCTGGAGAAACCCACAGAAACAGCTGACCTAAACAAGGGTTTGCTCATGGACCCCAGACTGAAAGCTGGAAAACCAGCATAGGACTGTTCCAGACTCCCTGAAGGAGGATGTCAGTTTGGAGGTCTAGTTAATCTATGGGACCTCTGGTAGTCAATCAGTATTTATCCCTAGTACAGGAATGGAGTTTGGGAACCCATTCCACATAGGGGGATACTCTCTCAGCCTAGACACTCGAGAGAGTGTCTAGGCCCTGCTCCAAATGACGTGACAGACTTCAAAGATTCCCCCCATGGAAGGCCTCACCCTCCTTGGGGAGCAGAAAGGGGATGGGATACAGGGTTGGTGGGGGGTAGCAGGGGAGGAGAGGAGGGAGAGGGAACTAGGATTGACATGTAAATGAAGCCTGTTTCTAATTTAAATAAAAAAAGAAGAACTGTGCCCAAGGAAATCTCTCTACATAATAGGTTTGACTTAATGGACTGCTTAAATGTAAGTCATACAACCATCTAGTAGGTGTAGGGGACACTGTAGCCACACCTGCTAGGGGCTGGCTACAGGTGTGCCTGACTACGCCTGGGAGGGTGTGGTCAGGGTGACGTAGGGAAGGTTTAAGAATGAGGGGGGCTCAAGGGGTGGCCCCCTTCTTCCGTTCGGCTTACTGTACTTACTGCTGCCCCACCGGCTGGCTAGGTCACTCTGTAAGTAAAGCTTTTTCCTATTAAATTCCCTTGTACTTTTACCTGGCTCTGTATTGGTAATTTCCCACAATATCTGGTTGTCAGGAGCGGAATATTGTAAACCTAGGTCCCATTTGGGAGTCCCCCGAGGGTCCCAATGGGACTGCAGACTAGCTAGCCAGGAAAATGCTCTCTGTCTCCACACGTGCTCCTGGCTTGCAGTCACCCTGCTGTGTCACACAAGCGCATTCCCACTGCTGCTGAGCCACTCAGAACAGTCTGCCCAGCTGGGAGAGTTCCAAAGACCTCCCCACAGTTTTACTGCTGCAGTTTCTAGCTGCACAAACTCATGAGTGGCCCAGATTGCATTGAGCCAAGTAGGGCTCGGGTATAGGTCTTGACTTTCAGCAGGGTCCCAGGCTTCCCCTGGCCGTGGCAGCCATAAAGCCATGCCTCTTTTAGTGGTTGTGGCGGAAAGGCTGTACACTCCCAGCTAAAGTACAGAAGCCTGTGGGACCTCAGCTCCACTGCCACTGCCATCTTGCAGACAAGCTGAATGCCTCTGCCACCTGCTGGTCAAAGATAGTTACAGCTTCTGGAGAAGAAATCAGATATCATTATGATGGAATATTTATCATTTGCTACAATTGGTAATATTTTTGCTTATTACATGAATTCAATGTTTGAGGAGGATGCTAATCAGCCAATTACCTGCCTATATTCAGTAATGGCAGTTAGCTTGCTGGTACAAATAACCTTACTATCCAGAATCCTCAGGAACAGGGACAAAGATAACCTCACCACCTGCCTGCAGGAAATAACAGCTTTATGAAATGAGGTTTTGGAGAACATATTAGGTCAGGCCACATTTGTGCAGCAAGTGGAACAGAAGTTGCATGATAAGCTTGGTTTTATGTTCATTATGCTAAAGACAGGGGTGTCTGTTACCCAAGATGAGATGCAGTGTATTTATGATAAGATAAACACAGAAAGATCCTCCATGTCTGAGGCATTAGAAGCTAGGCTGTCAGAGGACCGTGACGAACCAAAGGATATCTGTAGCCAGCTAGAAACTCAGATAGGCTCTGTGTCCCAGAAACTAGATGCAAAAGTGTGAAATACCTAGGATAGGGTTGAAGAATTGGACAATGCCATTCAACCAATTATTGAAGCATCTAAGGCAGCAGATCACAAATTTGAGTCTAGATTAAAATGTTTGGAAGATAATTTACAGAACAGGGCTGACAGATTAGATAGGTCCATACAGTCGATTGCTGAGGAATCAAAGTCAGCAAATCATGACCTCAAATCTAGACTTCAATACCTAGAAGGCAGTTTCCATACAATCCAGAGGCTGTCTAAGGACAAGCATATTAAAGACCTACAAAAATGTATAGAGGAGCAGTTAGAGCAATTTACAGATTCGCTAACATGCTTGGAATCTTTTATGATGCAGGAAATTGAAACTTTTCATGAGGATATCATTACTAGGCTTAAAGATCATTGGGATGCCTCACTCCAATCCGAGGCACCTACTCCTCCCAGGTATCATGACTATCCTTCTAAGGTTGTTACTCATACACCATTAGTCTACCCAGGTTTAAAAAGGCAACAGGAGATTAAAAGTTCTAGAGGTGAGGACACAAGGGATTGGGAAGGAAAAGTACCTTACAGAGGTCAACGTAGGTACAAAGAGGCCAGAGGTTATTGCTGCTATGAACCAGAACCTTGGGTAGGAAGAGTCTTCCCCAGGAAAACACGACAGTGCCTGGAACCTAGACGCTTCAACTGTAGTAGAATGGGACATATAAAGAGAAATTGTAGACAAAGGAATTTTAACAATGCCTCATATGGAAGGCCACTGCATTCTGGATTGTGTAGAAGATTTGGTAAGGGCACATACTGGATCAATGAATGTAGATTGGCCAGGGACATCAAGGAAACTGGTTAAGGCTGGGAAACCCCGAGGGGTGACTCAAGAAGGCCCCCACATTGAGAAAGGTCAAATCATTCTCAGTAGCAGTGGAAGACAATCTCTCACAGTACAAATAGATAGTTCTTTGCCTATTGTGAGAAATAGTACTGCTCTAAATGGTAGTTTGGATAGTGATGAAAAGCAAAATGTCAATGGACAAAATGAGAAACGCATATTTTGGCAAACTGCTACTAATGATAAAAGTCCTCAGTTGAAAGTGAGAATTAATAATAAAGTTATTACTGGCTTAGTGGAGACTGGCCAAAAGTCCTGGCCTCAGAGATGACCCCTAAGAGAGGCAAATGTACAAGTTTTAGGAATTGGAACTCTATCTAGAGTTCGATAGAGTGTTCACTTGGTGGTCTGCATTGGACCTAAAGGACAGAAAGGGAGACTGAAAGCATATGTGGGATATATATCTATAAATCTCTGGGGTCATGATCTCTTACAGCAATGGAATACTCAAATTAATATTCCTCCAGTGTCAGATACAAATTATGTACAATCTTTAGAAATAGAAAAGATCTGGTAGGACGCTATGGAAAACAGTTACCAACCATCCAGGCTGTACAGAAATTAGGTACAAATGATAGACATTCAGAGCAGCCAAAGGCCCTGCCATTAAAGTGGCTTACAGATGAGCCTGTTTGGGTAGGACAATGGCCTATGACCTCTGAGAATCTAGAGATTTTAGAAAGACTAGATCATGAAAAGCTGGATGCTGGACATATAGAGGTATCTACCAGCCCTTGGAATTCTCTGGTATTTGTTATCAAAAAGAAGTCAGGTAAGTGGAATAGGCTGACAGACATGAGAGCCATCAATAAGGTAATTCAACCAACGGGCTCTCTGCAACCTGGAATGCCATTTCCTTCCTTGATTCCTAAGGGATGGCCGATCATAGTCATTGATCTGAAAGACAGTTTATTAACAATACTGTTACAGGAAAACGATAGAGAAAAACTTGCATTTACCATACCAACTCTAAATAATTCACAGCCAGTTAGGAGATTTCAGTGGAGGGTTTTGCACAAGGAATGCTGAATAGTCCTACTTTGTGTCAGCACTTTGTACAGCAACCTTTGGAAATAATTCGTAAGAAATTTTCACAATCTCTTGTTTATCATTACATGGATGACATTCTTTTATCAGATTCTAATAAAGAAACCTTGGGACGTATGTTTGAAATGGTGAAGGAAGTTCTGCCTCATTGGGGGTTACAGATTGCCCCAGAAAAGACATAAAGAGGAGATTCTATTAACTATTTAGGTTACAAGACAGACTTACAAAGAATCAGGCCACAGAAGGTTAGAATTAGAAGAGATCGTTATCAAACTCTTAATTCTCTTCAGAAATTATTAGGGGAAGTTTCTCAAATACAGACAATTATTGGGGGGGGGGGGAAGGACATGACTTAAAGCATTTAAAAATGGCCCTTAAAGGTGATAAGGACCTAAACAGTCAGAGAATATTATCTGCTGAGGCAGAAAAAGAATTACAATGGGTAGAAAACAGAATATTGGATGCGCATGTAGATGGGATAAACCTTGATTTAGATTGCATTCTGGTTACCTTGCCATCCAAAGAATACCCTTCTAGGATTCTGATGCAGAGGAAAGACACCATATTGGAGTGGATATTTCTGCCACATAAACAGAATAAAAAGTTAAAGACACATATAGAAAAGATTTCTGATTTGATTCTAAAGGGCAAATTAAGACTCCCTCAACTGACTGGAAAAGATCCAGCAGAAATTATAGTACCTTTAACTAATGAGGAAATTTCCTCCTTGTAGAAGGATAATGAATATTGGCAAATAGCTTTTACTGATTTTTTGGGAATGATTAGCAATAAGTATCCCAAAACTGACAGAGTTAAACTCATAAAAAAGACAGTCTGGATTCTTCCACATATTGTCAGACAAAATCCCATTTCTGGAGTTCTTACCTTCTACACTGATGCCAACAAATTAAGTAAGGCAGGTTATAAAGCAGGTGAGGTAAGTAAAGTAGTCCAAAGTCCATACACAGAAGGCAGAATTATATGCAATTCTCATGGTACTCATGGATTTTACAGAACCTCTTAATAAAGTTACTGAATCTCAATATGCATAGAGAGTCATGTTACACATTGAGAATGCAGAATTCGTTCCTGATAATACAGAATTAACTTCACTGTTTATACAATTACAGGAAACAATCAGAAACAGAAGTAATCCTATATACATTTCACATATCAGATCCCGTATGGGTCTGCCAGGCCCACTAGCACAAGGCAATGATGAGATTGATCATTTATTAACTGGAAGTGTGCTAGAAGCCTCTGAATTTCATAAGAAACATCATGCAAATATCAAAGGTTTGAAAAAGAACTGCTCTGTCACTTGGCAACAAGCCTAGGAGATAGTGAGAAACTCTCCTACTTGTTCCTTTTATAACCAAACTCCATTGCCAGCAGGCTGTAATCCTAAGGGCATTTGGAGAAATGAGGTTTGGCAGATGGATGTCTTTCACTTTGCAGAATTTGGAAATTTGAAATATGTGCATCATACTATAGACACATTCTCAGTGTTCCAATAGCCTACTGCTCTTAACTCTATAAAAGCTGATTTTGTTATTACACATCTGCCAGAGGTGACAGTGGTTATGGGTATAGCTGCACAAATAAAAACTGACAATGCTCCAGCATATGCCTCCACAAAATTGGAGCAGTTTTTCAAATATTATAACATAAAGCATGTCACCAGTATACCACACAATCCTATGGAACAAGCAGTGGTTGAGAGATCTAACAGGACACTAAAGGAGATGCTTCATAAACAGGCTTGGAAGACTAAACCCCCCAAACATAGGTTGCATAATGCTTTATTAACACTAAACTTTCTTAATGCCAATGAGAAAGGACAAACAGCTGCAGAAAGACACTGGACTATGAAAAAAACCGCTGAACTGAATCAGCCGGTATACTTCAAAGATGTACTAACCTCTGTATGGAAACCAGGACATGTGTTATGATGGGGTAGGGGTTTCGCATTGGTTTTTCCAGGAGAAGAAAAACTTTGGATACCATCAAAGTTGATCAAGATTCGAGTTGCAAAGGAAAAACCTCTTGACAAGGACAAATGACAGGTATTCTACTAAGGCATATCTCATAAACTGAATAGAAACCTCCCAAAGGAAAGGGAAGTGTTTTGCTTTTATCTTCACAGGAAAACTCATCTCCAGAAGTCAAAAGACACTATATGGGTAGATACTTAAGAAGAGAAGGTAGCTATAACTATCAAACAAATGGGATGTGCCATATGGTAAACTTTACAGCTGTCTCTCAGTGAACTCTATTTCTCTTTATTTCCTAGTCGCTATTCAATTAAACCAATGCTGGATTTAGAGGTGGATTTGGCTTTCCTCCTCTAAAATCCAAGCACTTTATTTAACTAAACTTTAGAGTTTCTGTATTGTATCAAGAAGCCAATTGATGTAATACAGAATAAGAAAAGAATTTGGGAACTCTCTTTGACTTTTCTTGGCTCTTTCTCTCAAGGTGTACACCCTCTAATAATTGTTATGCTCTCATGGTTGCCTTTCCCACTATGCATACTTACACAAGCAAACATTTCTCTGCTAACTGTTTATGTTTGAGTCCCACACAGCCAATGAAGACCTGCCTGACAGAAATCCCTGGACACCCCAGAAAGAAAATGGGCCACAACTCCTCCACTGCACTGGCCCCAACTTGCTCCATTTCAACTGACACTCCAGCCAGAACTTCGGGTACTGACTTCAATCAAGTTGAGGATTTCAAGCAAGATCTTCAATCAAGCAAATCCCATCTAACATGGACTGGATAAATCCATTCAAGACTTTCACTATACTAACATTTTCTTCCTACAGGACCCCATGAGTCTATCGCCATCCCATTTCAGCAGGAAGTGACTTGGAGGATGCTACATCCCCTTTCCTCCATTGTTGTCACTTATTGTTGTGTATATACCTAGTTAGGGATAGCTACCTATTGTTTATGGTTGGGATTGGAAGGAGGTGTTCAGGCTTTAGGGTTTAGTTAAAATAGACATAGTTAGGATGTGACATAAGCAGATTATTGTATCTTCTTATATTTCACCTTTATGAATGTTAATTTTGGATACTTTACACTGTTAAGTTTTCATCCTCTTTTAGACTAAAAGAGGAATTGTAGGGGAAAGTGTACCCATGCCTCCTTAGGGGCTGGCTACAGGTATGCCTGACCAAGCCTGTTAAGGCATGGTCAGGGTGACATAGAGAAAGTTTAAGAGTGAAGGACGCTCATGAGATGGCCCCTTCTTCCATTTCATCTTTGGCTAGCTGTACTTACTGCTACCCCACTGGCTAGTTAGGTCACTCTGTAAGTAAGGCTTTTCCGCATTAAATTCCCTTGTATTTTTACCTAGCTCTGTATTGGTAATTTCCCACATTATGTGTGTTAATATCAGGGTTTTCAATTCAATTCCATTGGTCTACCTGCCTATTTTTGTGCCAATACCAAGCTGTTTTCAGGACTATAGATCTAGAAAAGAACTTGAAGTCAGGAATGGTGATGCCTGTGGAAGTTCCTTCACTGTATAGGGTTGTTTTGGCTATCCTGGGGTTTTTATTTTTCCATATAAAGTTGATTATTGTTTTTTCAAGGTCTGTGAAGAATTGTGCCAGTATTTTGATGGGGATTGCATTGAATCTGTAGATTGCTTTTGGCAAGATTGCCATTTTTACTATGTTGATCTTACTATCCAAGAGCATGGGAGATCTTTCCATTTTCTGGTATCTTCTTTAATTTCTTTTTTTAAAGACTCAAAGTTCTTGTTATACATGTCTTTCACTTGTTTAGTTAATGTTACCCAAAGATATTTTATGTTATTTGTGGCTATTGTAAGGTGTGATGTTTCTCTGATTTCTTTCTCAGCCTATTCATCCTCTGTATATAGTAGGGGTACTGATTTTTTTTTTAGTTAATCTTGTATCCTGCCACTTTGCTAAAGGTGTCTATCAGCTGTAGGAGTTCCCTGGTAGAGTTTTTCAGGTCACTTATGTAAACTATCATATCATCTGCAAATAGTAAAAGTTTGAGTTCTTCCTTTCTAATTTGTATCCCCTTGATCTCCTTTTGTTGTCTTATTGCTTTAGCTAGAACTTCAAGGACAATATTGAAGAGATATGGAGAGAGTGAACAGCCTTGTCTTGTTCTGATTTTAGAGGAATCGAATTGAGTTTCTATCCATTTAGTTTGATGTTGGCTGTGGGCTTGCTGTATATTGCTTTTATCACATTTACGTATGATCCTGTTATCCCTGATCTCTCTAAGACCTTTATCATTAATGAGTGTTGTATTTTGTCAAAGAGATGGCAGTTATTTTATTTCTTTCAAGACACAGAGTCTCTGTTGTGACTATATACTTCTACTACTGTGTAGTGAAATCTGTTACAGACAATAAATATGCATGAAAATGAAGGAATATGCTTCCAGCAAGATTCCACTCATAAAACCAAGTATCATGCTGGATTTAACATGCTTGTCAACCACTGATACAGAGTAATTAATATGAGAAACTCCATTGTCTTTTTAAACAAGACAGTAAGAATACTATTTTACAGTGATAAATTCAGAGATGAAGGAGAACATCTTGGTAACGTTTTCAAGTGCAGTATGCTATACACCAAGCAATATTTTTAACTGAAGTTATATTTCATTTTATTGTAATTTATGTTTTTTCATTGCTTACTGTAATTATAAATATTATGAAAATAATACGAATTAGATTTTATTCAATTATCTTCTTTTTTCCTTTTTTCCTTTCTTCCTCAGATTTTTTTATTTGAATTAGAAACAAGATTATTTTACATGACAATTCCAGTTCCATTCTCACTCCCATTCTCCCCTCCCTCCATGTTGTTTTATTAATTTGCATGTTCACTCTCTGCCATTTGGTAAGTTTAGATAAAGGTTTGTCTATCTTGTTGATTTTCTCGAAAAACCAACTCTTCCTTATATTGATTCTTTGTATTGTTTTCCTAGTTTCCACTTTATTGATTTCAGCCCTCAATTTGATTATTTCCTGGCATCTACTCCTCCAGGGTGTGTTGGTTTCTTTGTGTTCTAGAGCTTTCCGTTGTGCTATTAATTCTCTAGTGTGACTATTCTCCTGTTTCTTCATGTGGGCATTTAGTTCTATGAACTTTCTTCTTTGCACAGCTTTCAATGTGTCCCATAAGTTTGGGTGTGTTGTGTCCTCATTCTCATTGAATTCTAGGAAATCTTTAATCTCTTTTTTTATTTCTTCCTTGACACAGAAATGGTCCAATTGGGCATTATTCAATTTCCATGAGTTTGTAGGTTTTCTGCAAATGGAGGACCATAAAGAAAACCTCAAGTCAAGTCAATACAAGTAGATTGGTGGCTTCTTCATAGCCGACG
Organism: Cricetulus griseus; assembly: GCF_003668045.3. Lineage (NCBI taxonomy): Eukaryota > Metazoa > Chordata > Mammalia > Rodentia > Cricetidae > Cricetulus > Cricetulus griseus. Next base: position 17,015,780 of record NW_023276807.1, on the reverse strand, counting down.
TTAGCTGGAGAGTCTAGGGGTTGGCTGAGTTAGGAACTGTGAGGATTTTGAGAGCTGGAATCATGGTTAAAGTACTGGAAGGAAAAATGAGCCGATAAATCCCTACATCAGGTCAGATTGAAAGTGAAATAAACATGGTTGCAAAGAACACTGCAGTATTTCTAAAGTCACATATACAAATGTACATTGTGATTGTCTTAGATATAGGAAAGCAGACTTGCCTCACATGATCAATCTCCATGTCTTCTCTACCTATCCAGTTCTTCGGGAAGCTGTATATTCTGTTCTTAAAAGATGCCTCTAAAGAAAGGAGACTTCAATGTCCCTGAGTGAAAGCATTGAGCAAAGGGCTGCTCCTTATGTTTTGCAAATATCATACATCTATTTACTATTCACAACATGACGAGGACCCAGAGTGCACATACCACCTTCCACTTCAGGAAACGGAAGCGAAGAGATTCCAAAAATCCTCCCCAGCTTCCACAGCTGCTGTGTGACAGGCCTGAGAGTCAAACCTCAGGAAAGCTTTGCAAGGCTGCTACAGCACTTATGTGATTAAATGACTGAAAACATTCTTCAAATTCTAATTTGTCCCCCATTAGAAAAGGGGAAGCAGAGCTATGCTGGTATAAAATTTTTGTGCTTTATGCAACATTACTTGTAATTAAATTTTCTGATCTTTGAATATTGTATCTTATATTAGAGTTTGTTTGGAGTAAACTTATTTATCAATGAATAGTTTCACAGATAGTCTGCAGTTTCCAATTAGTATGATCTTTAAGAATAAGCAGAAAAAACAATCTTACAAGTACAGAACTCTAAATTCAGTTGGAATTTCCATTTCCATTGCCTTGGCAGCAGTGAGACCTTTATGTTTATCTCTTGACTAAACCTTAAAGTTAATATAGTACTCCCCACACAACCTCATTTGTATCAAAAAGAAGTGGTAAAGGGCTGCTTTTTAGCTCAAATGTAGAGCACTCTCCTAGTACACACAAAGTCCTGGTATTGTCTCTCAGTATTGAAAAGCACTGTCAAATTTGCTTGAAATTATATACATTTGTGTGTTATATGTATATGTATGCGTATGTTTCTTCTGTTCATTAATAAAAAATAAAAATGTGCTTAATAGATATTTTAAACAGAATTTGGTTCATGCAAAAGAAAAGAGTAGTATATATAAAGCTACTGATCACAGTATCGATTATGAAAAAATACACTCTTTTCATTTCACAGGAAGATGAAATTATATCTATTTGAACTGTTAGAAATGTTATTTGGAGGACAATGAGGTGCTGAGTGACAACCAGAGTCCCATCCTCAGGACCCAATGTGGAAGAAGTGAACTGACTGCCACAAGTTATCCTGACTTTCCCATGTTCACCATGACATCTGTATGCATGAGCACACAAATGCACACACACACACACACACACACACACACACACACACACACACACACACACCAAATAAAAGTCTGTTATAAAGAAATGTTCTGAGTTTGTGTTATCTTCAGCATTAGAGACACATTCTCAATTGCTAAGGAGCCACCAAGGGCTACATGAATTATCTATATAGTCTGGGGAGTCACAAACCATTTGAAAGGAAGATTATCATGCCTATTGCGAGATTTTTGTTAGTCTATGGCTCTCATGGGAAGCCCATGTGTTGGTGGGTGTTTCTTTCCCACCCACTAGTTCCCAAATAACTGACATGGATACTTAAATACTCGGCCAAGAGCTCAGGCTTGTTACTTGTTAACTTGTCCATTTATGTTAACCCATATTTCTTATCTATGCTTTACTATGTGGCTTGGTGACATTTCTCAGTATGGCATGCCCATCTTGTTTCTCTTTGCATCTGCAGGCAACTCCAGGCTCTGCCCTTCTTTCTCCCAGTGTCCTCCTAGTCTGGCTCTCCCTCCCAATCTCTTCCTGTCCAGCTATTTGACAGTCAGCTTCTTTATTAAACCAATCAGTACAACATATATTCACATGGTGTAAAGGAATATTCCACATTTTCCCCTTTCTGTCTAATTAAAAAGGAAGGTTTTAACTTTAACATAGTAAAATTATATATAACAAAAGTTAAGTAAGAATTACAGTTACAATACCCAGTTCATTTGTATTTAGCAAGTTTCAAAAATATACTCTATTATTTATCTTATCTTTGTGACTCGAAAGTTTTATACCTAATTTACCTCTTACCATAACTAAGGAAAACTTTAACTATGAGTCTCCAACTCCATCAAAGACCCTAGAATTGTGAAATGTTAAAAACAGCAGGGATATCTGGCTGCCTGGACAGTCACCCTAGGTTTATCTGTGACATTGGGGCATCCAACTTTGGCCTACAGACCTAGTATATCTGACACCCATGTATATTCCTTCTTTTAATACATATACACTTAGGTGTAGCACGTATAATTTTATGTAAATATAAAATAATTTTATTCCTTGAGGCTTTATCAAACAATCCTGGTGATGTCTCCCATCTCTCCTCCTTTTGTGTTGACTTCTCTTCTTCCTCCCCAGTTCATCACCCCCCAGTTACTTCATTTCCCACTTTATATCACCTATATCTTTTTCTTACACATCCCTCAGTATGTTTCCATTATATTTTCCTGGTCTCTGTGGTTAGCTATGCTGTATGCTCACATCATGTTTGGGACTTCTACTTTATTCCATTGTTTTTGTGCCAGTACCATATTTTTCTTATTATAACTCTTCGTGATATGTTGAAGTTTAGAATAGCAATCCATTTATTCACCTATTTGTTCAGGATTAGTTTGACTATCCAGGATATCTTATGCTGTTTCCATTTTAATTTTAGTAGTCTTTTTTCTATTTCTGTGAAGAATGGTGTGGGTGGGTATTTTTGAATAGGAGTGCATTGAATCTGTACATTACTTTTAGTAGGATGGTCATTTTAATATATTAATTCTATAAATCTCTGAACAAAAGATGCCTTTCCATTTTGTACTGTCTTTTCCAATCTCTTTAGAGATTTTGAAGTTTCCATTGTAGAAGTCTTTCACATCCTTAGTTAGGTTTATTCCAAGATGCTTTTTTTTTGTACTAATGTAAATGGGAATGCACCCATGACCTCTTTCTCAGTGGATGTGTTAATGGTGTGTTATGTAAGTTAGTTTTGTTTCTTACCACTGTGCTGAAATTGATGATTCTTTCTGGAACTTGTCTGATGCAATTTTAGGAATATCTTATGTACCCTAGCATATAATTTGCAAATAGGGATAATTTGATTTCTTTACCTATTTCTATCCTTTCAATTTCCTTTTCTTGCCTTATTGCTCCTGGCATCTATTGAAAAGAACTGCAGTTGACAGCCATGACTCCTTCCTGATTTTAGGAGGATTACTTCTGGAAATGGCTACATAAACAAGACAGAAACAATGCCCATAACGATGAACATGTTAACATGGAAAGGGGAAATTTTCACATGGTCTTACACCTAGGCAAAGAACTGCAGGCAGCTGAAGCCTGCTGGGAGAAGGAGAATTAACCTTTCCCAGTAATCAAATCAACCCCCTTATTGATTATTCAATACAGAGTGATCAGCCCTGAAATTATATATATATATATATATATATATATATATATATATATATATAACAAAAACGTACTCAATAGGTTTATTTACACATACATAGGTGTGTAGGGTGGTGTAACAATGATAATCTAAGAAAAAGAGACTATCAAATTGAAATTTGGGGAGATATAGTAATTTGAGGAAGTGTAGCTGGGGCCAGCTAGAAGACAGAAAGGGGGGGAAGTGATATAATTTTATTTCAATTAAATGCTTTAAATATAAACAAATAAATAAATAGAAATGTTGAGTGTTTTGATTAATACATCCCACTGAGCACATACACATCTCTTTGTTCAAAATAAATACAAATCATAATAAATTTTCAACATATATCAAAAAAATTTAAAAACCAGAAAGAACTCTGTCAGCTTCTGAATTTTAAACATCCCATAACTGTGTGTGAAACTATGTGAGACTTAGAGGACAATCCCTATAAAAATCCCATGACTCTTGCCTGGGGATACAACTCAGTAGCAACTGGGGATACAACTGATTCTGCTTTTCCATGTTATTAATAACACTTCCTGTGCCTCCTTATATGCTGTGATCTGGTACCAGTCTTCCTCTGTGGTAATGATGATTTGCCTGTCCTGAAATATACAATATAGCTACCTCTATTATACCAGGCCTTTGTCTTGTAGATGTCATTTGTCCTGTTTTAGCAGATATCAATGTCAAGTTTTCAAAAACAATACTCCCAGTCTACATTCACATGTACACACACCCCCCACACACACAAACACCCCCCACCCCCCCACCCCACCCCCACACACACGTGTGTGTATGCATTTGTGTGTGTGTGCATGCATGAATTGGTTATTTCTCTGTATTTTTCTACATGGTGTAAGTGCTCATGCAGTAACATAGAGTATAATATACTTAAGAATCATCAAAGTTACAGATCTACATAGTAGTATGCATTCATATTTATGTAGTCTTCTTCTTTATCTTTTACCTTGTGTCTATAGTATGGCTATAACATGACTATTTCTTCCACTCTAACTTGTTGAAATATTGTATAGATTTCATTTGACATTTCATTAATAACTACTTTATATTGTATGGCACTTTACAGTGTCCCTTTGCTCTTTGTCCCATGAAAGTCTATATTCAGATATAAAAAGAAGGCAATGTGAGCCTACCCACTAAACAGTGCATTTGCAGTCTCTAGCTGTGATTTCAAAGAGGTTTCTTTGCAGTGGTGTTATATCCAACTAGTTTTAATAGGAAAGGGAAAAACGGTTTACAATATAAACTTTTAAACTTTCTCTTATTTTCATGCCAATTGCTTGCCCCACACTTGAACCCAACCATCCCCCATATAGTCAACTGTTTTTGTACTTTTGATTCTTCCTCAGAATCAAAGGAGTTTCGTTAAATGAAACTTTGCTGTCATATGGGCACAGATTTGAAAGGGCAAGCACATAAGTGGCAGCAATTCATAGACTTTCTAATGGGTTTTTTTAAATCTTAGCTTATTGAACCAAACTACTAAAACATTTTAGATTTCACTCTGAATTTTGACCTCTACTTGTCAAGTTCTTTTTGTACATGAGTCATTTCTGCTCAAGAAATGGCATTCTCATGTGATTCTAACAGTGACCCCCTTAGTGTTGCTAGTAACGTCTCTCAGCTTTTTCAGACTTAGTGTTTATGTGCCATGTATGAGTTAACGTCCTAATTATATCCTTGTTTTGGCATTGGTGATCTCAAAACAATTTTCACATCCACAAATACCATATTTAGATATTCAGTTCTTAAAATTACTTTACAAGTTATTAAAGAAATTTTTAAAATATATCATGAAGGACAAATGGATGCATAAAGGATTGAGTTACAAAAACTAAGTAACAGACTTGAAAAAAGCAAGAAAATTAGTTTAGTGCTTAGGATCAAGGAGTAATAGAGTTGGGGAAATACATTTTAAAGAAGTCTGTCACAGGCAAAGAGTTGAAAAGGAAAGATGAATTAATGCTATGCCAATATTTATAGAAGAAGTGATATTTATAAAGATACTAATGCTAACAAATGTTGCTTCCTCATATTCAGACTTGGAGAGTACAACAACAGTGTGAGGTCCAAATTCCAATGCCAGGGTGGAGGAGAGTCACAAGAGGCCAGGAGATTAAGGAGGTTGCAGGGAGTCCTAGGCAGCCAGGAAATGTTTATGGGCACATAGGCTTCTAGGTAGGCAGAAACCAGCAAGCATTTGAGTACATGATAGTATACATGGGTCACAGAGAAGCATGCACCACAAGTACAGACCAACACAGAGGCTGCAGGCAGACACTCACAGGCCTACACAGACAGACTGGCAATAGATGAAGGCAAAAGGTGAATTCCTCTGACCTTAGGGCCGTATTTATACATAACCACACAAGAGGGGCATTTTGCTAGGAATACTTATAGATTACATTCCTGTTCACTTTGTAGTTCAAGACTTTTTGCCGACTCATAGTCCCCAAGATATCCAGCAGGAGTCCTCTTGGCCCATATTGGTCATCCATATTGGCTGTGTGTTCTCTAAACACAAGCTGCCCTGGGGTGTCTTCTGTTCCCTAACTCACGCAGGACCAGTGCTGAGGCTCTTCTGAAAGCAAAGGTAGTCATATGAAAAGAGGATCTCTGAAGAGACAAGGTCCAGATCCACATTTCCCAGCTGTGGGCTCAACTACATTATCCTCCTGCCGCCCAAATTCTTCTTTTGTGAATGGAGAGAACTTTAGGATTCTATTGCCATAGATTATAATGTAAAACAGTATTTAGCATGACTTACCAAATAAAGCCTCAACCTGCCTCACACACCATTACTGTTGGAGACATGGGAATGGAGGTTGGAATAGAGAGGAGGAGAATTCAGAAAGAAGATGTAAATGTCCAGTCAGAAGTAGAACCACTCTATACGGCGATCCACAGTCTGTGGCTTGTGAGAAGAAGGAAGAATGCTTAAGAGCCACCTTTTAGAACTAGTATGTAGCAGGTCCTGTTCTCAAAAGCAGATGTTTCTACCTCTGACTTTACAAAACCTGTTTTTCATTTAAAAAGCTCTAAAAGGTTTATCTATATTCAAGCAAAAAAAAAAAAAAAGGAAGGAGGAGGGAAGGAAGGGAGGGAAGAAGGAAGAACTAGGTTTCCTGTTTGGCAAGAAAGGAACTTGGGAATATCTAATGTCATTCCCTGAAAACAAGAAAAGCACAGAAAAGAAAAAGGCAACTCTTAATAGATGGACAGGAAAAGTCAGGTCACAGACCAAATAGCAGCCCTCAAAACTGTATAACTGGATGAGTACAGAGAATCTCTGTAGGAAGCAACTCCTGAGAAGATCTGAGCTGCATTGCTGAGTTGCTGGAGGCTCCTTGTGGAAGCAGCCAAGTCCAGCTGACCCAGGCATAGGAGTCCCCACATGCTTGGGTTTGTCTCTAGGGGTTTTGTCAGGACCTGGTAGTGAATATCACAGGAGAATCCTCTTGGCCTTCCATCAGGGGACATTCTGAAATGTCACCCAGCATGCATTCTTATTAGCAAGCTATGCTCACCAAAGCCTAATTGTTAGAGTTTCATCAGAGTCAAACTTGCTGGAGAGAGGGAAATACTTACCTTCACCACCCACACTGATCATTTTGACTGTCATGGAGTGGAAGAGGGAAACTAGGAGAGTTTCTAATCCAGGAATAGATAGGGAGAATGTTCCTAAGATAAGAGAGAAAGAAGCAGATGAAATTTCAAAGCAATAATGACTGAATATTTCCCTCAATTATGTTAGATACTTGTGGAGGACAAAATTGCCTGAAAAGACACATTTGCTTGACCAGAGGGTGGTCAAATTTTCAATGATTCTGGAGAAGTTGACAATCAAGAGATTGTCAGTATCTAGGCCCTTGAATAGACATGTGATGTGAACTAATGTCTTTGTAACTATTAGGTAAAACTTTTGGAATCTAAACACAGTCATGACTTCCACTACCCAAAAGACTAACAATGGCATCCCATTACTTCCTAAGGCCTGTAGCTGAGAATTCTCTGGTTTACTTTAACCTATTATTTTCAACAAAACATTCGAAAAGTGTCTTGGTTCATAATTTTCTTTGCTACGTTATTAGAAAATTTCATGAACCACACTGGAAGACAGAATTTTTGTGGTTTTCACACATCATAGTCATTCATATTTGAACTATCCCTTGTCCCCTTTGAGGTGAGAGTTATGGTCTTTTTCTTGACACCATGTCTTTAGCCAACATTTTGTTCTTTCCCCATCACCTGCTATTGTCCTTTCTTGGTGCTCTTCCTAAATGTTATAATATAACACACACACACACACACACAGAGAGAGAGAGAGAGAGAGAGAGAGAGAGAGAGAGAGAGAGAGAGAGCACTGTTTATGTATATCCATGTACATATTACAGACTAGGATCTGAATATGAGACAGAATGACAGAACGTGTGATTTAGATATTTTTTCTGTGATTAGGGACCTCAATTACTTTTAGATACTCAAATACTCAAATTTATCTGTTTTTGTAGAAATTTCATGGTTTCATTATTCTCTGGAGACGACTAATATTTACTAATATTAGCTTTTATTAATTTCAGTTAATATCAGTATTTATTAATAATTTATTAATTTATTAATTTTACTAATATAATTTCCATTTTATACATGTCACGTTTAAATTATCCTTACATATATTGTTAGATATCTAGGTTTGCTCCATGTCCTTGCTAACGTAAATAGAGCATCCATAAACATGAATAAGCAAATATCTATAAGGTAGGATATGGAATTTCCTGAGTATCTGAGTATATGGTCAAGAATGAACTAGCTGGGTCATATGGTCGTTCTATTTTGAATTTTTTGAGAACACTCCAAGCTGACCTCTATACTGTTTATATTAATGTGCACTCAAGAATGTAATACAAGCTTTAAAATATTACATTCAGGCACCAAGAAAGAGAACATAAGCATGACCACAACTAAGAATTCAGGAATGTTATCAAGAAAATAATGATATTTTAGGATAACTAAAAAATAAGGCAACTGGTGAACACTAATTGAGGAATACAGACAATAACTGAAAGAATTCTACAAACAGTGGATGAAAAGGAGTTGTTAAAATATAAATCTCATGAGAGAAAAGGATAAATAAATGAGAAATAGAAAAATAGCAAACATGTCAGACTCAATAAATCAACAAATCCATAGTATTAATGAGGGAGAAGGAAAGAAGAAAACAATATTTGAATAAAGTAGACAAATAATAGAAATCTGCAAATACATATAAAATTTTATTCTAAGTATAAATGGCCTCAACTTTCCAATTAAAAGATATAAACTATCTAATTGAATCAAAACGACAAATCCAGCAGGTTTTTTTTTTTTAAAGGAATGCTCTACTGGCACAAAGTCACACAGTCACACAGATTGAAACTTCAGTTATAGAATACTTTGTACTGAGCAAACAAACCAAGAAAAATACAGGAAAACTTCATATCGGGCAAAGTAGACATCAAGAAAACATTAGAACCTTTGAAAAGATCAATATATTAATAAATTGAAGACCCATTAAGAACATGTAACTTATATACATAAAAACTAAATTTTGATGGAGGTAATTTCATAAGATAAACATTACAATTTGATACATTAACACTGATTGAATTTAATGTCCTCCACTCATCAGTATAGGCCATCTAGGCCAAAACATAAAGAAAGAAAACGGACCAAAACCAAACAAGAAATAATAATAAAAAATAACCAACAAAGAACTTTGGGTTCATGATGTACCACAGACTACATGAATTTCCCAGATACTATAGAGTATTCCATCCTACAGCTGGGTAAGACACTCTGCCCTCATGTACTTACTCTGTCCTCACTGCTGTTGTTTCATAGATCCTTGGAAAATTTGGACATTTTGCCTTTTAATGAAATTTTAGAATTTAAAAGATTCTTGGTCTGGGTTAATTTAGTGGATGTCCTTAGGATTCAATGATGATTTGATTTGATTAACCATGTAAAAATTAATACAATAAATTCGATTAATAGAAATAATCTCTGAAGGTATTTAAATATTGCAGGGTATCTTACCTGCATGTCTTCTATGCAGCATCTATTAACTAAACACTATATAGAGTATTTGGTAAGCTCTCTAATAAACACTTTTCATTAAAAAGCCCTGTTGTTTTGGTATTTGGGGGGAGTTTTTGTTTTAATTGGAAGAGAAGTAAATTTGGAGTGTGTTCAAATAGCAGTGCCTGAAGAGGCTTTTGGAAGCAGCAGGGAAACACTCGGCCTCACCCCAATTAGTCTTGTTTTCCATAATCAGGGCAGTTCTGTTTTTTCAATATAACCACTAAAGATGGTGATAATCAACATTAATATTGTTAGAGAGCAATTCAATAGCAAATGTTTGTTGTTGATAATTTTTGTTCCCTGTCATAATTTTCCTAAAGTCTGTCAGCTCCAAAAACGATTTCAAGGAGAGTGTGAGCTGCAAAGTAGACAGGTGCATCTGAATTATACAGAAGACACACTTATGCAAAGCAATGGAAAGTCAGTTAATTAAATTATATTCAGATTGCATTTCATGTATTGACTAGTCCAAAGAATAAGCAATACCTAGTTATGAACGTCAATAATTAAATTCATATCTGCACTCATACATGAAGATTACTCCCTCCAAAAGTTATTTTGAAAACTTGTCAGTAGTGTGAAGATGTGTACCTATGAGAAAATGTCATAACAAAATAAATAAATAAATAAATAAATAAATAAATAAATAAAAAGAAAATGCCAAAACCTTTTCTATAGTCTTTCCCTGTCCCACTTTAATTACAAAAATATTTTCTTCTTTTGCTCATTACCTGTACAAACAGATAATTAGGGTCTAGAGAAGGAAGTGGGGGTAACGGTTTAGAGATTGAATAGATATCAAATACAAATAAATACACAAATAAATAGATGATGATGATATCATAAATATAAATAAATAGACGATATTACACGAGGGTAGCTGCAGTTGTCAATCACTACTCTGTACACATTCATCATATCATGCTATATTCAACGAAAATGTAGACAATTTTTCTATTTTTATTTATTTTAGAAACAAGCTTGTTTTACATGTCAATCCCAGTTCCCTCTTCCTCCCCTGTCCCTCTGTCCCCCACTAACACCCTATCCCATCCCCTTTCTGCTCCCCAGGGAAGGGGAGGCTTTCTATGGGGGATCTTCAAAGTCTGTCACATCATTTGGAGCAGGTCCTAGGTCTCCCCCTCCCCCCCCATGTCTAGGCTGAGAGAGTATCCCTCTTTGTGGAATACAATCCCAAAGTCCATTCATATGCTAGGGATAAATACTGATATACTACTAGAGGCCCCATAGATTACCTCCTCACTGACACCCACTTTCAGGGGGTCTGGATCAGTACTATGCTGGTTTCTGGGATATATATATATATATATATATATATATATATATATATATATATATCAAATAAAAATTAAAAAAGAAAGACATGACTGATGTGAATAAAGGAAGAGGGTGCTACACAGTTTTTGGATTTGGAAGTGGTGGTGAAATTATGTGTGGGTTTCTATCCCTTTTTCTTTTGGCTGTTGGTAAAGTGGGATTATCTATTGCCTATATTTTTCTGGTTGTAGTTAACTTCCTTGGGTTGCAATTTTCCTTCCAGAACTTTCTGTAGGGCTGGGTAGGTGGATATGTATTGTTTGAATCTGGTTTTTTTATCATAGAATATCTTGTTTTCTCCATCTATGATTAAAAGTTTTGCAGGGTACAGTAGTCTGGGCTGGCATCCATGGACTCTTAGTGTAGGTAGAATATCTACTATCCAGGACCTTCAGGCTTTCAGAATTTCCATGGAAAAGTCAGGTGTAATTCTGATAGGTTTGCCTTTATATGTTACTTGAACTTTTTCCTTTGCTGCTCTTAATATTTTCTCCTTATTCTGTATGTTTGGATTTTTGATTATTATGTGGCAAGGAGACCTTTTTTTTTTTTTTTTGGTCCAGTCTATTTAGTGTTCTTTAGGCTTCTTGTACTTTTATTGGTATGTCTTTCTTTAGGTTGGGAAAGTTTTCTTCTATGATTTTGTTGAATATGTTTTCTGGGCCTTTGAGTTGGATTTCTTCACCTTATTCTATATCTATTATTCTTAAGTTTGGTCTTTTAACAGTATCCCAAATTTCCTGGATATTTTCTGTTAGGGATTTGTTGGACTTAACATTTTCTTTGGTTAATGAGTCTATTTCTCCTAGTGTATCTTCAACTCCTGAGATTCTCTCCCCGTCTCTTGTATTCTGTTGGTTATGCTTGCATCTGTAGTTCTTGATCGTTTACCCAGCTTTTCTATTTCCAGCATTCTTTCAGATTGTGCTTTCTTTCTTGTCTCTATTTCAGTTTTTAGGTCTTGAACTGTTTCCTTGAGAGATTTCTTGATATCTTGTATTTTTTGTTTGATTTTCCTTCCATTTCTTTAAGTGATTTTCTCATATCCTCTTTGAGGCCCTCTATCATTTTCATGAAGATGTTTTTAAGGTCATTCTCTTCTGCTTCATCTGCATTGTGATGTTCAGGTCTTGCTGGTGTATGGTCCCTAGTATCTGGTGGTGTCATATTGGTTTTTCTGTTCTTGAATGTGCTCTTATATTGTTTTCTTCCCATCCTTTCTTCCCGTGGGTGTAGCAGGAGTCTCTTCCTCTCCTGGTGGGTATGACACCAAGGTTCCCTTCTGGTATATACAAACAGTTCCAATACTCTGATGTCTGTTCTGTCATGGAGGCAGGACTATTATAGGGGCCTAGACAGTCTCTGGGTATGTTGGATCCCGCAGCCGAGTTGGGATCCAGTGAGGAGACCCTGGTGTCAGGTGTCCCCAAGCAGGGCAGGGGAACCTGAACCTAAAACAGCCCCTGGCCTACCTGGGCTGGTGGATGGGAGGCAGGATTGTTACCGGGGCCTTGGCAGTCAGTGTGTTGGATCATGTGAGCAGACACCCACCATCAGGTGTCCCAGAGCAGGGGACATGTCTCCATATCAGTGTTTAGACCATGCTTGGCTTCGAACTCACACTGCTGACTTTAAAGGCATGTGGCACCACACACAATTTATACATGACCATTTAAACTGTATATGCTTTATAAAGTGCAAAATGAATATACAAAGGTGAATCTAATGCAGATCTTGCTAGGAATGCATGGCATAAGAAGTCAGTGGAAGAGGCTATGCAAACTCTCATTATTTAGTCTTATATACAGTACTAGTATGGTTCTGGCAACCATGCTCCTGGAGAACATACATATCATTAAAACTGGTCAACAAGACATGACCCAGGAGTTAAGAAAAACACAGAAAAAAATCAATACTCTAGCAACAACTCCCAACAATGTTTCTAACTCTGTATTCCTTGGCAGTACATGGAGCGATGTAGTCACTCACTATTTGTTGGGCAAGTGAACCAATTAGAGACTCTTGATAGAATTGGTGGAAATAACACAAAGAGGCAGTGTCTAAAACACAACTATGGTACTCACCAAATAAGTAACATTCACATACTTGTGGGTTATATGATGAAGGTCTTGCTTGTATGCAGCTCTGCTCTCCTTCGTTGTAACCTCATCCATCTTCTTCTGCCACTACATCACTCAATTCCACATCCCATCTTCCTCCAGCAAAGACCCAAATATAGTACATTTTAACCTAACTGGCATATTATTAGAAGGTTCAATTCTGGCCCTGCTGGTGAAACTTCAGCTGAGTCATAGCCTTTTTGGGTCACATAAGAACAAACTTTGTCTCTTTAATTCATATTTTCCAATTATCTTACTAAAACACACTTCCTAAAACATCCTATTACTAAGGTCAATTTATCTCTTTTTACCCAGAGTAACAGATTTACTATATTAACTTTAATCCCAGCACTCAGCAGGCAGAGGCAGGTGGATCTCTGTGAGTTTGAGACCAGCCTGGTCTACAAGAGGTAGTTCCAGGACAGCCTCCAAAGCCACAGGGAAACCCTGTCTTGAAAAACCAAAAAAAAAAAAAAAATCCTATTCAACATTTAGACCAATATCAGGAAACAATGGACTTGGAAAGCTGTGGATAAAAAGATATGGAAAGTTCACATTTTGGGGATTATTCAAGAATTCAATTAAGTGAGAATGTTTGTGCTGAAGATTATGGGGAAGAGATTTCACATAGAGCAGTGTGGACACAACAAGAAAAGAACAAGTGCTCAACTTTGCCAATGGACATGTATGGAATTCCGGGACAGCAAGCCCCAGAGCCCACTGGATCATCTTTCAGCAGCACTGAAGGCTCTGAACACAGTTCTTAGATGATTATTGTTGGGTGACACTGATGTGACAGTGACGACAGCTAAGAGAAACTATAGGAAGGAGGTCTGTCAAGAAAGAGTTAGTGCCATGGCTGAGCTGAAGTGTAATGAGAATTTAAATAAGACTAATGGTGGCAGAAGGAAAGATATAAGGTTTGATCTAAGGAAGAACTGTCAGGAACCAGTCATGAGTTTGAGAAGAGATGGCCAGGTAATGATGCTGAGTTCTGAGCCTGAAAGGGTTGGTGCTAAAGTGAGAAAATGAGCATCAGGCTGAGGATGGGCATGTATTAGATAACCCAGAGAACAGCCTTGGGAGCCATGTACACTTCTAGAATGGTTAAAACAAGAGTGTACATAAGAATTGTCAGGCAGGTAAGCAGAAAACCAAAATGAATCAAGGTCCATGGAAGGCTAGGAAGAGAATATTAAGTAAAATAAGACCATGTTAGCTTTTCAGACTTGTAAGCATGTGAAGGTCAATAAAGCATTTGCTATCAAGGCTTCATATCCTGTGGAAAACTAAGCCACACAATAAACTGCAAAGCCTTGTACATTAATTCCAAGGAGCTAAACACTGTAAAAGATCAAGAAATAGCAAAGTACATGTTACAATATAATTTAAATCAGTATATTCAAATATATTTGCACTGTGTTGGTTTCTAGTGACAGAGTGCCTGAGAGAGGCAACTACAAGAGAGGAAAGGTTTATCACAGCACAAATTTCAATAGGTCCAGTTCATGGTCAGTTTGCTCTGAGCCTGTGGTGAGGTAGACTCTCATGGCATTATGAGTGGGTGGTGGAGCACACCTGCTCACCCCATGGCATCCTGCAAACAGAGACAATCATACCTCCCAGGGCATACTTCCTCTAAAGATATTAACAGGAAAGATTGGTCCATTGATGAAGTTAGAATTGTCAACATACAGTAACTTCCAATGGGCCCATCAGCTGACAAGGAAGCGTTTAATACATGCCCCTTTAGGGAACATTTCAAATTCAAGCCATCATAATATCTTACTCTCAAATACAACCTCACAAGTTACAGACAAAACATTTTATTATAAAATAAATGCTACAATACCAAATGCTCAACCCTGAAAACACACATACGAGGAATATTGTATGAACTAAGCAGGTTGTGAATATACATTTAGGAACACACATACCCCCACATACACACCAACAATAACAAATAGATAAAAGAGGCCATAGATGTTATGAAATACTATTTTAAGATGTGTTACATTTTTTTAATGATGCAAAGATATGTTACATTTTTTGTGTTGCATTTGTTTAACTCTATGAAGCTGTGTTACTTTGTCTGTTTAAAACACTTGATGATCTAATAAAGAGATGAACAGCCAAGACAGAGCAGAAGAAAGGATAAGCATGATGGGTCTGTCCTTCTGTATATATGTTTCTCTTATTGGTTGATGAATAAAACACTGATTGGCTAATTGGCCAGGCAGAAAGAACAGGCAGGGCTAGGAGATGAGGAGAATGCTAGGAAACATAGGCAGACAGAGTCATCATGTAGAGGCTGGGAAGAGAGGACACGTCAGTTGTTTTCTGGTAAGCCAAGACCCCATGGAAATACATAGATTAATAGAAATGTGCTAATAATTAAGACAGAGCTAGCCAATGAGAAGCCCAAGCCACTGGCCAACAATTTTATAACTAACATAGCATCCATGTGTTCGTTTGTGGCTGGAGGGCGGCAGGACAAGCTGGGACAAAGAACCTCTCTTTACATAGGCAGGGACGGCAGGCAGGCAGAATAAATGAGAGGAGAAATTTGGGAAGAAGGGATCAAGAATGGAGAAAATGAGGAGAGGAGGACTCCAGGAGCCAGTCACCCAGCAGGCCATGGAATAAGAAGTTAAGAAAGATACATACAAATAGAGAACGATAGAAGCCCAGAGAGAAAAGGTAGTGGGGATAATTGAAGTTAAGAAATATTGGCAAGAAGCAAGCCAAGCTAAGGCCAAGCTTTTATAAGTAAGACTAAGCCTCCCTGTGTGATTTATTTGGGAGCTGGGTGGCAGGCCCCCAAAAGAGCAAAGAGTAAAGAGTAAAAAGAGAAAAAATAACCAACAGGAAATCAATTTGAAAGGGAGGTAGTTGATGGAAATGGTTGGGGGGAAGAAGGGAGAAAATGATGTAGTGTTATAACCACAAGAATATTACATATTGGCTTTCACATGCAAAGGAATTACATAAATGAGGCATCATATTTGAAAAGATTATTTAACTAGGAAGTATTGTTGATATATAAAAGGTTTCTGTTTGGAAAGGAGAATTTTAGAAATAATGTTTTTCTTTTTCTAATATTTTTTATTTTAAAACAATCTTTTCTCATTTTATATACCAATCTCAGTACCCACTCCCCACTCCTACTGCCCCCTCCACCTCCTCCCCTCATGCCACCCCCTCCAATTATCAGAGAGGGTAAGGCTTCCCATGGGGAGTCAACAAAGTCTGGTACATCACTTTTAGGCAGGAACAGCTCTCTCCTCCCTATATCTAAGCTGAGCGAGGTATCCCTCCAAAAAGAATGGGCTCCAAAAAGACAGTTCAAGCACAAGGGATAAATCCTGGTTCCACTGCCAATGTCCTCACAGACTGCCCAAGTCACACAACTGTCACCCATATTCAGAGGGCCTAGTTTGGTCCCATGTTAGGTTCCACACCTGTCAAACCAGAGTCAGTGAGTTCCCACTAGCTCAGGTCAGCTGCTTCTGTGGGATGGTCTTGACTCCTTTGCTTGAATCATGGATCCTCCCTGTCTTCAACTGGTCTCTGTGAGCTCAGCCCAGTGCCTAGCTGTGGATCTCTGCATCACCTTTTATTGAGGTTGTTTTTGAGATAATAATTATACCTCGGGAACATAATTTCACAGCAAGTGATATTTTAGAGATGATAACTTTTGAGCTTCACTATTCACCCTCTCCTATATCCTATGTCTGAAATATATTTGCAGGAAGCTCTGCCTATAGCAAAATTTCAGGTACTGACAGAACAAAAGTTCAAACCTGAATACTAGTTATGGCATCCTAGATCTCTCCCTCCTCTCTCTCTCTCTCTCTCTCTCTCTCTCTCTCTCTCTCTTCTCTCTTACACACACACACACACACACACACACACACACACACACACATACACACACACAGGACAATGACAGATTTGCTTGAGAATTAAATTAATTACAAGCCACATTTAGCATGGAAGGAATGTAGGAATCTTTTCTATGGATAAATATGCATCCCTCTGGACAGAGGGTCCAGGAGTCAGCTGACAGCTGGCCCAAAAGCTTCCTAGACAGATGACCAGGATGGCCTTAAACACTCCCCTCAGCTCATGTGAACTTTAGACTGGTTTCTTCCTGACTCTAAGTTCTTAGAGGTTTTACTTTAGAAAACTTTTCATTGTAAGTTCTTCCCTTGCCCCCTTTGATATGTAAATCATTTTAAAAGCTTCTTGACAGTTTTACAACCTAGAAATGTCTTTCTCAAGGACCTGGGAGTCTTCTCTTTGAAATGCAATCATTAAAGGAAAAAGTGCCTCAATCTCCCAGCCTCAGTGGGAGGGTGGGAACCTAAGCACAAGGGAAGCAGTGCTCTAGATCTTAAATTACCTGATTTTACAAAGATGTAAAAAAAAAAAAATGGCTTTTTCTTGAAGCCAATTAGCAAATACAGATGTGTTTTGCACTGCAGTCCCCCCAAACCCTATTCCCTTCCACCCCAGTGGAACCCAGTGACTTACTTGGTCTAGGGACCTCCAACCACCATTGAACCACACTCCCAGCCCCTTTTCACACCCAACTCTTAAAATTCTTACACTTAAAAAAAATGTTGAGGGGCTGGAGAAATGGCTCAGCAGTTAAGAGCACTGCCTGCTCTTCCAAAGGTCCTGAGTTCAATTCCCAGTAACCACATGGTGGCTCAGGACCATCTGTAATGAGATTTGGTGCCCTCTTCTGGCCTGCAGGCACACACATAAATAAATAAATCTTAAAAAGAAAGAAAGAAAGAAAGAAAGAAAGAAAGAAAGAAAGAAAGAAAGAAAGAAAGAAAGAAAGGAAAGGAAAAGAAAAGAAAACCACAGAAACAGCTGACCTGAACATCGGGGAACTCTTGCTCCCCAGACTGATAGCTTGAATACCAGCATGGAAGTGATCCAGACCCCAGGAACATGGGTTTCAGTGAGGAAACATCGGAAATCTACAGGACCTCCTATAGTAGTTCAGTACTTATCCCTAGCATAGGTGTGGAATTTGGGCGCCCATTCCACATAGAGGAATACTCCCTGAGGCAAGATACAGAGAGTGGGCCTAGGCCCTATCCCAAAGGATATGATAGACTCTGATGACACCCTATGGAAGGCCTCACCATCCAGGGGGAGCAGAAAGGATATGGGATAGGTAGGGTTTTAGTTGGGGGGTGGGAGGTAGTAGGGGAGGACAGGAGGAAGAGGGAACTGGGATTGTCATGAAAAACAATCTTGATTCTAATTCTAATAAAAAAATCTGCAAATAAAGTTGAAACAAGTCTTCCTTGCACGTTTAACATACTGTATATTAAATTCTGCATTAACAATAAATAGCAAGTGTGTAACAAAAAGAAAACCTCAGAGCAGAAACAAAGTAGACATGAATAGCCAGAGACAAACAGTAACCACAAGTCCTAGGAGCTGAGTACGACAACTTTTGCAAGTAAGAACTGACATCTGTTCAACCATGTTCATAGCAGCATTATTTGTAATAGCCAGAACTTGGAAGCAACCTAGATGCCCCTGAAGAATGGATGGAGAAAATGTGGTACATTTACACAATGGAGTACTACTCAGCAGGAAAAAAAAAATACAGGTGAAATCTTGAAATTCGCAGGCAAATGGATGGAACTAGAAGAAACCATCCTGAGTGAGGTAATCCAGTCACAAAAAGACAAACATGAGCCTTCATTCAGTAGCTTATGGAAGCAGAAGCAGAGATCCACAGTAAGCAGGCACCAGGTGTGTCCTGGCTGGTGGAGGATGTTAACATGTCTCTTAAACTCAGTAGTAGACTCTGAAATGATATGTGGCTTTTAAAGGATCTAAAGAGACTATGAAATTCTCATCTAGTGGTGGAAAAGGGTTTTCATTGTGAGATACATCCCTGGTTGAGAAAAAAAAGTTAGGATTTCAGCATCTCATATATTATCATTGCTCCGGAGTTTCATATAGGTAGATCTACATATGTACCAAGAAAACAGGCAAGCTTCAACATGTATGTTTCAAATATTTGTGAAAGTGAAATTTAAAATATTTAATTGTGGAAAAACTAATAACCTTTCATATTATAGCAGTGCCCTTCTTTTAAAAATCTATGAATTATTGAAAGCCTGTAAATATTAGTGAATAATAGCAAAGGTCCTCTGTATAGAAGTTTTCTAATTTTATGAGTACCACAAAAATTTTTCTTTACTGAGATAGAGTTCTTTAATTAATTATTTTTTTAAAATTTCATTCCAACTACAGTTCTCCCTCCCATCCCTCCTCCCACTCCCTCGTCCTCCCAGCCCAACCCTCATCCACTCCTCCCATTAAGTTGGGGTAGGAACAAGTCCCTCCCCCCTGAGTAAAGGTTGAGCATGGCCTCCCACCATAGGGAATGGGCTCCAACAAGCTAGCTCATGGATCAGGGATAGATCCTGGACCTACTGCCAGAGGGCCCTCAGATAGTCCAAGATTCAGTACTGTCTCCCCATACAGAGGGCTCAGTTAGGTCCCCTGCAGGCTCCAGAGCTGTAAAACTAGACTCCATGAGTTTCCATGAGCTTTAGTTCAGCTGTCTCTGTAGATCATAGTTCTTTGATTCCCATGGTGGCTTATAATTGCTTGTAACACAGTTTCTGGGGATTCAATGTCCTCTTCTGACCTCATAGGGTACTATGCACTCATGTGGTTCACAGACAATATATATGCAGGCAAAACACCCACATATATAGAGTTTTTTCTTATACTTACATACCTAAGTTTCTTAAAGTTGTATTGAATATTCAAACATGTCAGTGTTACATTTTAAATGAATGCTAACTAAAAAACCTGGATATTATTTACTTAAACAAAATGTTATGAAACAGACTAATTTGCCTTTTTTAATCTGCAGGTTTACTTTTTCCATATTTCAATGACAACTCTTATAGAGCTGCCTAACAAAAGAACCTTATATGAGACCAGGTTTGCCCTGTAGAAGTAATATGACAAAGCTGTTCCCATCTACTTGGGTCTAAAAACAAATGAGTTAAATGGAACTGTTCTGTACAGTGAGCACTAAATGCTTCTCCTCCTCCATTCTGTGCTTCTTTCTTGACTGTTAACCTATCAAGTCAATGCATTATTTATTTCAATATTGTGTGAAAACTCTTTTAACCTAGTGCATGAAGCACTCTGAGAAAAGTCTGAGGGTTTTTTGTAGGGATTTAGAAGTATCTTTAATTTATGAGTCACTCAATAGAACATGACTTACAAACCAGCCCTGAGATGACAGGAAAGAATATAGCGAGCATATGAATTTGACAGCATATGGCTATAGCAGTAAAGCATAAATGCTGTAAATGTTTCAGAGCATATTTTATTACATAACTCACTAAATATGAATTGCATTCAATCTTTAATAACTCGGAAAATGGCATCCCAAAGCTGGGTTCAGTTGATGATTGAGAAAATCACTATTGCTTTGTAAGCAACATTTGCTTTGCTGGTATAAGCTAGTTTTTAAGTAAAAAGTAGTATTAAAATATTTACTTAAAAGAAATGCCTTTGTAGTCAAGGTTCTCTGAGTCCCCATGGAATGTGGCTGTAAGGATCTCCATAAACAGAATTCATGAGCCTCTTTCCTCTCTAATGGGCACTAAGCTCCAGTCTTCAAAATAGGATTGTTTTATCTTTTGAAATGCATGCATGCAAGTTTTAACATTACCTATGTAAGAGATTTAATGTCTTCAGTATCCTAACAGGTTACCAGTGGTGGGGCAATTTGTTGTTTCCCAAATGATTGGCTCCCCTTCTTTGAAATAATTTGCAAAATGGATTTAGCACCCATGAACAAATTTGAACCATTTAACTTACTTAACAGTGTTTAAAATGCCTAAAAGGGCACTTTGGAAATCATGGAAGATTAGAAGTTTTAAACATTAAATGTAAAGTGAGAATTTATATTGCATGTTGAAAGAAACAACTTGTCCGACTAGATCAGCAGTATTTATTCCCCAGGAGCAGAGACATCCATGTTAAAATGGTGGATTCTGAATGACTGATCTTTTTTAAATGTTAAAAGCAAGAGCAAGAAGAAAAGAAAAAGAAAACTTGCTTTTCTATATGAAATGCCAGTGCTAGCGGATGGCTTGGAAATTGGGAGGCAATAGTGCATTGCAGGAGAAACAAAACAAAACACAAAGCAAAAGACACAAACATAATAGTTTAAAGCCGTAAGGAAAGTGATTTTCTGGGCTTTTTAGTTTTTAATGTTATAGAGAATTGGGAGGTATTTCCTTGGGGGGAAAATGTGTTTTATTTTTATCCACTAAAACGGGTCACCGTCAAAGCAATAGCAGCCCCTGGGAATTTGCCTGCTTTGGACCTTGCTTTTGGCCTTACTGCCACTCAACGGTCTCTTGCGGAAGGCTGTAGACATACATGTTGAGTATTTGCCTGCTGTTACAGTTGACACTTGAATTTAAGTCTAATGAAGTCAAGCTGACGTGAGTGCCAAAAGGTTGCTTTTGCCTTTCTTATCCAATGACCATTCAAATAATCAAAATAGAAATTATTAGTGAAGAAGCAGTGCTGCTGTGATGAGCATCAGATTCTGTTTTTGTCTTTTATCATTGCCATTGTCACAGCACTGGATTAAAGCCACTTTTGCTCAGGAAAGTTCCCTAGACTATGAATGAAGAACACTAGGATTTGTTGTTGTTCTTTGTTTTTCCTTTGTTTTTGGTTGTACTTCTTTAATTTTCTGTAAAGCATTTA
Organism: Cricetulus griseus; assembly: GCF_003668045.3. NCBI lineage: Eukaryota > Metazoa > Chordata > Mammalia > Rodentia > Cricetidae > Cricetulus > Cricetulus griseus. The sequence continues at coordinate 16,993,797 of NW_023276807.1, read as the reverse complement.
CTTAATTCATCTAAATCTGGCCATTTCATTCCATACCTTTGGGATAGCATGGGTTTGCCACCTTCTCTCCTCTTGGAATTTGCCAAACTGGTAACAGCTTCCTGGCAGATGAACATGAAGACCCTTGTGTTCCATCTGTATTCTTGCAGTTTACAAGGTGTCCCCATAACTTAGGATGGAGTTTCATTCCTTGAAAACCAGTGAAGTATGTGCAAGGGCAATTAAAAAATAGTGAGGAACGGAAAGCAGATGTTTCACTTTCCAATTCAAGGCCGATTTCCTTTGGGTGGTTTGTCTCTTATCTTTTTTTCCTGTTGTTTGTTTTATGATTTTAATCCTGGGCAACTTGGTTCAATTCAATTCCGTGCCACAGAACTGTATTGAACATTTTTATTTTATGGCATCAAATATTTAAGGGAAGATGATTGAGAAATACAAGACTGACAGGCTAATATCCATTTTTACTTATATCTCCAACTCAAAACTATATGTCTACCTTGTCTGAGTTTGCAGCATTCAGCTAATTGATGTTGACGAGGAACAAAAGGAAGATAAAACTTGAGTCCATAAGGAGTTAGAGTAAAAGTCATTAGAAAGAATAGGTTTTTTTTTTAAAAAAAAAAAAAAAAAAAAAAAAAGCTCTCTGTGGGAGCGAGGCAGCATGGAGAGCAGCAAAGGAGATGAAAAGAAGGCATTCTGAGCCCACCACAGCACCAGTTCAGAATTCTGGAACCCATTCCAACAGCTGCTAATAGGTCACAGGAGAAGGGATGACAGACCACACAGAACTCTTCAGGTGCACTTTCAGAAATGAGCTATTTGACAAGCAATAGCAATCAGGAGGTCTCCTCGGGCAATGTGTTACTATGCATATATTCTCCGCTGCTTCTTTGAAAAGGCATATGCATACCCTTTGGAAATGTGTGATCCTTGAGAATTAGAGGCAGACATCTGACCACATCCCGGGAGGCAAATTACAGGAGCAGTACTAGGGTCGAACACTGATTCAGGAGCAATCTTTGTATCACCTCATATGAGAATTTAAAATAGCAAGAGAAAGAAGGGTCAGTCTTTAGAATTTATTCCAGGAATGGCTTGACAGATGAGTAGGATTAAAAGGGTCCCTCTTTTCATGCATTTAGGGATGGCTAACAAAAGAGATAACTGATACTGCCACAGAAAGCAAATTAAATCTGAAGGATGACATCACTCACCTTTCTACATAAAGCGATTCCCCACTGAATATTCACCAGTCTACATTAGATATTTCGTATGTGCTGTATTGATGAGTGATAAGGCAACAAAAACTAGCAGCATTTCCTGTCACCATTTTTGAAAGCATTTTCTCTTCTGACAGAGATGGGGGGAAAAGGAGATTATCCAACTGCTTATTCAACTTTTGGAGTTGAACCTTCTAATTGCTTGGTTGACTGTCCTGGGTGATCCCTCACCACCCTCAGCTACAGTAACTACAAGCAGCTATAGGGAGGAGTGGACCTGAGACATGAAAGGATAAATTCATGCATCACCATGCAGAAGGAACTTGGAAGTCACCTTTCACTTTGCCTTATCTTCTTTTAAATGATACTAATTAAATTTCACAAACTTTAAGTGTGTATTGTTCTTCTAGGCACTGTGAGAGACAGGGTTGAGTAAGAGATGGTTTCTACCTTCTGTTTTCAACATACAGGAGACACTGCATACACGAGGATGATGATTGTGATATATTTTTGAAATAATATATAAAGGAGAGCAAAGAGATCTGCACACCAGGAACCTGTGTTTGCATGTCTGTGGTGAATAGAGACTAGTTTCTGCAACTGTTTTACAGGTCTCTTGTTTATCCCATCTCTACTGTTCCTCTACCAGTACCTGGCAGATAATAGTTTTTCGAGCTTTGTTTGAGTTGCTGTTGGATGAAATGATGATCAATCTTGATAGTTGTAAAAAAGTAACTATTAAATCTCTACATTAGGATATGTTAATCCCAACGGGACAGATATTGGCCAAGTCCACACCCCAAATCCCCAGAGTATGGCATAAAATTACATTAGTTAGAGGCTTATAAAGACAAAACCCACAAGCTATGTATTTCTCCCTTTGTCCAATCAAAAGCAAGCATACATCACAATGTACTTTCCTGCCTATGTACCTACCACCTACATGTGATCAAGACGTCCTGTGAAGTTGGGGCAACTCAGCTTCTTTACAAAAATAAAAGCACATGGTGTTTATCTTATAGGAACAACAGTCCCCAGCATTGCAAGAGGCTTTCTACCCTTGGACAAATGAGGCTTACAGGTTAGAGGCATTTTTATTCTATAAATATTTTATGCATAGTAATTTAAACTTAATACCTAACTTCAGCCATCATAGAAATTATCTAGTTGAAGTCTTATAGTTTCTTCGTCTGACAAGTAGAAAAGGAAAAAGATACAAATTTCAATGGTTTACTCAAAATACAAGTAGAATCAAAGACCTATCGCCCTCCCCTTAGAACCACTTAAATAACAAGAAGAAGAGAAAGTTCATATATTTTCTGTATCAAATGCAAGTCAGTCTCTATCCAGTTACTACTTATGAACAGTTGAAGCAAGCATTGCAGCTGTACACAAACCCACACCTGAGGAGAACATGCAGAGTGGCATTCTTTGAGTTCACCCCTCTCACCTCTTTAGAAACACAGAATTCCAATTCATACTGATTGCTCATACCGATGACCAACTAACCACTTTAGTGAGATACTTATAAATGCTCTCAAAGTCAATTTGTTATTGATATTTGAAAATGTCTGTGTTTAATGGGATCAATGCCATATAAACCATATACTATAACTTTATATTTTGTGTATTATATTGGTAAATAATATGGTGTTTAATCTTTGAAAGTGAACTCTTCAAATGAGGAGGGATTTCTTGTTCCACACTCCAGGGTATTTATTTCAACTGTCCTTGAGAACCCATTGTTGAAGAACAGACTGTCCCTCCCATCTCTCAATAGGAGAGAAGAACTGGAAAACAGCCCAAGAGTGTAAATAAATATGTCCTTGTGAAAAACTAAAAGGCAAAATACTTCCAGTGGAGGTTGCTATTGTTTGTTCCATGATATGGAAATGCCTACAGTGGGGAAAAGGACACTAGAAACTCATCTGTAGAGAGAAGCTGCACTTAAAACTCTCATCTGGGACTTCAGAATGACTGTTCCTGCTGAATGATGGTTAGTGTCCTATCTGATGCCATTGCCTCTGTTGCTACCTCAACTTTAATTGCAAGCCTCACCCAAAAGGTGCCAGGATAGGCTCAAGTACCAATGAAAGGCTCTTACCAGCCAACATCATGAGTATGCCTGATGCATTTTATGGTAAATTATGATGGGTTTCCTCAACCCTGGTTCTTTAATCAGTAGCAAAATCTAGTCAAAATAGCTTAATGTGTACCTGCCAATCAGATGACCCAGGGCTCAGCAGTCACCACTCTGAGAACATCTAAAAGCATTCTCAACACCCCTTTATTTGGCTAGGCTGGGCCAGGCAGTAGAGGCTCTAGTCAAATTAAAGACAATATTCTGGATGCAACAGTGAGTGACCATGTATTCCACATATAGACTCCAAATTGCAAATCATTTCAAATGATCAATAGCACTCTATGGTCTGACAAAATCCTCTGGCCACAGGCACTATGGACCACAGTATCACATAGACCTAGCTGACAAACCTCTTGTCCAAAAAATATGATTAATCCTAAAGTCATGATAAATAATTCTAGCATTCAGATAATATACAGGATTATTAAAGCCAACATTTAGAAAGAAATGACTCTGTAATTCTTCAGGTCAGTCCTTTTGGCAATATTGTACTGCCCAAATTAATGTGTGTGTGTGTGTGTGTGTGTGTGTGTGTGTGTGTGTGTGTGTGTGTGTGTGTTTGGGAAAGAAGAAGAGGGAGTGTGGTGGGTTAAACAAGAATGACCCCACAGACTCATATATTTGAAAGCTTAGTTATCAGTAGTAGCACTACTTGAGAGGAAATAGGATGTGTGGCCTTGTCAGAGGTAGTGTGTCACTGGGGGTGGGCTTTGAAGTTTCAAAAGTTGAAGCTGGGCCCAGTGTTTTGCCCTTCCTACTGCCTATGGATCCAGATGTAAAACTTTCAGCTCAGCTCCAGTACCATGTATACCTGCATGCCACTATGCTTATACTGGACTAAACAGCTGAAACTGTAAGCCACACCCAATTAAATGCTTTCCTATAAGAGAGTGGTCATGGTCATGGTCACTCTTCATAGCCATAGAACCTAACCGAGACAGGCCCCAGTGACACATAATCCTCCAACAAAACCATACATCCTAATCCTTTCTAAACAGTTTCACTAATTAAGCATCAAGAATTCAAATATGTGAGCTTTTGGAACCACTCTCAATCAAAGCACCATAAAGTGGGAAATTACCAATACAGAGTCAGGTAGAAATATAAGAGTATTTAATAGGGAATAGACTTACTTACAGAGTGACCTAGCCAGCCGGTGTGGGAAAAACGAAAGTGAAACCCAGACACTTGAAACTCTTACTCACAGGCATGGTCAGGCAGACCTGTAGCCAGCCCCTAAGCAGGTGTGGATACAGGTTTCCCTACTAAAAGGATATTCTGTACCACTAGGGGCTCTCTCAATCAGGAATGGCTCACTACCTCAATAGGTCCATTTCTTCTGGATTTTTAAGGCCCCCAATTTGACGATGTTTTGCCACTTATCTGTGACTTCTCTCAGAATGTTACTATTTGTCCTTTTGCCTTTACACACCCTTAATAAACTCTTATATTCAAATTTGAAAGGATCATTGTTGTAGACCATTTCCTGAACCACATAGAACAATTCTTCAGCAAGGTAATGAAGTATCTGTGTTTATTAAAATTTAGAGCCACAACCAGCTCAATAGCCAAGAATACCAAAATAGAAAAACAAGATGACTTCCTATCTATGTGATATTTGTTTCATAATTATTCCTTTTCTAAGGTTTTTTTGTAGGACTATCCAGGGAGAAAAAGATACAGAGGGGAATACAACTTCTAAACTCATTCATTGGGATTATCTTTCTATAAGGATATGCAGTTCAACAACTGCAGTCCACTTTCTTAGAGGACATGATTACTATTCCTTATTCTAAGCATCATTCTTTAACATTTTTCTAAGTAGCTTAACATCTTAATTAAGATGCTTAACATCTTAATTCAGCAGACATATCAATGGCTTTATTGAAAAAGATAAAATTTGAAGAATTATAGATTTAATAAAAATTTCAAAATACTTCTAGATCAAAAACTCAGAAAAATCAGCACATAAATGATTTATTTAAAAACTACCAGACAGCCAGGCATTGGTGGTGCATGCCTTTAATCCATGCACTCGGGAGGCAGAGATAGGCCAATCTCTGTGAGTTTGAGGCCAGCCTAGTCTACAGAGTGAGTGCCAGGATAGGCTCCAAAGCTAAACAGAGAAACCCTGTCTCAAAAAAAAAAAGAGACTACTACTACACAGCTTAAACACGTATATACACACACATATGACAATTTGAAGAAATAATAGGTTCACATACTTCTAATAGACAATGAAGCCTCTTTTCAGCAAAACACAAAAATGACTTTATCTCAATGGCTTAGTAATAAGCTCATCTAGAGCTTTCAAGACTTGTCCAGTGGTAGCACAAATGGGAAAATGATGGAAAAGACACTGCTTTTAACATTTGTTATATAACTCGATAAGTGACATAGTGATACTTAAGACCACATAGCTATAACAGTGGTCCAGGAAGACTGTAATGGTGCTGTAGTTGTTGTAGCATTCCACAGCATCATATATTTGTGGTGTTAGTGCAAGCAAAGCTATTCTATTGCTAGTCCTATACAAGCATAAAGAATACAACTATGTATAGAATTTAACATAATAATAGTAAACGATTGCTCATAACTGATGTCTCTACAATACTATATAGTTTAAATACTAGTTTTGTGCCCCTGCTTACTAAAAACTAATTCAGAGGCTGGGCAAATGGTTCAATAGTTAAGAGCACATGCTGCTCTTCTGTAGTAAATTGACTAAAAACACACTACCCAGAATGTGTTCTGGTCTTTAAGCAACACATGGCTGAGTGTATATATACATAGACAGAAACAGGAGGAATTCACATTTGATTCATATATTTAGTCTAGAAGAGTAATATTAGAACTAAATTTAGTATTTCATACCAGTTCAAAAACATCCTGCTTAATTATTCTATAAATAAAGTTTAGTATAAAATACTGAAATTTATCTAAGACTAGTCATCATTTATGATTTACCTTTGTGGTTCTAATTGATAAACTCAGAATCTCCTTTCTCTTTTACTAATTGCCAAAAATTTTGTTTTTGTAAAACCAAGTAAATTTCACCATAATTACATTTGGAATTGTGTCTTTAATACTTTCATGAAAACCAGAGATTTCCTGAGTGTTTTTAGCTGTTCTGTAATTGCAAAGCTTACATTTCACAATGTCAAGTGATTTGATGTCAACATATTAGGATCCCATGCAGCTGAAGCCCTCAGACCTGTGTTAAAACTTAGGTAGATTAAATGGCCCACAGATAGGGCATGTACAAGAATCACAAAGGACTGAGTTCCAACCACTTTCAGGATGGCATTTGTAAATCCTAATTTACAGTCAAACCTCTACAGTTATTTTTTCCAATTGGTTTCCCTACTTTGCCAATATTGGCTTAATCCATTTTGTATGATTATACTTAATTTTGCAGAGCCCTATTGTTGAATTTAAAATTTCAATTCTCTCAAGCTGTATAGTTTGAACACTGGGGGAAAAATGGTCTTCTTCCTTGGACTTCTCATGTCCATGCCCCATTTGATTAATCAGTTGTTTTGAATCTTTTATTATCCTTCTCATCTTGTTCTTCCTTCCTGTGGACATCTCTGTACAGCACAGAACCATCTCCTTGCCTAACACAATGGGATTTCACTCACACTGAACTTCATGCAAACACTCTTTCTCTCTTGCAGTTAGTTTTAGTTATTTGTTCTGATATAATGTGAACCATTTCTCTCCATATACATTAAAACTTTTTAAAAACTAGAATCACCATGTTATACTTTGTGAAAGAAAAATTTTCAAAGTGGAATATGAAATTAACTATATAAAAGATTTTTACTTATCAATTCATTAGGAAACCTAAAACATTTTATAACAAATTCAAAGAACAATTTAAACAACAGAAGACTTTTTTCTGAAGTTCAGTGATAATTCTACTTTCACTCTACTTTTTTAATTTCAAGATGGGGTAAGCTCTAATGCATAACTATTCCAAAGTGTTTCAACATGCATCAAAATGTCATTATTAACATGTCATAAACTATAAGCAAAGTTCTTTAAGATGTCCACATTATCAGTGTCAGTATATTGGCATCTGCACTCATCCAAAGTCAAACTATTGGTGTATAGATGTGGTGGTGGTAGTATGAAATTGTGCATTGAATTCTTCTTTTCGATGAATTCAAGAAAAGGTGAACAGTTAAAATGGCTTTAGCAATGCAATATAATCTATTTTTATTATTTAATTAACCATTGTATATTTTTATGTCTATAAGATGGGAAGCACAACATTGAAGTTGTTGATTGCATGCCATGGAATAATAGCTACCTACATGAAAAACACCTATACAATTTTCCGTGTTGCCAATTGAATCTGTCATTGTGAAAATATGAATGGAGATAATAACTAAGGGAGCCCCTATGGTTTATCAAACTTGTATACTTGGTAATTTCAAAAATTAAGAAAATAAGCCTATGATCTTAAAGAAAACAAAAGAATGTTTGTAACTAATGAAGTTAGGAAAATCTATATTCTCCACTATGAGTTTCAGAGATTTCTGATGCTTTCTTTTTTATTTAAATTAGAAACAAGCTTGTTTTACATGTTAATCCCAGTTCCCACTCCCTCCCCTCCTCCCCTGCCCTCCACCAACCCCTATTCCATCCCCTTTCTGCTTCCCAGGAAGGGTGAGGCCTTCTGTGGGGATCTTTAAAGTCTGTCACATCACATGTGTCTAGGCTGAGAGAACATTCCTCTATGTGGAATCGGCTCCCAAAGTCCATTCTTTTGCTAGGGATAAATACTGACCTACTTTCAGATGCTTTCTTGTGTCATGAATACATGAATACATATGAATTTGATTTTATGTGATATAATAAGAATGTGACAATATTTTAGGTAACTCTATGTTTGCTATAGAAACAGCTTAAGATAAGGAGAAGCTATTTAGGCTCGTGATTTCTGAAAGTATTTAATCCATCATGGCTAGAAGATACCGCAGTTGGGGTGTGAGGCAGCTGGTCACTTTGCATCCACCATCAGAAAGCGAATAGAGACTAACCCTGGGCTCCATGGGGTTCCCATGCTCCTTTCTTCCCTCTCTGTCACCCAGTACCCCACTAATGGAATGGTGTCTCTCACATGCATGGTGGGCCTTCCATCCTCAGCTAAATCTGAGAACACTTTCACAGACAGACCAGATATTTGATTGGTAGGCAATTCCAGATCCATCAATTTGACAATATCAACTAACTATCACACTTAAAGAGCTAATACGTTTTAGATTATCAAAAATACTACAAAACCACTCACTGACAAAGTAAAATAAGTATTCACAGTATAAGACACATTGGTGGAAAGTCAATGTAACAGACTGTGCAACGGCCATTAACATAGTTTCTGTTTCCAAATCTCTACTAAAGTTTAAAGAACTTAAGAACTTGGCCAGCTTCTCCAGGCTGTTAAAATTGTCCTCCTTCTCTATGAGAGGCTAGAATGCATAGAGTTCTACCAAAGCAACTATTCACAGTAGATACATAGTAAATATAAGAATATAGTCACACCTTGTTTAGCATTAAAGGTATTGACAAAGTTAGAGGAATGATAATGCCTCTTATCAGTTTTGTTTTCAAAACATAATTCCATTCCACAAAATATGTCTTCTAGGCTAATGTATAGTGATTTTTTAAAATGAATCTATAAATATTTGAAAATAAACCTGTTTAAATTCTAATTCTAATTCATCAGTTGTGGTGATAGTCACCTATAATCTATATGCTTATAATCTGTGTGTTTTGGGGATGAGTTCTAATTCAATTTAAAAGGATAGCTATGAGCTTATTTTAAAGCAAAAAGAAGAATATGCAAAGCACTATTACTAAAGACACCACACACATCAGTTGCAAGATTTAGAGAAAACCAGCTGGAACTAAGTTGGCTGAATTCCAAAATGAACGTAAGTTACTAGGGAAGACTGCTTAATAGGTCACAAAAATAACAAAATGACAACAACAATTGAAAAAAGAAAACAAGTTGGTGTGAATATGAGAAAGATTTATAGGAAGGAGGGCAAGTAGACAAGAGAGTAAGGTTATAAGAGAAAGTGGGATAAGAGCTGTCAGTAAACATTACATAAACGTGTGAAATTTTTCAAAAACTAATTTAATAATAAAAATGATGAATGTTAATATTACCAATTCCATATTCTCCTAAGTCTATGGAAAGTATTGTAGACATATAACATACCTGTCTTAAGTAGGGCCCTCTTACATCAGTCATTAATCAAGAAAATGCCCATCAGGTGTGTCTACAGGCCAATATTATGGAGGCATTTTCTTAACCGATGTTCCCTCTTCTCAGTTGACTCTATCTTGTATCAAGTTGACAAAAAAATAATCAGCACAGTGCTATTCATTGCAATAAATCTAATAACTATTAAGATTTTGTCATTATTCCTTAAGAAAGGATTATACTTGACTGAATTTTATAAAATAAAATAATCATTAATATTAATCACTAATTGTCCTTTGTTATGAAAATAATTTTGGAAAATATTTCCCTCACATGGTTCATGTGGGAGGAAGTTTCACAGTAAAATATAAATAAAGACTTTCTCAAAATGTCTTATGCATTCATTACTATCACAATGTGGCCATTAACCTACACTCCTTATTTGTACTTTTCTCTTGAGATCTATTTTTAAAATGCTATGTAGACATGTAACAACCACCCAAATGTTGAAAGAAAGAAGTTTCACATCTGAAATTTGTATGTCTGAATAGTTCTAATTGACACACTACACTAAAAGTTGAGCTAAATTATAGTTTAATACTATCTTATGGCATTCAAATGCATGTAGATACATCAACTTATTTGAAAATATTATGGTATTAACAAGTTGATTTGAAGAAAGATCCATTTGGTTAAAATTCACATCTTGGTAGTTTGATAAAATATTTGAGTAAAAATAATACAGGTGTTATGAAAGGGTAAGGAGAACTGTCAATAGGGCCAAAAGAGAAAATAGTTAATATTAAATATAGTTTTCTGGGGGTTATAATTTTTTAAAGAAATCTAAATTAGTTCATACTTCATAAATAGGATGTATAAGACAAGGGAGTTGGCTAAACAGGATGGTCCCACCTTTAGGAAATTACTGACCAAGGAGAGAGGGTAGTCAAAAATTGAAAACTCTTTCTTCAGTACAGCAGCCTAGCAATAATGGCCTCAAGGTACAATGTCAATGAGTGATACAATTTTTTTAAATTAGTTTGTACCTAAGATGATTATAAAATACAGTATTTGTACCAGTGGAGATCTCTGTTAAGCATTGAAGGTTATGTAAATAATGGGGAAAGCTCTCTCTGGATGGCATTCACTACAAAATGACACCAAAGAAACTGACATCAACCTAAAGATGTAAACATACAATTGGGGATAGCATCTTACTCCTTTTTAATGTGTTGTTTCAGTCTCTGTAAGTTCATGTGTTGTGTCAATCATATAGAGGGCCTTGTTTTCTTGAAGTCTTCTATCCAACCTGGCTCTTACATTCTTTCTGCCTCCTCTTCCACTGGATTCCCTGAGCCCCAAGGGGAGGGATTTGATGGGCACATGCCTTTTAGTATTCCAAAGACTCTCACTCTCTGAATAATGTCTGGCTGTGGATTGTTGCATTTTTTCTATCTGCTACAGAAGGAAGCTTCTCTGGTGATGACTGGCAAGGCACTGCTCTATGAGTATAGAATAATGTCATTAGGAGTTATTTTATTGCTACTCTTTTTGTTTTACAACAGTAGTATTTGGTTTTACCCTACGTTTCTGGTCTATCTAGTCTCAGGTTCTTGGTTATCTAAGCATTATTGAGTATGGGTTCCACTGAGTACAGTTGGCCTTACACCTTTGTAACACTACATTAAGAGTCTACATTTCAATGGCAAACCAAAATAAATAAACTCCTAACAGGTGTAGTCACATAGTTTAATGAAGATTGACAGCCACTTTAATGAGGGAACACTTTAAAACTTAAGCTGTGTTGAAAAAGAGAGAAACATGAAGCAAGGCTAAGTTACAGAGTAGATTGGAACATGCTAGAAAGACTAGGGAAGTTGTGGGAATAACGAGCAGTAGAGAACTTAGGAGGGAAAAGAAAAAGGAACAGGCAAAACAGAGGCATGAACTGCGACAGAGGGAAGAAATTAGGGGATACTTTTCAATGGAAAGGACATTGTCTGCCCTCATTGCTATGTTAAGTATTGATAGGGACCACTTACACACCCAACAAGACATCTCAGCGACTGGAAGAGACAACTATCAGAGATAAACTTATATATATGAAACAGGAGTAGGAGCACACTTGTAATTGATTGACTGCCCTCCAAACATCTCTTACTTTCTCACCATTAGCCAAGAAAAAAATTTAGAATCGAATAGTCACTTTTCCTACCTCTTTTTGGCTATTTAGTATTACGGTCAACAAGCCTCTTTTTAAAACATTTTAAAATACTATTTATTCTATGTGTATGTGTGTTTCTGCCTGCATGAATGTTTGTGCACCACATGAATGTGGTGGCCATGAAGGCCAGAAAAGAGCAAAAGATCCTACAGCACCCCACTGTGATGAGCCATTTTGTGTTTGCTGGAAATCTAACCAAGATACCCTGGAAAAGCATCCAACATTCTTAACCTTTGACCAAACTCTCTAACCCCCTTAAACAAGCCCCTTAAAGTGCAAATTTAAGAGAATTTCTTCATAAAAAGCTAGTAAATTAGGTCCCTGTTTATACATACGATGTTGATAGGATTTATGCCATATTTAAGACTTTCTGAAAATAATACAATTGCTAAGACGTTCTTTTTATAAGTGAGTGGCATAATTTAAGGCAAATATATACATGATACTTTTTAAAAAAATTTCTTACTAGATAAAGGTTTTGTTTTATTAAGCCATGGTTTCTACTGCAAAGTTCACATTGTGCCTGTAAGACAGAAGGCAGAAGCAGAACGAACTCAAATAAGCCACTTGTACTGATGAGGTCAATTCGGTATCAGGATAGAAGTTCTTCCTAAATGAAATAGAGCAGAGATCACAATCCTGTGGGTACATTGTAATTCATGCTCACACACAGTTTGACTTTCGTTTCAACAAGTTTTGAAAGGGATCACATAGAGAGAACTGCTGGTGTTCACAAGGGCTATTCTTTTCTGGGGAAGTTCAGGAACAGGAAATGTCTTACTATATATGTATAAGTTAAAAGTTTCTGAAGTTTAGATTTCTCTAGTGCTTTTAGTGTCTGTTCTGTACAAAAGTTGACTTCTTTATACAACATTTTGTTTTGTGAAGAACCTCTATGGTCCTTTTTCGAGTTGATTTTCTTCCCCTTTGCATAGATCCTACCACTCCTTAGTCCAATGATAATTCCTCAAGGATTTATCAAAAATGATAAAGGTATCTATTTCTATTGCTGGCACAAGCATCTCAGATATCAAACTCAAGGGAACAAAAGATCATGTTTGCCAAGAAGTTCATCCACACATGCCCACTGGCCCCTTAACAGATGAGTGAGTCAAAGGAAATGTGGTTTAAGATCAGCTTGACCAAAGCTGTTTGTGTCTAGTAATGAGATGGCAGGAACCCTAGTTAGCATATACTAAATCTAAATGTATATCAGATAAAAATCATTAAATGAAATTTAATTTTAAAAGGTATCTGATCATGAAAACTATTGAGTCTTGTGAATGGGCTGATATATGCTCTCCTACTAATCTCTAATTTCTAGGAGATAATGTCACAAATATGTTAAATATGTGTATATCAAGACTGATTATTTTTATTTATTGTAATTGGCCCACTTCCCTTGGCTGTTTGACTGAGAAAATAGATTCTAAAGTTTATTATAATGAAAAACTGGCACTACTGTTAAAGGAGCAGGAGGAAAAGAGGGTTCTAGAAAGTATTGGTGTGTGACAGAACAAAAATCCTCCTTAATGAATTACAGAAAAATAAAGTGAACAAATGATTTCATCAGAATTCATATTTCACTCATGAAAGATTTCTCAGAGAACTCTGTTCAACATCATGTTCTGTTCCTTGCCTCTTTCCCGAAGTCTCTGCATCACTTTCATTGGTCCTCTCCTATTGCTGGACATCAAGGTTATTTTGGGAAAATGCCCATCATGTACTATCAGCTGCTGTTGAGAATACATTTAAATGTTACATACATTTTCTTTCTCTGTAATACATAGAAGTTTTCACATTTTCCTGCTAGTAATATTCAACACATTACATATCTTATGTCATTAGTATTGATGCAAAAAAAGCTGTATAATAATGAGATTTTTTCACTCTTTGGATTTTATGGTTTTCAGTTGAATACATTTTCATACAGTATAATATGATCACATTTCTCTTCCTCCAGTTCCTCCTAGATTTTCCTGCTTGCTACCCAACAATTTTATGTCCTTTAATCTCTCTCTTTTAAAAACAAAAGCAAACAAAAATAGGAAACATACACGAAACCAGAAAAGCCTCTTTCATCCTGTCAGTGATGGACACCACCTGGCTTGGACCTGTGAAGGCCATGGATGTGCTTCTACAGCATCAGTGACTTCATATGTGCATCCGTCCTACTGTGTCTGGAAGACACTATTTCTTAGGAATTATCCATCATCCCTGGCTCTTAAAAAAATCTTTCATCCCCCACTTCTGAGTATCCCCAAGCCTTGAGGGGAGGAGTTTGATGGAGACATCCCATTTAGAACAGACTGCTTGAAAGTCTTCCATTCTTTGTACATTACTCGGTGTGTTAGCTCCCATCTTCTCTTTTGATTTTTGTAGAATAAATTGAGGAATGGTAGTATGAGTTCTTCTTTGAAGATCTGATAGAATTTGTGGTGAATCTATATATCCCTGAGCTGTTTTTGGTTGGAGGACTTAATGATTACATCTATTTCACTAAGGGTTATGAGTCTATTTAAATTGCTTATTTGATCTTAATTTAGCTTTACTAGGTCATATAAATCAAGAGACACATTCATTTCTTTTAAGTATTACAGTTTGGTAGAGTACATGAACTTTCACTTTTTGAAGCAAGGTGTGACTTTTGAACTGTTCCAAACCTAAAAGTTATTAAATTTATTACTAAAACATTGTTTTCACACCAACACAGCAAGCTTTTCATTTTGAAAAGATTTTCATTTTGAAAAGTTCAGTCTTTATCATTTCAATATTAATTTCTGTGACTGTTCTACCAGCCCCTCCATCTGAGAGTTCTTAGGGAAAATCCAGGGAGACTAGAAGTTACTATGATGCAAACATAATATTTAACTTCTTACTGAATGTATAAGCCTAAACAATATTTTCATCATTTCTTCATATCTAACACATTAATATATATCAAGCATCAGTATTAACTAGAGAACACATCACAATACAATTTATTAAAAATGCGGCTACCTACTGAAATCAAAATTTCTTCCATTAGATAATGGTAGAAAACCCATCAGACGCTATCTGCTGATTTATATGTCGGTAATTTTAGTATTGTTTACAGTGGATGAATAGAGCCCTCTGCTGCTTTGTAACAATGTAAGATATACATATATCTTCGCAAACAAGAATACTAAATATCAACTTGGTGCTTCATAATTCAGAAATAAAATGGATCTTTCTAATAAAACACATTTTCATGCTAACATGACTCTACACAG
The DNA here is from genome assembly GCF_003668045.3 of Cricetulus griseus. Lineage (NCBI taxonomy): Eukaryota > Metazoa > Chordata > Mammalia > Rodentia > Cricetidae > Cricetulus > Cricetulus griseus. The sequence continues at coordinate 16,978,739 of NW_023276807.1, read as the reverse complement.
TAGACAGTGGACACTACTAGGCAGTTTTTGATGCATAAAACATATATCCAAGTGATAATTTGATGACATAATCTCACATTTGCTCCTTGGAATTGTAAATAGAGTTAAAATTATATAAATAGTATATTGACAAAGTTACAATAGCAAGAGCTCCCATCTACAGTGTTTCATCATCTGGTTTATTAAGATGAGTGTACAGAATAAAGACATGATTGACCTTCAGCTTTCAAGGAAACAGGAAGTGGACAAATTGCAGGCCCATCTCTAATAAGGAGGGTGAGATTAATTTTGTGTTGAAGAACTATTAAAATTGCATAGGGATAGCCAAGGGGAGAAGATGTAGATAACACCATGCCCTGATGAATTAGGGGATCATGAAGATGAAGTTAAGACATGTTCAGTTCCTCCCCAAACCACCAGCTAACATTTTCTTCCCGAGTGCAAAGGACCATGATAAATAAAAACAGAAGGGAATAAAAAATTTAACAGTAGAAATACGTGCTGTGGAAAGCTTTGAACAGTCTTCATATGTGTGAGTGAGAGATTTTTTAACTTCCAGACATTACGACTGACCAAGCATGATACTGCTCATCTGTATTCTTAACACTCCGGGAAGCTGAAGTAAGAGAAGTGCCACAAATTAGAGGTCGTTTTTGGCTGCCTAGTGAGATCCTGTCTCTAAATCAAAGACAAATGAAAAAATTATTGATAAAGTTTGATATTTTATGGGAGAAGAGCATACAACAAATATCTTTCATTTTTAACAACCTTCCCTCTATATAGTTCTAAGCTGTATGTAGTCTATCAGGTTTTTTATTAGGTTAGAAGATTTTCTGCAAGTGTTTTATTACACTTTATTTATTTTTTATATTGTGTGTACATTAATAATTTTTTTCTTTCGGATTTTTTCCAACTTTTTTATTTGAATTAGAAACAGGATTGTTTTACATGACAATCCCAGTTCCCTTCTCACACCCGTCCTCCCCTACCACCCCATCCAACTAAAACCATACCTATCACATGTCCTTTCTGCTCCACCTGTATGGTAAGGCCTTCCATAGGGTGTCCTCAGAGTCTATTGTATCCTTTGGGATAGGGCCTAGGCCCACCCCCATGTGTCTTGGCTCAGGAAGTATTCATCTATATGGATTTGGCTCCCAAAGTCCATACCTATGTTAGGAATAAGTCCTGAACTTCTACAGGAGGCCCTGTAGATTTCTGAGGTTTCCTCACAGAACCAATGTTCCTTGGGTCTGGATAAGTCCCATGTTGGTATTCCAGCTGTCAGTCTGGGGAACAAGAGTTCCCCGATGTTAAGGTCAGCTGTTTCTGTGAGTTTCACCAGCCTGGTTTGGATACCTGTGCTCTTCACTCGTCCTTCTCTGCATCTGGATTCCACTTCAGTTCAGTGGATACTTGTGGGTGTCTGCTTCTACTTCCACCAGTTGCTGGATGAAGACTATAGGATGGCATATGAGTCAGTCATCAATCTCATTATCAGGGGAGGGCATTTAAGGTAGCCCTTCCTCTCTTGCTTAGATTGTTAGCTGGTGTCATCTTTGTAGATCTCCAGACATTTCCCTAGTGCCTGATTTCTCTGTAAACCAAAAATGTCTCCCTCTATTATGATATCTCCATTCTTGTTATCATCTCTTCTTCCCCTGACTCAAACTTTCTGCTCCATCATGTCTTCTGCATCCCTCCTATTCTCCTCTTCTTATTCTCCTAGCTCCCTCCCTCCTGTTCCTGTGCTCCCAATTTGCTCAGCAGATCTTGACCTTTTCCTCTTCTTCAGGGGACCACGTATGTCTCTCTTAGGGTCCTCCTTTTTTACTAGCTTCTCTGGCAGTGTGGATTGTAGGCTGGGAATCCTTTGCTCTGTGTCTAAAATCTGAATATGAGTGAGTACATACCATGTTTGTCATTTTGCGATTGGGTTACCTCACTCAGAATAGTTTCTTCGAGTTACATCCATTTTCCTGCAAATTTCAAGATTCTATTGTTTTGTTTTGTTTTTTTCTGCTGAGTAGTGTGTGAATGTACCACATTTTCTCCTTCCATTCTTCAGTTGAGGGGCATCTAGGCTGCTTCCAGTTTCTGGCCATTACAAATAGTGCTGCTATTAAACATCATTGAACAGATGTCCTTGTTGTATGAATGTGCTTATTTGGGTATATGCCTAAGAGTGGAATTGCTGGATCTTCTGGTAGACTGATTCCCATTTTCTTGAGAGGTTGCCATACTGATTTCCAAAGTGGCTGTACAAGTTGGCACTCCCACCAGCAGTGGAGAAGAGTTCCCCTTTCTCCACATCCTCTCTAGCATGAACTGACATTGGTGTTTTCGATTTTGGTCATTCTGACAGGAGTAAGATGGTATCTCAGAGTTGTTTTGATTTGCATTTCCCTGATGGCTAAGGATGTTGAACACTTTCTTATGTGTCTTTCAGCCATTTTAGATTCCTCTATTGAGAATTGTCTATTTAGATCTGTACCCCACATTTAATTGGATTGTTTCGTGTTTTGGAGACTAGCTTCTTGAGTTCTTTGTTTAATTGGCGATCAGCCCTCTGTCAGATGTGGGGTTGGTGAATATAATTTCCCAGTCGGTGGGCTGCCGTTTTGTCTTGCTGACTGTGTCCTTTGCCTTACAGAAGCTTCTCAGTTTCAGGAGGTCCCATTTATCAATTGCTGACCTCAGTGTCTGTGCTACTGGTGTAATGTTCAGGAAGCAGACTCCTATACTAATTAATTCAAGGGTATTTCCCACTTTGTCTCCTAATAGGTTCAGAATAGCCTGATTTGTATTGAGGTCTTTGATCCATTTTGACTTAAATTTTGTGCAAGGCAATAGGCATGGGTCTATCTGCAGTCTTCTACATGTCTGCAACGAGTTATGCCAGCACCATTTGTTGAAGATGTTCTCTTTGTTCCATCGTATAAATTTGGATTATTTATCAAAAATCAGGTGTTCATAGGTGTGTGGGTTAATATCAGGGTTTTTACCTCTATTCCATTGGTCTGCCTGTCTATTTTTGTGCCAATATCAAGCTGTTTTCAGGACTATAGCTCTGTAATAGACCTTGAAGTCAGGGATGGAGATGCCTCCAATATTCCTTTATTGTACAGGGTCGTTTTGGCTATCCTGGGTCTTTTGTTTCTCCATATAAAGTTAAGAATTGTTCTTTCAAGGTCTGTGAAGAATTGTGTTGGGATTTTGATGGGGATTGCATTGAATCTATAGATTGCTTTTGGCAAGATTGCCATTTTTTACTATGTTGATCCTACCTATCCAAGAGCATGGGAAATCTTTCCATTTTCTGGTATCTTCTTTAATTTCTTTCTTTAGAGAGTCAAAATTCTTATGGTACAGGTCTTTCCTGTTTTTGGTTAGTGTTACCCCAAGGTATTTTATGTTGTTTGTGGCAATTGTAAAGGGTGATGTTTTGTATTCCCTTGATCTCCTTTTGTTGTCTTATTGCTCTAGCTAGAACTTCAAGGACAATAATGAAGAGATATGGAGAGAGTGGACAGCCTTGTCTTGTCCCTGATTTTAGAGAAATTGCATTGGGTTTCTCTCCATTTAATTTGATGCTGGCTGTTAGCCTGCTGCATTTTGCTTTTATTATGTTGTGATATGTTCCCGTTATACCTGATTTCTCCAAGACCTTCATCATGAAGGAATGTTGGATTTGGTCAAAAGCTTTTATGGCCTCTATTGAGATGATAATGTGGATTTTTTTTCCTCAGTCTATTTATATGGTAGATTACATTGATGGATTTTTGTATGTTGAACCATCCTTGCATCCCTGGTATGAAGCCTACTTGATCATGGTGGATGATTTCTCTGAAGTGTTCTTGGATTTGATTTGCCAATATTTTATTGAGAATTTTTGCATCAATGTTCATGAGGGATACTTGTCTGTAGTTCTCTTTCTTAGATGTGCCTTTGTGCAGCTTGGGTATCAAGGTGAAGCCTCACAGAAAGAGTTGGCAATTACGCTTCTGCTTCTATTGTGTGGAATAGTTTGAGGAGGATTGGTATTAGCTGTACTTTGAATTTCTGGTAGAATTCTGCACTGAAGCCATCTGGCCCTGGGCTTTTTTGGTTGGGAGACTTCTGGTGACTGCTTCTATTTCATTAGGGGTTATGGGTCTATTTAAGTTGCTTATCTGTTCTTGATCTAATTTTGGTAAGTGAAATCTGTCCAGAAAATTGTCCATTTCCTTTAGATTTTTGAATTTTGAGGAATATCGGTTTTCAAAGTATGACCTGATGATTCTATGGATTTCCTCTGTGTCTTTTGTTATGTCCCCTTTTCATTCTTGATTTTATTAATTTGCATGTTCCCTCTCTGCTGTTTGGTAAGTTTGGATAAAGGTTTGTCTATTGTGTTGATTTTCTCTAAGAACCAAATCTTCATTATATTGATTCTTTGTATTGTTCTCCTAGTTTCCATTTTAGTGATTTCAGCCCTCAATTTGATTATTTCCTGGCATCTGCTCCTCCAAGGTGTATTGGCTTCTTAGTTTTCTAAAGCTTTCAGTTGTGCTGTTAATTCTCTAGTGTGCATATTCTCCTGTTTCTTCATGTGGGAACTTTCCTCTTAGTGCTGCTTTCAAAATGTCCCATAAATTTTGGTATGTTTTGTCTGCATTCTCATTGAATTCTAGGAAATCTTTAATTTCCTTTTTTATTTCTTCCTTGATCCAGGAATTGTGCAATTGAATGTTACTTAATTTCCATGAGTTTGTAGGTTTTCTGTAATTCATGTTGTTGTTGAATTCTAACTTTAAAGCATGGTGGTCTGATAAGAATCAGGGGGTTATTTCAGTTTTTTTGTACCTATTGAGGTTTGCTATGTTGCCAAGTATGTGTTCAGTTTAAAAAAGTTTCCATGAGATGCTGAGAAAAAGCTAAATTGTATTTGGATGGAATGTTCTATAGATATCTGTTAAGTCCAATTGCACCATAACTTCTATTAGTTCCTTTGTTTTTTTCATTAAGTTTCTGTCTGGTGTTCCTGTCCAGTGGTGAGAGTGGGGTGTTGAAGTCTCCCACTATAAGTGTGTATGGTTTTATGTGTGATTTGAGTTCTAGTAATGTTTCTTTTACACACATGGATGCCTTTCTATCTGATGCATAAATGTTCAGAATTGAGACTTCATCCTGATGGATTTCTCCTGTGATGAGTAGGAAGTGACCTCCTTCATCTCTTTTGATTGATTTTAAAGTCCAATTTGTTGGATATTAGGCTTGCTACCCCAGCTTGTTTCTTGGGTCCATTTGGTTGGAAAATCTTTCCCCAACTTTTAATTCTTAGGTACTGTCTGTATTTGAAGTTGAGATTTGTTTCTTGTATGCAGCAGAAGGATGGATTCTGTCTTCTTATCCATCCTGCTAATCTGTGTCTTTTTATAGGCGAGTTAAGACCATTAATGTTGATGGATACTAATGACCATTGATTGTTCATTCTTGTTTGTTTTTTATTTGGTGCTGGTGTCGAAATTATGTGTGGGATTCTATCCCTTTTTCCTTTGGGGATTTCTATTGCCCATATTTTTCTGGTTGTAGTTAACTTCCTTGGGTTGCAGTTTGCCTTCCAGAACTTTCTATAGGGCTGGATTGGTGGATATGTTTTGTTTGAATCTGGTTTTGTCTCAGAATACCTTGTTTTCTCCATCTATATTGACTGAAAACTTTGTTGGGTATAGTAGTCTGGGCTGGCATACATGGTCTGTTATTGTAGGTAGAATATCTATCCAGCACCTTCTGGCTTTCAGAATTTCCATGGAAATGTCAGGTGTAATTCTAATAGGTTTGCCTTTATAAGTTATTTGATCTTTTTCCTATACTGCTTAGACTAGATTTTAACACATATAATAATGCAATTGGAAGCAAATGAAAAATATGGGCAAATATGCACATATAAGAATCTGGGTAGGAAAGTATTGATTGGTGGGATCAGAGAACACATTGCCAGGCAGGGCATTTATAGTTAAAGGCCATAAAATGTTGAAAACTAAGATTCATGAGGAAGTTTCAAGGAAGTATTTGTTCATTAAATTAAAGACTAAAGCTTGAACAAGACAAGCTGTCATGTATTTTCCCCAATGCTTTTGTAGGCCCCAAATCTCTCCATTAATGGGATGTCTCCTTATTACTAGTCATTTGATTCCTCTGTTAAAGACTACCTAGAACTATATTTTCCTGTGAAAAATGTTTAAGGAATTATGATGTTAGCATTGAGCTATATCTTTGGCAAAGGATTTTTCTTAATTAAATTTGTAAAAACAGTTCTGAATGTCCTCAAAATGTGTACTATCATATTTGGAAAAGTAGGAATAGGACCACCAAACTTTGAAAATAAAGCTGAAAGAAGCTCTGCCAACTCTGTCCTTAACAAATTACATATGACTACCTCAAAGCACTGAATAAAGAACAGCACGAGCTGAGATGAATGCCTTTACAATTTATCTTTGCACTCTTTTCCATATAACAGAATTCAGTTATGAAAGATTTTAAGACTCTCAAAAGATTTACTAAAATTTTTAATTGAAACTTGGTCTTGTGACAGGTACTAGTGTTCAGCCAATGTATTTGAACTCATTAAATGCTGGACAAAGACTTTTAATACTTCTTCAGACAATTTATTATAATGCTATCACATGCCAGTAAATTCCTGTTTTATGGTATTTAATATAGAATTGTGTCCTAGTCCCTCTTCGTTGTTAATTTTATAATAGCTGATCTAGGTTACAAAGACTGAAAACATAGAAGTTTCCAGGACAAAGCTCTGTAGCAATTACTGTAAAATAGGAATTCAGTGGCCTTGTGATGACATTCTCAAGTATCGTTATACCTTATGATTTGAATAAGAACTGATTAAACTCTCACAGTTCATAATGTGAAACCTTCCTGTCAGCACAATGGCCTAGGAGGAATTCAATCACTCCCAGAGAGTCTCTGTTCTGCTAGCAAAGTAATAAAATAGCAAAAAGCCAACCGTTTGGGGTGTGGTAAGAATGGTGGCACTCCAACTTGTACAGCCACTTTGGAAATCAATCAGTGTGGCGTCTCCTCAGGAAAATAGGAATCAGTCTACCACAAGAACCAGTAATTCCACTCTAAGGCATATACCCAAAAGAAGCACATTCATACAACAAGGACATCTGTTCAATGATAGTCATAGCAGCACTATTTGTAATAGCCAGAACCTGGAAAAAACTGAGATGCTGTTCATTTGAAGAATGGATAGAGAAAATGTGGAAGATTTACACAATGGAGTACTACTCAGCAGAAAAAAAACAATGGAACCTTGAAATTTGCAGGCAAATGGATGGAACTAGAATAAACCATTCTGAGTGAGGTAACCCAATCACAAAAAGACAAACATGGTATGTACTAACTCATATCCAGATTTTAGACATAAAGTAAAGGATTACCAGCCTACAATCCACACTGCCAGAGAAGCTAGTAAAAAAGGAGGACCCTAAGAGAGACATACATGGTCCCCTGGAGAAGGGGAAAGGGACAAGTTCTCCTGAGCAATTTGGGAGCAAGGGAAGAGGGGAGAGGGAGCTAGGAGAATGAGAAGGGGAGAGGAGGAGGAGTGAAGAGGACATGAGGGAGCATAAAGTTTGAGTCGGGGGAAGAATAGAAGGTAACAAGAATGGAGATATCATAATAGAGGGAGACATTTTAGGCTTACAAAGAAATCAGGCACTAGGGAAATGTCTAGAGATCTACAAAGATGATACCAGCTAACAATCTAAGCAAGAGAGGAGAGGCTACCTTAAATGCCCTCCCCTGATAATGAGAATGATGATTGACTTATATGCCATCCTTTAGCCTTCATCCAGCAGCTTGTGGAAGTAGAAGCAGACACCCACAAGTATTCACCGAACTGAAGTGGAATCCAGTTGCAGAGAAGGATGTGCAAAGGGGTCCAGACCAGGCTGGTGAAACCCACAGAAACAGCTGACCTGAACAATGGGGAGCTCTCGGTCCCCAGATTAATAGCTCAGATACCAGCATGGGACTGATCCTGACCCCAGGAACATGGGTTTCAATGAGGAGACCTTGGAAATCTATGGGACCTCCTGTAGTAGTTCAGTACTTATCCCTAGCATAGGTGTGGACTTTGGGAGCCCAATCCACATAGAGGAATACTCCCTGAGCCAAGACACAGGGAGTGGGCCTAGGCCCTATCCCAAATGATATGATAGACTCTGATAACACCCTATGGAAGGCCTCACCATCCAGGGGGAGCAGAAAAGATATGTGATAGGTAGCATTTTAGTTGGGGGGTGGGAGGTGGTAGGGGAGGATAGGATGGAGAGGGAACTGGGATTGTCATGAAAAACAATCTTGTTTCTAATTCAAATACAAAAAAAAAATGGAAAAAAAGAATGGTGGCACTCATCCCTTTCACCAGAATACAGAACTAAAGATTAAGGTGAAGGGGATTCCAACATCCACTCCTTTGGCAGATAAGCCACAGAAAAAGCAACAGAGAAACAGTTCCATCTTGATGTAAACTCTATAGAAGAGAAAGTGAAGTTTTAGGGTGATTATAGACAGAATTCACTCAGACAGTTCGAATACTTGGGTACATTTGCAACTAGTCCTAAGAAAGTCTAAACATATTGACGAAGTAGTTCTATTTTTTGAAATCTCTCTCTCTCTCTCTCTCTCTCTCTCTCTCTCTCTCTCTCTCTCTCTCTCTCTCTCTCTCTTTCTCTCTCTCTCCACCCCCTGACCTCTCAGAGAGTCTCTGAAACAAAGGCTCAAAAAGCCCAGTTCTGCATTCTTGGCAGCTACTGCAGCTACCTTCCCTGAAGTTGCCAGCAATCCAAGTGCCACCTAAATCACTCAGCTTTTGATCATACTTGTGTACAAACTCAGCTTGTGGTTCCCTTGCCTACAACCCATAAAATCTCTGTGCTTTCTTTTAGGTGTGCAACTCCTCTTGCCCCCCCCTATCTCTGGGACCAGCGGATGAGCCCCCAGGAGTTATATAGTTAAAATATACCTATTGCTATATGTCTTCAATTCAGCTTGATCTGACTTACTGTGGAGACAGAGAAGCTTATTATAAGGGGGGAGCAGAAAACTTCTAATTCTAAAGGGTTCAAGGGGCTCAGGGTGTAGCTCAGTGGAAAACTTGATGAGAATATGAAAGGTTCTAGGTTTTATCCTTAACTGAGACAGACAGACAGACAGACAGACACACACACAAAAAAAAAAAAACACAGAGACAGAGACAGAGTATGCACCAAGATTAAAATCACTGTATAGCACCTCATTAAGGGGGCAGTGAGTACTGTGATTATTATAGGTCAGTAAGAAACATGAAATGCTGTTTACAAAAATACATTAAAACTTTGTCTCTGTAATAATAATGTCACTCATTTAACTGTGTCCTTTAAAGGCTATGAAATGACAGTACTTATTTTATGCTTGTATGACAAATACCATGATAAATGTTTCTACCCAAAAACTTGTTCAGAATATTTTAAAGATACAGTTACTTTTTATATTTAGTTACATAAAGGAGAAACTGAGGCATAGGGAAATGAAGTAATTTAACAAGGTCATGTGTTTTGTCATGTGATTTTTGCTGGCAATAGATGAATATCTGCTCACCCAGATAGGGCAGTGATTACAAAGCAAAGATATGATTCCATTCAAGTCTAGCTTGGTGAACCAATACTTTAACCCCCTAACCCTAACCCCAGCCCTTCTGATTACATGCAGAAGAATAGATGAGGGGTAGGATGACTCCAGAAACAACATGGGAATGCCTACTCCGGTGTGGGTAACATCAGGAAAGCTATTATCACTAGAGTCACCAGAATAATTTGGCTGCCCCCAGCAAAAGTTTATTGCTTATTTAACCTCAGAGCTGTGTCTAATGAGTCTTGTAACTTGCTTGTGATGCTGACATCCATTTTATTCTTTCAGCAGGCACATCTGACACTCAATAGACTTCCTGCATAGCACATTGTTTATTCCCACTCCGTACTCTCTGCAACTCTGAGATATGGAAAAGGTGGCATAGGTGTCTCAATAGATATCCTGCCACAATACCAGAAAATCAATCACTTGTTCTCAGTAGCTTGACCTGCTTTGAGTCTTCATGGAGACAAATGTCCAGTAAAAGAAGTAATTCCTTCCATGTCTAATGCTGGTGGCAGTAGTATGGATACAAACACAAAGGTTTAGAAGGCAATTTGACAGTTACATAACATCCATCTAACCAAACAATAACAGCAACCTCCTGTAACATGAATAATATAAACCCAGAGACAGACTGGGGGGGGTCAAACTGAAGATCAGAAAAGCAAAGTGGCCAGCCCACTGGCTCTTACCTCTACCTCAGACTGGAAAGGGTGCATTCTGGCTCCAGAAACCCTCAGCGTGGCTGGAGACTGAATTGCCTCCTTTCCTCAACGAGGCTAGAAACTAATTGCCTGGATACTGAATGCCCTACTCCTATCTTATATACCTCTCTAGTGCTTGAATTAAAGGCATGAGCTCTGTTACTCTTTTAGACTGATTCACTCTTATATAGACCTGGGGGGCCTTGAACTCACAGAGATCCATCTACCTCTGTCTCCTGAGTCCTGGGATTAAAGGTGTGTGCTACCACTGACAAGCTTCTACGGTTAACTATTGTGACTGGCTTTGCCTTCTGAACTCCAGGCAAGCTTTATTAGAACATAAAACATATATTACCACAGCCTCCTAAATGGGTCTGTGTCTTCCCCAGCCAAAGATTTATCCCCTGACTTACAGTGCCCTCTATGGAAAAAGTCTTAAACCCAATTGGAAAGCAGTTATTTTCATCCACAACAGCTGTGCCACTATGGCAACAATGGGCATATTTTGCCTATCATGTATGGAATGCATGGTCTGTAAACAAACAGAACAGTAGCCCTCAGATGCCTTGATAGCAGCACTATGAAAACCATCCAGGGGAGTGATGGACAGGGGGATTACAGCTCAGTCTCAGTATGATTTCTCCATGTTATACAGCTAAAGCATGAGGAGTCTTCAGCTACAGAATTTGCCATGTAGTTGTAGCATGCTATCATTAGCACTAGTAAGAGCTTTTTGGTTTATGGGGTCTCAGGGCCTCTCTGGTTTGGCTCTGGATTTTACTCATCAAACCTATAGATTTGAGAAAAGTATTTGATAAAGACAAGTGAGTCCAAAGAACAGATGAAAGTATAGGCTGTAGCAATACTGTACATCAATTGAAATAACCACTATATCAGAATTAAGATGTTACAGATAGAAAAAAATAGATACACAATTTCAAAAACCTTGTTGAAAGGGACTATTAAGTTCATAAAGTCATGGAAATTTACCTCTGTACAGAAATTATTTAGGCAGAATGTTTGCCATATACAAAGGCAAAAATGATATAAAGGAATTAGAAGATTAACTCATGCTAATAAAAATTCCAAAAGTTATGCTGCAAGAAAGGAATTGACACCTACAGGGAGGTGGCTCTCAGCAGGTAAAGATGTCATTGAGTCTATCTTGTTCTTAGGTGCCAAATGGGCTTTTTGGCATTACTATATAAAGCAATAGAGTAGCCATGATTAATTAAGCTGTTTTTCATGCATACTCCCATGTTTCTTACCTGTTTTAATTATTTATTCCTAGTATGCACCCAATGAGATATTAATAAACTCACTTAATGAAGACAACAAGTTACAGAAGGCTGAGGAAGCTGTGAGATCACACCAACATTTTCAAAGTCAGGAACTGAGAATCTAAGTCTAATTACTACTCAGTATGGTGTGTGCTATATATAATAAAGACAATATACAAAATTAAAGTGTTTTGTAACTTATGTGTTTCATATGCTTAGGAAACATTCAACTTTTAAAATCTAAAATATGATATATGAAATCAGTGGGACCTAAACCAGACTCAGAAAGAGAAACATGGTATGTACTCATTCATAAGTGGATACTAGATATACAGCAAAGGATAACCAGACTACAATCCACAGCTTCAGAGAAGCTAGGTTACAAGAAGGACCCTAAGAGAGACACATGGATCACCCTGCAAAGGGGAATTGGATGAGATCCCTTGGGTAAACTGGGAGTAAGAGGAGATGGTAGAGGGGAGGGGTGAGGAAGGAGAACATGAGAGAATGGGGTAGTGGAGTTTGGGGAGGGATAGAGTGGGAGAGCAATAAAAGAGACACCTTGACAGAGGGAGCCATTACTGGGTTAAGGAGATACTTGGTGCCAGAGAAATTCCCAGGAAACCACAAGGAGGACCCCAGCTAAGACTCCTAGCAATAGTCTGGCCTTCCCCTATAATTAGATTGGTGAACACCCCAACGATCATCATAGAGCCTTCATCCAGTAATTGATGGAACCATATGCTAAGATCCACAACTAAGCACCAGAGTGAGTTCCTGAAATCCAGTTGAAGAGAGGGAAGAGGGGATATATGAGTAAGTGAGGTCAAGATCATGGAAAATCTACAGAGACAGCTGAACCAAGCTCATGGGTACTCATGAACTCTAGACAGAGAGCTGTGGTGCCCCCATGGGACCTAAGTAGGCCCTCTGTGTGTAGGAGACAGTTGTGTAGCTTGTTCCATCTGTGGGGCTCCTGGCAGTGGGACCAGCATCTATCCCTGATGCATGAGCTAGTTTTGGAGTCCATACCCTATGGTAGGATGTCATGTTCACCCATAATGCAGGGTTAGAGGCTTGGTCCTGCCTCAACTTAATGTGCCAGGCTTTGTTGACTCTCTATGGGAGGCCTTACCCCTTGGGAGGAGTGGATGGGGAGTAGTCTGGGGGAGGGGGGAGTGGTAGGAGGGAGAATTGTGGTTGAAATGTAAAATGAAATTAGAAAAAGAATTAAGTCAAACGACAGAAAGTCCAGTAAACAGAAACTTTTCATATATTAAAAAAAGAAATTAGTGAGACCCATTTTTAAATTAGCTATTGTAAAAATGAAAATATTAAAATCTATTCTTTTCTTTTTCATTTTGCTTTACACAAGTATCATTATTCTTATTATAGAATTTTCAAAAAGTGAAATGTAAAAAAAAAAGAACACATACACCTCTAAGACTCAGGGAACAGTGCAGAAGAGGATGCAGAAAGTCTGTAAGAGCCAGAGGATCAGGGAGTTTGCTGGGAGATTGTGTGTTCTATCAGAAGCTACACCTGAAGTCTCACCAACATGACTGGCTAAACATGAGCTGAATAAGGACAACAATAATGGACATGCCAAAGTGCACAGAGAAAAGCCCATGAGGCCTCAACTACATACAAAGAACTATAGGCAACAGTGGAAAGCTGGGGACAGGAGGAACCCATCAACTGGTTGTCCTGAACACATACATACAAGTATCATGATAGACTGAGCATATATATACATATATGAATGTATGCATATATATATATGCAACAACAGCTAATGAAGAGCCATATATTTTTATCATCTTTGTTTTTATCTGTTTTTATTTCATTTTTACAAAATTATAATTTCACATGTCAATACCTTGTCCCTTTCCCACCCTACCACTTAACCCCTCACCCACCCACCCCCACTCCCCATGGAGGGTAGGGCCCTCTACCGGGGCTCCCCAAATTCCACATCATCCTGGGCCAGGCCTAGGCACTCCCCCATGTGTCCAGGCCAAGAGAGCATCCCTTCACGTGGGATGGGCTCTCAAATTCCCTTCTTACACCATGGAAAAATACTGATCCACTACCAGGGGTCCCATAGGGTGCCAAGGCCTCCTCGTTGACATCTACTTTCAGGGGTCTGGATCAGTCCCATGATGGCCTCCTAGATAGCAGTCTGGGGTCCATGTGGAAGAGCCATATATTTGAAGAAGAGCAAGGAAGGGTAAATGGGAGAGTTTGAAGAGAGGAAAGAAAAGGAAGAAATGTAATTATAGTCTCAAAAAGAAAAAAAGTCACTTAATAATTATGATAACATATTGAAAAGAAAAAAGAATCAGAATGCCATTTAGCAATTCTGGAAATTAGGGGACATATTCTTACTTAAGCTACAAAATATGTAGGTATGATTAAGTTTAATGTATGGGTATGAGTTGAAGATGCTTATGAATTATTACATACAGCTACACTGACTGCAATTCAAAACTGCTAATGTATTAATATGAAAAAGTGCATTACATTCTGCTGCTTAAAACTCATCAGACTGTAATTGTTAGGCACTATAAAAAAAGGCACTTAGAAAGGATATTTTTCATTCCTTGAAAACGACATGGGTCAAAAGTATTCAATCATAGACACACTTTCTGAGAAGAAAGGCAGAAAATGCAACAATTTCTTCTCTAGAAAGGGTTTTATACTAATGCAAGGTTACCACATTCTTTTAGCTGTGCACTGCCTCTGAAATCACTGACTTTGACGAGATAGATTTAAGTTATTCAACACACAAGAATAGAACTGAGAATTTGACCTGCACTAATATTGGATAATTCCTTGAGATAATGCTTACTTTAAAGCATCGTGGGGAGGTTGTCCAAAACTTCTCTGAATGCTTATTTAAAGGGTTTTCAATGCTAGATTTGGTATTCAGAGGAGAGGTAATTTTATTATATGTTATGATTTTGCTAGCACACTGGGGAAAACAGAAATTGTACTCTAAAGTATTACTTTAATGATCTAAATATTTATGTGCCCTCAAAAATGTAAGTTCAATTTTTTTCTGAAATGTTTCTATTTAATACCTAAAAATTACAATAATGGTAAGAGAAACCACTAGCCTCATTTGTCTATCTAAGAAATGTCACTCCTGAGAGGAAAGGGAACTAGCTTGGGGCCTCATTGTATTATTATTTTTCTTGCAGTTGTGACAAAATTCTATCACAGCAGGGAAGGCATGGTGACAGGAAGATGAGGGAGCTGGTGAGCTGGTGAGCTGGTCACATTTCAACAGCATCAGTTATGTTGATTGGCTTGTTTTCTTACTTTTTCCTTTAGTCCAAGACCACAGTCCATGGGATGGCTATATCCACAGTCAGAATGGACTTCCCTTGCTAAATTACTCTCTCTGGAAATTATGTGAACAGGCATACCCAGTAGTAATGTCTCCTAGGTGATCCTAAATGCAGCCAAATTAGCAGTGATCATTAACTATCACAGTTGAAGCCATGTGACTTGAGTAAATTAGAAAAGCCACAATGGCAGTGAAATGTGATACTCCTTTCTTTGCCCACTCCATGCTATGAGGTTTTTGAATGGCATGCTGGTACTGTCATTTTACCCCAGAATGTGACCCATTGCATATAAAGAAGTCACTGGATGCTTTTCAACTTCCCAGTCCCATAAATCTCTTCACCCTTTCCTGTAAGAAGGAAAAAAATGTCCAGATTATTTAACTCCTTTTTCTAAACCTTGCCTGAAGCATTTCTTTCCATGAAAATGATCATGAATATTTCTTTGGTCATTGTAAATGAAAATTGCTGATCTTGATTAACACATAACCACAAACTTTTATAAAGTTTCAGGAGAAACTTCTGCAAGGCACACAGGATTTTCAGCTGAAACCAAAACAAATTATTACAGTACAAACAGAATTTCTACAATTAAGAGAGTATTATCCATATCTGTAGACTGTAGGCAGGGGCAGTTTGCATTAGTAAATGTATTTTCTTTGAATTTTATATGACTTGGTCCTCTATTTGATTGTTAGTGAAAAAATATAAATTTGTAAATTCATTGTCTCCATGTTTCTATTTAACACTCATCAACATATTCTTAATCATGGTATCTAAATTCTCTTTAGCTAGAACTACTTTTTATTTTAATCATTATTTTATTTAATCATTATCTAATGATTAATTATTTCATCATCTATTTTTTTAGGATGTGAATCTTTTAATGCAATGTAGTACAGGTGTTTCTTCATTAAGGTCATTTTTTTTCTTGTCCAACTGCAGTTTTATATCTTTAAACCAATTGTTTCCCCATTGTTAAAAGAACCACATTGAAGCCTAATAGTCACAATTCTGCTCTCTGTTCCCATAAGTTCATCATTTCTAGGTTACACATAAAATTGAAATTGTGTGACATTTGTCTTCCAGTGTGTCACTTATTTTTTTTTTTGGCAAGCATATAACTTTACTACTTACTAAAGATGAAATCAAATTTGCATGCACAGGTGAGCACTCTCTGAAACACCTTGGATTCATCACATATTTGAGTTTCAATTAGCATATATATATATATATATATATATATATATATATATATATATAAAAGGGCAATAATGGCATCAATAGCAGCAACAGCTTTTCCAGGTTCTGCAGTCATTTGAACAAAATTGTAGAGACATCCAGCACATTCCATTTAAGAAAAACAAAAAACAAAACAAAAAAACAAACAAACAACAACAATAAAAAAGTAAAAAACAAAATCCCAGAAAACAGCACAGTTCTGTTACTCTTGTGGTACTTGGCACCATTTTTTTTAATTAGCTTCTCAGTCATCATCTGGGAGGAAACCATTCTGAGCAACATCGTTAAAAACAGCTCTGATAAAGCATGATCACTACTGTGTATCATAAAGCAGGTCCACATATGAGTGAGTACATATCATGTCTGTCTTTTTGTGATTGGGTTTCATTTAATCCTTATTAATAATGTTATTAGTATGTAACAAATGTTCATACTAATTATTTTAAAATGTTTTTCAAATGTATGAAACAAGTTACTTCTACCTTGAGTTTTTCTGTCTTTGTTATGGTTTCTATTGCTGTGAAGAGACACCATGACCACAACAACTCTTATAAAGGAAAAACATTTATTTGGGGTGGCTTACATTTGCAGAGGTTTAGTGTGACATGTTGGTGTGCAGGCAGACAAGGTTGCTTGAGAAGGAACTGACAGTCCTATGTCTTGACCCATATGCAACAGTAAGTGGTCTGAGTTGTCACACTGAGCAAAGTTTGAACAAAGGGCACCTCAAAGCCCACTGCAACAGTGACACACTTCCTCAAACAAGGCCATACCTTCTAATAGTACCATTCCCTTTGGGGACTATTTTCTTTCAAACCGCCACACTTCCCTTTCATAAACTAAACATTCCAAGCTCTTAACTCATTCTGCAGCTGACATAATTTGTGAGATCTTCACTTTCACAATTATTCTCCACATACTTTATTCAATATCTTATGGACAAATAAGTAATACTAGTGACTTATAGATACACAGATAATGAGATTGCAATAAATATGGGGAAGAACGGATTCACTTTCTCAATTGTGAGAGCATTAGAATTGTGCTAATAATTAACTAAATCTCTAGGTCTTTTTCACATAAACTGCCTGAAATTGTTTACATTGCTCAGTCACCCTGCCAGCTTTTACCATCATTGTAATATGCAAGCATCCTCAGGAGATTTAAGACATTAAGTGATGTT
Organism: Cricetulus griseus; assembly: GCF_003668045.3. Lineage (NCBI taxonomy): Eukaryota > Metazoa > Chordata > Mammalia > Rodentia > Cricetidae > Cricetulus > Cricetulus griseus. The sequence continues at coordinate 16,961,299 of NW_023276807.1, read as the reverse complement.
CTCAATCACTCACAGCTTGTGGTCAATTTCCTCCTTCCTTATAATTTTCTCCTAACCTCTAGCTGAGAGCAGCATGAGAAATTAGTTGGTGTTTCCAGAGATGTAGATGACTTCATGACTTGCAGAAGTAACTACTAAGTAAAGTCTGAATACAGCTTATCGCCTAGGTGTCAGAGTATATAAAAGTACTAGAACATGGAGAAGAAAGAGGACCAGGATAAGAGCTAAGGGCATTGAACCAAACTTACATTTTCTCCCTACATTGTATTTTTCTCCCTAGTCACTGGATTCAGAAAACATTAATTAGCTATGGCCCAAGTCTATAGTTTCAAAAGAGAATATGAAAATGTCACTCGGCTTACTAAGGTAGAATTATAAGAAATAAGGGAATGAACAGAGTTCATGACTGTGCTAGAAATATTCCTGACAAAACAGAGGGCAGAAATAAAGGATAGTAAAGTGTGTAAATGAAAGACCTGAATGAGGGGATAATAAACAGTGCATGGTTGAGAAAGATAAATGTTGTAGGATATCTGTACACTGTTTGAAGATACATTGTTGTGATTGGTTTAATAGAAAGCTGAATGGCCAATAGGTTGGCAAGAGTTATAGGTGGGACTTCCGGACAGAGAAAGAAAGTAGAAAATGATCAAGGTGCAGAGAAGACGCCAATGAGACATGGAAGGAGTCAAACATACAGAATGAAAGAAAGGTAAAAAAAAAACAACCTGGTAAAACATAGATTAATAAAAGCAAGTTAATTTAAATGACAAGAGCAAGTGGAAAAGCCTAAGCTAAGTCTTTCATAATTAATATGTCTTCATGTCACTATTTGTGAACTGGTGGTCCAAAGATAGTCCAACAAGAAAGCTTGTTACTTGTAGTACCCAATGTGGGGTCTTGAATATACAAATATAGGGTCTGAGAAAGCTAAGAAAAGTCCCAGACAAAGACCCTAATGTGGATTCTTAGTCCTGCAGTCTCTTAGGCAGGCCAGTGCAGCCACCAGTACCATGTGCCAGCACCATGCACAAATCTGAGCTGCACGGTGGCTGACATGACAGCTTAAGATTTGTCTCATGTGGTCAGGAAGGCTTCAGGTGTTCAGCCAAGCAGCCCAAACACAGAAAACCTCTGAACAGATGCAGTATGCTTAAAAATGTGCTTATATGCTGAGAAAGAAAAGAAAATGTATATAGACAGTCATAAAAAGAAATAGTTTAAAATAATAAAATTTTTAAAGAGAGAGTAAAGTAATATAAAGGAAAAAGCCAAGTAAAGATGCTAAATACACAGGGTGTCTCGATCCTGCATGGTGTTTTGCTGACTTTGAAATTTTTAAGTGCTAATGTACCAAAAGCAATAGCTGCTGAGAGACATTGGAATATGGAAACTAATAAATTAAACCAACCTATATATTTTAATAGCATCTCCATTTCAGAATGGAAGTCAAAAATATGTTGTATTAAGGGAGAGGTTATGACTTTGTTTCCATAGGAAACAAAAAGTTATGATTCTCTTCAAAATCAATGAAGATAAGGTTTTATTGGGGAAGATATCCATTAGCTACAGGCATAAAGAAAAACACAGAAAAACTACAAAGCAGGTGTTATATATGCTGATCCCACTACATGGGAACAGCTCTAAAACTGGATGAGACATGATAAATCCTCTTGATTTATTATTACATGCCATCTCCTCATATGGCATGGATCAAGATTTATATTATAGTTTGATTATCCAGTCCAAATATACTTGTACGCTTGGCAGATGCCTTCTAACTACTCAAATATAAAACAAAAAAGTCATCTTGACCTGACTTGTGCAAACACACATTCCTACTTATGTTACTGTATAAAGGATATGTATGTATGTATGTATGTATGTATGTATATAATGTATAATGTATAAAGGTAATATATATATATATATATATATATATATATATATATATCCTTTAAAAATGTGTTTTCAGAAAAAAAGGACCAGTCACCAATAAAAACAAGTATCCTGTGAGCCATCCCCTCCAAGTGCCTCTGTTGCTGTTTCCTCAAAATTCTACATCCAGAACAACTGCAAAGTTGCCATCTGAGATGGACCAGACTCATAAACTTCTCCATCCAAGACTTCAGGACTTCAGATTAAGTACACATTCCCAACACAGAGACTAAACAAAATAATAATAATAATAATAATAATAATAATAATAATAATAATAATACAGCTAGCTCTCCCAGGATTTGACCATTATTTCAACTTTCTCAGAGTTCCTTAAAGATGGCATTGTCCCCAGACAACAGGAATTAGGAGTTCACATGCAGATATAAATATAAACATTCCTTACTTGAACAAAGAAAATTAAACCTAATAATCACAGCATATTTCAAAATTGTTACCAAATCTAAGCAATATCACTTTTTCCCTGGGACAGGAAGTCAGATACTCACCACTTAGACAAATTCCACAAGTATTTCTTCCTCACAGGCCCAGCAGCCTGATTCCTGATCACATTCTGTAGATGTGCTTAGTTTCTTCCCATTTGGGTACAGTGGAAAATACTTCCATAGTCGACAGAACAGGAAGCTCAATTTTTCCTTTAGTGGCTATTGTATTACCTCATCTGCAACTTCATATAAACTTCATATAAAACTGTGTAACACCCATGTTAGCATCTTAGTCAATCAAATGTTGATCTTAATGTTCTCCTATAATGTATATTAAGGGTCCTACCTTGGTCCAGTATGAATTACAAACTTTCCATGCTCCATAAAACACACCCACCTCTCTCTGCTTCTGAGGCTACATTAATTACTTACCTGGACTTCCACACTTAAATTTCTAATGCTTACCAACAAGTGTCTAAAGTCACCTCAGTATGAGGAAATTGTCATCTATAATGTAGTCAGTATTCTGGCAGGTGCTATTGAGTATAAAAATGTTTTTTAAAGTATTTAAGATATAGATCATAGTTAGTGATAGGCATGCTGAAATTCTAGGGATGATATGGACAGATTCATGCAATTAATTTTGTGGTGCAATATCACAAAAAGTAAAAGTGAATGAAGAATGGATGAAATGATATAGAAATATATGGTTGATCAAATGTTCTAAAATATTACTGTGGAACTTTGGTGAATATATGACTGCTTATGATCTAAAATTTAACTTTTAAAAAATATGTTTAAAAGTTTCCCCCTCAAAAAAAAAAACACTAAGGTTCACTGTTAACCTGAATCTTTCCATTCAAGGGGGGAGTTGTTTAACTTTTACAGAAAATAATTTCCATACTGTGGGCACTGACTGTTTGATCAATGGGAGTTCAGAAAAATCAGCAGGAATTGACAGATGAGGAGGAGCACCAGTTGAGATTTGGAGAATGTAGGACTTTACAAGATGATATAGGAGATGGAGAGCTTTCTCAAGTGGGAATGACAGCATGAGCAAACACAAGGAGGGAGCACAGAAATATACAGGTGTTTGAAACAAGAATAACCAATTCTGTGAGGTTGCTTGGTAATAACTTTGGTTAAGCTAGATCTGGAATACCACTATAGATAGAAAAGGACATAGTCCCTTTTCTTAATACATTGGTAGGATTTAGACAAAAAAAAAAAGGTAGATGTAGTATTTCCAAACAAATTCATCACACAGTCACATAACATAATCAGATGAATGCAGGCACCCAAGTGTGCCTCAAATCCCATAACACAGTTACTCAAAATGCAGTGCAATTGGATGAAAAATATCTGGACCCTCATTAATCACCATGATTTTATTATACTATAGAATTCAAGCACTCTATTTCACAAAAGCTGTTCAACTCCCCCCTTCTCAAGATAACACATAATATCACCTCTTTCCCCCAGGCCAGGTCATGCAGGAGAAGAACCAATAATACCAGTAACTCCCTTTCATGGTTGGCCATTCCTTGGTTGTCTAAGCAGAAAGCCATGTAGATCCAAAAATCACAATAGAAATATGGAACTTATTGAAAAGATATAGAATGCCTGATAATTAAAATAACTTATTAAGAACATATGTGTGCATATGCATACACATAAATATACATGTAATCATAATAATCAAAGAAAAGAGGTTACCAACTTGAAAGCAGGAGTTATGGTCATTCATAGCAGAATATCTGGGAGGAGCCAGAGAGAGGAAAGGAAGGGGAGAAGGTAATATAATTTGATTTCAGTTAAAAAGATATTTAAAAGGAAAAGTGTCTGGGATCACAGAATCTATGGTACTTAGGCCACTCTCTCCAAGGATAAATTAAAATGATTCTCACTCTCATTTAAGATTCAGACTGAAGAGATAATACATGTGAGAAAACAAGTATGTGATTCAGACTACTCTTTTGACCAGGGTAGGGCAGTGAATTTGATGGAACTACTCATGAAGACTTAATTCCATAAAGACATATAGTTTGTCTGATCAAGTGCCTTAACTTGCCTAAATATAAACAAGGCAAGTAACAACAGTGTGTACCTTTCAGGATTGTGAAAAACAACTGATGTTAAAAAAAAAAGTAAAAGGGAATTTACTCAAATGGAACAAAATCATTATAAATATTTTGCATTGTAAATATTTTCTTTAAATACAATAAACAACCTTTTGGTATTTATGTAATTAAATTTACTAGGTCACATTTTTTTTCTTTTTTTAGTTCAAATTAGGAACAAGCTTGTTTCACATATCAATCCCTTCTCCCTCTCCCTCCCCTCACCTTCACCCCTCCTACCCCACCCTAACATAGCCCCTACCCCATCCACCCTCCACTCCCCAGGCAGGGTAGGGCCCTCTACAGGGGCTCTGCAAAGTCCACCACATCATCCTGGGCTGGGCCTAGGCCCTTCCCCATGTGTCCAGGGCAAGAGTGCATCCCACATTTTAAAATTTTAATTCAAAACAATATAAAAACACTTTCATTCTCTGGAAAATTTTTTGTGTGTGGGTTCTGAATGCTCATTGGATGTGGTTCCATGGTTTAATGGTTAGCACTCTGGTCTCTGAATGCTCATTTGTATGCTTTTTGAAGCTGTCTACACACAACTTATTTTGTAAAGAAGCTCTCACACATATGCTTCCCTCAGTTGCATGATGATATGACCAACTTTTGTGTTTTGGTCATTTGCATATTGTTATATCCCCATTGTTTTCCTCTTTTGTGGCCCATCCTGACTAGAAATCTCTGGCTCTCTAAATAAAGTGATTAAATGATTACCCTACTGTCCTAGTTTCCTTTTCTGTTGCTGGGATAAAACACCCCAATAAAAGCAACTTGGGGAAAAAGAGATTATTTGGCTCACTGAAAGTCCAGGTTATAGTCCATCATTGCAAGGTAGGAGAAATTTGTAACAACTATTCACAATCACAGTCAAGAGCAAAGGTGGGATGAATCCATGTCTTCTACTGCCCAGCTGCCCTTCTCCTTTTCATCCAGCTCATGCCCAGGCTATGATATGATGCCATATTACATCAAAGAAGTCATTGCGAAATACAAATTTAGTTTCATAGAGTTCTTCCATCATAGCTTACCTCTAGGAATTGGACCATTTTAGTGTAATATTTATGGGTTTTAATCTGTTTTGTGGTCCTTCTGGTAAAAGAATAGATTAGAAGCATTTGGGTGGTTGCATTAATGTAGATAAAACTAAGTAAAGAACAAAAGCAGCTGTGCTATTTGCCAAGCTGTTCCCAACAGCTTCTCTATTCACTGACAGACAATTGTTCTACAGACCAAAGAACTACAAACAAATCCAGATACCCTCCAACAATTAAATATTAATATTCTTAGCTCTACACCTATAAGTAATAGCTATAGCTCAGTGGTAGAATGTTTGCCAAGTGTGTATAACAATTTACATTCAATTTCCAGTACTGAAAAATAAAATCTTAAAATTATACTTGCTCCAACCAGTACATCCAAACTGCTCTCTGTGAGCTTTACAAGGACAGAGTGAATTTCACAAGTATCTCCCACAACATGACAAATCAAGAACTGCTAATAAATTTTTAATGGAACTAGAGCTATACCACCAATAAATTACAACAGGGAAGTAATATAGTACCCAGTGAAGACAACTGTCTAGGAAGACTCACCTAAGACAAAATAAAAGAGTGAAATAAGGGGGAGAAAGTTACAAACAAAAAATCCCAATAGATGTTCAAAATTCAACAAGGGAACACAAAGAATATGAAAAGGAGCCTACCAAAGCTTACAACTCTTCAGTGATGAGATCACTGAAGTGCCAGAGAAGAAAATCAGAGCCCTAGAGGAAAAAACCCATATGCAGTACTCAAATAATCAGATAAATGTGTAGAGGAAATATATTCTGGATCTAGTCTACAGATACCTATGTGAATGAAAGGGTCAGTAACTTAGAGAGATTCAAAACTATGAAGGAATAATACAGAAAGGAAAACTAAAACACTGAAAAAAATACTAGAAAAGACGTAGAACTCATACACAATGTAGTACCATTCTTCAGAAGCAGCCAGGAAAACACAGAAGGGTATACGTCAAAGCCTGGATGTAAACAACTAGTAATGAAGATCTTTACTCTTTTGCAAAGTTATCTATTAAAATGTATGGGGAAATTAAGGCAATTCAACACAGACACCAATGAAGAAGATTCATGACAACCAACCCAATACTGCACAAAATTATTAAGAGGTAACTACATATGGAGGAAGAAGAAAGATAGTCTCAACCATGAGCACACGGAAAAGAATATATTCCAGAATTTAGAGGAATGATACAAAAGTTACCACTCTGTCCACTTTTAATCAGTGTAATGCTTGAAATATTAGCAATAAGAAAAGAGAGAAGTCAGGAGATGGAGTAGAGATAGAGGAGGGGAGAAGAGGAGGGGAGAGGAGGACATAAGGGGGTAGGAAGACTGAGCTGGCAGAAGAAAAGAGGAGAGAAAGAAAAGACATGCCATAATAGAAGGAGCCATTATAGGTTTAAAGAGAAATCTGGCACCAGGAAAATGTCCAGAGATCTACAAGAATGACCCCAACTAACAATCTAAGCAATAGTGGAGAGGCTACCTTAAATGCCTTTCCCTATAATGAGATTAATGACTACCTTAAATGCCATCCTAGAGCCATTATCCAGTAGCTTATGGAAGTAGAAGCAGAGACCCACAGCTAAGCACTCAGCCGAACTCTTGGGAATCCAGTTGCAGAGAGGGAGGAGTGATGAGTAAAGGGTCAATACCAGGCTGGTGAAACCCATAGAAACAGCTGACCTGAACAAGGGGAAGCTCATGGACCCCAGACTGATAGCTGGAAAACCAACATAGGACTGACCCAGACACATTGAACATGGGTGTCAGTTAGGAGGCCTGAGTAGTCTATGAGGTCTCTAGTAGTGGATCAGTATTTATCCCTAGTGTAGGAATTGACTTTGGGAACCCATTCCACATAGAGGGATACTCTCTCAGCCTAGACACACAAGGGAGGGCCTAGGACCTGCTCCAAATGATGTGACAGATTTTGAAGATCCCATGGAAGGCCTCACCCTCCCTGTAGAGCAGAAAGGGAATGGGATGGGGGCAGTAGGGGGCAGAGGAGAAGGAGATGGAGAGGGAACTGGGATTGACATGTAAAACAAGATTGTTTCTAATTTAAATTTTTAAAAAGTGTTATTCAAAAAAAAAGAAAAGAGAGAAGTTGTTATTGCTTTTCACAAATGATATAATTCTGTAATTACAGGATCTTTCAGAGCTCCCCCAAAACTCTCATATCTAGTAAACACTTTTAGTAGCATTGAAGGATATAAAATTAGCATATACAAATCAGTAGCTTTTTATATTTGTGAGAAGAAATATCCCATTCATAATAGTTATTAAGATAGATGGATGGATAGATAGATGATAGATAGATAGGTAGATGAAAAATGATAGGTAGATAGAGATAGATGATAGATGATAGACAGACAGATAGAGAGATAAAGTACTTAAGAATAAACTTGACCAAGGCAGTGAAAGACCTTTTAAGACACTAAGAAATTTAAAAAGATAGTAGATGATGGAAAGCCCACCCATGCACCTTAATGGAGAGAACTAATATTGTAAACATAGCTATATTACCTAAAGAACTCGATAGAATCTTTATAATTCTCCATCAAAATTGCAGTGACATTCCTCACAAACTAGGAAAAAGCTTCTAAAAATGGAAATACTGAAGACTATGACTAGCCAAAGGTATCCTAACAAGAAAGAGAGTTGGAGTTTCATATCTGTCCTCATCTATGGAGCCATAGAGACAAGTAAATTCTGACACTGACACAAAAGCCTGTTCTGTTTTGCTGCTACTGTTCTCACAGTAGCAAGGAAATTAAATCAGTCTAAATTTTCATCAATATAGGAATGGATAATGAAAATATGGTACACATATACAACAGAAAAAAATTAAGAAAAATATGAAAATTTATAAGAAGTAATTACAGTTCAGTGCCACTCTTTGTTTTAAAGAAGCCGAAGTAAATTTTGAATGTACTATTCCCCTAAACAAGGAATGGTTCTCCTACTGTAAAAAGACAGATAAGAAACTGCTGCAATTAGATCTGTTTTCATGAACAGAGAATAACAGTTTAGGCTCTTTAAACTCAAATTTATTCTTCATAATGAAATTTATATGTAAGGGAAGGCACACACTAGATTGTGTCTTTTCACCTCATCACCAGATGCTCACAACATTGTCCTTCCTAACCTGCTGATGGATCTAAGTGCACTGATGGATGGAGAGGATAGATAACAGACTGGCAGGAATGTGGTGGATAGATAGATGATACATAGATACATATATGGATACATAGATAATAGATAGATAGGTACATAGATAGACACATAGATAGCTGTTAGATATATAGACACATACATACATACATACATACATACATACATACAAACATGCATACATACATACCAGATGGTACACAGACAAATTGGATGGATGGATGGATGGATGGATGGATGGATGGATGGATGGATGGATAGATGGATAGTTGGATGGACGACTAGTTGATTAATAGACTAATAGTTATTGATAATAAATGGACATATACATGCTAGACTATTCCCAAGGGATGCCATATCACACTTCAGACATTCTTTTGTTAGATTCCTTTTAGATTCTGTGTCAGTTCTGGAATTTAGTCGTTCAGCTGTCACTGTTTACTGTTGAGCAATCAAGAGCAAAGACCAGATGACCAATGTCAAGGAGCTGAATCATTTCTAAAATGATCGACAAACCTGCATATGAAAGTACATATATGCATTTATGAGCATATATGTATACCTATTCATATAAGATATTCAACTCTTGTTAAAAAGTGGCATATTGACAGAAAAAAACAAAAAAGTTTTAGCAATAATTCAACTATCTCAAAATATTAACATTTGTATTTCTAATGTTTTCCAATGCAAAACATATTTTGGATTATTAAAAAAGTAAAGGTTAGGCAAATTTTCATTATTGCATAGAATATGAGATCTGTAAGTTTGCTTTGGAACTTTATTTTAGTGCATTTTAAAAATGGATTTCTTTACCTCTGGCCAAAGATGCTCATGTAGACATAGAGCTGACACTCCCTCCAGGACTCTCTGGAATTAGAGTAGAAATGTCCTGGGTGCTCACAGAGAGATGTGATTGTTTAGGGGGCTCCTTTTGCAGTGTGTTGATTACAATACAATGAATTCTTCTTCTAAGTATCTCACTGTTCTATACACAGATGATCCCTGCAGACTAAATTCTAAATTTATTCTTTACCTTATTTCACATTTTCAAGACTTATTTCTATAATTTGGTTTATAATCTCACCTATCTGGTTCAAACTGTTCACTTCTATCTTTTATTGTCTTCCTTGTCTGGAAGCTAAATCAACTAAACAGCGTGGCACAGTAAATCACATGTCCTCACTATGGAGTTCTATCATATTTTTGTAAGTAAAAAGTCATATCTTTTTGGATCTTTTGGATCATATCTTTTGGAACAGTAAAGGAAGAAAAATAAGCTTTCGTCTCCTTAGCAGAATGAGAATGTTAAGTACTCTACCAGATGTTCAATGAATATCAAAGAACAAAAGGTCAAATACATGTTCATGGCAACAGTAAGTAATAAATGGGGCTACATGGGATTATCCACCTAAAATTGGTGCTGAGTTGAACAGCCCAGTCACAACCACACCTACATACATGCTTTACTTTGTATGTGAACTTAATATTCCACTTGAAGAATTGATCACCCTTTTGCAATTGTGATATTAGTTTTCATTTCATTTCATTTCTAATCAAAAATATTGCTTAGTATTACTTAGGGAAAATACTGATGGGAAGAAAGCAGTAAGGATTCAGTTTTAGCATATCCAAAAGTGAAAAAAGAAAGCTAAATCAGAATTAATTAAACTATCAAATTTTCAATAAATGGGGCTACTTCAAAGCATACTTCTGATTAAATGTAGAAATTTTGATGACAGCATTAAAAGAAGATACATATGAATTAGGGTGTGATTCAGTAATAGAATTCTTGACAATTTTGTTTTGTTTTGGTTTTGGTTTCTTTTTACTTTTTATTTAAATTAGAAACAAGCTTCTTTTACATGTCAATCTCAGTTCCCTCTCCCTCCCCTCCTCCCCTGCCCCCACTCACCCCCTATCCCAACCCCTTTCTGCTCCCTAGGGAGGGTGAGGCCTCCCATGGAGGATCTTCAAAGTCTGTCAGGACCTAGACCCTCCCCAGTGTGTCTAGGCTGAGAGAGTATCCCTCTATGAGGAGAGGGCTCCCAAAGTTCATTTGTGTACTAGAGGTAAATACTGATCCACTGTCAGTGGCCTCATAGATTGTCCAGATCTCCAAACTGACTTCCTCCTTCAGGGGGTCTGGAACAGTCCTATGCTGGTTTCCCAGCTATCAGTCTGGGGTCCATGAGCAACCCCTTGTTCAGGTCAGCTGTTTCTGTGGGTATCTCCAGCCTGGTCTTGACCCCTTTGCTCATCACTCCTCCCTCTCTGCAACTGGATTCCAGAGTTCAGCTCAGTGTTTAGATGTGGCTTAACAGGATTTTTGTATTTATGTGTATTCATGTGTGGTTTTGTGCACAAAAGTATGGAAGCCTTCAGAGGCCAGAAGGGACCATCAGTTCCCTGGCTGAACCACTGGACATGGGTGCTTTGAACTGAATCTCGAGTACTCTGCAAATTCTCTGAAACACTGAGTCATCTCTCCAGCCAGCACAAGTGACATTTGTTTCTTTGTTTATTATTTATTTATTTTGAAGAACAAGTCTTTGAAAACACTTAAATACTGTGCTGTCTAGTTTTATGTCAACTTGACACAAGCTATACTCATTTGAGAGGAGGAACCTCAGCTAAGAAAAAATGCATCCGTAAGGTCAGACTGTATGCAAGCCTATAGCTCAAGTTTTCTTAATTAGTGATTGAAGTGGAAGGGCCCAGCCTATTGTGGATGGTGCCATCCCTGGGTTGGTGATACTGGGTCCTATAATAAAGCAGGATGAGCAAGCCATTGGGGAGCAAGCCAGTAAGCAGCACCCCTCCCTGGCCTCTGCATCAGCTCCTGCCTTCAGTCTCCTGCCCTGGTTGAGTTACTGTCCTGACTTCCTTTGATGATGAACAGTGATGCAGACATATAAGCCTCTACTGCCCACATTGCTTTTGATCATTGTTTTTCATTACAATAGTAACCGTAACTAGGGCAATTACTATTTAAAAGAAAGACAGAATATAAAATACTTCAGGAGTCAAGCTAACCAAACTTCATTGGCATAACTGATGAAACCATACTAGGTCCAGGGGCTGCAGAAGACCATTTATAAAATGTTTTATAACAACAATAGACAAAAGGTTTCTGTTGGTCTTTTGTATATTGTCTGATGAAGAATAGTGGCTGAAAATTGGAATCACAGTTTTTTGTGTTTTTAATTTTTTAATATTTTTTATTTTAGAAGCACTCTTATTTAGTAGTTCTAGTTAGGGAACAAGCTTGTTTCACATGTAAGTCCCTCCTCTCTCTCCCTCCCCTCACCCCCATCCCTCCTCCCCCACCCCCAGCCTACCCCCCACCCCATCTACCCACCACTCCCCAGGCAGGGTAGGGCCCTCAACAGGGGCTCTGCAACGTCCACCAAATCTTCCTGCGCTGGTCCTGGGCCCTTCCCCATGTGTCCAGGACCAGAGTGTATCCCTTCACGTGGGATGGGCTCTCAAAGTCCCTTCCTGCACCAGGGAAAAATACTAATCCACCACCAGAGGCTCCCTGGAGTGCAGAGGCCTCCTTATTGACATCCATGTTCAGGGGTCTGGATCAGTCTTGTACTGGCCTCCCCGACAGCATCTGGGGTCGATGTAGAAGCACTCTTTTTTAAGGAAAGAATTTATTGAGATAGGAGAATGGTTAAGTGATAAGGTAATAAAGTACAGAATGAAAATTAGATATAAAGTCAATGTTTGTACCTGGTATAGAGACATGCAGAGACTATATAATTATGTTTTCTGTTGCTTCTTTTTATTTGATCCTGTTAGATTATTTTAGAAGCACTCTTAAGAAACCACAGTTTTTAACTCTAGGTTAGTTATCATCTCTAATTGCCCAATAAAGAAGCAGGCAGATGCCTCCCAGAACTATCTCAATCTAAAGCAAAGCCATCCTGAAGAGTACAATAGGGAATTGGAACAAGAACACAAAGTAATTGCCAGGGCCTTCTCTCCACCTCTCCTTCTGATAGTGAGATGGTTCTACAGGAATATCTAGGGATAAGTGAGGACCAAGAGAGTGGTGACAATACTAGTGGTAGGACCTTTAGATTCCTAAGGGAATCCTACCCTTGTTCTTAACATCTGCTTCAACACAATGCAGATATGAATGCTGGGGAACTTGTGGAAGAGGTAAGCGTGAATGAGGCTCCTCATGACCTGTGTGGAGCATGCAATCTAGATGTTCCCATGCTGTTCAAGAGGGTTCTCAATGGCTCTCCATACTATTTCTGTGATCACTCAGAGTGATGTTTATTTGTCCACAAGCACTGAGTCCTATTGGAGTGACTTTGGCACTGTACATGAAGGCCATACCAATCACACCTCTTCCAGAAGTGCTTAACTTTCCCACTAGCACTTGATGTCTTCAACATTCTTAAATTAATAAATCATTAGGTTAGATGTATTTTAGCATTTGAAATTCTTTTTCAGCATCATATAAAATGCTGTATTAGGCTGACTAATGGCAACACAGTTTCTATGAATTACCCAACCAGGCCATTTATTGTATTCGCTTGTGTAACTATCGTAATTCTGAGAACAACACAACTATTACAAAGATAGGCAAGCTGGCTCATGATCCAATATCCTGTATTGTCAGAGAAGTGATGTGAGGAAGAAATAAATATGTGAGGAGTCCAGATACTAAAAGTGACTGAAGCTGAAAACAGAACTGTGTGAGATCGCAGAAGGCGTCTACAAGCTGGAATTAGAGCAGCCTCCTTGGGATTTGAGAGTTACCTATGGAAACATCCACTATGATGACTTCAAATAGCACAAAGCTGTGGTCTCTACTCAGCCTCACATGATGGCTCTAGAAAGGTGAAGAGAACTTCACAGCAATAGTTTCTGAGAAGAGTCTTCCTGGGCAGTGCCTGGGAAGTACAAGGCAAGCACAGTCCTGAGCACAGCAGAGAATGTTTATGGAAATGTGCTAATTCTACTGCAAAAGTGGTCCTGAAGTTAAACATTTCACAACAGTGAAAAACATCTATTTACTTTGTTTGTTTACTAATTTTCAGAGGCCAGCTACATACTATAATGAAGGAGGACCCAAAACTAGTGCAAGAAAAGCAACTTGTTGTGTATACTTTTATGTGAGTTTCCAGATGAAATTTTCACACTTAACACAACTCAGTAGGCTCAGTTTCTGACCAGCACCCAGATTACTTCTGCAAGTGGCCCCAAGTTCATCAGTTAGTAACGAATAGGACCAGCAACTTTATATTCTTATTTTTGCAATTACTAGGCAATTTCTCCTCTCACTCATCAACATATTAAATTGTGTGTTCAGTGAACTTTTTAAAGGACAGGATTTTTTTCTAACAGCCTTTTACACTTTTTTCATTTATGCTGGCATTTTCAAAACTAAAAGAGAATCATGTAGAGGGGCATTCATTTTAAATGCATGAAAATATGGGTAATACATGGAAAGAGTGAGGAATCTAAAGTGCTTTGAACATAAAGAAGAGAGAGAAATGATCATGTTTATTTTGGACTCCAGCTGAGATATAGACCTAATATTTTTTTTCTTTCTTTAGATAGATGCTTGTGCCTGGAGGCATTAAGTGCTCCAATTAACAGGTGGACAGCAGAGATTTCAAAGTAAGGAGGATGAAATAGAAGCAAAGGCATTTTTATCCCTCGTCAGTATTTTCTGTGTTTCTTCAGTTTTTACTGCATGCAGGGAAATTGATACACAGCACATATTGTTATCGCTTTCTGAACATGTAAAGGTTGTGACACACAGGCAACTCTGGGGCTTTATGATTTATTGCTTTACTACTCTCAGTGCCATCTCTGTTGATCCTCAAATCCAGGGTGGGATCGAGGACATATTCAAAGGACATTTTCTGGATTTCCTTTGTAAAGGGCAAAGCACTTAACCATTTTCGCCATGTAAAGCACTTACCTTTTAGCTCACTGTGAAATGAACAACATTTAGACCTGATTTTCAGATCTCTTCAGCATTGCCAAGTACAACTTCCCCAATTTCAATCAACTTTTGCATTTCTTACTTTCCTGAAAACTGGAGCCATTTTAATCTATGTTCTTCTTTTAAAGGAATTGTAGGTTTCATACACATCACATATATTCTCTCTCTCTCTCTCTCTCTCTCTCTCTCTCTCTCTCTCTGTGTGTGTGTGTGTGTGTGTGTGTGTGTATGTGGGGAGAGAGAGACAGAGACAGAGAGAGATAGAGACAGAGAGAGAAAGAGAGAGAGAGAGAGAGAGAGAGAGAGAGAGAGAGAGAGAGAGACTGTGGTAGAACTACCTGAAACTGTACTTCGGCACGTGTCATCAGCGTTCAGTATCACACCTAAAGAATCACATCCCAGGCACCACTCTCACTCCAAGGGACCAGTGTGCTCATGTACACAGTCACACAGAATCACAGATACAGTGCACAATTTTGGTAAATGTCCACAGCTGAATTTAAAATGCATCCAAGTGCCTACTCCCTGAACTATTTTAAATTCCTCTATTCTGCTTTTCATGAAACCAAAAATGGCTGTAGATTCTGATATAAGCACCCACTTAAATGCCTACACTTTGGTTATTTTTCTCATCTTCAGCTCAAACCCTTAACCAGTCTTTATAATAAGAAACTATAAGGCTCAATTTTCCTCTCCCTGATTTCTGTGACAGAGATTGGCAGCCATTTCCTCACTGGGGACCAAATAGCAAACATTTGAGTTGTGTGGGCCCTGGAGTCTATTCTGTGGGCCCTAGAATCTGTTCTGTGGGCCCTACTGTCTGTTTTGTGGGTCCTGGTGCCTTGGTTTATAAAACTATGTATCACTATCACTCAAAAGCACCCATAAATAACATGTAGAGAAATGGATACTGGTGCTTCAATAATGAATATTGGTGTGTGTGTTTCCATTTGGATTCTTGGGCCTTAGATTGTAAGTCCCTGCTTTAGTATACAATGCAATAATATAATGGCTATTATGCAGTTATGCATCACTAAGGGATTTCCAAAACTTCCAACAAGGAAAAAATGCAAACCAGCATCTACAGACATAGATAAGAGAAGCCTGAACAAAATGCAAGCATTCCAAATTTACCTGTACACCAAAAGGATGATTTATTATGATCAAATGACATTATCCCAGAGGAGTAATGATGGTCCAACACACAAAATTGATGAGCATGACATAACACAATAACCGAATAAAGGCATATTCTAGGAGACAAAAAAAAACATTTGGCAAAATTTAATATCCCTTTATGAAAAAAGACTCTCAACAAATTAATTATGATTGTGGTTCAATATATGACCATATATGACAAACCCATAAATTACCTCCTAAACAGATACAAACTTGAGAGTTCATCCTCAAAGATCTAAAATCAATTATATCCTCCTTCACTCTTCTTAACACACTAGCAAATTCCAGCCATAAAATCGTTCAAGAAAAAAATGGCAACCAAATTCAAAACAAAATTAGTTGCCCATTTGCTGATGATAAGATTTTCTATAGCTCAAGCTCTAGAGAGTCTGCTGCAAAATTTTAGAATTAATAAAATAACGCAGAAATTTTTCAGGGTTCAAAAGCAACATATAAACCAGGCAGTGTTGGTTCACACCTTTAATCCCAACACTCTGGGAGGCAGAGGGAGATGGATCTCTAGGTTTCAGGGCAGACTAGTGTACAAATTCTTAATTTGTGTAGAACTCCAAAATATTCCAAACTGTGAAAAAAACTTTAGCAAAAAGAAGAAAGTTGGATGCACCACACACTGTACTAGCCAAAACAGCAAAATACTGGCATAAAAAATAGATTCGTAGACCAGTGTGATGAGCAAGTAGTCCAGAAATAAACCCATGATTTTAAGAAGATTGATATTTAATAAAAGTTCTAAGGACAATGGAGAAGTGATGGTTTCTACAATAAAAATCATTTGGGAAAATTGGATTTCCATACACATAAGAGTCAAATTCAACTCTTAACTCCCATGATATATAAAAGTTAACTCAAAATGAGTCAACATCTTAAACATAAGACCTCAAACATACACAGCACTGTACTTTTAAGCCATCAGAGAGGGAATTTGTCATAATTGTCATTTGAAACAATATGGAGCAAACTGGAGGAATTTGTGTTAAGTAAAATGCCACAGGTACATAAAGGAAAGTGATGCATTAGCTCACTCATAGACTTCTAGAGATGATTTCACAGAAGTAGAGGAGAAAGTGGTTCCCAGAAGCCTGAGTGGTCGGAGAAGAAAAAGTAATTTTGGTTCAAAGACATAAAGTTACAATTACATTATGAGAATAAATTCAAGACATAAGTTGTGTATAGATATTATGTGACAATATCTTGCATTCTTGCAATTACTGAGAATTCTGTCTATGTAGAAATGATTATATGAGGTAATACATTGACCAAGTAACAAGATTTTACCATTTACCATACATATACACTAAAAAACACCATGTACATAAGTACATAGACTGTATGTCAATTTAAAGAAAAATATTAAAACATAGAAAATTGGAACAAAGTAAAATTTCCTGTAATTTAACATTTTTAAATTACAGGAAATAAAACTGTGGTGACGTTTGAAAATCAGTAGACCCATTCCACATGTCACAAGTTATAAAATCCCACCTAATATTTCTTAGAACCAGTTTTTCAGCTCACCAACTTTTATCAGATTAAATATTGAGTCCTCAAAACAATAAGTCCTCAAAAGACACAGAGTAAATGAAAATGCGTTTTCACCACAATTCTACATCTACATTGCATTTTGATGCATTCTGCCCCTCTCCCACTTACCCATAGCAACTGGCTCTGGGGTCTCTTCCACCAATCATAAACTTTAAATGAACAGAACAAACAGTAGCAAAGAAATTTTTCATGAAAATACCCAAATATAGTTGGTTTAAACTTTCAATTTACACACTGGTAATTACAGAATAAAAACTCTAGTATCAAAATAGACTTCCTAACTTAGGCCATCTGATAAGATATTGCCAATTAAGAAAACTTTGCAAACCCACTATTACCATATGCCTGCCTTAGCCTTTTTCTTTGCTGTTTTAGATAAAATGGTTGATATTCAAAACCCCCCAAGTAGAAAATACATAAGATATAACTGTAAACTTTACAAAAACTTTGAAAGTAAATGTGATTGTTTTCTACCTTCTCTTTCTTCTATATCTTGAACATATTACCAAGAGAAAAACTTAAGTAACCAAAAGTAACATCTTTTTTAACATTTTTCCTAGAAAACTTATGCATAACTATAATGTTGAACATAATTCTATTCAAGAAATCCTTCCCTTTCATTTTTCCAGTGCAATGAGGCTTGATAAGACAAATGTAAATCTGAAACACTCCTATATTGATATTAAATTTAAATTCTGTAATCAAATTAATTAAACTTTAGGTAATGCCAAATAATAAAGGGGATCTGATTTTCATTGACCAATGGAAACAAATAAGAAAAAAAATTGAAATTGTGGAACACCATAGAATAACAAAATATGTGATTTCTGAAGTTTTTTTCCTCAAGGTCTTAGGCTCTGCTTCAGAACATGAAGTTGATATATCTGTGTTGTAAGTAAATTTCATGGCAACATATTTTCCTATTAAAACAATGGTTCATTTATATTCCTGTTAAAATACACTCTAATGCCAAAAGACATATTTCATTCTAGTGAGTTTCCAATATGTTTGCACAACTTCCAAAATCACAAACTCATAAATTCTTGTCAGAAAATCTAGTTATATCAAAATTACTCATAGATAAAATTTTTTAACTTGGAAAAGCTGTCTCTCTAATTTTCCAAATATTTTAATTGAAGTCAACTTTTCCTGAGTTTACTTATACTCTTATCTTTAATATCTTTAGTGAGCATTTTTTTTCATTTTGCAATAGTTTTACTCTTCAATGTTTTCTCAAAGACCAAGAAAGTCCTCTCGCTATCTCTGTTACTACACTTGCTCTTCCTATCTTCACAGGAATCACTAACCTCTCACAAACTTCTGAACTCTAAACTATGAGGCATCGTTCTCACACAACAGGACCAATCTGACTTCCACAGTTGTTGTCTGAAGTACATGATTGTTTGGATGCAGAAGAGGCCAAGATATAGTGAGAGCATCAACTTCTTGGCCATTGTGGTTATTTTTCTACCTAGGCAATGGGATAACCAGGAAGACTGCTTTCTCTTCTTGTCAGGAAAGCAATTTCAAGTAAAAATGGCCCTGCTTTGGCGGAAAAGCATTTGTTCCTTCTGAGTTTCAATTTTCTCACCTGTAAAGTGGGAGAAATGCTTTGTTCCCAATAGTGGGGATTAAACTCAAGAGCGTGCCCATGCTAGGTAAGAGCTCTTCCTTGAGCTGCAGCTGCATCTCGACAGATTTTTCTTTTCTTGTCTCTCTCTCTCTCTCTCTCTCTCTCTCTCTCTCTCTCTCTCTCTCTCTCTCTCTCTGTCTGTCTCTCTCTGTCTCTCTCTCTCTCTCTTGAAATAGGATCTTATTATTTTGTGCAGACTGGCCTCAATCTGGTCATCTTCTTCTGTGAGTCTCCCTAGGAGCTGGAATTTCTAGAATGTGCCACTGCACCGGAAGAAGATAATTCCTGTTTTCTATCATTACTTTTATTTGAAAACTATCTTTTCTCATTTTATATATCAATCCCAGGTCCCATTCCCTCCCCTCCTCTTGCTTCCCCCACCTTCCCCCACCCCACTCCCATCCACTCCTCAGAGAGGGTAAGGCTTTCATGGGGATTCAACAAAGTGTAGCACATTATTTTGAGGCAGGGCTAAGGCTTTCACCCTTCTATCTAAACTGAGAAAGGCATCCCTGCAAAGAGAATAGGCTCCAAAGAGCCAGTTCAACCATTGGGGTTAAATCCTGGTCCCACTGCCAGTGGCTCACAGACTCAAGCCACACCACTGTCACCCACCCACATTCAGAGGGCCTGGTTTGGTCCTATATCAGGTTACTCCACTGTCAGTCTAGAGACCGTGAGCTCCCACTAGCTCAGTTCAGCTGTTTCTGTGGGTATCCCCCAACATAGTCTTGACTCCTTTGCTCATATAATCGGTCCAACCTCTCTTCGACTGGACTTTGGGAGCTCGGCTGTGCTTAGCTGTGGATCTCTGCATCAGTTGCTGGATGAAGGTTCTATGATGACAATAGATGATAATAATCAGTCATCAATCTGATTACAGGGGGAAGGCCAGTTCAGGTACCCTCTTCCCTGATGCTTAGGGTCTTACTTAGCTGGGTTCATTCCTGTAGATTCCTGGGAATTTCCCTATTTCCAGGTTTCTCAAAACCCCATAATGACTCCCCAAATCAAGATATGTCTTTCCTTGCTCTCCTTCTCTGTCCTTCCCCCAATCCCACAATCCCTTTCCCTCATGTTCTCCTCTCCCCTCCCTTCTCCCCTTCACTTCCCCTCTAACCCTTCCTTCCCCCCCATGCTCCCAATTTTCTCAGATGTATATTTCCCCTCCAGTTTTACAAAATTAGGTGCTAATGATCACATCTTTAGTTGCTATTTCATCTCTAAGAACAGACTACATAACTAATTAAATACTTGCTATTAATATTAAGGGGTATATGAAATTTCATCTTAATATGTAAAAAACAGATGATACTTGAAATTTCTTATAGCTTAATAATACAGTTTCATTCCCCAATAATTAGGAGGGTAGCTGTAATGTTATTTTATATATCTTTACACTGAAAGGTTGAAACAAAGGTAAAACCAGTGCTCCCTGTGGAAATAAACTAATACCAAAGGCTTTTGTTATAAGTCTGACACTGGAATGTTTCCAACAGACTCATTGGTTAAAGACCTTGTGACTGGCTTAAAGGACTAGATTTGAGGGGTTCTAATCTTATCAATGGATTATGATAAAACAATATCATCATTGGGAGATATTAGAATAGGAAGTGGGGCCACAATAGAGGCAATCTGTCTGTCCCAGGAAACATGCTCCAAAAAGATACACTTTTCAGCTCCTTTTTTCATTTTTTTTAAAAGTCAGATTCTTGTCTGTCTTCTCTGCATCTTGTCTTTCAGGAGGCAACCAGCATCTGCCACCACGAATTCCCACAGCTGTAACACTGAGCCTCATCGCAGATCAACAACAATGGAAAAAAGCTACACTCAAGCTGAAACTGTGACCAAAATAAATCTCTCGACCTTTGACATTGCTTATGACAGGGATTTGCCACAAGATGTCACACACTATTGTTCTATAAGGAGGATGTGAAGGACAAAACAAAAGGCAAAGCTTTCATTGTGCCTCAGAAATTTATTTCACAATTAAGCTTATGTTGCCTTTTCAGGTGAAGTGGCAGACAGGCAGCTATGAGATCATAGTTTTTCTCAAAATATTGAATCAGAATATGTGATTTTTTTATTTTTATGGGGTAAGATTATTCATGAAATATCAGGCTATTAAAAACGTGGATTAGCTGTTTATAATATTGTAAATAGTATTATTAATTGCTTTTTCTTGTGAAAAATAAAATTCACCATCTTGATATTTTTAAATAAATAACACAGCAATATGAACAATATACCCAAGGACCATTGCTTGTAAAATCCTGTTCAGTTAAGGCTTATTGATATCTGACTTACACAAAAATATCAATAGATTAGTAGGTCAAATTTAATACCTTTGATTAAGTGTTCAAAACTTCAGCTATATCTGTCTATTAAAAAGGAGAAATTTCTATGTTTGCAGAAAATGGCAATGACCCTTAGTTATTAAGTCACAAATAAGAGACATTCAAAAATTAATGAAAAAAACACACCAAAACGCTATTCTGTTCTTCCCTGGGTTTAGGACAGGCTATTGAATTCTCCATGTGAATATCTATACGGCTCCACCAATGCCCCCATTGCAAATCAAAAGAACTAACTTATCAAATCCAACCAGCTGTTCTCCAATTGATCTTAAGAGACTTTACTCCTATTAAATGTACTGTATTATTCCTGACGAGAAAACTGATAACCAACTGTGTCTAGAATGTCTTGGGAAATTCTGTAGTAGCTAGTCAATCAACAAGGAATAGTTTGCTATTTCTGAAAACTCTGGGAACCACAGCAATAAAGACTCCACTCTTCCTTGGCAGTTGAATCAAGTCAAATTCCAGTCAAAAGGACCCCAACTAAGATTCTAAGCAATAGTTAAGAGGCTATCCTAAATGCCCTTCCCCTATAATAAGATTGATGACTACCTTATACATCATTCTAGAGCCTTCTTCAAGTAGCTGATGGAAGCAGAAACAGAGACCCACAGCTAAGCACTAAGCCAAATTCCTGAAATCCAGTTGTGGAGAGGGAGGAGTAAAGACCAGGCTGGGGAAACCCACAGAAACAGCTGACCTGACAAAGGGGGATCTCATAGACCCCAGACTGACAGCTTGGAAACCAGCATAGGACCAAACCAGGACCCCTAAACGTGAATGTCACTTAGGAGACCTGGGCAATCTATGGGGCCTCTGGTAGTGGAGCAGTATTTATCCCTAGTGTATGAATGGACATTGGGAGTCCATTCCCCACAGAGGGATACTCTCTCTGACTAGACACATGGGGGAGGGCCTAGGCCCTGCCTCAAATGATGTTACAGACTTTGATGTTCCCTCCTGGAAGGCCTCACACTTTCTATGGAGCAGAAGAGAGATGGAATGGGGGTCGGTGGGGGGCATGGGAGGATAGGAGGGAAAGGGAACTGGGATTGATATATAAAATTTATATATTATATTTATATATATAATAATAAAGGAGTCCTATTTCTTCCTTTAGCAACTATCATAATACCAACTAAAGTCAGTGAAGCTTTAAGAAGTGTCAGCCAAATGAATAAATAATACATTTAAAAGAATATTTTGTCTAAATTAAGGTAACTAATTGATTCATTGATTACTTCAATTGCCATCCAGATATTTGGAAGTTAAGTAGGATGAAGTAAATAGTCAAATGATGAAAAAAATGTTTTGTTCTGTGAAACCAACCTTAGGAATAAGAACTAGTCTTGTTTCATTGCAGAAAAATTGTTTTTCCCTGATTTTCCCTTATTTTTGAGAATTTCATATGTGTATACAATAAAATATGATCATATCTACTCCCATGTCCTGCCACAACTACTCTCATGTCACCCCCAACAAACCACCTCCCAACTTCATGCCATTCTATTATTACTATTAACCACTTAGTCCAGCCTACTCCCAACTACAACACAACCTCTACAACTACGGCTCAGGAAACATCATGGAAAGGGATGGGAAAATGGAAAAGCCAGAGGACAAGGACATATGCTGTGCATTACTTCTGTTTAGACAACACTATAGAGAATTTAAGTCATCACTAATCAGAAAAGGTCATTTTGATCTCAGACACATTACAGTTCGTTTTCATCATTTACTCAGGTTTACTCAGACAAATTTAAACTTTACTGAGTTCCTAGACTAGGATTTAAGTGTTTGTATTATTAATGGCTCCATACAGCTCTAGAAAATGAAATGCCACATTTCAGCTAATCTGAACCAATGAAATATCATTCAATAAATTAAACTTCAATGTGCTCGAAGCAAGCATGTAACCCATAGTGAGTACATGACCTAATTACTGGTTTCAAAATGAGGTGAAACTCAGAAATAATGACAGATGGAAATTTCTGGTAAATCCATTGCAACCTACAATCTCATCAGCATGTGTGTGTTTGTTCATTGTTCAAAGCTGGCCAATGATCTCATTCATTGACTATGATCCTGTTAAGTTGCCCCCAAAGGGAGAACATTAATCAAAGTCTTACCTCTTCATTAGAAATACATCATAGTTCTCATAACTGGGCCTATCTTTTTTTCTGTGAGTGTTTCCTATTTTTACATTTCTTAAAAGCAATCCATCTTGGTTGAAAAGAGCAATTCCACAATAGAATGAATTGGACATTTTGTGATACAAACTCAAATACATTACATTTATCTGAATTTCTATTAATATTCATGACATTTTTGTACTATTTGTTTTCTAGATTGTATTTAATTCTGTTCCACTTTCCTCCTAAATGTAGCTGAGTAAAAAGCCTAAATTGCTATTTTGTGCAGTGTGCTGAAGTGTTAATGTGCAATGTGGTTAAAAATGACTAATGAAAAAGTTAATAGGGCCCTTTGCCACAGTCTGCTTCCCAAGGCGCTCCATCACACACTGCATTCTTGCTGCTCTTCTTAGATTCAGGCATTACCCAGATATATGTGTCATGATCGTCCTTGCAAAAATCCATAGGCTAGAATGTAACAAAGAAGGCAATATGAAACCAAACTGTAAAATTCCAATCCTTCTGCTACTGATTCAGTGGTCTGAGTCAACCTGCATCCCTTATTCATCTGAGGCTCTGCCCTTCCAAAGTGCAGTGCTATTCCTTAACTAACATCCCAGCATTACCTTTGTCCTGGTGTGATTCCCACATGCATCCCCTATGAATTTGAAGCTCTGCCCTTCCAAAATGCAATGCTCTTACTTAGCTAACATCCCAGAATTCCCTTTGTCCTATACCACACATTATAGTTACCAAGAATACATGAGACTATCGATTCTGAATTTAGATGCCCTTGAATTCAAATTGCAACTTTGCCCCTGTTTCTTTTTTTTCCTCCATTTGTATTTAAATTAGAAACAAGAATGTTTTACATGTCAATCTCAGTTCCCTCTCTGTCTCCTCCTTCCCTGCCCCCCCCCAACTAACACCCTACCTATCCCATACCCTTTCTGCTCCCCAGGGAGGGTGAGGCCTTCCATGAGGGGGGGTCTTCAGAGTCTGTCATATCCCTCGAGTTTCTAGGCTCAGGGAGTATCCCTCTATGTGGGATGGGCTCCCAAAGTCCATTCCTATGTTAGGGATAAGTACAAGAGGCCCCATAGATTCCTGAGACCCCCTCACTGATACCCACGTTCATGGTGTCTGGATCAGTCCCATGCTAGTTTCTCAGCTATCAGTCTGGGGACCAAGAGCTCCCCCTTGTTCAGGTCAGCTGTTTCTGTGTGCCCCTGTTTCTTAAGTAGTCTTCTTAAAGTACTTGACTCAAATGTCTTTATCACAGAACTTAATTAATTATTATACCATAGAAGAAATAGGATCTTGCAAGCAAAACATTAATAGCACCCTAAGCCACTTACATAGTCTCCTCCACCATACCTTACAAACAAACTAGGCCCTGAATCTATTACCTGATGTCTAAAAATCTCTTAAAGTGCCCTCCACCTCTTTTTCCCCACTGGGACACCTGGTTCCGACCCTCAGGTCACTTGCATCATTTCT
This sequence comes from Cricetulus griseus, assembly GCF_003668045.3. NCBI lineage: Eukaryota > Metazoa > Chordata > Mammalia > Rodentia > Cricetidae > Cricetulus > Cricetulus griseus. The sequence continues at coordinate 16,936,214 of NW_023276807.1, read as the reverse complement.
CTATCCCTCCCAACACTATCCTTGCCTTAATTCTAACCCTCTTCAAGCCATATTCCACAGAATTGCAGAGTAATGTCACTGCTGTAATTTTAAAAGCAGCACAAGGAAGACACCGTGTGACAGAGTTCACATGAAGTTTTTTGTTTTGTTTTGTTTTGTTTTGTTTCAATTAAGGGAAAGGGATAGGTCTAGAAATGGGGAGGGGAAGACAGGCCTCTGAGGACAGGAGAAGTGGGAGAGAGGAAAGAAAGGGAGAGAGAGAGAGAGAGAGAGAGAGAGAGAGAGAGAGAGAGAGAGATGGGAGGTGGGCAGGAACCTTTTAAAAGGAAACATAGTGAATGTACACAGTTGGTGCTCTTAGTGGCTATAGCTGAGGGCATATCCTGTCAGAACCCCCAAGGACAGGCCAGTACATATGCCTAAATACAAGTAGTCACTACATTAAAAACCTATTTTAAGATTCATGAAAAATAAATCATTATCACCATGAATTCCAAGAAATTTTAAAATTAGAATTATTTTAAACATACATCTAGCAATTTTCACACTCTGATGTTTATTAAATGGCCAAAATCCTTGTTTAAAGGGTAAAATACATGAAGTTTAGTGATATTCACAAAGAACTACAGCCTAAGGGTAATATGCAAGGAATTTAATACTCTGAGACACTAGCTTTTTCTTACTGTATGCCATTATTCTAAAATGTATCATTGTTGTATGCTTGGTTTTAATTTTTAAAGTCTGATATTTTAAAAATATCCAATTCCAAGTGCCTACACACTGCCACATTTATAATATGTTAGATGCTCCCTGACCTGAGGTGTAACTGCAGGATCAGCTTTGACCCCCCTTGCTCCCATTCTCCACAGTCACCTTAATCCTATCATCTTTAAGAGCTTGAGGATATGCAGTTTCCTGGTCCAGAACAGCAGAAAAAACAATGGGCACCTCCTGCAGATCTGGACCATGTCATGACCTGAATTTGGCGGGAAGATCAGAAGGAACTATATAAGATGTCTCAAGGATACTATTTGGTCATTACAAAGAGAACACATATAAATCTTAATTCTATATCTATGAAAGACACTGCCACACCTATTTTTTGTCATTCACAAGGTTTATAACTGCAACTGCTCTTTGCTCTCATGACTTGAGATCTTGGCTTGAGTATTAAAGGCACAAGCAATGGCAAAGCATTGAGATTCTAGGTCCATTTTTAGTTCAACTCACTCTGTTGAATTTGTGTTGACTGAGGTTCCATTCACCACCATTCCTGATGAACTAAGACATGCTCTGAAAATGTTTAAAATACTGCTACATTCTAATTTCTTTTCTCAGTTACTGCACAGTTGAATATTTGATAAGGTCAAATTTTCTGTAACTGTTGGTCCACTCACAATTCAATATAAGCATATTCTAATTCCATCTGCCTTCTAATTATATGCCAACTACTGAATATATATATATATATTTATATATATATATATATATGATCTTTAAGATCTAGAAAACTTTATTTCTAACACTCCAAATTGTTCAATTGATTTTCATTTCTTTTCAGCCTTTGGTTAAGATCAAGTGTAAATTCACTTACCTGTCAATCATTTTTGAATAAAACTAACATGTGAATTTAAATACATAAAAAGTTTAGTAATTCATGAAGGCTTTATTCCAAGTTTCATTATTTAAAAAAAAATCATTAGAATTCATGTCCTATTTTGGAATTTAATTAACCTGATAACAGTTATTACTTGCTTAGAAACTTATTAACATTCTGTACCAAATGCAAATATAAAAGCATTTCTTGAACATGTATCCAAAAATTTTCAGAAAAAAATCCTTGGTACTTTTCACTTTCATCTTAATTTGGAGAGATAAAATATTATGTCTTTCAAGAACACAGCAGGAAGCATTGAATAACTATAAACTTATTAGGGGAAAGGATCCTGTCTTATCTAAGGGAAATAGAACTGGGATAAATGTGTTCAAATAAGAACTATTTTGACTGGATATTTGAAAAGTAGAAACAAAAGTAATCAAAATTTTCAAATGGGAAAAATGTTTGAATGGACATTTCTCCAAAGAAAACATGATGGCAATGGTGATACAATAAGAAATTGTACTTTGTTCACTGTCCCCAGTTTCTCACACAAAGCATCTAAAATTCTTGAACTTCTTCGGTCCTGAAATTACTAGGGGCCTCTTTGTTATGATGTGGAATCTGATCCCAAGGTCCTAACATAAAACCATCTAACACTCTGAGGAGAAGGGATGGACTGGAGACTGAATCAATCTTCCAGAACCATTGAGTTCACTGATCATCTCTGCAGAAGGAAAACTCTGTGAAAATCCCAAGCAATAGTGTTAGGGGTGCTTCTGGTTCCAGGAACTAATGGAGGACCAGAGAGGGTGTTGAGCCAGAGATGAGAAGAGGCTTTGTGTGCCTTTCCCCATGCTTCTCCCTCCATGCTTCTCACTGGCTGCTCCTTGATAGTATTGCTTACAATAAACAAAAGAGAAAAAAATTCCCTGACTGCTGCAACTGAGGAAAGCCAGGAAAGCCCCAACTGTAGTCAGGTCAGACAGGAGTGTGAGTACCTGTGAGTGGTCTTTGAACTGATATGGCATCCTACTAAAGCTCTTAGCTTTATGTGAATAACTTTCAGGTGCTTAATACAGAATTAAGTGAAATTATAGGACTCTCAGCTGGTGTCTCCAGAAAATCAGAGAATACTTGGTATAGAAACTGGTGTCAGAATTGTTTTAAGTTCAGACAATCCATTTTTCCTCCTTAATGACAGTAAAAACACAAAAAGATGATAAAAATCAGTGGTCATACCCACTGGAATCCAGTTGCAGAGAGAGAGGAGTGATGAGCAAATATGTCAAGACCAGGCTAAATGGAGAATCCCATAGAAACAGCTGACCTGAACAAGGAGTTGCTCATGGACCCCAGACTGATAGCTGGGAAACCAGCATAGGACTGATCCAGATTCCCTGAAGGAGGATGTCAGTTTGGGGCTCTGGTTTATCTATGGAGCCTCTGGTAGTAGATTAGTATTTATCCCTAGTACAAGAATGGACTTTGGGAGCCAAATCCTCATCAAGGGATACTCTCTCAGCCTAGACACATGTGGGAGGGTCTAGGCCCTGCTCCAAATGATATGACAGACTTTGAAGATCCCCCATGGAAGGGGGATCCCTGGGGAGCAGAAAGGGGATGGAATAGGGGATCAGTGGGGGGGGCAGGGGAGGAGGGGAGGGAAAGGGAACTGGGATTGACATGTAAAAGAAGCTTGTTTTGAATTTAAAAATAAGTAAATTAAAAATCATTTGTCATTAGGTAGGTGTAGAAGTCAAAACCACATGATGTACCACTTCACAGGTACTGAAATTAATGTAAAGTTTAAAAATATGGGTGGAAATGTGGAGAAGTGACCATGCCTGGAGAGTTCTGGAAAGAATATAGAGTGGCATGGCCACTGTCCGAAGCCACGTAATGGCTGTCCATAGAATTAAACTGAATCGCTACATGGCTCATTAATTCCACTCTTCAATATGAATGCAAAAGACTGAAAACAAAGACACAAACATTCCTGCTTGCCAATGTTCCCAGAAGTATTTCTGTAGTTGTCAAAATCTAGGGATGGCAGCCGTGTCTGCACAAATACACTGTGTACATTCAATGAGTAGATGACATGGACTCAAAGAAGGGAAGAAGTTCTGATAGACTCTACAATGTGGAGGAACCTTAGTAATCTCCATACTAAGATAATTATTGTGTAATTTCACTTTTAATAAACCCTAGTAGATGTAAATTCATAGAGACAGAAATTAGATTAGAGGTTGTGAGGTGTAAGGGGAGGATAGACTAGGAAATTTCTGCTTAATAGATAAAATTTCCCTTTGGAGTAATGAAAACATTAAGAAACAGACAATGGTGACAATTGTATAACACAATAAAAGCTTCTGACACTATTGAACTATACACTTGGAAATGAAATTATTTCATATATGTGGGTTTGTGTGTGTGTGCACATAATTACTAATAGATTAAAAAAGAAGCAATGATTAAGTAAATAAATGATTAAGTAAATAAATAAACAGATGAGCATGGGCTGGGGCTGAGGTAGAATGAGACTTATAGATAACCAATTAAGTTTAATATAAATGTGAAAACCTTTAAACTTGCACATTATGGCAAAAATCTCTTCAATCATCCTTCCTTATGTGACAAGACCTGTCATTTATCCAATTATGAGCAAGACTCTGGTTTTATTTTGAAGATTTTTCTGGAGCTGGAGAAATAGCTCATCAGTTAAGAGCACATGCTGCTCTTCAAGGGACACAGCAATATGTTCCTAGCACCAAATGGGATGGTTCAAACTGCCTGGAATTCCAGCTCCAACTCATCCAATGCCTTTTGTGAGTACTCCCACACACATGCCATAAAACACACACACGCGCACACACACACACACACACACACAATTTTTATAGTAAACAAGTTTTTCACAGTGTTCATTATTGGCATTATTGTTTTAAGGTGCTGGGTTTCAAATCCAGGGCATTGCATATGCTAGACAAACATGGTTTTCAACACTCTTTCTGTTTGTCAAGAGTTGAATGAATCCTTTGTGATTGGGAGCTGTTTTGTGTGTTTCAAGATGTTAGAAGCATTCCTGGCTCTGCCCACCACTTCTCAATACATTCACATGCTCTTTGTTAACCAACATTTTCAGACATCACCAACTATCCCCTGGGCAAAACTTGCAGTCTAGAATCAATCCTTTTAGATAATTTTAAAAAATGGTGCTGAGCCCAGTACTTGGCTTGAGAAAAATGATCAGTGAGGAGTGACTCTGAAAAATTAAGGACTATGCCCTGGAGGATGCGCAGCAAGGTATAGACAATGGGCAAAAGTCTCAGTGGCGGAATGAACTCTCTTCCAGATGGAGAATTCAGACGGATGTTGGAGGTTCTTCTCAGTCTTCAAATGTCAGTTCCTTAGGGTGGGAGGACAGCATATGTATCTTCAATTCGTCATTTAATATTCCTCTATTCTCAATGTACTTTACTATGTTCTGTATTTCTGTGTTGTGCTTGAGCAGTTCAGAAATTCCTTTCTCTTATTTGGCTGGTATAATGTAAATAGAACCAGGCTGTATTCTGACTTTGAGGGAGTGGGGAGCTGATGGGGGATGTCCTTCTGTATATATGTTTCTCTTATTGGTTGATGAATAAAACACGGTTTGGCCAAGGAGGCAGGAAGATAGGTGGGACGAAGTAACCAGGGTAACTCTGGAAAAGGTAGGCAAAGGAAGACCAAGAAACAGTTGACATGTAAGGACCCAGAAGAAAGGACACACCAGGTATTCTCAGGTAAGATAAGAGCACATGGAAATACATTGATTAATAGAAATGGGTTAATAATTAAGACAGAACTAGTCAATAAGAAGCCCTACTTTAATAATTAATACAGCATCTGTGTGTTTATTTGGGGCTGAAAAGAGATTGGTGGAAACTGGCAGGACAAGAATCTCCCACAAGAGGAAGCAACATGAAAAAAGCAGAATGCTACTTACTTAGGCTATGTGCTAGGAAGGAAAGGAACACAGGCTTCACAATCTCCACTTGAGTCTCCCAAACTGATCACTTGTATTTTACCTTCATAAAGCATCTAATGAGAGCTTGTGTGTTTGTTAGTCAACTGTCGGTTCAAGGATCCCTGGCCAATATACTGAAATAATAGGAACTGCTTCTCAGTTAAGAAAATGGGGAAGTGAGAATATTTCAGAAGCTGAAGGAAAGGATAATTAGTATTTTCTCACTTGGGGAAACTGCTTTTTCTTTCTTTTACATTTTCACCCTGTAATGAGGAATTTCTTTAGTCATTATAATTCATGACACCCAGGAAATCTTTGAAGACAAAAAGAATTACTGTTTTTCCACAATGCCACCATCAAGACCTTTCTTTGGAATATATTTGGATTTTAGCAGGTGTATTTTTCTTGCCAACATTAGGACTCTAACATTAGTAGATGATTCATACCTAAAGCAACCCATGTTGGAAATGTTTTCTACATTGTGTATCAATAAAGCATCTTGAATCAGTAAAAACCCTTGAGTATCAATGTTTCTTCTAATCAAAGATTGTGAATACAATCCTTCCTCTGAGAAAAAAAATAAACACAAATTCAAGGAAGGAAGATATATTTGACTCAAAACTGCCTTATAGAAAAGAATGCAAACTGTCAAATAATTTTTACTATTTGTTTTCCAGTCACAACCATACATATATTCACCACCAAAGTCCCAGTGTCAGGAAATGATAAACATAATCCCCCTTGCACATAAAGCTACTAGAAGACTTTTATTATGCTATCTGAATGGCAATAAATGCAAATACCAGCTCTTATATGTTTATAATGGGTTTTGTTGATCATATCAGTATCCCTTATTAAATTAGACTAGCCTGTGAAATTCTTTAGGAGAGAACTACACTACTGCTTTCTGATCTGCCAATTCTGTGCCCTCTCCACAACTGAGATTCCTGTTAAGCCCATATCAGTTAGATTTTCTTCATGTCTCAATACACAACATTCAGTTCTCCTGCACCGCTATGTTCAACTTTCACTACTGAACATTACTGGTATTCAAATATCTGCCTCTTATTTTTAACCTTGTTTTCACTTTTTTGGAATGATAATTTTTTGTGTATTTGTTCACTAAGCTAAAACTTTGATAGCTTGCAGCAATAGAAATTCATTTACTCATTTTTATGGAAGCCATAAGCCAGCACTCACATATGTCTGTGAGTGTTGGTAGCCCACCCTCCTTCCAACAGGTGGGAAGCCAACTGCATTACCTACAGCATTCTTTAGTATTATTTGACTCACTCTATCTCCTAGTGTCTGTCTCCTGCTCCACTGTGTGAGTCTCGAGTCTCTTTTTGACTCTGACCCTCTCTTAGAAGGCCACTCATGGTGACATTTAGGACCCAGCATGATATTCTCATCTCAAACTTCTTAACCACCTTTACAAAGGCACACTTTTAAAAATAAGGTCACATTTACACATCCTAAGGATTATAATGCTGTAATATCCTGGAAGCTTCATTTTTCTGACATATGCTGTCTATAAGCCCATGGAAACCAGAAACCTTTAAAAAGAGTTACATTTGAGAGATCACTTCAACATGCTCACAAGTCTGCAGTACTTCATGTGGTTCTTAAAACCTTGGTTCTTTCACAAAATAAGGTTTAAGTAAAATAAGGACAGAGGCAAAAAGAAATACATAAAGCAAAGCACTAAATATATGAAGCAACATAATTTTCCTGGAACGTGTTCCCAAGAACCCACTATGTAAACTATATAAATTGTTGTAAACTATATAAATATTGCATCTATATGTTTACTTTCCTAAAATAACTACATGTAATTTATGTTTTCAGATATCATACATATATAAATACACACATACACACATCTAATCACAATGCTTTCTCAGAACTAAGTGACAAAAAAAATTGATGCCAATATTTATACCCACAGCATAGTTAGAAATCAAATGGGGTAGTTGGCTGTGTCACAGATCTCTGAATTCTCATATTATATCCCATGCAAAATAATTGTCTTTAGGCCATATGCAGAGACTATAGGGCTTAGAAGAGGATTAGATGAAAAAAAGAAACTTGAATAATAGGAAACATTGAGAGGTGTAAGTGAGTTGGCCAAGACCACATATTATTAACTAGGTAGATGAGATTCGAGTCTGCCATCAGGAACACTTGACTATTCACTCTACCTCAGTAATGACCTGGTGTGCTACAGAAACATTATTTCACACAGAGAGAAAAGATAGGTTTTGCCCTTAGCTATGGAAATGACAGGTAACAAGTATAGGGAGAGAGAATGGTCCAACTGACACAAGTGGGTCACAGAAAATCCTTCTTCACTGACTTCAGTTTGGAAAACACAGATTTCATCTGCATTATGCATCAGCCATGGTTCTCAGTGCAGAGGCTGCTACAGAGAATCGCAGGTGGGGACACTGAGGAGCAGGAGAAGCAGAGTTAGAAGTAACATAATAGGACCTGACGTATCCATTACTCTTCTGATTGTTGCAACAAAATACCAGACAGAAACAATTTAAGAAAGGAAGGGTTTATTTTGCCTCAAATTTCTAGGCTAGACTCTATCATGGTGGGGATGTCATAGTGACAGTAGCTTGGGGCATCTCTTCACCTTGCATCTGTACAGGAAGCACTGAGGGACGTATGCTGTGGCTCAGTTCCCTTCCTCCTTTTTTGTTCAGCCCATGGACCGTGCTGTTCACATTTAAGGTGGGGCTTGCCACCTCAGTTAACCTAATCAAGGAAACTACCTCACAAAGTGCATTCCAAAGCTTTGTTTCTATGATGATTCTCTAGATGCTGTCAAGTTGATGATCAGGATTAACCACCATGCCTGATGTTTACCAGGCCTCAAGAGACTGGAACTAAATAGGATCCCATGTTACACTAATGAAATGTTCTGAACACCCCCAGCCAACTTCATGTTCTCTACCTCTGGGTTACAGACTGATACATCTGCAGAGCACATATATTACCAAATTTACTCCCAAAGCTCTGCTAGACCTATGATTCTGTTCTAGCTACCTTCCTATAGCACCAACATTATAACTTCCTCTTACTTATCAACATGGTCTCAAAGGGGTGATTGCAGGGAGAGTCAATAGATATTTTTTCTGCTCCCTTGCTCTCTTTGTATTGTACTAGCAATAGATGCTGTACTATTGGGGAAGACAGAGGCAGAAGTGAGCAATTAGGAAAACCTAGCATCTGTGAAAGAAAAGATAGAGGACACAAGGAACAAAGTAGATGCAAAGTTTATAACTTAGGAGATACCATAGAGGGGATTCTTGACCTTGGAGAAAATTAGCTCAGTGGCAGAGACAAGGATGCTTTTATAATTGAAAGAAAATGAAAAGCTTTTCTGTCTTAGTTAAGCCAAAAACTTAGTTACTTGCTGACCACACAACTTGGCTGTTTGGAATTAGCTGATGACACATTAACAGTGCTTTCATTTTAAGTTTGAAAGTCTTGGTAGGACCACAGCCATTACAGTCCTGGGATTCATGGGTAGCATGATCTTGAACAGAGCATATAATGCCCTGCTTCAATTTCCTCATCTTTTAGTTGAAATTTTTTTCCTATTTACCTCACCTGATAGACATTATTCAATATTATAAAGTACTTGGGGTAAAGCCGACTTACATAAATGTTTATTGTCTTCACTAAAGAAGACAAAGACTAAAGATCTTGTATCTGTTTGTTTCCTAGAACTAAATGTAATACCCTAAATTAACCTGCAAGCATCACCTACCCAAGTACCAGATAACTTCCTGGGATTTGGGGAGTTGCAGTTCTTTAAAAATAACAACAAAGCCTCATGGGAAAGTATGGCAGCCTATGGGTTTTGTCTTTATATGCCCCTACAACACATATTATAGGGAACTTCCAGGGAGTGATCCTAACCAAAGCTCATTTTGGTCAGTATTTAATATTTTCATAAAGCTTGCTTCAAATTTGGCTCAAAATGGTGGAATTGGTTTTTCTCTGGTCAATGTCAGGATGAACACACCGAGGCAATTCTACAATCCCTTACTTTCATTCTCATGCCCTGAGCATGTGGTTCATGGGCAAAGTCAGCCCATTCCAACTTGCTCCAAGCACAGCTTTCAAGATGCTGCACAGATGTCAACATGTTAGCATTGCCCTTAGTTCTGGCAACAGGCAGTGGCCATGAATCCATGCTTTCCATTGAAACTTGACCTCTAGAAGAGTAACTACGTCTCCTTCCATTCCTGCTGTAAGGATGTTCTTACTGCTGTAGTCACACTAACTTCTCATCACCTGTAACGGTTTCTCACACAGCAAGTATGGGAACCTTCTCTTTTTAATCAAAAGCTCACTTTCCTTTGCATCCCTAAAAATGAATTTATTTTATGCTATGTTTTCTCCTATTCTTCATAGTAAATGTTACAACAGTCTAGTTATGTACTGAGCCTACATAAGAAGATTAACACAGATTTTGAGTTAATAGATACCCCTGCAGTTTGTTGTTTGCATCAAGTATGATGAAACATTCAGATCACTTCTAACAGTATTTCATGTATCATCCAGAAAAATTCCAAAATGTTTAGTGAAATTTTTTCCCAGAAACTACTCGAACAATGTTTTTTTTTCTACTTCAAGAGTATAAAACAGAGCATTTTTTTGTCAACATCACAATTACTTATTCAATTTTAATTTCTTTCAGTGTTTAAATTAGAAATGATCTCATAGACTCCTTACTAAGAAAATGGACCCTGAATTAAAGATTATCTAATAATTGTCTCAGTTAATAAGCCTAGACTATAGGTATTGACCAATTTCATTTTTTTATTATTATTAGTTGAATTTCTAAGTGTTTTCTTGTCTGAATTTCCTCCAAATTGAAAGTTTACTTGAGGTAAGAATTGAACTTGGCCTTCTATCATTTCTTTTAAGATACATTAAAGATGAAGAAGCCATGTTTGGCAAAACTGAATAAAGTTAGAGGAGGAGAAGCATAAACCCAGAAACCATAGTGAAAACGTTACATCTCAAAATGAGAAATAGATGTTCTTGATCACATAGAATGAATTAAGGTGAAGCATGGAGCACTTAAACAGTGCGGTAGCTGGCAAAGAACCATGAATCCAGAGAGGTATCGATCTGAGGCTCAGCTCGCTGAACCATACTCAGTCATTTTACACAGACAGTGATGCAGAGTGGGGAGAATATTTACAGCCTGGGCTCAGAGGATGCTTCTGAAATTTAAATCTCTTGCATCTTTACTCGCTCTTCCCAATTTTAAAGAAAAGCTAAAATTTCTACTGCATCCACCAAGGTAAATACTTTAATATTTAAATATTTTCTGCTTTTTACATAAATCTTAGTTAAAATCCACCTAGTAAACCACATGGTACAAGCAGTTCTCATCATGTGGAAGCTATGGTAAACACACAGCAAGGAAACTGTATACTTTCTTTTAGTATCAGGAAAATTTTTTTTAAAAAAAGAAGAATTTCTCTGTGCAACATAGCTCAAAACTTACAGAAGCACACAAGTCCTTTTTTCAAAGACTGTGTCATCATCTTTACTTACGACTCAGTGGGCATGAATCCCTACATCTAGACCATCGAATTGGTTTGTGTTTAAGTTTAATCTGTTCATTAATGGACTGAATTTTTCCACATGACCTTTCGGCTTGGAAAGTTTCATTCTTTCAAAACACGTGTGCATCTAAGTTTAAGGACTAAGGAATCAATATAATTTTCAGTATTTTTAGATTTTATTTTATGTGCGAGGGTGTTTTCCTTGCATTCATGTATGTGCACCACATGCATACCTCGTGCCCCCAGAGGTCAGAAGAAGGTGTCTAGTCCTCTGTAACTAGAGTTAAGGGTATTTGTGAGCCACAGTGTGGGTGCTGGGAACCAAACCCAGGTCCTGTGAAAAAGTAACAAGTGCTCTTAACCATTAAACTTTCCCTCCAGCTCCCAAGAACCAATGCTTTTAATTCCTTTATTATGATGAATTACTCAGTGGATTGTAAACAAATGTGCCCCATGACTCAGCAATCAAACTAAGCAAGTTAAGTTTTGGAAGAGTAAAGGCTAAAATCAAATAAAATTTGGTATTTGTGAACTGAACATGCATAAGTCTTAAAAGATAAAATTACTGGAACCCACATTCTCCATCACCGTATATTGATTCAACACAGAATGTGTGGTAATATATTATAATTACAGGAGGTTCTCTGCCAAAATCCCAATGAGATGTTAAAAATATCGGGTATCAGAGAGCTGTTGCTACTTTTGTGATACCTTTGTTCTACGTGAATGTTTAAGGAACTCAGTGAACTGAAAAGAATCTACTGGTTTTTAAGTATCGGGACTCAAGGAGAAAAAAAGGCAGATGTGTAATTTGTACCACTGGTCAATTTCCCTGCCATGAATAACCCACCATGGTCAACTGCAAGCTGTAACATGAAGTGTGTGAATGGGCATTAGGAAGAGTTAGGTAAATTCAGCTCTTGTGAGCTGTGCTAGCCTTAGCTAGCGACCACAGAAACTCCTCCTCCTTATACTTAGGTAAGTGAACTTGCCTGAGGAGGCAGAGGATGGGGTTATCTACATGTACATTTCAGTTTATCTAGCTGCAAAGGTCATTATATGCTTACCAAGCTAAAAAAGAAAAGGAAAAAGCAGGAAAATCTGTGCTGTTTCACTGTGAGACTGTCACCAGGAGATGGAATCTGCACACACGAATTCAGAAAGAAAGCACTACTAACGCTGGCTGGTTGGATGTTCCCTGGACGACTGTTCTAGTTAATCAAGGGCAAAAGCGAGCTCCAGTTTCAGCAGAGCTTACACTCACCATAGCCTTTTTTTACCTCATGCTTCACAGGAAAATGTCTTGATTTTCCTGCAAATGTAGTTGGACTTTTTTTTCTTCAGTTAGACTACTTCAAAGAATCTAACATCAACAAACACCAGGGTCTGAAAGAACTCATGCCACGTGTTTACTAAAGGTCACAGAATGATCTAGAACAAGGTATTTGTATAGTCAGGCTGACCAACTCCTAGGTATTCCTCGGGATGCCAGCCACATGCTGATGTGACTTTTGCTTGACAAAGTGCCTGGCCTGTGCCCTTTGTGCATGAGTATGGCTTTGCATCCTTTAGCAATTAGGTTGTACAAAGTTACACTGACAACGCCAGAAAATGAAACTGGGTTCATCATATATTTAACAGTTCCTTCAAGTTGCACACACAGCAAGGACAATCCCATTAGATATGTGTGCTGTTAAGGATATCTGTGTATCTCTAAACAGTTTCATCTTAATTTCCAATGTATAATCTTTGGAATATATTTCCCAGTGTTTTTTTTGTTATACACAAGGAGTTAAAACAATCACAGTATCAATTAGATCCTAAGATAGTCTTTGTAGGGACCATATGCCGGTCAGCACTTCTGTTTCTGTTATGTTCCTTTACTGCCATCTGCTGATCGTGAATCTCTGACTGAATCTCCAACCCAACTGTTCTTATGTCACTACTCAGCAAAATTTGACAAACTGAGCACAAGATTCTAATGCAGCCCAAGATTCCTTTAAATGAAAGTCTCCAAGCCAGCTCTTACTGAGGACGCTATTTATTATCTTCAGGGCAACTGATGGACCTGCATGTGGGTAAACATTAAGGCTATTTATTATTGGCTAGAAATTCAATAATTATTAATCTGGAAATTCACTTAACTGCTGTCTATAATGCAAATGAACATCACAGAGAACTGGTTTTTCATTTAATCTAAAAGTCAAGGTATGAAATAGAGAGAGCACAGAAAGGAAGAACAGGGTAAGGGAAGAAAGAGGGGAATAAAGATGAAGGGAGGGAGATGAAGGGAAGATATGGGGAAGGGAGAGGAGCACAGGTAGAAAAATGTATGAACATGTCAACAAGGCGAGAAAAGAAAGGAAAGGGAAAAAAGAAACTTCATAGCAAACAATTGAAACTCAACCACAGCTTAATCCAAAATAAGCAAGCTAACATCATAGCTAGGAAAGAGCCCAGTCTAAACAGAACATTTTGCACCAGTGAACACATTCAGTAGCAGTGTCCATTTCTAAATATTCTCTAAAAACAATTGATACTATTTTAATACGGCTTCATGCTGCAGTTATGTGTGAATTATATAGTATTTCATTTTTATTATAATTTAATTCAATGACTTATATAGTTCCAATATTTGACAACTCAACAAAGGTACCTGAGAGAAAAATATAATCCATACATGCTGTTTCAATCTGAGAGCCACTTTACTTATGGACTTTTGAAATATACCGCCAGAAAACATGAGGCACATACATTCAGCTGCCTTTAGCACAAAGCAAGCCTGAAGTAAAAAAAGACAAAGAAGTAAACCTTCTGAACATTTAAACCCATAATATAAAAGGCACTTTCCAAATTGATTTGCTTATTTTTCTTCACTCTGCTTTACACAAATTAAAGATAGCTTTCAATTTACATGACCCTTCATACTCGAGGACTAAGTCTTTTCTTTTATTCTTCTATTTTCTTATTGAAAACTATGGATATTCATCTAGATGACCCCATGACATTACACTTTGACATGCCTATTCAATGTCAAACACATAAGTATCTCTCTAGATGAATACATATGCAAATAAAAAATGAGCTAAATCTACAGGCTTGCAAAGATACATATCTAGACATAGGGAATCTAAGCTCTTTGAAGCATATGCATATATAGATATATAATTTATATATTATATGTGTTTCCTGAGTGAAAGACAGACAGATAGTAGTTGTTAGGTAGATCTAAAGCAAGAAAGATGACATATTGATAGACACATAATAATTAGACACATAATAGATTGACAGAGAAATGATAGGTGATAAGCAGGCAGATAGATTAGATAGACAGACAGACAAATAATAGACCAGTATTGCTGGCTGAGTCAGCTGTCAAACAAACCCAGGAAGACAGCAGGATGCATTCAAAGTATCAGAACCCACAATGTACCAAAATAAGCTCTCACCTCTGTGAGTGGGCCAGTAGTTAACTTCAATAACATCATGGAACAGAGCTACCACCATAGCTTGATCCAAAATTTTGATTGGTCCAGGTTCTTATTATGCAATCAGGGATTAGCATGGCAGAAGAACTTGGGAGGACACTGGGAGTGAGGAAAAGAAGCAAAGCCACCTTCCATTCAAAATGAAACTGCTTAGCACAATATCAACTGAGGAGGAACTGTATGAGAAAAAAAACAATGAAAAGACAAACTTCTTTTTTTTCTTTTTTCCCAGATTTTTTTTAAATTTGAATTAGAAAAAAGATTGTTTAACATGACAATCCCAGTTCCCTTCTCCCTCCCGTCCTCCCCTACCACCACCACCCCCAACTAAAACCCTACCTATCACATATTCTTTCTGCTCCCCCTGGATGGTGAGGCCTTCCATAGGATGTCATCAGAGTCTATCATATCCTTTGGGATAGGGCCTAGGCCCACCCCTGTGTGTCTTGGCTCAGGGAGTATTTCTCTACGTGGAATGGGCTCCCAAAGTCCACACCTACACTAGGCATACATACTGAACTACTACAGCAGGCCCCGTAGATTTCTGAGGTTTCCTCACTGAAACCCATGTTTCTGGGGTCTGGTTCAGTCCCATGCTGGTATTCCAGCTGTCAGTCTAGGGAGCAAGAGTTCCCCGTGGTTCAGGTCTGCTGTTTCTGTGGGTTTTGCCAGCCTTGTCTGGACCCCTTTGCTCTTCACTCATCCTTTTCTGCATCTGGATTCCAGTTCAGTACAGTGATTAGTTGTGGGTGTCTGCATCTACTTTCCACCAGGTGCTGGATGCGGGCTATCGGGTAGCATGTAAGTCAGTCATCAATCTCATTATCAGGGGAGGGCATTTAAGGTAGCCTCTCCTCTGTTGCTTAGATTGTTAGCTGGTGTTATCTTTGTAGATCTCCAGACATTTCCCTAGTGCCTGATTTCTCTGTAAACCTAAAATATCTCCCTCTATTATGGTATCTCCTTTCTTGTTATCTTCTGTTCTTCGCCTGACTCAGCCTTTCTGCTCCCTCATAAAGACAAACTTCTTAGTAAGAAATATAAGTATAAATTATTAAAAATGTTTAAAATCTTGCAATAAAGATATTTGTAGAAATTTTATGGTTTAGGAACAGGGAAATTACCTCATGGGTAAATGCACTCACCAAGAGTAAGGACCTGTGTTTTAATACCCAGAATTTACAAAAGTCAGATAGAGATGACTCAGCCATTAAGAATGCTGGCTGAATAAATGGATCTAGAAGAAACCATCCTGAGTGAGGTAACCCAGTCGAAAAAAGACAAAATGCTATGTACTTGATCTAGAGCAAAGAAGTAGCAGCCTACAATCCACACTACCAGAGAAGCTAGGAAACAAGGAGAACCAGAAGAAAGACATACATGGTCCCCTGGAGAAGAGGAAAGGGACAAGATCTCCTAAGCTAATGGGGGGCACGGGTGTAGCGGAGAGGGAGTTAGAAGAAAGAAAAGGGAAGAAGTGGAGGGGAGAGGAGGACATGAGGGATCAGGAAGATCTAGTGAGGGGAAGAATAGAGGAGAGCAAGAAAAGAGATACCATCATAGAGGGAGCCATTATAGGTTTAAAGAGAATTCTGGCACTATGGAAATGTTCAGAGATCTACAAGGCTGACCCCAACTAACAATCTAAGCAATAGTCGAGAGGCTACCTTAAATGTCCTTCTCCAATAATGAGATTGATGACTACCTTATATTTTATCCTAGTGCCTTCATCCAGTAGCTGATGGAAGTAGACAGAGACACCCACAACTAAACACTGAGCTGAACTCTGGAATACAGTTGCAGAGAGGGAGGAATGATAAGCAAAGGGGTCAAGACCAGGCTGGAGAAGCCAATAGAAACAGCTGAGCTGAACAAGGGGTTCCTCATGACCCCAGACTAATAGCTGGGAAACCAGCACAGTACTGTTCCAGACCCCCTGAAGGAGGAGGTCAGTTGGATGTCTGGATAATCTATGGGGTCTCTGGTAGTGGATTTACCCTTAGTACACAAATGGACTTTGGGAGCCCTCTCCACATAGAGGGATACTCTCTCAGCCTAGACACACTGGGCTAGACCCTGCCGCAAATGATATGATAGATTTTGAAGATCCCCCATGAAAGGCTTCACCCTCCCTGGGGAGCAGGGGAGGGAGAGGGAACTGAGATTGCCATGTAAAAGAAGCTTGTTCCTAATTTAAATTTAAAAAGGAGGAAAAAAGAACGAATGCTGGCTGTTATTCCACAGGTACCACATTTGATTCCCAGCACCCATAAGGAGGCTAACAAATCTGTAACACTGGTTCTAGGGGATCTGATGTCCTCTTATCACAGCCTCCACATATAGCACAGATACATACATGTAGGCAAAACACTCAAACATAAAATAAAAATAAATAAATATTTTTTAAAGTCAGATACAATAGTGTTCATCTGTGATCCCCTTACTCCTACAGAGAGATGAAATGCAGAGTTAGGAGACTAAGAAGCCCATGAGCCAGGTAGTCAAGAATATTCTTAAACAACAATAAAGTCATCCTGTCTCAAACAAGGTGGAAGTGAAGATGGACACAATGGACATAAGGTTATTTTCTGAACAGTGGCACATGTGTGCTTACATACATACATACATACATACATACATACATACATACATACATTCCTACATACACACACACACACACACACACACACACACACACACACACACACACACACACACACACACACACACGTGCTTGTACATGTGTGTGTGCTTACAGAGAGACAGAGAGAATTAAAGTTGATGGCTAACAAACGATAATCTGGAGGCAACTGAAGAAGCCAATGGTATCTGAGAAGAATACAGGATAGAAAAATTAAGTTGTTCTGTTTTGTTTGTGATAAGAAATTTGAAGGAAAAACTACAGGCTTTCAATGCCTAATATAAGTTGAGATTAGATACATCCAAAGGCATTATGTGAACTGACTCAGTTGAGAAATTTCCAAAACTGAAGGAACATATGACTTTTGAGATAAAATGCATACTTGGAGTACTGAGAAGAATATATTAATTAATCAATACCTATACTCATTGTCACAGAAAATGCTAGATCTTAAAGCTGCTAGAAGGAATGGCAAGTGGCTTCAAGTAAAGGGTGGATGATAAAAATCTGATACTAGATTTAAATTCTGAAGGCACTCTAAAATTCTAGGCATGGTTATACCATCACCATGCAGAGGTGAGACAAAGCATGGTATGACTAAGAGTTGACTATGTACAGATACAAGTCTTATTAAAAACATAATTAGTGAGAAAATGGACCAGTCTGTCTGAAAGAACAAATAAAGTTTAAAAAACAATACAAAATTATGATAAATTGCTCAATATTGGATTGTTCTAAAAAATGGATTTCTGTCTTCTTTAAAATTCTTTATTTATGTGTGTGTATGTACTTGCTTATCTAAATATGTGCCACGTGCTTATAAGTGCCCTTGGAGACAAGAAGGGGCTACAAGCTCCCCTGAAACTACAGTAACAGGTGGTAATGAAGTCACCTGATATGGGTGCTGCAACTGTCCCCAGGTCCTCTCCAAGAGGAGCAAATGCTTTTAAACACTGAGTCATTTTCCCAGTCAACAGATTTTTCTCTTAAGATGTGAAATTTAAAAGAATCATAGGTTCAAATTCCAAATTTTAAAAGAAAAAATAAGCAAACGATACAAATGAAAAAATTATCATTTCCAGTATATACAAATAGTCATTGATAATATTAGTAAAAAAGACTTCCTGTATTAACTCTAAAGCATATTGTCATAAAAAAACACATAAGATCCAAATGGTCTTCATTTTCTAATTAATACAAGTAACTTTCTGATGTTATGTTTATTTCATATGTTATGTTTATGCTTAAAACCTGGATACCATTATTAAATCACATGAAGCATTTGATTTAATTATCAATCTGCTTTTGATATTTTACATTTTGTGTTTTGGGGGACCCTGAACATCCAACTTGAACAATGCCTTCACAAACTGTCTTTCCCAGATCACAGTATCTCAGCCTATATCGTTTATCATACCTCAAGATTGCAGAGACAAAGACTGAAAATGTTCACATCATTGAAAACATGTCAATTTTACCAAGTATGTGTTTTAAACCTAATATAACTTGAGTGTTTGATTTGAATTTCATTACAAGTACTATTAGTAGAAGCAGATGAACACTTCATTGTAACTGTGTAATTTATTTTCATAAAAATCTCTTTAGAGATCCCTGTCCAGTCAGCAAATAATTGCTTTAACTAGGATTTTAATATTAGCACTGAATGATTTATGTACATTAAAATAGTGTGATTCTCACTAACCATTTATGAGCTGAGAATGGTTATCTGCCTTCTGTGAGTAATCGTACTTCAGGGAAGAAAGGTTAAGCGCTTTGCCTAAGATTACTCAGATTGTCAACGGATATTTCAAAATATGATCTTTGAGTCTTTAAATCATAAGACTCAGTTGACCTCAACCAATACTTGAAAGGCAGAAAGGTCATGCATTTAGATAATTCCCTAGTAGATTTATGTGAAATGATGTCTAATTTGTTTCTAGAGCATGTTTTGCTTCAAACAATACAATTTCATCTACAAATATAATATACTATACTAATAAATGTAAGATTCCCTCTGTGGAAAAGACTCTGATAGAATTCAAATATAAATTTCAAAAGTAGTAGATGGATTAACAGACAAGAGATAAATCATTTATTGAAAAGTAGAGAGAGAAAGAGAAGAATAAAACAAAAATAGAGAAATTTCCTTTTGTGAAACCTCAGATTTCAACAAGCTCTACATGAAACAAAGAGATGCTATTTGTTAATGAGCGACCCCTATTCCCTGAAAGCCATCTTCTCCAATGACAGTGTAACTCATACCTACACCTCACCATGGTTGTAGCAAAAATGCAAGTGCCTTCGTAGCAGAGAGTTCACACAAATGAGAAACTTAGAATTCAAGAATGTTCAATGTTGAGCAAATCATAATTACAAATGGCCCCAGGAAGCTGGAGCGAAGGCTAATCAAAATAAGTTAAATGATGTTGTCATTTTTCAAGTCTTATTTAGAAAATCATACTGTTGAGACTTCATAGGTGCAGTGTCCTATTATATATTAATGACACTATCTCATAGCAGATATTTTCTTTTGGCACATAACAATCTTCCTGTTCCTTCTTTCCACAAGCTTCCATGATCCTTTGTTGTCAAAGTTGTGTTGCTGATAGTTGTTCTCTGCATTTTGACTGCTCATGGATATCTATATTGGTCTATGAATTTCTATTTTGACCTTCCTCAAAAAAAAAAAGAATAAGAAGCTTGCTTGATCAGAAGTGAGGGATACATTTATATGTGGATATAAGGGTGAATAGTTAGAATGAAGTTAGAATTTATACTGGTTTAGGGACATAGCAGCAGTATGTTTCCCTCTATTTTCCATGACCTCACCAGCCACAGATTTACTAAATTTACAGTCCCAGGCATTAATTCTCTTATCGACCAGGCCTTAAGTCTAATTAGACAGATGTTGGTTACCTCCACTATTCCACCTCTGTGGACATGTGGTCAATGTTGTTGTTCACAGACATTATATCTGTGTAGGATTACTGAATGCTCTTCTCCCTTGGCTGTTTGCATAGCATCCCTTGTTACCATGAGAACTAGTCCTCAGGGAGAAGACTTCCAGATCAGACCCAGCCCTATTCCTCCAATTGCTGTTCCCCATATATTGGCTGTCTTCAGTATTACGGATTTACCTTCAATGTCCAGGAGGCAACCAAGCACAATAGTAATAGCTTATATGGTTTTGGGAGTCTTTTGAATTCCAACCAATAAGTTGAAAGGGAGTTTCTGGTGAAGCTCTTGACTCAGATGAATTGAGTTAGCAGAAAGTTGATGTTAAAACCAATCGTGGTATCCTGTTTCCAGACAAGACTATACTCTCCGCACTAAAATTCTCACATCCAGGGAAGGTTGGTCAAAATTAGAACTAAAACTCAAATATGTTTATGTGCAACATTTAGAAA
Organism: Cricetulus griseus; assembly: GCF_003668045.3. NCBI lineage: Eukaryota > Metazoa > Chordata > Mammalia > Rodentia > Cricetidae > Cricetulus > Cricetulus griseus. The sequence goes on along the minus strand of NW_023276807.1, from coordinate 16,915,475 downwards.
ATATAAATAAAAAATAAGAATTAAAACCATCCATTCTTTCAGTCTACACAAATAGCCACTAACAATACAGTCAATAATCTCCTAATGCCTCCATGGAATGAATTTTGAAGCAATGTATGTGCTATTGTTGCATACGGCCAGCATTCAAATAAATACTTAGATTCTCTTTTAAATTCTAACTAGGTTTTTTAAAGCCAAGAAATTTAGGGTGTGTACTCATCTCATCCTTTCTATAAATGCCTGATAAATTTTCAATTGTGTATCAACCATTTCTGCCATTGTGCGAAATCCCTTACCCTTTCACTTTATCTCTGAAACACAGTGTCAGCTGGTACATTAGCAGCATGCTTTGTGGGCTCTGATAACGATATCACAGTGTAATCTCACTGCTCATGGGTATGTAGCCTTTCATTTCTTATCCCACTTCTATTCTCCCTGTAGGCCACGAGGAGAAATTTCTACCTAGGGAGTTTAGCATCATTTAACATTGATGCTACTGGTCCAACAGTCTCCTAGACATTGGTAAGATCATATGTTAACCATATTTAGCACTTAACATTTATCAATACCTATTTATTCACATAAAGCTCTTTTTTGATTTGTGAGTGGTTTTCAACTTTGTAAAAGTATTTCAAATTCTGGTGAAAAGTCAAGGGGAGAAAAAGAAAATGAAATGTGGTATAAGGAAAGAAATATATCTTTTATCTGGAAACATCCACACTTGGTTGAGGCCATAATTCAGGATTACTGTGATCCATAAATTACATCTCTCACTGAAGAAGTACTTACTATCCATGTGTGAAGTTATTCTGTTCTTGCCATAAACACATAAAATAATGGCTTCTTCTCTTTTACTTCTATCTTCACCAATGCAGACTGGTAGTGCTAAGGTTCCCTGTATGGCTGAAATATCTGCAGATAGAAAACCTTAAATCAGATGATACAGAGAACCCCACTCCCCAGTACCTCTAAGGTATGAATACAAATGTGCAGTACCAAGCACCAGCTGTGTCATTAGCAGTTGAAAGAAATAAAAGTTAACCAATTAAATAAATAGAATTTTGCATTCCACTAAAATGTTTTACTAAATTTGACAATTATATGATTTTCTGACCTTCAATATATTGTGTGTGATATTTTTAAAAGACAGTTGATGAATAGGAACTATTAGTAAAATGCATTTACAAACCTGGTGATTTCAGAGGGTATAGTTGTTCTTGTGGACAGCCCTTACAAAGCCCATGCTTAGTTTTGCAGGTGCCAACCAGCCAGGGAAGCTTTGTTAGATAAATTGAATGAAGCTAAGTTAAAAGCTGACAGATTCCAAGATCAGGAAATTCATTGAAATCTTTTTGTTTTAATGATGTGGTTGGTTTCTTGCTTCTTAATATGACTTCATTGCAAAAGATTTAAGATAAAAGAATTTCTGGTACATTTGATCATCACAGAGCCTTAATTTGTGTAATTAGAACTCCAATGTGCTAATTTTGATTCACACTGAAGCTGGCAGCATGCGCTACTTTAACAAATTAGAAATTCCTTTTTATTTCATTTGTTCTATAGAGAAATCCTCATTTGTGTATATAGGCTCCAGAATAAAGGCACATGAGAATATTAAGCACTTTTGTAAGTATATTACATCTTCTAAAGTATGGGCATACACATTGTCTCATTTGATATATGAGAGAATCCAGAAAAATGATAATCATTATCCCTTTCAAATGGCAGAGAGACTATCAGAGAGAGAGTATCAGACTATTCCAAAGCTTTCCAGTGGCTAGGGAAAGGCCTTGATCCCAGGCTCTCTGATTCTCAAGGCTTTTTGTTTCCTTTATCAGACAAGGGACTACTCTTCCTTCACCATTCCAGCAGACTTGAAGCTGTTAGAGTGGATTCTCAGGTAAGAAAAAACTGTGTTTTTGTGTTTTAGAAAATCATGCTGAGAGCCAAACATTATACCTAAGACATGGAATATTCCAGTGACAAAAGATAGATAAATAAAATGCCCACTGTTTTGTGAAAAAATCCAGTGTAAAGCATTTGATTATGGTTAAGTCCTTATTAGTTTTATCCTTATCCATTTTTATATTTAAAGTGATGTGATTTCTTATAAATTAATGTATTATCCTTCTGTAAACTTAAATATCAATGAATCACACATTTGGTTCATAGAATTGAACTGTCCAATGTATTTTTCTTGATGAAAATGATAAACCAATAACCTTGTTCTCTTCAGGCTGAATAAAATCCTGATCACAATATTCCAAGAAATATACACACAGAGAGAAGAACATGTGAGAGTAGAAGTTAGTACGAAAAGGAAAATAATTTGGATGATTTTGGTGTTGTAAACAATGAATGCTTTCAGGCTCTCTAGAGCCCCAGTAGCAATTCACTGTGGGAGTAGTCACATCCTTCTAGAACTCTTTGCTTTTTATGTTCAGTGCAACCTGAGTTCCCCAAAGTCAGTGAGTCACTGCTGATTTTCATATGCCTTAACCTCAAATCTCAATACAGTCCCTCTTACAGAGTTGGTGTGTAAGGGGAATTTCTCAGATTAGACTCTGGTCCCAGGGATGTGGGATATGCAAACCAGCCTAAATATAAGATAATTCTGCTTACTATTTTTCAACATTACAATGACTCAAAGCATAGGCATTTAATAGAAAGCTCACATCAATTTATACTTCCCAGTCAGCCATATAATAGCAAAGGTGTTCAGCCAATACTCTGTAGTGTACTATGTTGCTAAGCTGTGTGTATGTTAGGTTAAGTGTATTTTATGAATTTTGACTCACAAATATTTGCAATTTTCAGTGGGCCTATCAGCACATAACCCCTTCAAAGTAAAGGGGTGATGATAAAAAGCCTCCTACAGCTAGTCTGTAATACATACCCTTTTCTTACATTCAGACAGCACTTTATCTCAGGAAGGAGACCTACAAGTGGCTTCCCATTATGAGTTCTGTCTTTTACTATGTAATGTGGAAGTGTGTGTAATGAGAATATAAATAACATGGAATCTGTGGATTGATGCCATTTAGCTTTAAGAGTCATGGGCTTTGACACAAACTATAAAAAGAAGATTCTAGCATGCCTTCAGCTCACTGATACTCTGTATTTGCCCATACATCTACCTTTACAAAGACCTTCATGCTTTTATGTATTTCCATGAGGTTACCTAGAGTCCTTCCCTTCAACTTGAAAGACTGACTTTAGCATTTCTAGTAAATTAGGTCAGATGATGATCTCCTTTTTGTAGTTTGAATATGAAGTGCCCCACCCCCAAGTCTCATGTAGTAAGGGCTTGATCCCCAGTAGATAGTGCCTTTATAGAAACTACTAGAAACTTCAGAATATGGGACCTAGATAGATAAGGGAGGTCACAGGTATTATGTACCTTTCTGTCTTTTCCTCTGGTTCCTGGATGCCCAGATGTAACACAAAAGTCATTTCCCTTAAAACAAAATGGAGAGTACAAACCAAAACTAAATATTGAATCCAGTTATCATCTTTTAATTCCAGAAGTCTGAGATGCTGAAGGATGGGGCATTTCCCCAAATTCAATGCCAGGCTGGGCTACATAGTAAGTTTAGGACTAGCCTTGGCTATATTAAAGCTTGTCTCAAAAGTAGAGGGGTCTGATCTAATTGAGACCCACATTATAAATAAACAGATAAACGTATGCAGTGATGTGCATCCAAATCCCAGCACTCCTACTTCTATACAGAAGGTACAGACATGAGAATTGCCCAGTACACGAAGGACAAACTAACCAGAAATAAAACATTTTGTAACAACAGAAACAAAAGCTCCTGTAGTCATATTTTTTAAAAAAGCAAATGCATTCAGTACTCTGATGTTTACATTTAAGTCAAAAGGAAGCAACTAAAGAACTTCCTACCTTAAAGTCAGTATTCCCTGTTATTGAAGACATTTTCTTAAGAAAATGTCTTCAATAACAGGGAATACACACACACACACACACACACACACACACACACACACACACACACATATATATATATATATATATATATATATATATATATATATATATTTCCTTGGATTATTAAGGACCTAGTAAGTTCTCCCCTTTAAAGTAACATTCTAAAATTCTAAGAGCAAAGGCATGTTCAGTGTTGTCAGATGTGGACTCCATAGTTTTGATTATCTTGATGATTCTTCCTTGAGTGTCCACATTTGTTCTCTGCACTCTTATCTTGTAAGATCACATCTTGATGTCAGAATCTAGTCTCCATAGTCTGATTCAGAAGGAGTTATTAGAAAAGACCTGCTTTAAAGACCTGTCTCCTTAGGAATGTTTATACACACAAAAGGCAGCTCTTGGATAATTGAGAGTCTGGGGAGAGAAGTCAACCAGTCTAATGGTTATCAATGTGCAGTCAACGGCAACTGATTTTTTTTTCAGACATTTCAGCGCTCCAGCCAAGCTCAGGCCTTGCATTTGAAGAAGTACAAAACTCATCAACTTCCATCGTTTGGATGTTTATGGTCTAATAAATCATGGATAGTCCTATAGCCTTTCCTTCATATCTGCCTACTCATGACAAAAGAAGAGGACGTTGTTCCATCCTCTGTCAATTTTGTGCAAAAGCAGCAGAGTTGCCAAAGCTGTAAAAAGCTCCCTTTAAAGGCAAGTGATCAAAACTAAGGTGGCAGAGGTCATTGGTGAGAGGGGAGCTATAGCTTTGATGTGCTGAGTTTGAAAGCTCATGACAGATCCTACATTCCATATTGGTGTTACACTTAGGAAAGAAGAGTTTGAGTGATTTATCTGTTACAGGGAGGTTGCAAATAGTTTGATGGAGTCACTGATATAAGTTAAGATATGAGAAAGAGAAAAATGAAAACCAGACAAACTCCAATGATATGTGAGGTATCTGTTGATACATCTGGAAGTCTGTTTCTGTTCCTTCCCCTCATGAACCCAAAGATTGCCATTCTCTGGGAAAATAATTGAAAAGTTGTCTGCAGGAGCAGAAATTGAGATTTAAACAAAATCAAAAAAAAGTTCAAATACAGTTGCTTTGCCCTTCTAGAATTCATGATAATGTACCGATGTCCACAGATTTCAAACAATCCACTCTGCGCTAATGTCCGGGTTACATGAGATGGAGTGGTGAAAATGCTTTCCTCTCCTGAGACTCCTAGCCTAATTGTTTGGCTCCAATTTGTGAATTCTTGGTATGCTAACCAGTTGTTCACCACTGCAAAATACAATTGTAAAGGAGGGAAGGTTTATTTTGGTTTGTGATTTCAAAAGTTATGGTCAGCTGGGATCATTTGTTCTGGTCCACGATGAGACAGAGTGTTGGGGCTGGAGGACTTTGTAAAGCAGAAGTACCCCCACACCATCAGGAAAGGAGAGAAGCAAATCAAGTCCTCAGCAAAAAATCTTTCATGGCTTTTCCTGCCCTCCCATGAGGCCCCACCTCCTACATCCCCCCACCTCCCAGTAAAGTTAAGGAATCCATTAAGGGATTAAATCATTGATGAAATCAGAGCCCTCATGAAATAATCACTTAACAAAAACCCCACTCTGTACACTTGGGAACTAAGACTTCGGTGACAGGAATTTCTGTGGGGACATTCGGTATCTCAGCCTTTACATTTGAAATGAAGGTTTGCCACTCACTTGCATCTGTAATCACTTTTCAGACATTAATTCCCAGAGGTTGGGTGTATTTGTGGATCAGAGGCAACACACATAGTTGCACCTATTGTTATATGCCTAGCTGGTCTTTCTGCAATTGTAAGACTCCAATTCTTGTTAAAGCAGTGCAGTTGTACCTATACAATGGTGACAATTCAGTTACGTGCATTTCTAAAGGTGGGAAGTAGCCCTCAAGAAGCAGATTCAATTCTGAAACTGATTCTCTCATTCTAGCCATTGGGTATGAGCTATGCAATGAATGTTGGATGTGAGAAGTGAACTTCCTTTGCTCTCTGCTCAGTTTACTCTTGTACATCACAGAGATATATTTCACTACACGGAGCAGAACCCTGGGAATTTTATACAATGTGGCCCCTTAATGTCAGCAGCACCTGAAGCTGAGCTGACAAAACAGCAAGCTGCGGGGAAAATGCAGCAATGCTGGAGTTCAGCAAAAGCATGTTAGTCTCCAGCATGATGCCTAAGGGATTTCTGAGGGCAATTTGGATCCCATGTTCTGCCCATCTTATATGCAAACATGAGGGTGACTAAGATGAGATCAAGTTCTGTGTTTCTGTCTGGTGAAAATAAAGTAAGGGTCTACTTTACAGAATCCTTTTATTCTACAAATTGTCAAAGAATTTGGCTGATGTTGACACATGTGGGCTTCTTTTTGTCTCCTCAGAACAAGAGCCTTTCTCATCTGATTGAAATGAAAAGACCAAGAGTAAACTCAGCAGTTTCACTGTGTATCAGCATCTGCTTTCATATTTCAGGAGGAAGAGAGGTAATATCCAATTTTCTCAAACACCATATCCAAGAACCATTTATTTTACTTGTATCTTCGGGTATTTGAAATACAATACTGTTCACTAATTTGCAGGAGTTTCTATAACAAAATATTGCAAAAAGCATGGCTTGAACTATAAAATATCTTTTAACTTTGACAAGTCTGAAAGCTAAAAGTCCAAAGCTTCAGTGTGTCAGGTGATTTACTTCTGATGGCTGTAAGGTGGAATCTATGCAGTGTTTCTTGTCTAATTTTCTCTGGGCTGACTAGTAATCTTTAACATTCCCTCCTTCTTAGACATGGCATCCAGATCTCTGCCTTCCTGTGCAGTCTGACTGTGTCTCAACTTTCTCCTTTTCACAAGGGCATCAGTCATATTAAATTAGAGTTCTATGAAACTCCAATATTGACTTCATCTTCACTAATTATATTTATAATGACAATTTTCAGAGGTTACATTTCAAAGCACCCATGATTAAAATGTTAATATGTAATTTTAAAGGGGACATAACTCAAACCCTGATGATAATTTTTAACATGACTTTATTTTCGATTGTTTATCATTAGTTAATGCTCACATTAAAGTGCAAATACTTAACTTCAAAAGTATATTTTAAAGTAGTTAGCAAGTTTTTTGAATGTTAATTTTTGCATTAAATTTTATTGTTTGTAAGAGATTGGAGAAAAATATAAAAGACTACTTTTCTTTAAGCAAATTTGTTTTTGCACCTAGTAAATTCATGTAGCTACACAAACAACCGCTATGCTTTACACAGAAAACACCCATCAATTACAGAATCAGAAATCTTAGATACATCCACATAATATGATAATCTCATACAACAAGAATTTTGTTATGATTTTTTTCTTATTGGCATATTTTAAATGAATCTTACTTAATCCTATCTCTGAAAATATTAGGATCCATAACATTGAGCCATACTAATGGGCTCATGGTCTGAATTCAAGATGTCAACTAAATGACAAAGGAGTCCTCAGCATTGATAAACCATGGCTTGTGAAGGACTTTGAGAGCCACTATGTCCATTGGTGTGATCATAGACAGTGCCATAACAATGACATCTGCATCAATATCAGGTCAGCATCAGCCTCAGCCTCAGCCTCAGCACTCAGATAGCATGACACCAAATTCTAAAAACAATAGAAGCCAGCAGCATTGTCTACTGGGGGATGGGGAAAATATCCTAGAACCCTCACATGTTCACATTCATCCCTTAGGCAATGTGCACATTGAAAAGTACTTATTTGCTTTCCAACATGTACATAACAAGAAGCACAGGAACAAGAGATTTCCTGAGAAGAATAACTATGTGTCTACACCTGCCTTCTGTAAATATGGGAAAATGTGATTATTCATTGATAATTCTGTTGATGAGTTAGTTGCTTTTTACTTTGTTTTTAATTCATTTTCCTATAAAAACTCTATAGAGAAAATGTTACATATAGCTCTTTTTTTTTCTTTGCAGTTCTGTAGACTTTCCCTGCATGAAGGAAAAAATCAGTTTTTCTAAACCTAATTATATCTTTATTAAAATCATTTTCTGCTTTGGTAATATGTCCTACATGAGTCAGCCCTGAGAAAGTTTAATTTGGACAGTGTGGATCACATTCTCAAGTTTCTCCAGTCCTCTAAGAAATTATGATATCAGGGTTAAAACCAGGACAGAGTACAATCACCATAGATGGTAGTAATTCAAGTAAAGGAAAAATGAACAAAATACATAGAAAAACATCTTTATTCACCTCTCTGTTGCCACAGAACAAGCAGTTAATAGTGACATAATAAAGATAAATACCTTTTCTTTACATGTAAAGAAAAGGAAAACATCATCAAAGAACACTCTACAGGCACTTGCTCTCTACACTGCAACAAATTTTTAACAACTTTTCTATTTGCCTTCCCTAATTAAAGAGCAACTTGGTTCAGTTTCTCTTTTCTGCCTGCAATATGACAATGTATTGATTGTTTAAAACTAGTTTAGAGCAAGATTATCATCAGTTGTGCTAATGAAATAACATCACCATCCACACACCAGAAATTCCTAAATATCAACGTAATTTGTAAGAAATACAAAGAATAAGGGAACCTGATAAATTTTATTATGACCAGTTTTATGAAATTGTGCTGGCCTTTATTACAATATATTCAAGTATTTAAAGATCAAATGACAAGGTGCCAGAGATTTGCTTTAAAATTGGGTCTTGGAAGGAAATGAATAGAATCTTGATGAACTAAGACTTGAGTCAAGAAAAGCACTTAAGACTGTAAAATAGAAAAGGGGTACTCAACAAACTGGTATGTCTACTTTCTATCTGTGTTGGGTAGTTTTATCTCAACTTGATACAAGCTAAAGTCATCTGAGAGGAGGGCCCTAATTAAGACAGTCCCTCCACAAAATTGGTCTGTAGACAGGCCTGTAAGGCATTTCCTTAATTAGTGATTGATAGCAGAGGGCCCTGCCCATTGTGGATGCTGCCATCCCTGTGTTGGTGGTCCTGGGTTCTGTAATAAAGTGGGCTGAGCAAGCTGTGAAGAGAAAGCCAGTAAGCAGCCAGGGAAATGTCTTAGTCAGCTAAGTATCTGTATCTCAATAATAAGGACTTCAGCCCAGATCTCCAGCACCCATATAACAAATTGGAATGACAGTGTGTTACTGTAACGGCAATGCTGGGAGTCAGGTCAAGAGGACATGGGCAGATACACGAAGCTCATTAGCTAGACATCCTAGACAAATCAATGAGCTTAAGGTTCAGTGAGAGACTTTGTCTCACAAGAAAAATAAAGAGTGATCAAAGATGATGCTAACCTTTGTTCTACATGGGTATGTATGCCAACATATGCACACACCAGTACTAACAAGCATATACATATAAGTATACACATACACACAACATACCATCCACCACACACAAATAACACACCATATATGTGTGTGTGTGTGTGTGCAAAAATTAGAAATAAAACAAAATAATAAAAATCTAACGCAAGAACATAGACTGCCAATGAAGCTATGAGCAACCTTGGTCCTTCAAGAAGAACATGGACCAAAATAGAAATCAAAGAGTCACCTCCATGACTTCCACCTCCTCCTAGCAGATACACACCCACTTTAGGAAAGTCCTGAGCCTCACATGGTCTTACATGAACAATGCTGGAGACTGAATGCTAACTCCATTCTGACTCAACTTTCCATTACATTGCAGGCTAAATCTTTCCTCACTGTGTTTGCCTCTATTACAGTAACAAGTATCTTCGATACTCAACTTATAAAGAGAAAACATTGTTTATATCCATGGTTTTGGAGGTTCCCCCCATTCTTATTTGAACTTCATACTTGGAATCCTAAGGAAAGTCAGCAAATAATGGCAAGTAACATTCAGGAGGCTAAGCTACTTGCTTCCTGGCATCTCAGAACTAGAAAGAGAGAAGAGAAAATGACTTTTTTTTTCTTAAAGGGCTCCCCCGGCCCCTGCCCTCAACCTAAAACCTAAGGTGAAGTATGCCATAAGCAGGAGTAGGGCAATGAAGGAAATTAGTGTCAGACACTGGGGTACATGCAAAAGTTGCAATGAAAACTTCTAAGCAAAATCGTCAAAGAATTTCATAGCATGGTTGAATTAGCTCTATAATATAAAGTGCTATCCATGAACTATCTGTGAAGGCAATCCACTTACAAGAAGACACATTTCAGGTTGAGCAGTGCTAAGGGTGTCTCAGCCTCAGCAGCATTCCTCGGGAAATGTCATTTTGCTTTGAGTACCATGGCATGCTTCTGGACAGTGTCCAATCTCTTTCATTTCACTATAAATCTGTGCTAGAATTTCCAAACCCCTGCGGTTGCTCATTTTAGAAAAGTCCAAATTGCATGTAGTGAAATTCGGTTTAGAAAGCGATACAGAAGAGTTATTCTGAGCATCCCAGTCTCCATGGACCTTGAACAAGCTGTTTCTAAAAGGGCACGGGAAGGTTAGCAAATTAAACAGATAATGTTTAAATCACTTTCTCCTTTCTGCTCCAGGTGTTCTAAAATAGGTTAAACAATAACTTAAAAGAAGCATCAGGTTTGGGAGTATGTACTGTGTGACCACTGCCTGCAGAACTTTATCACTGATGTATGCTAAAGAATTAGTGACACTAACTTCACGATTTAATCATAATCTTACCAGAAGCTATGCATTTATGAGTTTGTTTCATCACATACTGAAGTCAGTAACTCCTGCGTGTGAATGGATATGCTTTCTGTGCCACCGACTGCTCTGATGGGTTTGATCCATTACTAACCCACTCCATTTTCTGACTGAATTTGGTTTTTGTTATTGTGGTAAACACCACATGACCGTAAGAAAATCAGGGAAGAAAGGGATTATTTCACCTCACTGGTTCTAGTTACAATTGAGGGGCATCTGATAGGAACTCAAGGCAGGAATTGAAGCAGAGGCCATGGGAGAACATTGCTCACTGGCTTTCTCCCAGACTCACATTCAACTACCTATCTCATACAGTCCAGGCCTACCTGTCTAGAAATCCTACCGCTCACAGTAGGTTACATTAATTAACTTTTAAGAAAATAACACCATGGACCAACCTAATGAAGCCATTTCTTCCGTAGAGATTCACTTTCTCAGGTGTGTTAACTTGATAATCAAGATTAGCCATCACACAATCACGTGCTATGGCAGCAGTTCAGGAAGTGTTTTCTGTAAATGGCCAAAAATAAATATTTTATACTTTGTTTCGCCAGCATTCAATTCTCTGGAAAACAGTCATTGACATTATATGAATGAATGGTTAGGGTTGTGTTCTAATAAAACTTTACTTATAAAAATGATGACAGGCAAGATATAGCAGGGGCTATAGTTTCTAAAGCACCAAACCAAGGAAGAAAATGGATGCATCAGTGTTATCCAACCAAAGAAATTCAGCTCACATTGTTGTTTTATTTAATTAATTAAGCAATCTTCTAGAAAAGAGTATATGTTTCTTGTATTAAGAAACAAACATTATTCTCCATGACCTATGTGACTAGGGGTCAACTTTGGTTTCTTCTGGTCTTTCAAGGACGTTCCCCCATTACCTATGATATACGTGTATTTGAGATATTTTTGTTGATGTTAAGAAGTAACTGGGTTTTCTCCATTTATGAGCATTTAGTGAAACTTATTTAGCACATGAAAATGAAGTAGCAATAACACAACCTGGCATGCTGATGGCTGTGCCCTCCTAGAGGAGGGTGAAGGCACTGTGTCTTAGCCCTTCTGTTTGTTCTATAACAAGTCACAAAGCCCCACAAAATGTTTTCTTGCAATCACTGTCATTTCATAGTCATGTAGCTCAGCTCTGCCCACTGGGATCTTTTAGATATTATTCTGTATCCAGCCCAGATTACCCCTTATTAATCTAAACAGTCTCAACCACATTTCTAAGTAGTAGGAGGAGGATAGCCTATTGCTAAGCAATTTACTGATATGCATTTAGACAAATAATACCCTAACATGTATTTAGCCCTTCTTAGTTTTGTTTCATTCTGCTGTAGAAAGCAACTTTGAATTGCATGAGAAATTGTCACTTGTAGGAATACACCGGATTGTAGCTGGTTAGCAGGCTCTGCAGCTCTCTGCCCATGGAAAGCTTTACTCCTTGAGATCCACTACTTCTGAAAGAGCCCAAGTTGGAACCCCTTCAACAGAAGGGTCTTCACTGAGGGAAGGTAGGTCCCCCACATTCAGAGATTCTCCAAATGCAATGGAAACTATTCTAGTGACATTAGAACTCTGCTTCTCACTTGCTGGGACCACTGGATATCCAAGGGGGCGGGATCAAGGCTGGTTTTGTTGAAAGGTTAATTGTGAGACCACTCAGGGAGACCAATCCAAGACATTGACTTTGTGGAAAATTCTGAAGTCATTAGGGTTCAAGAGACCCACAAGCCCCTTAGTATGATGTAGCCTCAACTTACCTCCAAACATACTATTTCTGGAAAGTCTGTAAAGATGATTTAAATAGCCCTCTGAAATATATACTGGTCATATGAAAAAAATCAAGAAATAGAATATGACATAGCATATAATTACAGGAGATAAAATGGGGCCCCAGACATCCCAGTTGTACACAGTCCCTGTTTTAAGGGAGCAGGGAAAATCCAACCTTACTTCCAGCAAAACATTTAAAGCACTTGTGCTTTTCTAGCACTTCCTATTGATCACCTTGTGTTAACTATTTTAGGACATAGACATTTATCTGTACAGTCCTCATTAAAATCAGTGTTAGCTTTATTAAGTATATATAATAGTCTAAAAGGATTTTATTTTCTTCTGTCACTGTGGTGAACTCTATCTATAGGCTCTCTCTTTACTTCCATTAATAAAACACCATGCATATTCCAGTGACTTCCATTAAGGCTCACATATTAAAATATATGCTCCAATTGAAGCCTTCTATTTCACATCTAGTTTAGCAGTCACTAGTCTCCTGTCAGATTTGACACAACCTCAAGTCCCAGATTACAGAAAGGAAGAGCCCATATGTGGTCATTCCTGCTTCCTTTCTATCCCTCTTCTACTTCTAGTTAGAGCTAACCCAAGACAGAAGAGATTTTTCTGGGCCAATCCAAATATTTTCATTTTGTAAACAGTGCCTCTATGTAGCTCAGCTAGCCTCAAACTCTGGATCCTTCTGCCTCCATCCCCTCAAATCCAGTTCCAGGATTAAAAGCATGTACTGCAACAACTAGCTTTAAGATCTTCTTATTGGTAAAATACTACCATGGCTGTGCACTAACCAGCTTTGCTCTCTTTGCAACAGAATCTCTTACTATATATGTGATCTTACTCAACCCTGATCGGAGAGGCTACACTGTGATCTGGTTGCCCAGCATAAAATATTCTTTAGTTTACTTCCCTCCATGTAGTGTTCCACAGCCCCTTATTTGTTGGCATTTTTCTTTGGGCATCAGAGCTGATTCATTCTGCTCTTATATATAACTTAAAGTGCCTTCACCTTTGCATGTGGCATTTTTGTAATCTCTAAACTGAGTCACTTTAGAGAGAGAAAAGCAGATTGTAATCATGGAGTAGCTTCATATAGGCAATTCCTCCTGTCATTCCTGGCTAAAAAGAGCTAGTAAAGACACCTGGTAGTTCAAGTTGCCATGTGATTTGTTGTAATTTCCTATGTCCTTCCATAGATGTTTACTTTATACATAATATATATTCTTTTGTAATAAAGGACACGTAAATCATATAAGCTTCAAGCCCCCTTCAAATCTAGATTTCCCTCAGAGACAATCCCATGAGACAAGATTATGGTAAGATAACCCAATGTCAGTCTCTAAGTTACCTTTTGAAAGTAATGATTTCATTCATACAAATATAGTCATCATGTGTCAATTTTTTAAAATTCTCAATGAAGGAACCAGCATAATAGTAATGCTAGATCTAAGATAATTAGAGGAAGAATGGATTGACATGAAAAAAGAAATGCTTACACAAGATTTGCTAGGTTAGAGTTAAGAATGATTAGTAATTATGTGAAAAGGCAGAGAAACATGGTGGGAAAGAGCTGTCATATCTGTATAGATGCACATAAACATCAACTTGAAGAACAAATCCACACATGAAAACACCTACATTTGAACAAAGAAGGCAGATAAGACATCAAAGAACCTGATTATTATATAATAATAACAATGAAACATTGACGAGAAACTGTAATCAGGATATATTGTATGAAAAAATATCTCTTAAATAATTAAAAAATAGGGATCTAAAGTCCTCAAGTGAAAATACACAATGAACTAAATGGAGAACATTCATAGTTAGTCAAGCAAAATTGAAATCAAAGACAGATTATTTGAAAATGGTCAAAGGAGAAGAGGTAATAAAAGGGAGTGAAGAACACTGATGGAATTCATGGTTCATACCAAAGAAATAAATGTGTGAGCCACTGGCATTCACATGCAAGTAGAAAACAAAGACTTAAAAGACTTACTTGTGTTTTAGAAGTCCACTCAATAAACTCATTGATACACACACACACACACACACACACACACACCAATGAGGTAGAACCTTACTACAACTAGAATAGCTATTAGCAAAAACACTAAAGATAACACACTAGCAAGCACTTGGAGAAAAGAACATCTGTACCTTGTTACATGCAAAGTAAATTAGTAAATCCCTGTGAAAAATAATCAGTGCAGACCTATTGTGTGATCTAGCAATCCAGCTGCTGATATTTACCCAAGTAAATTAAACCAGTACATTACATAGACATCTGCACTCATACATTCATCACAGTGCGGCTCAGTAAGCAAAATGTTCAACATATGTATCTACCAACTGATTAATGAAGAAAAATATTGTGTATAAATACAGTAGAAAACTAATCTGAAAGGCTGTGTCTCAAGGCCCCACCAACACCCCCAAAACACTATTCAACAATCAGAAAGAACAAAATTCTGTCATTTGTAGCAATGTAAATGATTCTTTTTTTCTTTTAGCATTTTTTACACAGCTAATTTTATTTTATTTTTATTTTTTTATTTGAATTAGAAATATTTTACATGTCAATCCCAGTTCCCTCCCCCCACCCCCCCGGCAACTAAAACCATACCTATCCCATATCCTTTCTGCTTTCCAGGGAGGATGAGGCCTTTCATAGGGGGTCTTCAGCATCTCATACTGTATTTCTATTTATATCACTTTTCTTTTCTTTTAAGGAAACAGCAGGTGTGGTGGTGAGCAATGTAATTCTGGACACTGAGAAGGTAGAGGCAGGAGGATTGGGATTCAAGGCCAGCCTCTGCTACACAGTGAGTTCAATGCCACACTCACCTACTCTGACTCAAAGAAATCAAATTAAAAGACAGAGACAATGTAAACAAAAGGAGCCTCTCAAAGGAAAATTATATGACAGCTGAGATGTTCCTTCTAAATAACAGAGCAAGGAGAAGTCAGTCAAGGGTCAGTTTGTCAAGTCCCCAAGGTGTCACTAATAAATATAAAACATACAGAAGCATGAAGGGAAGGAAAAAAGAGGAAAATGAAAAACATTAGAGGGAGAAAAACTGCAAGAAAAAAACAAAAAAACAAAAAAACAAATATGACAAAACAAAACAAACTCCACCTGAGAACTACCCAGGCCTGGATGATGGCACATACCTATAATTCTCAGAGACTAAGAAGGAGGAGAGCAGTTTGAGGCCAGTGTAAGCTACAATAGTGAGAACCTGTCTGAAAAATAAAAATAAGTGCCAGGTGTAGCAGCTGAAGCCTGTGTAATCCATGTACCTGGGAGGTAGAAGGAAGAGACTGGGAGTTTAGGGTCATCCTTGGCTACATGGCAAGTGCAAGGCCAATGTGGACAACATAAGGCCTCGTTTAAAAGACTGAACAAAACAACCAACCAACAACAAAACCCAACAGCACTAACTGCTACGGGAGCCACTGACACTTGCTTCCTGGCTTGGACAGCAAGGCAGTTTCTCATTCCGGTAGAGTCTTAGACACTTTACAAATCAGAACCAAAGGCTAAAACGCCAAGTACATACTGAATCTGTCGCTCCAAAAAGTCAACTCCAATAGTTTTATTGTAGTCTTTTGTAAAAATGTCTTTGCAATATCGCTGAATCATACTTGATTTTCCAACTGCTCCATTCCCTACGACCACCATCTTGATGGCTACTTCCATATCTTCCTCCATCATTTTGAAACAGAAAGTTTCTGGACTGGCTCTAATTCCAGGCGATCAGATTGTCTCCGCAATAGATTGACAAGGAATTTTGTAGGATATATGATCACATTGTGAACCCCAAGTTTGTATTTGCATTAATTAAATAAAAATCAACCTTGGGCCAGGAGACAGAGCAAACAACTAGTTGACAGAAAGTAATCATAGAGAGTGAGAGAAAATCTGGAAAATGGATACAGAGCTGCACAGGAAATAGCAAGAGGTGAGCGTGGCAGTCCTTTCTGGTTTGGAGTCATAAGAGAGATGCTCTATTTCTGAGATGCTGGCAAAAACAGAAGGTCAGCTAGTTGCTCTTCAACCTCTCTGAGCTAGCAGGTTTTCACCACAGCCTCTGCCTCCTGAGTCTTTATTCGTAAACAGAACCATAGAGATTTAGTTACATTTGGTGGCAGTGGCAGGAGGCAGATGGGAGGAAGGGTTGCGGAAGTCCCACCAAACCACTGCCTGAGAAGCGAGCCAGTTACTGTGGAGCCTTATTTACTGGTTTAAACAGCAGTAGATTCAGGTGCAGCTACAGAATCCGTGATAAAACAACGAAGGAATAAACATAATTTTATAGAGTACCTAAACACCAGCGCCACACACATTCAGTGTGAGACTGTAGCATGAACAAGCTGTCTGAACCTGTCTGAACCTTATGTGACCATAAAACAGGGATGGAGACTTTGAGCTTCTGGGAAAAGAGGAGTGGCATAGGGTGGGCAAAGCTGACAAGAGGACAGAAAGTGTCCCGTCATGAACATGAAATCCTCTAGGTAAATCACTATGTTAACCTCTCTTTCTCTCTCTCTGAACCAATGTCAACCCCTAAACAAGAGGATACAACACAGAAGCTATTCTCATCTCATTTATGGAGAGGTAAACACATAGTCATAAATTTCTTTAACAAAAAGTACAGCATCTAGATATCCATCAACAGATAAAGAGATAAGGAAAATGTGATTCACATGCATAACTTAATTTTGTTCAACCACAAGCAAATGAAAATTTGGAGGAAACAAATGTATTTGAAAGTTATTAAGTGAGGTAGCTCAGATTTATTTATTTTTATTTTTTTGGTAGCTCAGATTTAAAAAAAATATATTGTATGTTTTGTCTTATAATGGGCCCTAGCTTCTAATACATACACACACACACACACACACACACACACACACACACACACACACACACACACGACTATGGTTTGTGTATTTATGTGGGAATGAGTGTGGATATAGGACAAGAAACTAGAAATGGCAGGATGACAAGGGAAAACAAATTGTAAGAAAGGGGTATAGGGAAAGTGTCAAGACGTGGCATTAACGTAGAAAGTGGAATAGTAGGCAGAAGGCTATAAGCAGGCAAGAGGGGAAATGGAAGAGAAGAGATGGAAAGCAAAGTGTGGAAATGCTATTGCTCTGGTGGCAATTTTAAAGGTAAACTTTTAAAGAGCAGGGCAACCTCTCTGAGAAATACCTGTGGCTGTGGATCTCTGCAGCTTCCAAAAGCATGCATTTTTGTGGATGGGATATTTTGAAGATCCCTGTATGTGCAGGAGGAAAATAGCATTGTCATGTTTGTAATTAGAACATACCCTTCTAACAAAAAAACTTTACAATAAAAGAGAGTTCATGATCATGTGTAGTTTTCCTGGAAGTGAGCTACCCAGAATTCTCACTTATATAAAAACTTCAACAAAGAGACAAATTTCAGAGAAATGATAAGACAAGGATGGATGTTGGGTCTGTTGAGGAAGCAAACAATGGGCAGGTGAAGATTGGTTAGGAAAGATGATGCTATGAACACTCTTCTGTTGTCTGCTCAGGCCAAGGGGTTTGAAGCTATCTTCATATAGCCGCTGTCCTTCATTGGGAAGTCTAGCAGGACACCATTTGTCTTGCTAAGTCCATGTTCTTCAGGTGAAGAGAGGGAGGGTGAAGAGCTTCCTGTACCTATTTCTTAAGTGTCTTTAGCTCAACCATTTTGCACGTTCTCATCTCCAAACCATGATGTAAAGCAAAAATACAGAGTCTATTTATGAAAAGAAAAAGGAGAGAGACACAGGCATGTTTTAGCTCTTTATTACTCAGACAAAAATGCAGTAAGATATTATGGTGGTTTGATGCTTTTGCTTATTTGTTTCCCATAATATCCATGTCCGGAAATGGTTTCTATGTAGGGCTGTTGGGTTAAAGTAGTGCATGTTCTTAAGACCACTCATCTTCTCCACCTTTCCTGCCACAGCACTCACTGCTGCATTAAGCATGATGGTGAGCACAAGAGACAGAAACATTAGGAGGTGGAACTTTGTACATTCTTTTGCATATAATCAAATCAGGTTTGTAAAACGCTGAAGAAAGAAGAACCAAATGTGTTTTTTTTCCACTTATGCATTTTCCACTCAATGCATTCTTGGGTTAAAACAACGCAGGTCCCACAATCATCTTTATCTCATTTCTTTCCTTCATCTGGAAGTGCCAGACGTGATGAAAATGGATTGATGTGGGGTCATTCACTCTTACTTGAAGAGAGTGACTGAAGTCATGGGGGTTTTAGTTGCTTATAAAAGTGGATCCCATATTTGGAAAGCATAACTCTTACCAATGTAAGTGTCACAGAGCTCTTGGTAAAGCACAAATGCAGTTTAAATTGATTTTCCAACCACTTTTATCACTGCTTTTTTTGAGTGTGGCAACAAGGACTGAGTATTTGTTTTTGCAGGGCAGAAGGCATTCAGGTTCTCTACAAATCCGTTTCATTAATTCATGCTTACATGTATAGTTATATTTCTATGAGAATAAATAAGATGAAAAGTGGAAGAAGTAGTGTCAGGTATGCCAATGTTTTTAATTCTCCAAGTGTTAGAATTCAAGGTTTGACCAGTGGGGAAAAAAATCACTGTCAAATTCCACACAGTTTTTTATGACGTATTTATGCAGCAAGGTCAAATAAGCAGGGAGGAAAAAAATCTCATCTTCAATTTTCTCTACCCTTAGGTAATAATACATGGAGAACTCATTTACCCTGATTGATCTTTCTGGGCATAGGAGACCTCTGTAGCTTAAATCCCATCTGGACAACATCTTTTTTTTCTTTTTTTTTCTTATAGAATGCTAACAGACCATGGCTCTGGTTCCCCCTCCCCCTCCTGTTCTCTCACTACTCCATCCCCCCTCCTTCTCCCTCCTCCAAAGATCAAATGAAATATGAACTGCTGCTATATTTTCCTGCCCTTCAAAAAACATTTATTAATGGTTTTAGTATAGGGAGATGAGTTAAAGCCTGTTTATTTTCTAACTAGAAGTATTTATTATTATTTTGAATATACATGGCTTACCATTGGCAAGTTGCATTTGTGCATGGGAAAAAATATTTTGACAAATGTGCTAATCACTATGATTTTTTACATATAATTTTAACAGACATACAACTGTTAAAATTGCACAAAGACCTTGGCAAAGTGAAAAGAGAGCAATGCTAAAGCTGGAATAAAGTGAGAAGCATTCACAATCCCTTGGCTTTGGTTTAAAAGAGTTTAAATTTAGGAAGGAAACAGACCATTTTTTAAGAAAATTCATCAATAGACAAGGTTCCCCAGTCTTATGGTCTGTGCCTGGCCCATTTGCTAGTATATCGTGTACCTTAGCAAAATTGCTGAACCTTTTATTCTACGAAAATGAAGGAAAAATTGCTTCCACCTGCCTGTCTAACCTCCAGTGATTTGGAGCCAAATGTTAGAACTTGCTAAAAGCTTGGTGTACGTGGACTACAGGGGCAAACTCCGGAAAATAAATTCAAGTATTATTTATTCTTGTTAAAAGAAAGTAATAACTTCAAAGGCTCATTGTCCAGATGTTAACACCACTAATTACTGCTCACTTAGCAGTGATGAGGGTCTGTCCCTGCTTTACACATGATACACTGCAGGGCTCTAGTGCCTCCTTGTCTGAAAAATGATTTTTGAAATATCTTTCAAAATGGTCTTTAAAATGTGTTAACTCATAAGTATTAATACAGGCAAGATAAAGCATGGTTCTGTTTTCTAATGCAGAAATTTATAGTTCATCGCTAATTAAAAATTTACCTTTGTAAATGAAATGATATGGTAACTGTTTTAAGTAATTCTGACTTGAAAATTGTACATACACACACACACACACACAGAGAGAGAGAGAGAGAGAGAGAGAGAGAGAGAGAGAGAGAGAGAGAGAGAGAGATTATGGCTCCATTGTTACAGTTTAGTCTAGCAATAGTTCTAGAGTCTGCACTCTTACAAAAGCTCTAACCAGTTCTAGAGTTCTGGAGTCTACCTGCACTCTTACATAAGCTCTAGCAGTTCTGGAGTTCTAGTCTGCCTGCATGCTTGCATAAGCTCTAACCAGCTCTGGAGTTCTAGTCTGCCTGCACTCTTGCATAAGCTCTAACCCACTCTGGAGTTCTAGTCTGCCTGCACTCTTGCATAAGCTCTAACCAGTTCTGGATCTCACTTCCAGCATGGGTGTCAAAGAATTTAAGATAGACTTAAATGACTTTACAGGACTCATGAATACGCATTTTCCTTCATTGGGCAATAAAAGATGACAGGGGAGAAATGTTCCAAAGACAAATCAGTAAACTCCCATATACACTCATTCCTGTCTTGAAGCCTCACAGTGTATTTCAGCATCTTAAAGAAGTCTTGTATTTAAAAGCTTAATTTTATTTAGAAGTTTAAGTGTATCTCAACCTCTTCCCCATAAAATACCAATGAGAACATGTTTCTAGGATTGCCTATGAACACAGAACACACTCTCAGAAACTGGATATGAAAAATCTGCCAGATGATAAACACAAGACACAAATAACATTCTCTCTTTGTTGGACACATCCATACTACAACATAGGAAAATATTCTGAGTTCAGTGAGATTTAATACCATGAATCCTTTCTTCAGACATGATTCTACCTGTTATAGGTTTTAACATATATTTCACTCTCTTTTCTCTCCTAGCCTAATATAAAAGTATGGCAAATATAGATTTGATGTAATAAAAAGGACTAGAAGTCATATTGACATAGGAAGTGATTTGGATGCTAGACTTATGAGGTACTCTTACCAGGAATACAAACCTGAGTATTACTTTTCCTTTTGCTCTCTCAAAAATGCTCTGGGCTTTGCTCTTTCTTCTTTATCCAAGCTACTGTCTGATGTGGGAGGGCCTTTTGTATGCTGCAAATATGTGTTGCTCTTATTGGTTGATGAATAAAGCTGTTTTAACCAACAGACAGGCAGAATTTTAGCTAGGTGAGAATTCCAAAGAGGCAGGGAAAAGAAAGACAAAGGAGACATCATGTAGCCACCACAGAAGTAGGACACCTGAGCATTCTCCAGTAAGACACGGCCATGTGGAGATACACATATTAATAATAATGAGTTAATAATTAAACAAGTGCTAGCCAATAAGAAGCCTAAGCCATTGGCTAATCAATTGTAACTGATTTTAAGTCTCAGAGCAGTTACTTCTTAAGCAGCTGTGGGACCCAGTGGGCAGAGAAAAACTGGTCCAGTGAGACCAAAATAGATGTAGAAAATTTCCTTTCTACAACTGTCTACACAGGAAGGCAAATGAAAAGATGTTCTAAACTTTAATGTGAGCCAAAGATGTTTATGACAGATTTGCTGAATGATTTTCCCCCAGGAGGTAAAACTAGACTGAGAGAGGCACATTAGCAAAGCAAGAAAAGGAAAACAATCAGAATTCACTTATGGACGCAGTATAGGGTAAGAGTGAAGGAGACTCACAGCTTAGGTCATCTTGAGTGTGGACAACCAATTGCTCCATCCAGGCATTTCCACAGAACACATGGGGTACTGTTTATGAAGGATACAGACATGGATGGCATGTGGTCTCTATTTTACTTATTTTTCTCCTTACTGTGACCAAACACCTGCCAAAAAAACCAGTTTTTAAAAACAGTTCATTTTGGTTTATAGAAAGATATAATCCATCCAGATGAGCAAGGCATCCCAGCAGAAACAGGAGGGTGGCTGGCTGGTCACATGGACACACTGAAAGTCAGGAAGCAGAGAGTGATGAGGAAGTGGAAACAGATTATAAAACCTCAAGCCTGCCCCCAGTGATCTATTTCATCCATCAAGCTCTGAGATGTTCCACAAATTTCTCAAACAACATCTCCAACTGGGAAGGACGTGCTCAAACACATGACCCTCTGGGAGACAATTCACACTCAAACTCAAATCTCTGAATGAGAGAGAGCATAGAACCAATTGAGACGTCCCCTCCCATAAAGATATGGGAGGGCAGTGGTCAGCCTCACCCTCCCCACTGTGGGATGTGGGCACATGAACCTCCCATGATATTCTTTACACTGGATGTCACCAAGTCTGTTCTAATCCTAAATATTCAGAAATCTAAGGGTCTTGCTACCATTATCATTTATAGTCTAGAAGCGTATTATCTAATTTAAGTATTGAAGACACACATGCTGCTGTGACAGTAAACTGAGAAATATTTTCTCACTTTATAATGTGCACCCGAGTAAATCTAGCACATACTTGGGACAAATTGAAGGGATCTTACCAAGACAGAGCAAATAAAAGCTTTATAGGAAAATAAATCATCATCAAGTTGGAATCAATCTCTGGGATGTTTTCATGGGATAGGTCTTTGATTCTGGGATTGATTATTTTTGTTTGATCATTATTTCAATTTTATTGCTGGTCTGTTTTATAACTCTGTAAGTATAGAAGTTAACTTGTAGAATTTTGTCCAAGAGGAATGAGAATAATTTCTTCCCAATGTAAAAATACACTAAATGCCCTGGTGGACATTAACTAGTTTTCTCTCTAACTCAGCAATGTTGTCTTACTGTTGATGTGAACGTGGTCTTGAATTGATTTTGCTGTACTATTGATGCCCTTATTAGTTACATAGTTAAATAATATCTTGACCTTATCCATGCAATGCTTATAACACAACAGAGTCATGATTCACTAGTATGAAATTATACTTCATCAGAATTATTTTCCACATTACTTTCCCATGGCAGTTTTATATAAAGGAAAGCACATTAGAATGATGAATATCAATGTGAAGAGGAGAGACAAGGTACACTGTCAGCCTTCTTGTCTCAGGAGTGGAAGGAAGGATACCTTTTCTCGGCCAGGAATGCATCCCATCATTCCATAACTTAGTCTCTCGTAGACTGTGGCTAGCTTCATGGACATGAAGTCAGCATGCTTATACAGGGTCATTCACTTTCCAGAAACATCCTGACATTACTACCAATATACTTGAATGTGTCTTTGTAAATGAAGTAAGGTAGAATAATGAAGTGTGTGTTATAGGTTTAGAACCTTGGTTTCTGTTAAACCACATTCTCATCACCACCTGACATCTGCAAGAAAAATATCTGTCTCCTGATTCTCCTCCATTGCCCCATCTACCTGTATCAAGACCCTGGGCAAGGAAGGATACAGGAGGAGTCAGGGTGGGTTTCACATGCCCCACATGCTAAACTCCAAGATAATGCTGTACTTTCATCTTAATGATATCTGCTTTTAGAACAAAATGCACCACAATATTAGTGCATAAGGCAATTTAAAGATCCTATAATAGTTATTGATAGTTACCGTGACCACACAGAACATGATGAGTTTTAGTTAATCAATAGAAGCTGCTAAGAGACTCTCTTTGCATAGAATTTGCAGACACGAGATAAAATAAAACATGTTCATTCTTTCTTTAAGCCCAAATTTATGAAAGTCAGAGTGGGGTGTTCCTTAGTTTTTAATGTTATCAATTTTTATTTCTAAATAAATTTAACAGTGAAATGTTTTAAATATTATTTACTTATGCAAGACTTTCATATGATAAAATTAGCTTTAGATGAAGAAACTTTTGTCTTCAGGCATTACAGTAAATGCACAGAACAAGAACTACTCTGCCTGTCATTTTGCAAGGAAAATGGTAGAACAAATAAGAAACAATAATCCCATATCTCAAAAAGCAAATGGAGATGAGGATGTTATAAAGTGTATCCAGGCGCTAGAGCTTATTGATGCTCCACTGAAAACCCTATCACCATGAATTCCCTTAGTATCATGACGACATAGATGTGTAAGTATTATTGTATATCATACTGTGTTCCTTAATGGCAAGCTCACTTTGAATGCATTGAACCATTAGGTAAAGGCTTCATATGACTTTATGCATCTCCAAGTGCATTTGAGGCATTACAAACCTAGGGTTCACATAGTCCTATCAAGTTCTTGTCCTGTTAGATTCCAAATAAAATATATCAAACTGCCAAGTAAGGCAAAATTCCAATGAAGTTTCTGAACTGCCTACCATGGCTGGCTGGAAACTTGATCATGGTGAACATCATCCTTGATGAGCCCGTCTTGGGGATTTTTTGCACTGAAAGGAAGACTGAAGTTTATCAGGGGTCACCTAGCAGGAGAGATTTTATTAGAGTTTTGAAAATGGTCTGAAGTATTCTGCCATCACCTTTCTAGCCTTGCAGAAAAGAGGACTGCAGATCTCATAGCTAATATTCAAACTGAAATTGGACCACATAGATAGGAGAAATCAACTTGACATCAAAGGTTTTTCCATCCTCCCACACGTGTTCTTCTGACCGCAATCTCAATCCCACAGGTGATTTTTATTTTTAGTTCACTTTCTGGAAGAGGAAAAAATGTTTTTACACATTCACTGCACCACAGCCACGTGTGCTACAGGAACCTGAATATGCAGCTACGATTCATCATGTCAAAAACGTAGACAAGCTCATAAGCAAGACCACGACAAGGAATACTTTGTATGCCCTTAGAAATGTTATGATATGGGCTATTGCTGCCCTTTTGGAAAGCAAAGATCTTTTCAAATCTTTGCATCAATAATATTTTTGGAACACAGTACTTTTCAGAGAATATTTGTAGCTAAAGCAGAGATTGTTATATGAAAATCATCCCAAATAGCGGCCATTAATATAAAAGATAATTATAGATGGTATGTTTTAAAAAATGGGGGGGTCAATTTTATTAACATTGGTTGAAGTAGAAAAACTATGTATCATTATGTAATAGTAGCCCCAGCGTCCATAGAACACCACAATTCCATATAACCTTAAACTACACTACAAAGCCAAGCAAATCAAACACTGTTTGGTAACTTTTCAAACATGCTGCTTAAAAGCTGTGTGATTTTAAATGAGTAAACTTTCAAACACCATTTTTGTCTCTAAGATGATGGCATCTGAATACCACCCTCCACCCAGCTCTAAGAAGCTAAAATAAAATCATATGTGCCTAAATGCTTTACATGATACAGACATGCAAAAATAAGGATGCTTTCTTTTAGAGGCATAAGGTGTTGAAAAAATACTCAAAGCCTTTTTTGATTTGTTCAAGTAGTTTCTATTTACTCATGGGGATTAATTATAGACTTCCTGTCTTCCCAAAAAATGCATGGATTTATTTTGATAGATTTTAAAAGCACGGAAACACAGTAAACTGATCAAAATCCCCCCTCAAAATGATTAAAGGTCTCATTAGATTCACTTGTGTCAAATTCATAGATGTGTGTTTGATACAAATGTTGAGAGAGATAAATTCCTGTGATTGGTGAGAAACAAACAGTATCATCTTTTTTAAAGACACCAGAGTATGCAGTTCTATCAATGGTTTATTTTTATTTTAATTAGAAAGAAAATTATTTTACATGTCAATCCCAGGTTCCTTTTCCTCCCCTCCTCCTCTACCCCCCCAACTAACACCCTACCTATTCCATACCCTTTCTGCTCCCAAGGGAGGGTGAGGCCTTCTGTAGGGGTCTTCAATGTCTGTCTTATTCTTTGGGATGGGGCCTAGGCCAACCCCCTTGTGTCTAGGCTCAGGGATTATCAATCCATGTGGGATGGGCTCCCAAAGTCCATTCCTATGCTAGGGATAAGTACTGATCCACTACAAGAGGTCCCACAGATTTCCAAGGCCTCCTCACTGACACCCACATTCAGGTGGTCTGGATCAGCCCCATGCTGATTTCCCAGCTATCAGTCTGGGGACCAAAAGCTCTCCCTTGTTCAGGTCATCTGTTTCTTTGGGTTTCATCAGCCTAGTATGGACCCCTTTGCTCATCAGTCCTCCTTCTCTGCAACTGGATTCCAGTTCAGTTCAAGGTTTAGCTGTGGGTGTCTGCTTCTACTTCCACCAGCTGCTGGATGAAGGCTATACAATGGCATATGAATTAGTCATCAATCTCATTATCAGGAGAGGGCATTTAAAGTAGCCTCTCCTCTGTTGCTTAGATTATCAGTGTTTTAAAACCATATTATACTGCATTCAGCATCAAAAGCATTACCTCTGTATTTCACATATCTTCCTGCCAGGGAAAAGGCAATAGTAAGAACAGTCCAAACAAATGGCTACCATCATTGATTATTTATGTCCCTAGTTACATGCATTATATCAATTAATCCTTGCAACAATGCTCTGATGTTTGGGGTGTGATTATTTCCACTGTCTGTATTAGTGGCAGAACTAAGGCACAGAAAAGCTAAGTAGTCAACCCAAGATCTCAGAAGAGGTGTCTACCCCTGTTCATACAGATCTTGCCTGAAAAGTTTAAACCTTGGAAAATCCACTTAGCTTTTGCCACACACACACTACTTGGACAGCATGCAAGGACAAGTGTCCATGAAATGGCTTTCACTATTGCTATTATCTGGACAGCTATCGGTTTTCCTGAACGATGCTGAGCAATTCAATTATACAATTGTTTTGATGGACATATGTGAAGATAGACATTTTTTAAAGCTCATCTGTTACAAATAGAGCAACTAAGGTTCCCAAAAGGCAACTCATTTGTTCAAAATCACAGACTAGGTATCAAACACAGCTTAGCTGAGATTTAGTGTGACTCTGTAAGAACCCTACATGATACACCTCTTCAAGGATGGCATGTCATGGTGCTAAATATGCATTATCCATTTTATATGGACATCGTAATGGTCTCCATGTCTCCTGATTCTCAGTTACTCCATCTTTGTAGCTCTATCTAATGAGATTTCAGACACTCCCTTCCTCACATCTGATTTTACAAAGTTACAACACAGATGTCCAGAAACCAAACTATGGTGCTACTCAAGTGACCTATTGAAGTCATCCAAATGAATTCAACTGACAGACATCACTTTTAGTGCCACAAAAGTCTCCCTCAGGCAGAGGCAGGTGGATCTCTGTGAGTTCAAGGCCAGCTTGGTCTACAGAGTGAGTGCTAGGATAGGCTCCAAAGCTATACAGAGAAACCCTGTCTTGAAAAACCAAAAAAAAAAAAATAGTCTCCCTCTGTGTGTATATATACATATATGTACATATGCAAGTGTTCGGACTGAAATATAAAAATGTCTTTACTTGTGAACTAATTTCACACATTGTCACACAATGTTATTATTTACTACATAACCAGTTGTCTCTTAAGAGAGAAATTAGAACAATTATTATTAAGATGCCAGTTAAAGGACGTTGCTCATGAAGATAAATGCATTTTTTTCCATTCTTGAAATGTTCTGTCAAAATCAAAAAGAAACACTTAGAAATAGACTTACAATCCTATGTGAATGTTGTCTATTAGGTTGGGAAATCAGGAAGGTAGAATCTTATATTTGTATGCTTTTACACTGTGCAGCTAGCTGCTACAACAATGACTAAAAGGGGCAGAACCCTTGTCAACCTGATTCTATGGAAAAACAATCCTCTTATCAGTGTGTCTTGTGTATAGAGTGATAATCCTCCCCTATAAGTAGTGAATTTCTAAGTAGGAGGCTCTGGAAAGGGGAAATGGTAGGCATATATCTATATTCCCCAAAACAGTTTATTCTTTTTTTTTACTTTTGAGACTTGGCTTAGTCAGGGTTAATATTGCTATGAAGAAACACTATGACGAAAGCAACTTGGGGAGGAAATGGTTTACACTTCCATATCATTTTTTATCATCAAAGAAGGACAGGAACTCAAACAGGGCAGGAACCTGGAGGCAGGAGCAGATGCAGAGGCCATGGAGGGGTACTGCTTACTGGATTTCTCTTCATGACTTGCTCAGCCTGCTTTCTTATAGAACCCAGGACCCAGGGATGGCACCACCCTCAATGGACTAGGTCCTCATATCAACCACTGATTAAGAAATGTCATATCTTTTTTATTCTTTAATTACTACTCATATTTCCATATCCATCCCCCCATTCCCTCACCCATCCATCCTCCCATGTTCCCAACCAAGCCCCCAACTCACCCCCAACTCCTCTCCAGGGATAGTCAGGCCCCCCACCAAGGACCTTCAAAGTCTGTCAAATCATTTGGGGGAGGGCATAGGCCCTCCTTGCTGTATCCGGGCTACCATAGTATCCCTCCATAGGGAATGGGCTCCCAAAGTCAATTGTGCTCTAGAGATAAAGATGGCTCCATTGTTAGAGGTCCCATAGACTCTCTTGGCCTCCTAGCTGGTACCCACATTCAGAGGGTTTGGTTTGGTCCAATGCTGTTTCCCCAGCTTTATGACAAGGGTCTCCATGCTATCCATAGGTCAGATCCACTGTTTCTGCAGGTCTCTCCAGCCCTGTCTTGACTCCTTTGCTCATCCCTTCTCCCTCTCCACAACTGCATTCCAGTAGTGTGGTTCAGTGCCTAGCTGTGGTGTCTGTTTCTGCTTCAAACAGCAAAAGGATGAAGGCTCTCCTTCTCTACTTCCCTCGGGTTCCCATATGTTCAATGATGTTCATAGCAGCAGTATTTATAATAGCTAGAACCTGGAAGCAACCTAGATGCCCCTCAACTGAGGAATGGATAGAGAAAATGTGGTACATTTACACAATAGAGTACTACTCAGCAGAAAAAAAAAAGCAATGGAAACTTGAAATTCCAAGGCAAATGGATGAAACTAGAAGAAACCATCCTCAGTGAGGTAACCCAATCACAAAAAGATAAACATGGTATGTACTCACTCATTTTTGATTTTTAGACATAGAGCAAAGGATCATTAGTCTACAATCTACACTACCAGAGGAGCTAGGAAACAAGGAGGACCCCAAGAGAAGATTGCATAGTCCCTCAATGAAGGGGATGGTGACAAGAACCCATGACCAAAGTGGGAAATGTCATATCTTATGAAGACATTTATTCAATTGAAGCTCCTTTATCTCCAATGACTCTAGAATGTATCAAGTTGTCATAAAACTAGCCAGTATAAGATTATGCTATAACGGCATCATTTTCCCCATTTACCCTTCCTTGTTCTCTATCAAATTTATGGCTTCTTTTTTTTCAGTTGATGTTAAACACACATGTGCATGCAAGTGTGTGTGCGTGCGTGCATGCGTGCATGCGTGCCTGCGTGCATGTGTGCATGATGTGTGTGTGTGTGTGTGTGTGTGTGTGTGTGTGTGTGTGTGTGTGTGGCCTGAATGCTTTCTCCTTAAGTACTGACTTTTACAGTTATGAGAAGGTGCCATGCAAGCTTCCAAAGGAGGGAAGCAATAGGGGAACTTACCTTTGGCAGCAGCTAACAGCTCTGTTATTGGACACAAGCTGTCTTTTAAAGGCAGCAGATTCTACATGCCCTCAGTAAACAAGTAGAGAAAGCAAAGACCAGATCACTGGAAGAAGCTGATTCATCTCAACAGCAAGAATCTAGGAAGCTAAGTTAAGCAAACATATTCACCATGGTGGAAAGATTGTTTTTGTCTTAGAGCCTGACAGTATCTGTTGGCAAAATATGACAGTAACTTGCTGTTTTCATTTTTCTGTGGCTCCGTCTATCCGAGCCTGAAATTGTCACTTTCTTTGGCTAACTGCTAAATCACAAGCAATAAAGGAGCTGGTTATTGTTTTAATTGTGCTAACAAGCGAAGGCGTATGAGGAAAAAACTCATGTTTCACTCCACTTGCCTTCCATTTGTGGACCTGCCATTCTGATTTATTTGAGACTTATGCCACTCCAGCCTCTGAGCTAAATTATATAGTCAGTTTTCAGCTTCAACAAATCCTCTCCGGGTCCTGCTGTGTTTCTTTAATGGCAAGGACTGGTGCCTTCCATCTGTAAGGGAAGCATGCTTTGCATGTGAACTACCACAGGGCAGAAAGACAACTAGCAGGAAGGAGCTGCTGTTCAATAATTCCTTCCCTTCTGATGTATGCTTGTTTTTATTTCTTGTAAACACTTAGGAGTGGAAATCAGAAAATGATTTAGAAAGAAATGTATTTTTTTAACTATGGAATTGGAAGAGTGAATATTTGTTCTGTATGCAAATATTTGAGAACAGAATGTCATTGCTTCATGAACAAATTCGGCAACAGGCTCTAAGATCTGGTTTGATCACCTTGGGTATAACTGATTGGGAAACCGTAGGTTTCTTTGCCCTTTTGTTTTATGTCCATTTAACCTGATAGAGACACAAGTTCATCCTAGCTATAGGACAGTCCGCTGGGAGTACATAACAATTTCAAATGTATCTCAAATTAAAATAGGGGAAGGAGTCAAAACTCCCACAGGGGGTGGAGAACTGAATTATTATCCTTTATATTGGCCTAAAAGTAGAATTATATTCTCCTTATACTCTATTTTCCCAAAATTTGATTTAATCTTCCTTCCACCGGGCAGAGTAACAAAAACAATAATAACTCACAGCCACCTACAGATGGAATCGTCTTTGCAAATGTCTGCTAGGAACAAGAGAGACCAACCTGGAGTTCACACTAAAGACCCAGAGCACAGAAAACATAAATCTTACAGATGTTCCATGTGAGAATGGATACTTCCTTACCAGCAGCAATTTCATTTTGCTTGGAGTTTATGAGATTTAAATGAAATTAAAACTACTGGAAAGGCAGTTTTTACAATAGTATATTCAAGCTACATTCTTCTCATAAAAGAAAAGATCTCTTCTTCTTCTTCTTCTTCTTCTTCTTCTTCTTCTTCTTCTTCTTCTTCTTCTTCTTCCTCTTCCTCTTCTTCTTCTTCCTAAATGATAGTGAGTCTTCAGTTACCATATTCTTGTTAAGAAGAGAAGAAAGAAATCCATGCCCAAATTTTGTGACAGACATTTGAAATGTCACTTCACCCAGATCTGAAAATGCCATCTTCCAAACCTATGAAGAGGCTACACTAGGAACATAAAGCAGCACTTCCTTGTTAATGTCTCTACTGTATATTTTCATTTGAAAATCTATTTTCATTAAAGAGTTGTCATCAAAGGAATTCTATTGGTTCAAATGTAATCAGTTCTTTTCAGCATTCACAGACCAATCTAAAATATAGAACCAATTTCTAACAGCATCCCACTAAGGACTAACCAGAGAACCAAACAAAATCCTGATTGTAAAATATCCACAATCTCATTAATAATATTTGTCCCTATACCCAAAGATATGTATCGTCCTCAACCCTCATCAAAGAAACGTCTCTTTGTAACAGAGACCATTATAGAAAACTACCAACCAATCAAAATGGACTGTGAGAGCCCAGTTCCAACTGACACATCAGCACCACAATTCCAGAATCTAAAGCTTGGGGATCATTGTGGAAGGGGGTGGAAAGACTGTGAGAACCAGAGGGTCAGAGAGTTTGCTGGAGTTTAGGTCTCCTGGAAACATCAGAGAAGCTATACCCTGAAGTCTCACCAATATGACCTCCTAAACAGCAATTAACAACAATAAAGGAAAAAGAGATCAAGAATATGAAAAAGAGCAAGGGAGGAGGTCACATGGGAGGGTTTCTGGGAGGAAAGAAAAAGGAAATGATAATACCAGAATTTCAAAAAATAAAAGTATAAAAAGTAATATAATATTAATTCAATGTATACTTCCATCATTGGAAGGAGATGTATATGATCCCCTGAGCAACTACCAAACAATAAAGAGAAGTTGTAAGGTTAAAATATCACCAGATAAATCAAAATTATAAACTGCATATTCATCTGTAAACTCTAATAAGGTTAAAGAAAAGCCTCCTAGGAAAGCAGAAATAATATCAATAATGAAACAGAAGTACAATGGACGGCCAAAACTTAACTCTTAAAAGCACATTTAGAAGACGGTTATTGCCAAATATTATACAAATATTCAAGACTTGTTTATATATAGTCTATAAGAGATGACTCAGAAATAAGTGAAGAATAAACACAAAAAGAACAGAAGAAAGCGTATCATACAAACAAGGAATATAAAATAGCTGTGACCAGATCAGTTTCAAGGGTAATAGACTTTCAGATAAGTACTACTAGATAAAGAGCAAAATCTCAGTTATACAAGAGTAAATACATAATAAATATGTAAAGAACTATATATACATATGTATATACCCTATAATATGACTTTAAATGCTACCATAAAGCACCTTGCTCCCAGTCACAATTGAATTTCGAAAACAATATCACAACAATTTGTATCTAGATTTTCCATATGTTTTATTTTCTTATTTAAATTTATTTTGGAATTTCACAAGTGAGTAATATCATTTCTATTCTTCCTTCTATCCTTCTGACTCCTCATATGTCCCTCCCCTCCTTTTCAAGTTTATCACTTTTTCTTTATTATTGCTATATGTATATACATATATCCATGTATTGATAAATGCATAACAAACAATTGAGTTCATTTATTGTTGTTAATATATGCATGTATTTAAAACTTACCACTTAGGATTAGATAGTTTGTCAGGGAGCTTGTCCTGAAGAACACTGATTATCCCTCTCAGCAGACAGTGATCTTCATCTAGAGGTAGAACCTTGTGAGATTTCCCCAATCAATGTTGGCATGTCAACCGGTGCTGTCATTAGGCAGAAGTTGTTTAAGGCAACATATTATTAAGATTTAATGGGCAGAGCTTTCTTGTTGTGTCTAGAAGATACTATCTAGTTTCAGGGGTCCAATGAATCTCAGAATTTTTCTTGCCCCTTTTTTGTGAGTTTCTCCAAGCCTTAGATATTGGGGTTACAGTGCAGATGTGTTATTTGTGCCTGGGTCTGGCATAGTCACTTATTTTATGAATTTTGATCTGTTGTGGATTTCTGTAATCATCTCCATCTATTAAGAAGGAAGCTTATCTATCAGCATAAGGATGAGCATTTAAAATAAAATTAGTAACAATATTGGATTATGAAATGACAGTAATAGATCCTCCTCTATGGTCTGTGATCTCTCCAGCCACAGGTAGTTGGCTAGGTTTGTAGTACATGGCATGAATTACCTGCTATTGAGTGGCCCTTGGGTCTAATTAGACAGCTGTTGTTTACCCCCAAGACAAAAGTGTCATTATTGTTCCATTGGGATATCTTATCAGTCCATGCATTGCTGTGGTTCATAGACTTTACAGCTTGGTAGAACTATTTATTGCTCTCTTGGCAGCTTGCATAATGCCTTCGGGTACATTGAGGGCTAGTCTTTAAGGAGTAGGCTTATGTATCAGTTCCAACTTGATTCCTCCAAATCCCAGGGTATCCAATGTGGGTAGTATCTTCAACAAAAGGGGGCTTATTTCTTAAATCTACATACTAGGGACTCATATCCAAATTGCCCCATATTTCTCTCCCACATCATTTACTGTACACCTTGGCAATTCATTTTGTATGTAGTACAATGATTTTTCAGTCCTTTACTTACTTTTATATTAAAAATAATTCATGTGATTGTGTCTACACTGCTTAGTTTTCTTGCTTTTTTTTCAAAATTCTTTCTAATGTTCACTTAGGAAACATTAACCTAATCTACAGATCTTTTTGAGAACACATTACAGAGTACAATAGTGCTGTGTCTGAACATTGGGATCTCCACTCCAGATATTCACATATTGGAACCTAGTGCTCAACAAGTTCATATTAAGATACAGTGTCCTTGGAAGTTGATTAGGTCATGAGGAATTGATCCCCATGAATTGTCAGCAGGAGTGCTGCCTGGAATAGAGATAGCACTCTAAGCTGTCAGTCCCCTCAGCAGCCTGAAGAGTAGATATCAGAAACTTCTATTTAAGTAAATATCAAGGATTTGCAGCAAAAAAAAATTATTGTCAAGAGATTTAAGTATGTAATGGGAATTGGGTGTAACAAAAAGAGAGGCACTCAGGTCAATGATAAGACATACTCACGTGTGGATGTGTGCTCTGTAAGACAAAGAGTTGTGCTTAAATATTTTCACAAAAATGTGTGTTTTGGTAGATTCTGAAGTTATGTCTCAAAGCCTTGCTTAGAATCACTTGGTAGGGCATCCCCTGGGGGCACAGGATAGGACTATAGTCGGTGAGGAAAATATCCAGATCACAAGGTTTGCATGGGAAGGAAAGATGTTTTTTACTGTGAGTGAAAGTTTGTAGTCTTGTTTGTGAGGTTCCCAGAAAATTGAAGCTTTACCTCTGAGACAGGAATAAAGCCATTCCCAAAGATCATATTCACTTAGGCCTGTAGCACTACTATACTTACATTCTTGCCTGAAAATATCTCCATAAAAAAAGAATCCTGCTGTGTAGGCAACTTTCACAGCAAATGGTAATTATGCAAGAACTCTTGACTCTCAGCTGACAAGAGATGTCAACCAGACTTCAGGATTAATGGACTTTTTCCCATGTTCCCTTATTTTTCTTTATCTTTCTAACCTAAGGTTGGCAAGCAAGAGGAATAGCCGAGAAGCATAGGACTCTACATGATTTGAGCTAAATACCTACCCTTCTTTAATAACACCTCTGGCAGTCTGAGATTCTTACGTGCATACACTATGCACACACCACCCACTGTGACCAATGCACCTAGAAACTTGTTAGCAACCTAGGAACACCATGCCCCATGCATCAAACCACAAAAAAACACCCTGTTTGGAACAATAGAATATTTCTCCTTTCCTAACGAATACTGAACTTGGACAGTTTCTATTCAAACTTATTCCAAGTGTATTTTATCACAAGGGGAAAAGGACCAATCTGTGCTAGGCAGGCTTTGGATACAATCCTATAAAACTGTGCCCCCATGTGAATCTTTAAGCAGCACCATGGTTAAAATCTTGGTATGAGCCATGAACAACAGTTTCTCTGTCAAAACAGAGGACCACCCAAGCCACATCCTCCTCTTGGACTCCACAAATGAAGCCCAAGCAATGAGAGTCGTTGAGTGTTTGCACTCCATGGACCTTGCAATATGTTGTGGCCTGTTCTATGACTTTGCTTTATATAATGTGTCCACAATATGTGGGCTTTTATCTAATTTTTAATTAGAGGCTAAGAACCTGGAAACATTCCATCTAGACCTAGTAGTGTTTACTTTGGAAAACTGGCTTGGGGGAGCCTGGTTGTCCCTACTAGCATCTTTGGTACAGAGGACAACCCTCACCATACAGTCTGTGGGAACCTCACTCTTGGCCTTCCTATCCTCCACAACTGTGAGCAATGAATGGTTGTTATGAATCACCCAATCTAAATCATTTTCTTTCTTTATCACAGCAGATTTCTAAGCAAATATCCTCAACATTAAGATCTTTGTGGTAGGGAAACAGAATTTCTCCTTGAACAATGTATTGAACTTTCTAATATCAAATATTCTATAGTGAGAATTAAATTCTGTGTTCTGTGCAAATTAAAGCACCCCTGAGGGGGAAGGGGATAGGGAGTTAGGAGAAAGAGAAGGGGAGAAGAGAAGGAGTAAAGAGGGCATGAAGGAGCAGGAAGATCTAGTCAGAGAAAGAATAGAGGAGAGCAAGAAAAGAGAAACCATAATAGAGGAAACCATTATAGGCTTAAAGAGAATTATGGCACTAGGGAAATGTCCAGAGATACAAGGTTGACCCCAACTAACAATCTAAGCAATAGTCAAGAGGCTACCTTAAATGCCATTCTCTGATAATGAGATTGATGACTACCTTATATGCCATCCTAGAGCTAATAGAAGCAGAAACAGACACCCACAGCTGATAGAAGCAGAAGCAGACACCCACAGCTAAACACTGAGCTGACCTCAGGAATCTAGTTGCAGAGAGGGAAGAGCAATGAGCAAAGGGGTCAAGACTAGGCTGGAGAAACCCACAGAAAGAGCTGACCTGAACAAGGGGTTACTCATGGACCCCAAATTGATAGCTCAGAAACCAGCATAAGACTGTTACAGACCCCCTGAGTAGTCAGTTTGGAGGTCTGTACAATCTATGGTGCCACTGGTAGTGGATCAGTATTTACTCCTAGTACACAAACGGACTTTGGGAGCCCTCTCCACATAGAGGGATACTGGGGAGGGTTTAGGCCCTGCTCCAAATGATATGACAGACTTTGGAGATCCTACATGGAAGGCCTCACCCTCTCTGGGAACAGAAAGGGGTTGGGATAGGGGGTTGATAGGGGGCAAGAGAGGAGAGGAGGGAGAGGGAACTGGGATTGACATGTAAAAGAAGCTTGTTTCTAATTTAAATAAAATAATAATAAAGCACCCATGAACACTCCCCTCACCAAAGCTCAGTTTTGCAATTTCAGAAATTTTAAACAGAATTTATAGCATTATCTTTTCATCATCTTTCGTCTAAAAGCAGAGAATTCAATGACAGAGCTGAGTGATCAAATCATAAAAATAATTATGCAAAATGGCATGAATTATTCTCACTATCTAGTTGGGCTAAAAACTCAGAAACAAAATGATGGCAATGAAGAAAAAATACACTATAAGTTTTTCAGAACTACAGCTAAGCCTTTTTTCTTATCTCTTCAGTAATGGACCAAGACAGAGACCACTTAAGAAAAGCATAAAGATGGACTAAAAACAGAACCACACCCAGTTAGCTGAAGTTGGATTATGTTATTAAACCTTGTGGTTAGATTTTTTTCTTCTATAAAGTAGAAGTGAGAACATTATGTTCTTGATAAAGTTGCTACCTAATTAAAATGAGTTTTCAAATATAATCTGCTCATAATCATATTTGGACACATGGAAAACATTCCAACAACTGTAAGTTATGCTTTTATGAGTCTCTAATCCAAACCAACAGCATTGATACTGAGAAACGCACGGTCTTGCCTTCCATCCTGCCCACTCTCCTGCCCATGTTTATGAAGATAAACATGCTTGAGAAAGAACATGTTAATAAAAACATCTGGGGCTATTGTTTTGGTTGGTGCTGGGAGTTGAAAAGGGCATTATGTAAACTAACCACACATTCGAGTCACAAAATTTTAATCTTGAGTTTTTGAGAGTTTAATTGCCTCAAGCCATTTCAATAATGTGTTTGCATCTATACCTTAAAATTAGAACGCACCTGTGCAAAACACCATAGAAAATGATTTATCTCTATTGAGTCTAACTCTCATAATAATCATGTAAATAAACTAGATATTAAATATGAAAAAGCCAATGGTTAATATTGATTGACAACTTGACACATCTAGAAATACCTAGGTTCTGGGCCTCAAGACTTTCTTGAGAGAAGCTATTTAGAATATTCATGCCTGTGAGGTAGCTTCTGGTTTGGCTGATTTAGATGAGAAGACGTGCACTAAATATGAGAAGTGCCATTGTCTAGGCTGAGACCCTGGACTTCATCAAAAGGAGAAAGCAAGTCAAGCAATAGCCTCAATCACACTCCCTGACAGCATTAGGTTCCTGCTAACTCATCTTCAGTGCCATGATGGACAGTATTCCCTGAAACTTCGAGCCAAAGTAATCCTTTCCTTCCTTAAATTGTTTTTGCCAGGTATTTTTATAGCAAAGAGACAAGTAATTAGTACCTAATTCATTCCTATGATTTCAGATGCTACATATCTCCCAATTACACCCATTTCTGTCTTATAAACTAAATGCAACTTCCCTTAGAAAATATAGTCTTTCTTATCAGTGTCATCTTTTCCATTAGCCAAGACAGAGCTTAAGAGAATAAAACCAGCAACCCTCTCTCGTCCTCGATGTAATCCAGCAATACAGCTATATCATTCATCCTTTATAACATAACAAAACTCTAGTCTTCTTCACCTGTACTTCCAACAGACAACTCTATGTTCCTCTCTCTCTTACCTCAACAACTACAACAGCTATCTGATCTCCCTGAGTCCCTGCTTTCCCTTACTGCATATCCTCCATTCAAAAGCCCAGTCATCAATAACTGTACTTCTAATAGTAGTCTCCTTCCTTTTGAACATGATTCAGTGGTAAGTATAATAATTACTTAATAATGTCAAAATATCACGTTGCACCCCATAAATATGTCTCATTATCTATTAATTTCAAGAATATAAAAGAACTTTTACAGTTACAAGAAAGGGTTATGTAGATTAACAAGTTTTTAATAATGATGAGAATAATTCACTTTTACGAGAACATTGACAAATTAACTTAATAATAGAAATGGTGTTTCCTTTCTAGCCATGCTGTGGCTTTAAGAATGTAGTTCTGTGTGGTCTGTGAGGAACAGACAACCCATGTTGGCTAATTTAGTGGTTTTTACCAACTTTTTAATGCAATAAACTCCCAGGTTTTTGGGGTGACAGGCATATCCATGAATGGTTATACAGAGATGGCATTGATTGTGTAAAAACATGCAATTGTTGAATTAACTAATAATAGAATACAAAGAGCAATTTTAAAATGCATATGAGATAATAGAGGACACCTAAACTAGTTTACAGACTGGAGTTGACAATATCCTTTAGACAAAGAAGGCATCCAATTGAGCACTAACAGTTTTGGGGGGGGGGTTGTTTGTTTAAGTTTACAAGAACAGCCAAAGAAAGATGGGCAAGTTTGAAAGCATGGAAGGAAAATAGTTTAGAAGGTTTGGAGAATTCTAAGGAAAAATTGGTGTCATAGAACAAAGAGCGCTTATAAAAGAATTAGAGTTGAGCTGGGTGAGTAGTAGCAAACTACAATGATGAGTTGAAAGTCAATGCTTAAGCTGATAAGCAGTAATAGTATGTAAAGCGTAATGATCCTCTCATTGGTCCTTCCCCCTAATGTGACTGCATCTTTCTGTTCCTAAGTTAAAAGAAGTATCCACTGACAAGTCATAGACTGTGTGTATAATTATGGAAGAGCACTAAAGTGTCTAGATACAGAAGAATTGTCTCTATGTTAGGAAAGAATCTAAAGTTAGTTATTAAAACATTTTGCACTGTTACCTCTGGTTTGGAATAAAGTTTACAGAATTTTCTTGGTTGAAAAACTTGGCTAAAATTTGTCTTTTTCGGGGAAAGTGTCTTAAAAGAAAGAGAGAGGGCAAGAGGGTAGAGAAAAATGAGAATGTGCTCTCCTGCTTTGTCTTTTCAAGTGTAAAAACAGAGCATTACTTTCCTTCAGGTTGATTGCTGCTTTGGGGGGGACCTTCTTCCTCATAGTACTTGTCACTAGCTTGCTACTGGAAACAGGTGTCAGAGCGGCTGACATGGTAAAGAGCAGCTACATGACAGAGGAAATGACACGCGGATCATATTTCTGAGAGACAAAGAGATGGAGAAGCATGTTCTCCTCCAGTGCACAAAAGGCAAAGATAAGTGCCCATGCGATGAGGAAGCAATTGAGATGGAGAATTCATCTTCAGGGAGAACAGGGAAGAAAAGGGCATATCCATCTTCACACAATGGCAGCTTCTGCAAAGAAATGACAGAGCACAAGTGTTCTACGAAGCCAAGTATGATTAATAGTGAGACTAGGGGCCTGGAAGCTCTAAGCCCATCTCAAAGACAGACCTTTTCCATTTCCTTTGAGTCTGTGGGTTGTGCACATGTGTTTAACAGGTTCAGTCAGGAGCTTGATGCATTTTGTACCATTTAGTTCAGAGCATTTTAACTCAGGAGTCGTTAGTGCTGGGTCTAATAATCCATCTTAATAAAGCATCAGCCAACTAATGTGTGTGAAGAGAGCACTCTCGGTGAACC
Source organism: Cricetulus griseus (assembly GCF_003668045.3). Classification (NCBI taxonomy): domain Eukaryota; kingdom Metazoa; phylum Chordata; class Mammalia; order Rodentia; family Cricetidae; genus Cricetulus; species Cricetulus griseus. The sequence goes on along the minus strand of NW_023276807.1, from coordinate 16,875,375 downwards.
GTCCTCAGAAGCCTTGTCACTGAAAACCCTGCAAGACTGGCCTGAATAATGCATAACACATGTCACCAATCCTCAGAATGAAGCCACTGTTTTCTCTTCCAGAATTTAACACAGAATCTCACTTAATCAATTTCATAAAAAATAACAAAATAAAAAAGTTCTTGACATACAGTGAAATCAAAATGAGTATTCATCAAAAGGCTTTCTATTGTTGCTGCTATTATTAGTGTTATTGTTATTGATAATGATGGTGGTGGTAGTGCTGGTGGTGGTGGTGACGATGCTTTGGGGAGTGAACTCAGGTACCACCAGTTCATCACCAACAACCACTCTGCCCCTAGTTATGTTCTCAACGATTTTTCTGTTGTTTAAATTAACAAGCAAAGTAATAGGATTGACTGCAGCATCTTCCTACCTTTCCATTTTAAATCAGAGTCTCGCTAAGCTACCTTGGCTAACCTTGAACTCATTGTATCCCAAGCAAGCATTGAACCTGTGATCCTCCCAAGTAGCTGAGATTATACCTCTACACCACAAGGCCCAGCCCTTGATTGATTTCTTACTATGCTACTGTACTAACATTCTAGCTTGTTTGTTTTTGTTTGTTTTGTTGTGTTGTGGTTTTTTTTGAGACAATGTTTCTCTGTAGGTTGGAGCCTGTCCTGGAACTCATTCTGTTGATCAGGCTGACTTTGAACTCACAGAGATCTGTCTGCCTCTGCCTCCTGAGTGCTGGGATTAAAGGCCTGTGCTACCACTGCCCACTATTTAACATCTTTATCACTAATTTTGATGGTATTCCAGAAAGAGGTAATTACAGTAATATAAAAAGGTAATAGCACAGGACTTTAAATCACATTAAACTCATCTTAGAAAATGTTAGAGCAAGATTCACAGACTGGTCACATACATGTACTTCTAATGGAAATTGCAGATTTCTTTAACAGGAAAAAATCATTTATTCCATAAAAAGAAGCACTTCTCCTTTAAACTATCCATTAAAATACAGAAAATATAGAGTAATAGTAGTAATTTCATATTTCAAAGAAGTAATGTGAGGTTATATAACTCAATTGGTAGAGTGTTTGCAATGCAAAGACAAGCTAAAACAGCACATGCCTAGATTCTTAGCACTTGGGAGCTTGAGGCAGCAAGATCAGAATATCTAGGTCATCCTCAGCTACATAGGGAGTTTGAGATTTGTAACCGGACTTGGATAGAGACTCTGTATCAAAAAAGAAAAGAAAGGCAATAGTAATGTGAAGTAATTTTCAACTTTTGATTATTTTAATGTATTTATTTAACTATCAAAACAATTTATTGAGATAAAGAATTGTTTATTAGTTCCATTTTCAGGTGAGAAAACAAAGATACAAAAAAAGACTGATTACATTTATCAAACTTGCATAAATAAAAAATTTTGAAAGCTGATTTTAATCTTGTTTAACCCCACAGGAAAGCAATCAGCTACTAAAAAACAGTAATTACATTTTGAAATTCTGCTCAGACTCAATACAGTCTCTTCAAAAATATGATGCAGCTATCATCATCCCCATGGTACAAAATGCATGCCTTTCAAAAGTAATACATTTGTATACATGCTCCTTCACGTGTTGATAATAAAAGTAAGTTCAGGCACATACTTGTATGGGATTGAACTAACATTCAATTTGTTTAAGAGCCAAATTAATCTGGTGATGAAACTGGAATACTAGGATTTCCTGCTCTTCTCTCCAGTTACCTCCAAATTCGTTTATATAATTTCACTTCTTTTGATTCATTTGCATATGTCTGCCCTTAAGTCTGCATTATATTTCTTTTCAATGCTCAGGAACTAAGTATATTTGCATGCATGCAATATTTGTGCATAGGTAGTGGAAGTGAGTGTAATGTTCTCAGGTTAGATTAATTGCCTCAATCTTTTATCATTATTAACCTCCCTAAAATTCTAATCTTTAGTTAAAACCACTTACCTACATGGCAAAATCAATTGTTGTTAAACAGCACATCAAATGGTGATTTCCTTACCCGTGGCCACAAACATGAGTTAGGAACATTTTTTTAACTAAGGTTAAATACATACAGTGTTATCTTTCAGTTAATACACAATTTTTGAGTTTTAAAATATAATTAGAATCTTTATCAGCTAACAAACTAAAGCATTCCATCCAATACAATTGATAGACCATGCCAGTCGCCCATGCTCAGGACTAAGGAAAGCAAGAATCCTCATTGTTTCTTCTCTTTCTTGCAAATACAGCAGCTAAGATGATGAACTGCCTTAAAATTTGTAGGAAATTGCTTCTCTTCCAGCTCTTCCTGTTGCTTATTTTTTTAATTCCCAATGTTTTGTCAGATGTAAGGAATAGAACCCCACACAAACTAGCTTAAAACAAAAACAAACAAAAATAACTGTCTCACATTAATAAGTCTAAAGGGAAAGACATGTCTGAAGCTGCTCTGCTCCCTCTGTTTTCCTTCTGCTTTCTCTGTAGCTTCACTCTGAAGATGTTTGTCTAAGCAGCCAGAGATGAAGGCTGTCAGCACTCCAAATAGATGGTCTTCATAGCATGTGCTCCAGGGCAAAGAAACCCCCTCCTTCTACATCCATTTATCAAATCCCATAAAAAGCCACCCACTGAACCTTGCTATGGATGAACAGATAAGATTGGCTATCCTGGGTTGGTTCTCACTAGCTGAAAAGTTGAAGGAAAAAAAGCTCATTCCACCTACCTGTGGATATAGCAGTGATTTTGATGGGTGACTATACAGAGAAAGCAAGAAGCCACAAAGAAATGGGAACACTGCCCTAAAATGAAGCAATGAGGAGCAGTCTGTCATGACAAGTCCATTTCTTCAAAACAAAATTTTGATTTTAATTAAATTTGCATTTTCAGACTGGATTATTTAGAAGTAAAATAAATTGTTTATAATAATAAACTTGTCTTGATTAGTATTTATAATGTTTAAGTTCACAGGTACATAACATTCTAAATTTCATAGATATCTTCATATTCAGGGCTAGGCAAACAGATCTGTGGGTAAAATGTTTGTCATCCAAATCTGAGGGTTTTAATTTGATTCCCCAGCACCCATGTAAAACACCAGGCACATCAGCATGTGTCCATAATTTCGGAGTTGGGAAAGCCAAGAAAGGAGCTTGCTAGCCAGTCTAGGCAATCAATGAGCTCTGGGTTTGCCAAGAGACCCTGTCTCAAAAAATAAGGTGGAGAATCAACTAAAGAAAACACATGATGTCAACCTCTGGCCTCCCCCATACCTGTACATACAAGTACACATACACACTCATACAAATAAAGCAACTTCAAATGTCCAGGCAGAACTTTTCACTTGTTCTAACTCTCACATCGCTTGGCAGTTCTGTACATGACAAAAATCAAACCAACTCTGATTGCAATAATTAAATCTCAGATGTAGGGACACAGCAAAAGGTAGCTACCTAAGTTAAGTGAATCCCATGCTTGATAACATTTCTCCAGAAAGCATGTTTTTAGAGATTCTTGTCTTTCTGTTTTATGAGGAGTGAAAAGTGGCTATATACTGAGTTTGGCTGCAATTTCATATTCAGTGGCATTACTTGGGGAAAAAAAAAACCAAAGCTAGTGAACATATTTCTCACACTGGATGTGGCTTGAACCTATATGAGACCGAAAAGCCCACCTCCACAGTAACACACTTCCTCCGAGGCCTCATCAGTTTCACATCTATTCCTAATAGTGCCTTTCCCTTTGGACCAAGCATCCAAGCAAGTGAGTCTGTGGGAGCCATACCCAATCAAACCACCACATTCCACGCCCTGGTCCCCATAGGCTTATAGACATAAAATAATGCAAGATGCATTTAGTCTGACTTCAAAAGTCCCCATAGTCTATCACAGTCTCAACAATGTATAAAAATCCAAAGTTCAAAGCCTCTTTTGAGATTCAGGCAATCTCTGAACTGTAATCCCCTATAAAATCAACATAGAAAAAAATATCACATACATCCAACATACAATGACACAGGATATATATATTACATTCAAAAATGGAGGAAAGAGAGGATAGTCGGGAAATACTGGACCAAATCAAGACTGAAAACCAGCGAGGCAAACTCTAAAACTTTGCATCTCCATGTCTGATGTCAAAATGCTCTTCAGATCTCTGTCAACTTTGTGGACTGCAACACACTTCATCAGCCTGGTTCCATTCTCTGTTAGCAGCTCTCTTTGCTAACATGGTATCCTATGGCTCTGGCATCTCTAACATCTTGGGGTCTCCAATGCAACCCAGGATTTACCTTCACAGCTTCACACGGTGGCCTCTCTGGACCTCCATGCAGGGACATCCCTGACACATGCCTGGTGTAAGCAGCTTTCCTTAGTCATGGAGAGAGATTTCATAACCCCTCCCTTCTATCCTTGATTCTAAATCCAGAAACATATTACCAGCTGCCAAGTTCTTCTGCTTGCTAGGGCTGGAACATGGAGCATTACATCTTCTCCAAGTTTCTGGTTTTGATGGTTTCCTTCAAAGACTAAGCTTAGCTGTCTTGAAACTGTAAACCAGGCTACCCTTCAAACTCAGAGATTTCCCCAGCCTTTACCTTCTGAATATTGAGATTAAAGGTATGTATCACTACCCCTGGACCTAAACTGTTCTTTAATTCCTTTTCACAATTTAGAAGTTTAACTGGGTGGGGTCTTAACGCTGAGGTCTCCACTCTCTTTATTCCATTTAACATCAGGCTTTCCTTTAATCTGTTTATCTCCTTGAACATAGGATTAGCTCCATTCCACTTCCTGGTGACTCTTTTCTCCTCAGATTGTACAATGTGTATTTTTCCTTGCTCATCTTGCTCCTTTTCATTACAGATCTTCATAAGAGTGAACACAACAGAGTCAATACTAGACTGTTCTGAGATTTCCTCTACCAACAGAATTAATTCAAAACTCTTCACCTTAGCCTCAGGCAGACTTCTTGGACAATGGCAAAAGCAGCCACATTCTTCACCAAAATATCACAAGATTGGCCTCTAGGCCACATACTAACGTTCTTCTCCTCTGAAGACTCTTGAGCCAGCCCCCCACAGTTCAAACCACCTTCTGCACCACTGTCTTCCATGCTCCTACTAGTATGGCTCATTAAGCAGTGCTTAAAGCATTCCATTGCTTTCCTAACCCAAACACTCAAAGTCTAAATTTCTCCAAACCAATAGCATGGTCAAGCCTACCACAGGAATACCACAGTCCCTGGTACCATGCTTTGAAGAGATGTCATGACCACTATGATACTTATAAAGGAAAACATTTAATTGGGGCTAGCTTACAGTTCCAGAAGTTTAATACATTATTGTCATGGTAGGAAACATGGCAATATACAGACAGACATGGTGCTGGAGAAGGACCCGAGAGTTCTACATCTTGATCTGTAGGCAGCAAAAAAAGAGTGTCTCACTATGCGTGGTTTGAGCACAAATGAGACCTCAAAGCCCACAGACATGGTAGCACACTTCCTCCAGCAAGGGCCTACCTCCTAATAATGCCACTCACTATGGACCAAGCATTCAACACATGAATCTCTGGGAGCCATACCATACCTATTCAAGCCACCACATTTGTGGTACCTAATTGTGGTATTACCCAACCCCCATTACACGGTAACTTGTGTGTGTGTGTGTGTGTGTGTGTGTGTGTGTGTGTGTGTGTGTGTGTGTGTGTGTGCCTACCACACCTTTCCCTTCAACTCACAGACAGCACATATAAATCCTCCACAAGCTCAAGTCAAAGTCCCATCATGTGTAAGAGGAGGTGGGCACAAGATCCCATTGCTAGACGAAGATCCATTAGCATTTGAATGCTGATAGAGGAGAGAAAGTCAGTTTTTTCAGTTTGGTATACTGATCACACTCTAATGCAGGTCCATGAGAAGCCAACCAACACCATCTCCTTGGAGTCAAAGGAGAGAGAGAGAATATGAATATGAAGCTGGTTATGAGTTATGGTTATGAATAGGAGGTTGTGAGAGGAATTGGGGTGGAAATAAAAATAATAAATATGTTCTACAAATTTCTCAAAAATTTAATAATAACACAAAAAAACTAAAGGTTGAAGCACTTGCCATCCCTACTAATGTTTTTCCTATTGTTTTCTTGATTTGTTTGTTTTAATCTAAGACACTAAAGGAATTGAGTGGGGGGAAGTTGGTGACTTGAAGGTTTTCACACTGGCTGTGAAAATATCGCCAACTTGGTTTTCCTCCTAATCTCTCTTCTGTAGTGTCCCTTAAAGTGCAACTTTGTATGAGTTTTAGAGATGTTGGGCTTGAAGGGGCTTTTGAAATATTTCATTTCTAAGCTGAGTCAAAAATAGGCATGTTTGTTAAAAAAAAATATCCCTTCACAAAGAAGCTTGTCTGGGAAAAGAATTCCTCAGAACTGCAGACATTTCTTTCAGAGAGCTCCTGTTCCAATTCGTGAGGCTTATTGTTCAGATCTCAGGGCTCAGTCCTCACAGCTTCAATTCCTTTTCAAAATTGTTTAATGGCTTTTAGAATGTGTTCTTTACTAAGTCTTGTGAGCTTCCGGTGTCAGTGTTTGCCTTTTGATTTCTGTTACTCAGTTCACTCTTGTACTATGGGTCTTGATAAAACAAGGGCCAGAGCTGTCCAGCTTTTTTGTAAAATACTGCTCGACCAACGCAGAACCTTGTCTCCATATGGCAACTTCATGATTACCCTTTTCCTTATTGAGCCCCTTTGTTATTCTTGAAAACGGAATCTATGTATCCCATTCATCTGGGTACTATTCTGGATAGAACCAGTATGTTAAGTCATAGGTGATCCTGATCTGACCAGGAAGCCATAGATGATCCTGATGAGAAATTAAAGGGGAAAACTGATATCTATAGTTCAGTCATTTACATATCACATATCCTCTTTCAACCAAGAAGTGTAAGTCACCTTCCAATGTTGCTGTCATGTTTAGCTTTCCTGGATAATTTATTTAAGAAAATATTTTCGAGTGCCAGAGAAATGGTTCTGCAGTTAAAAGAACTTTGCTGCTCTCCAGAGGACCAGGATTCAATTCCCAGCACCTACATGGTAGTAGGAAAGTATCTATAACTCCAGTTCCAAAGGATCCAACGAATTCTTCTGTCCTCCAAGGGCATCAGGCACACACATGGTGCATAGATAGATATGCATGCAGGCAAAACACTATACACATAAATTAAAGCAATTGTGGGTAGTGGGGATATAGCTGCCTGGCATATGTGAGGACCCAGGTTCAATACCTAGTATTGTGAAAAGAAATGGAAAAAAAAAAAGAAGGAATCTTTTTGTTTCCCTCATCATCAAAACAGCTGCCTGGATAGTTGGTCTGAGATAAATGTTTTTACATATTAAAACACGCTTGGTTAGCATGAGTAGTGTAGCAACATCTCTGTTTTCCTAGAAGCTGCAGTGTATTTACTCTTTTAGCATGGTACTCAGAATCCTGCCCTCTTCGGGGACCTGTTATTTTTACTATATTTTGCACACATCAGTCAATTCTGCTCCAGTACTGGCACTTAGATTGAGATTGCATCATCATCACCAATGAAGAAGCAATTCCAAATACACATTCTTCCCAAGGGAGAGAGCAAAGGCTAGCCAGGTACCTATGCCTCATTTCTCTTCTACCTCAAGGCTACTTGTTTAGTAGTACAGAGTTCAGGAACCTAATTCTATTAATCATCCTAAATTATCCAGTTGGCCTAAAGTCTAAATAGGCATAAATGACTGATTGAACAATCAGATTGCTTACTCAGCTTTTTTTCCAGTAAATTTACTTTTATTCTGTTAATTATGTGTATAGGGCTGGGGCAGAACATGCAAGCATAGGTTCCCATGGAGGCCAGATGAAGATCACCTGGAGCTGGAGTTGAATGCATTCATTAGTCACCCAATGAAGTGAGCACAAGAACTTAATTTGGGTCCTCTGCAAGAACAGTAACACACTGTTAACCTCTGAGACATTCCTACTGCTCTACCTCCTCAGGGTTAGGGTTAGGGTTAGGGTTATGTTGCTTGTTTGTTGGCTTTGTTTTATTTTTGTTGTTGTTGCCTGAGACAGAGTCTTATTGAGTAGCGCTGGCTAGTCTGGAACTCACTATGTAGACTAGGATAGCCTCAAACTCATAGATAAGTGCCTGGGTCTGCCACACAAGTTCTGGGATTAAAGGTATATGCCACCAATACTGGAAACCTGAATGGTTTTTTAACAGGAAATGTAATTCCAATTAGATAGTAATGATTTTATCAACCAGTCAATGCATATTTTTCTCCCAATAAGAGTACAGTGAAGTTTGTTAGATCTTGAGTGGTATTTTAACTTGGGCTATAACAAAATACTCTGGGTGATTTATAAACAACAGGACTTTTCTTTCCAACAGTTCTGAAGCTAGCACTATCTAGGTGTCTTCCTGCAGAAAAACAAAAGAGAGTCTAAGGTAGGCCCCTCCCACATTTTATACCCACTCAACAGAGTCTCTGATTTAGTTCTATCTCCCCAAAGGGATCACCTGATAAAGACTATAGAAATTCATTTTCAATGAGGATTTAAGGGGGCATAAAGACCATAGAGACAAGTTGATGAATATGAAAACTCCAAAATGTAAATTAAATTAACCTCTCCAAACTGAAACTTATTTTTCTTTCTCCTCTGTTTTTATTTAAATTAGAAACAATCTTATTTTACATGTCAATCCCAGTTCCCTCTCCCTCGCCTCCTCCCCTGCCCCCCATCAAACCCCTAACCCCTTACTGCAACTCAGGGAGGGTGAGGCCTTCCATGGGGGATCTTCAAAGTCTGTCACATCATTTGGAGCAGGGCCTAGACCCTCCCCCATGTGTCTAGGCTGAGAGAGTATCCCTCTATGTGGAGTGGGCTCCCAAAGTCCAATCATACACTAGGGATAAATACTGATCCACTACCAGAGGCCCCATAGATTGCCCAGGCCTCCTAACTGACACCCACGTTGAGGCTGTCTGGGCTGATCCTATGCTGGTTTCTGAGGTATCAGTCTGGGGTCAATGAGCTCTCCTTTGTTCAGGTCAGCTGTTTCTGTGGGTTTCTCCAGCCTGGTCTTGTCCCCTTTGCTCATCACTCCTTCCTCTCTGCAACTGGATTCCAGGAGCCGAACTGAAATTTATTCCACCTTCCTTGCTTCCATCTGTTTCTAGAAGCTGGTACAGCAAGGGATGTAGTTCAGTCAATAAAGAGCTTCCTTTTCAGGGATCTTTGAATCCCCAGGACTTGAGTAACAGGCAGCTGTGATGATGACATCTGTAATCCCAGTGCTCTTACACTGAGATAAGAAGCAGAGTCAGAGAACCCTGCATACCATGGTACAGCTACTTTGGAGAACACATGAACAGACTTCATATCAAATGGAGTACTGGTCTCCAATCTACACACACACACACCATGGGCTGTGTGCATCTGCACTCACACACACATGAACATTCATACATACACATTACAAACATGCACAACCCCTAAGATTTTTGAAATGATATGTATTAAAGCAGGCACCATTTAAAGTCCACACTTAAGAGCTTAGGTTACTCCATGCCCTTTGATACAGTCAGAATACCATTAGGAGTCATTAAGTGAGGCTTGGCCTTAAGTTGTAGCCTGAGGAATGTGCAGAAATGAATTTGTCCATTCTCAGGCTTTGAAGCAGCCATATCAAAGATTTCTATTCCCAAGAATCTCCCAATCTAGAATCAGGAATAAACTCAGGGACCCACATTGGATTGGAGCCACAGAACCCTTAACCTTTCTTACCTCTTCTTGCTCCTACTTAGCCCATATCAATCAAATCATCAGCTTCACGCTCTTGCCTGCATCCTGCCTCTCCTTAGTCCAAATTGTTGGATATTGATTCCAATGAACATTTCCAAAAGGAAAAGAGTTTGCCCTAACATTGGTATAATTCAAAGACAGTTTAACAAAAGGACTATTTACAAAGATAGGATGAGGGTGAAGAAGAAAGAATAAAAATAAGGCAAATGTCCACTAGGAAGGGCAGAACAATAACAATTCTAAAGCCAAAGAGAGGTAGCCAGGAAGCAACTTCAGACCTAGAAGGGAAGAGTTGTGAAAGGGACAATGAAAAGTTTCAGTGGAATAACACTAAAGAGGCCAAAGAACAACACCTTGACTTCCATTTTGCTTCATTTTGATGTGTCTGTGGAACTCTCCACAGAAAGGCCAAGGAAGCCCAGTCAATGTGGTTCACATGGGTGAATCTTTAATGGTCCAGAGAAAGAATAAAGATTGAGTAGATTGGAAGGTAATATATAAAATAGCCAGCACAATTCCCGTATCACCCAGCAAAATGTTTCTTCTTGTTCATCACCCTGAGGCACAATTCAAAGAACAGTACTAGGTTTTCCTTTTTTATTAAGATAGATTACGGAGTTTGCATCTTGGCAGCATCTGATGTCACTCCAGATGATAACACCCTGATATTACCACCAAGGGCAGTTTCTTATGCCTTGCTCCTACACACAGCAGGATATTTTTAATGTAGGAAGTACATCCGATTTCCTTTTATACTCCCAAAGTTATGTAACACATAATGGTCACTTCCAAATGTCTGTTGGACTGGATGTTGATTCTACTCACTTAACACCATCACCAACACTGTCATAGCTCCCCACTTATGGGCAGTAGCTGAAAGAGCACCGATATGCTTGCCTTAATATTACTTCTTCCCAGTATCCCTGGCAGACTCTCACAAAACCCAGTTACCACTTATTTTGCCATCATTTGCTTTCATTTAACATATCCTCATGACATGTTCCAGTCCCCCAGTTTGCAACTTATTTGCCATTGATTTAATTTTAGATTGCCTTCCTGGTGACACGGAGGAAGACAGATGAATCTCATCAGTAACATGTCTTCCAACTCTATCTTGCACAGTTCACTGTGGGGAAGATTTCCCACAGATTGTTAAGTGATTCAAACACTTGTTGACATTGTTGGTATCAAGTAAGTCTGCCTTTGAATCTACGTTATGGTGGCATAAAGAAAGTGCTAGTTCTGTTGAATACCAAGTGCTTTTTGTTATAAATTTTGCTCTTTAAAGAACCAATTTGAATGTTGTGTAGTGAGGGAAAATGTTTATAATACATGACCTTGATTTTTAAAACCCAGTCCCATCAGTCATTGGTAGTTTTGTGCAGTTTCTGATCCAGTTTTCTCATTTTTTTAAGTTAATGACATGCCTATGTATATTTTGAAATTAATTTGAAACTGAGTATTTGGCACATCACTTAATAAATTTTAACTTTCAATAATCTGAAAAAAAGAAATTGCTAGTTTACATAGATAAATGAAGGAACAAATGAATGAGAAAACGTATTCATTGTTGGCAATCTCAGGACTGTTATCACACAGTCTATGCCTGCACTTTGCCTGTTAACTTCAGCCATGTGTAGGACAAGCAGACATGTGGAAATAGACCAATACACAGGAAACTTGGGACTTTGTGAGGACTTGGCTTCTGGAATACGGGGATGTATATAGACTGTCATAAATGGAGGTCATAGGGAAATACAAGTGATAAAATATAAACAATGTTGGTGTAATAGGCACCAAGCTAGAAGGTACACCTGTGCATCTAAGAAAGGATAGAGATGTTTGGAATCCTGGGGTCAATGAATTCTTAAACAGGCCCACATGTGTGGTTCGGTTAATCATGTTGGCATTCTTTGTCTCTTCACATAATTTTTTTCCCTTCTTGCCATCTTGCAGAGGCAGCTCAGCTCTGGCTCTGCCTTACCAGGACATATTTGACCACTGAAGTGCAATGCTCTTCAAGTCCGCTGATCATTACTTATTTGTTTTTGTTAGATTCCCTGGGCTTTAGCATTGTGGAGAGGAGCTTAGCCTGATGCGATGAGACCAGATTAGAAACAGTTCACTTCATCTGACTTCATTTTCATTAAAATTCCTTAAATAACAACTCAGTAAATAGGGATGGCATGCCCATGGATCTCATCTGACCCACTGGTCTTACCTAGATTAATACAATCACTGTCTTTCTGAGGCTCAATAGAAATCAGACATTCGGTGTTCCAGTCAGAGTGGAATTACTATTAACATTCCCGTGGATTTGGATAAATCATAAGCCCCTCACCCCATGCTTCTGGGACTGGATTATGTTCTAACATAAGCAACTCTTCATTAAAGACTGATGGTTTTGTCAGCACTCACCCTCAAATCCCATTAGTGATCCCTTGGATGTGCTGACCTCCTGGGTAGGTTTTGGTAATTGTGTGTCTGTGTAGCACGCTCAGGAGCTTAGGAGGATGTCATTAAGCTGACTGCACTAATGTGTTGATCCAAGAGCTATCAAACAAGTGGGACTGGATTGTGACTGGAATTGAAGTGTCAGGAGCAAATGTGTCCTTTTAGAGAATGCTCCCTTAACCTTGATAGGAAATCAAGAAGTGAAACATTTGCCATGTTGAGCTAAAATGTTTATAACAAAGTGGGGATCCCTGAGTCTCCCTCAGGATTCCTCTCTCTACAAGCAAATGTTCTGTCAAAAGGTGATGTCTGTGTCTCCTACTTCAAGTCATTTAGTCATTCAGCAAGTGTTTACTGAGTACCTACTATTTGCCTGGGATGGCTAGAACCACTGTGAACACATTGTGATGGAAAATTGAAATAATTGTCAAGTGATTGAATGTCCTGCTTGGGCATGAATCAGACAAGTATAGGAGATTATCCTAGTTCTCCTCTTCTCAGGGAACACAAAGATGAGCCTATAAGTGGCCAGTGAGGCTATATGAGAGAGCACAGAGCTTGTAAGTCAGTAGGAATCTCTTTCTGATATTAACTGCTATTTTACAAGCCAGTGTTTCATAGTCTCTTTAAACTTTCAAAGCATTTCAGACACATGAAGACAATTGTCCTTTGGACAATTGGTCTCTGCACCTTTGGCACCCCCATTCTACAGTTGAGACAAGGAAACAGAGAGGCTGATGCAACTCATTGAAAAATCTGTGCTTTGTGGCTTTGCATTTGACAAAATTAGTAGGAAACAACTATGACTTCAGTCTACAGTGGAAAGACCAATCTGACTGTTGAAAAAAATAAAAGCTCAAGAAATTCATTTTAACTTCCATAGTTCAGAAATTTCCCATTGATTTCACAGAGGAGACATCAAGATCATGAGTAGGAAAAACTATTCTACTGCTATCTTTGTACTAGCTAGCATGACATCCTATGCCAGAACAGGGAGTTAACACAGATAATTTATCGGCTTCTTGCTTAGCTTCTGACTTCTGCTCTGGCTTACAGATTCTAGAGTCTTGAGCTAGACACCCTTCAGCCACCAGCATTAGTCTTTCGACAGGCTGATAAGACATAGGAGTTAATGTTGAGAAGGTTCTGGGCATCCTGGCTACAGAAGGCATACAGAATTTTAAACTGACAAGAGATCTAAGAAATGCTGTCTCTGAAAATAGTTCAACCATAATCAGCCCATGGGGAAAGAAAGGGGGAAACCTAAGTGAAGCCATCTCCAGATCAGCAGAAATGCTAATGGATTTACGGGCATGACTTTTAAACTTCCACGAAGTAAATCTGCAAAGCCTGTCAGGTGTTTTGGCCATGGGTTTTGAAATAATGACTAGCAGATGATCGCCTTCAGTCTGACTTCATGCCAAGTCATCAACTTCATATCAGGGGACCTGAGTTCTGACTTCATTTGTATTTTATCAAGTACAAGAGTAGTAAGGCTGGGACTAAGGCACACTCGTACAGTTTCGTGTATTATTTATTCCTGACGGTAACTGTTAATTTAGTGGTACCACGACCTATTTCTGAAAACTCAAGCTTACATGGTTTGAGGAACTTCCCCAATATCACACAACTAGGAATGTCAGGACAAGCTTAGAAATTGAGTATCTACAATTCCAAAGACAATTGTACTAGTCAAATTGACACGAGAGCCATCAAACTCTCTCACAAAGCTGATAGTAAATGAACTAATACGCATTTCTAAAGGTCTGTGCAGAAACAAACACTCACTGAACACATTTCTATTTTGTGCTTAACTAAGTATTAATAAAATACATGATTTATAGTCTTTACTCAGGCGTTAGTCATTATTATGAGGTCCCCTGAATATATAAATGACAGCAATAAGGAACTTTTCACACATTTATAGTATCCTGTTTCTGTGCATTATAAGCTGAAGTACCACTAAACACAGAACATTCTCCATGACTTAGGATGCAGTCATTACCATCACAGGTCTCAACGCTGCCCCCAAAGCTGCAATTTGGCTCCTAGATCGAGCATCAAAATGCAACACAGGTTCTTGGTCTAGTTCTACTTCTAGTAATCATTTTTAACCATTTGCCATCTCCATCCCTTCACCTTCTGCCTTTAGTATAATAGATAAAGAGTAACCTGCCATTAGCTGCATTGTTCAGGTTCTGCAGCTCTCGGAGACTGGAAACAAGACATGCTGAGCCATTAAATACACTGTGAAAGTCCCAAGTGGCATTTGTTTAACTTTTACATACAGTGTGCTCCGAAATGAGCAACTGCACAGAAAATAAAAATGTTAAGAGCCTTTCCTGCTAGGCCATTATAGTCTAAGAAGAAAAGGCAATTGTTCCTTTGCATGGCTTGTCACACCATGTGGGAAGGAGTGTTTTATTCCATGATATTTTTCTGGAGTGATTGGAAGTTAAGGATCTCACTGACTAGATTAATTCCACAAAAGTACCTAACCATCTTTAAGGGCGAGCATTAAAGGGAACTTTGAAGGATTATTTATCCACTGACAAGGTCAGGATGCTGGGATGATCCATGGGGACAAAGCACAATGACAGGGATCCTGGGAATATGTGAAACCTCTGGACAACAAACTAAAGGTGCTACAATTCTATTTTATACAGAGTCTTATCTATTGCACAGTCCACTTACTTGACTTTAATGTGAAAATTCTTAAAACTGCCTCCTGTTTAGGCCAACAAACTGTACTCACGTATCATTCTCCTTCTTTTCTTTGTTATTTTTGGTGAGCAGGACTCACCAAAATTTTAAACTTTAAAAATTAATAAATTGTGGAGCTCCCATTTGGGCCAGAAACATACTTTTTAGATGTATCTGCCAGTGTTTCTCAGAAACTGTCTCCTAACAGGCAGTGCACACTGGTGAGCATTCATGTCCTTTGTTAATCTCCAGGAATGCCTTCCTCAGTCAGTGGAATTTTCATTTTACAGATAGCAGCTATGAGGCTCAAGGAGATTAAGTTCCCTTGAGTCTAAGACATAAATTTTCACATTCTGAGTATCTGATGCTGTTATCAACACCCAAAATATACACATGGACTATCTTGGCATATGTCCTAAGGACCTCTGCCAAGGTTACTGGGCAGAAATAGGTACCAGATGAAATTTTCACTTCTAAGGCCCCTAGGCAGTCAGTAGCAACATTAACCAAAACTTACGGAAGCTGCCCAAACCTCTTCACATGAATTGTTTATTTCCTATTTTTGCTTTCCTGTTATGGGCCAAAGAGGAAAAGTAGCATAACTAAGAAAATAAATGCCAACCCCAGAGACTGGCATTGTTCATTCTAGTGCAGTCTTACAGTAGAACAGGAGTCATATCATTCTTAAAAGCCTACTAAAACCTACCAATCATCTGATGGTAGCTCCATATTTTAGGTGCCAGTAATCTGTACACCTCTGTACAGGTAAAAGCATTGTCCCCACTCTTTCAAAGATTATCAGACACTGTTAAATAATCAAAAATGAAAAGCAAAGGTGTTGGCATTCCTCCTCCTTCAGCTGCAGCTTGCTGTTATGTAAGGGTCATGGTACCTTGCATTTTCTACCAGGTGCTGCACTAACTGTGGATTAATCTTGTACTCTAAGCAACATATTTTAATCTAAAATCTCAGTTATATTCCTGTTGCATGGTTGAAGCTTGCTGCTTATGCAAGCAAACTTTGGAATTCTCTTCTAGAACGAAGCATGTGTTCTTCCTCATGGAAAGCACTTCAAGGATAGCTGTTTGCATGTAGACTAGAGTAATGGCCTGAATTTTGGCTTATTACAAGGCTAAACTTGAAAATCACTTCACATTTTGGAATTTAGATTATAAGAATTAACATGAAATGAAAACATATGTATTTTTTAAGAATTGATACAATACAGTGAGGTAAACACACTACCACTAAGTTCAAAATAGTATGTTTTAGAACTTTTTGAATTGGATAGATATTATCCATGTAAACTTTGAAACAAAGAAATTTATAAATAGTATTACCTTATTTTTACTACATTATGTTTATTGACCAACCATATTCCAGAAATTTCCATAAATGGCTTAATATTTACTGTCTTACATTACCAACTGAAATCCCTAAGGGAGATAAAAATCCACTGTAGGACCATTTCATTGGCTTTGATTGGAAGTGTTATTTATTATTTTTTTCTAACTAGCGTCTTTAAATAGAGGAATGTGACTATAACTCCAGTGATCTTTACTATAGAGGAAAGACTGCTTCTGGCCCCAAGGATGAGTTTTTCTTACATTCTAACATTGTCTTACTCTTTGCTGCCACCTCGTGTACAGTTTCTAGTATAGCAAGCTGCAAAATGGCCTATTTGCATAAAACATGCACAGAAAGAAATCCTAGTTAGCCTAGCATATGTTTTCATTTCTTTTTGCATCGATACTTGAAAATCATGCTACTTTACTTTCTTTGATTTAAAAAAATGAAACCCAGGCATCGAAATCAAGACTTCGGTGAATATTGTTGTATATCATAAAACACTAAAACTCATCATTACAGCAGCATCCACATTACAGTGTGATAAGTCAAGTTTAGCCAGCGTAGTGTTTATGCCCATTTATAAAATGCTGTGGCACAAACGATCCCCAGGTACCATTCAGTTCTTGATCCTTTTTTTTTTTTTTTTTTTTTTTTCAGATGAAGACTTTGAGGCCTGGGGGATAAATGACTTATTCAAAGTCACAGAAGCAGCTATTTGTCAATGCAGAACCGGAAAGTGGGTCAGCCTGATCCCAATATAGGGCATCCTCCTCATGTCTCCTTTCTGATTAGATGTCAGAGTTAGTATTGTAATGTGACCCATGGTAGATGAACCGAAAAGGCACCTTTTGTCCCCCTATAAAATCACGCTCAAAATTATACTAGATCACAACATTTGACAATTTTTTTTCTACAGTGAACATAATCAGCTCACCTTGTAAAATAACATCTAACAAGGAGGGATGAGAAGTCAAGTATTTTCATTTAAAAATCGCTAAAAATAAATTTTTCTTACAATCCATACCTAATTATCATCTCTCCCCAGGCCTAAAGAAGTCTTAGAAGTAGTTAGCAATCTATGTTACCAGTAATTAAAGCTGCCTTGAGTATTAGGCAGCTTTTCATGCCAACGCAAAATACATGGACTGGGTGGTTAAATGGCTACAACGCGCTCTCTCACAGTTAGGGAAGCCGAACGCCTGATCTCAGGCTTCCCGTACATGGCGTTTGGGAGCCCTCTCTAGCTTGCTGAAGATCACCTTGTATGCCCTTCCTGTCTCCTTCTCTGTTTCTCTTTGAAGGCTACAGTTTCACTTTAGGAGATACCTATTCATTGACCACGTTTGTTTCTCCTTCCTACCCACCCCCACCCCACCCCGGGTCTTTACTAACACTTACTTATCTCATACGTGCCTTTACCGGTATAGGATATATGTCAAGGGGCTGGAGAAGTAACCCAGGGATTAAGAACACTGGATGCTTTTCCAGAGAATTTCAGTTCATTTCCCAGCACACACAGGGCAGCCAGCAACCATCTGTAACTCCAATTCAAGGGGATCTAGCACCCTCTTATGGACTCTATGGGCATTGCGGACCTGTGATGCATGGACAAACATGCCGGCATTTACACATAAAACAAAAATAGTAAAGGAGGGGGAAAAAAAGGTGTATGTTCATTTCATCTGTGAAAACATTCTCCAAGATGTGAAAAACTAATTGTTCTCCATCGTGCTTTAGGATCATGTGCAAATTCTTAGGCAGGAATGGACCGCCTAACACCATCTAGTCGTATTCCAGTATTTCATGCTATAGAGGAGGAAACCAGAATCTACAGACACCCCTAATAACTATACCATTCCTACTGACTCTAAACACACTCTCACATTCTTCCTATGTCTTCAGTTTCACCCTTGAGGAAGAGTAAGTAGATATTACCATTGTGACTTTATCTACAGGGAAGTAAAGTTCATAGAAAACTGTGCCCCACAGTCCCCAGAGTCAGATCCTAAATGCATAAGCACAGGTGTGAACCAACAGAAATGTCTACGGAGTAAATTATCATCCCAGAAACCATACTTCCAGGACATGCACGATCAATTCAAACTAACATGAGACACTGAAGATTTAAAGACATATGGAAACATGTGTCTCTAAAGAGCAGGAGGAAGAAGGGGTTACAAAAGAACGGAGATCGGCAGTTACATGCCCATTTTCTTGGCTTGTGCTTCGTGTCCCCCCTTCTATCCCCCCTCCCACCCTTCTCCCTGTAGTCTCCTGTGTGCTCACAATCACCCAGTGGCTGATGGCCAGCAAAGAGAAGGCGGGACATCAGATGGTGCAGGGCATGTTCCATGCCTCAAAGCAGGCTGAGAACTCCACTCCTTCATCGTGTCAGCTCCAGAAGGATAGAGTCAGAGATCCCTCCTATTCAAATGTGCGACCTTACCTGTTTCCTAAAGGCATGAGAAAATCTTTTTGGAAAGCATTTTTCTTCTATCTGTCTGGAAACAAAATTGAACTCATAGGCCCCAAGAGAGTCCTGGTATTTTGTTTTTAGAGGTGTTGGGATGTCAAGGTAACCAGGAAGTTTATGAGAGCTGTGTGAGACCATCGCCACAGAGGGTTGTTGGTACTCTTCCACCCCCAGGAAAGGGAATTAACAAAGGTGCAGACAGGAGCCTGAGGAGATCTGCCGCTGAGAAGAAGCCTGACTGGAGCTGTTGTCACAGAGCCCTCAGTTCCTTTCAGGGATTTCTCTTTGCTCCAACTTCCAGACTTCTTGCAGGGGTTTCTGGTTAACTAAACCAATCGGAGACTGCCAGCAGGAATGGACCGGCAGAGGTCGGTCTCTGAGACACAGCCCCTGACAGAAACAACTGACCTGAGAGTGGGTGGAGAGGGAAAATAAATCATGCACCACCTATTTTTTAAAGATTTATTTAAAATCTGCATGTGTGCCTGAAGGGCAGAAGAGGGCACCAGATCTCATTATAGATGGTTATGAGCCACCATGTGGTTGCTGGGAATTGAACTCAGAACCTCAGGAAGTGCAGTCGGTGTTCTTAACCTCTGAGCCACCTCCCCAGCCCCAGCACCACCTACTTTTAGCATCTCCTTGTGTTAAAAATGAAATGTTTGTGACGGCTATTTTTCCAGCTTTTGGTAATATCATATTTTGCTAAAGTTAGAAGTGGTTTTTACACATACAAGTTAGATAAGCAAATAACTAGACTTTTCTTCAAATGATTGTTAAAAAAAGGAATAAGACAGAATGCAAGATGGCCAGAGGAGTCTACTAATAAACAATAACATCAAGTTGATGTACCCTCTTGGTACAGTGTCAAGCATCCAAGGATGTGTGAGGATGTGGATAATTGACCACTCGATTCACTTGGAGGTAGCTGTCCCATCACCAGCAGAGCCTTGCTAAATAAAGTCCACAAGGCTGTGGCAGCACACACACAAACATATGGCTAGATCCACAGCTCATTGTGAGGGTAAGTAGAGTACACAGTGCATGCAAGTAGTGAGAGGAAAGTCTGGGGCAGGTGCTGCTGCTGGCTGAGGCATCACGAGTTCCCTCACCTGGGAAATCATCCCAGGACAGAATCCTAACACCACAGACCTAAGTCATTGTACCTCTCCCAGCTTCCCCGAGAGACTTGGCCTGCGATTAAGTATATGTCACATTTTTACAAAATTGCATGCCGCCTGCTCCCCAGACACCCTTGTCTGTCTTTTGACATCAGAAAAATATAGAAAATAAAATAATTAGATATAAATGGAACTACAGATTACACCATTATCCAGCTTGAAAAGTCGTGTGTGTGTGTGTGTGTGTGTGTGTGTGTGTATGTGTTCATATGTGTGTGTGTGTGTTTCAATAAAATCTAAAACAGAATATTTTGATTCTTTGAATTTCAACTAAGCAATCTCCCAGGGAAAACAAAATGCAAGAGAGAGAGAGAGAGAGAGAGAGAGAGAGAGAGAGAGATCTGAGGGAATGGTCAGATACTTGCCATGCAAACCTTAGGACCTGAGTTTAATCCCAAGAATCCACATAAAAAAGCCCACATAGCAACATGCACCTATATATTTCTCTTTCTGGGGAGGCAGACACAGGCACATCCTCGGGCCTTGCTGGCAAGGCAGCCT
This sequence comes from Cricetulus griseus, assembly GCF_003668045.3. NCBI lineage: Eukaryota > Metazoa > Chordata > Mammalia > Rodentia > Cricetidae > Cricetulus > Cricetulus griseus. The sequence goes on along the minus strand of NW_023276807.1, from coordinate 16,854,867 downwards.
AGCTGGATTGTCAAGCTCCAGGTTCTATGAGACATGAGCTCTCAAATAATAAAGTGGTGGGTGATGGACAAAGATGTCCATCTTTGACCTCTGACTTCAACATGCATGCACTCACATGTGAATTTGTGCGCCTGCGCGAGTGCGCACGCGCGCGCACACACACACACACACACACACACACACACACACACACACACACACCTAGGAACACAGACATACACACACATCACTTCTGCTCCTTGCTTTCTTCTTCCATCTAAGTCTCTGTACACTTTTCCTGACCACTTCGCTTCCTAGTCCTCCTCTCTAGCATCTCACTAGTATGCCTCGATACTACTGCCACCTTCCTTCAAAATCACCAGGAGTCTAAGCATACTGTCCTGCTCTTTCTCCCCCAAAACATACTCCTTCCCCTACTTCTAGCATTCTTGCACCAAAAAAAATTCTTGCACAAAAAAAAATTTAGGAGACAGGCGAGTCAGTGGGGTGATGGATGCAGTGGAAGAACAACAAACAGGGTATCTTCATAGAGAGCCACTGTGGACCTAGGGAGAAACCTGGTGCTAGGGTAATTCCAAATAATCTACAAGGAGGACCCAGCTAAGACTCCAAGCAATAGTGGAGAGGATGCCCAAAGTGCCTGCCCCTGTAATCAGACTGGTGAATACAGACTGGTGAATATCCCAACTATCATCATAGAACCTTCATCCAGTAATTGATGGAACCAGAGGCAGAGATGCACAACCAAGAACCAGGCCAACATCCAGGAATCCGTTCAAAGACAGGGAGAAGGAAATACATGAGCAAGGGATGTCAAGATCATGATGGAGAGATCTACAGAGACAGCTGAACCAAGCTTGTGGAAACTCATGGTCTCTTGATCAACAGCTGTGGAGAATCCAGGAGACCGAATAGGCCCTCTGTATGTGTGAAACAGTTGTGAAGCTTGCACTATCAGAGGGTCCCTGGCAGTAGGCCCAGGATACAAACCTGGTACATGAGCCAGCTTGTTGGAGCCCATTCCCTATGATGGGATGCCATGCTCAGCCTTAATGCCAGACTATGTTGACTCCTCATGGGAGCCCTTACCGGTGAGGAGTGGACTGGAAGTGGAATGGAGGGTATGAGGGGGGCTGGAGGAGGGGTGGGAGGGAGAACTGTGGTTGCAATGTAAAATGAAATTTAAAAGAATAAATACATTTTTTTAAAAAATGGCCCCAAAGCACAAATTTGAAAAAATTGGCCACCTTAGTTTAAATGCAGTCATAGCCCAGACTACCTGATAGTGGTCATTTTAAGAACAATGCAATTCTGGCCTAAGGTTCTCTATAAATTCAGCTGAAGGTTCTCTGTAAAGTCTTTCCAAAATCAGAGTCTCCGGATTATCCACTGCTAAAAATTCTCCATGACTTGATAAAAGGAATACAGAATACATGCTTTACTTCTCCCTTCCAAAAGCACTTGGAACTGAGAAGCAGAGAAACACTTGTCTGAAGCTTCGAAGCATTCATAATGCATCATGTGTCCTGACCCCTGATGTCATCTCCTTGAAGCCTTTCCTGATCCTGCCGACCTAAGCTAAGCACCCTCCTTGGATTCCTAGCTAGCTGCAGATGAGCCCTCCTCCTTAGTGCAACAAAATATCTCTGGGATATTGTTTGTTTTGTGCTTTAGCAATCAATACAGTGTCTCTATTACATGGTAGAATCTCAACTTTCATCTGTTGAATTAATTGTCAAAGATTGAAAAAAACTAATAAATACGGAGGCTGCATAATATTAGAAATCACAAGCAGTATTTTCATGTTTAAAAAACACCCAGGCTTTTAGGATACCACTTTCCTATTAAGTAGCAACTAACACATTTCAGTCAGGTTGCTTATTCAAATGAATCACAAAATATCAAAGTATTATACAGCACCAGATTGCAAGAAATGGCATACTCCCTGCTGTAAATGTTGTGTGGTAATTGTTATCATCAGCATTAGCTATTCAACAATATTTTATCTGCATTTGCTGTTTAGTTGCCAATATCCCTGCACTGAAGATTGCCTGGAGGTGATTCTGAAACCCCACAGCCTGGAAGAAAGATCCTCTAGTGTAGAAAAAGAACTGTTTGTGTGCTAACTAGATCTCCTGAACAATATGCAAAAATGAGTGTGTGCTGCATTTTGAATGTGTTCTTCGCCAAGTGTCTCTTATCTGGAATAGTACCCAAAACTAACTGCACAGCATGTGCTTTGTTAAGGGTGTCAGAGCTGGCATTTGGAAAGGCAAGCTGGGGAATCTCCTTTCCCTTGTTCCCCACTGATAAGGGTCATTAAAGTAAACAGGAACAAGGCATGCACACCGATGAGAGAATGCATCCCTGGGGCTCTGTCTACACTGAAAATGGACTCCTCATAAAAGTGGTGCAACTCAGCCTTTTGTGAAATCAGCTTTATTGATTTTACCTTTATTGCCTCTCTGATGTCTGTTTTAATTTCAGTTTCAATTTTTACCATTTTCTATTTGGAACAAATGATGATTTTAAAAACATTTACCTACAGTTTCCCTTGGTGTCCATGATAAGTCATGCATTTACCTCAAAAGACTTTTACAATGCCACAGAACTGATGCTGGCGGGGTACAAAAGCTGGAGTTGAGACTGTTGCTCCTTACTCTGCTGCTACTTTTCTTGGCACAGACAGAAGAAAACAGCAAAGCTTTTAGCAGTCTCTGGAACACAGTGTAATTTTCTTAATATATACAGGTTGTTTGCAGTTGGCTGTGGTCTAAGAAATAAGGACTTACCCAGAGTAAAAACGATTATGTAGCTTTATCTCCTTACAATTCTGTGTACCATTCTGCCAACCAGCAACCTCTACCAACCAGTAAATCTGTGCCCAGTCAGACCAATCCCTGACCTTCAGAAAGACAAGCCTGAGAAGGGCAGCAAATGTCTTAGCAGGCTATTTAAATATGTATGTGTGCATGCCTCTCCTACACACACACACACACACACACACACACACACACACACACACACACACCATATTGTATTACACTGTGTTGTATCCAAAATCAGGAATTCCAGTGCATGAAAAACATTTTTTAAATTGCATTCATGAACCTTCAGATAATATGCCCTGACCTCCCAGGTTCACAAGTGTCTTTTCTGAAATATCCTCTGGCTTCTTAGTTCTAAGAGCCAAGACTCACCCACCCACCCCCCAGTGGAGTGCGTGTTTCAAATCCTAGCTTTCTGGTTTTATTCTTGCTGCTGTCTGTGTCTCCTCTCTAATGAACACAGCTCATACCTATGTTTATTTTTCATGCACAAAGGTGTCAAGACTACAGCCCATTCTACAATAGCAAAAATAATCATAAGGGGAAAAAAGCAGACAATTCCTATTTCACCAAAATTAAAAACTTCAGTGTTTTGAAATGAAGAGACAATTCAGAAAGGGGAGGTAAATAAATGCAAATTACACATTTGATAAGGACTTTCTATCTGTCTATCTGTCTAAGTGTGTGTGTGTGTGTGTGTGTATGTGTGTGTGTGTGTGTGTGTGTGTGTGTGTGTGTGGTGTGTCCTTGTACCTTTATGACTCAACCATAAACCTGATTTACCATTTTGGAAGGTTGTAGAATCTTTAGGAGGGAGAACCTCTCTAGGGGAATTTGGTCACAGCAGGTAGGGGCAAGCCTTGAAGTTCCATTTTCCAGCTCCACTTATTGTCTGCTCTCTCCTCCTGACACTGGGTGCACTGTGACCAGCCGTTATGTTTCCAAGGTCATGCCTTCACAACAATATGGATTTATCCCCAGGAACTGTAAGCCATAATAAGCTGCCCTTCCTTCCTTCCTTTCTTCCTTCTTCCCTTAAGTTGCATTTTGGCTGGCATTTTGTCATAGCATTGAGAAAAGTAACCAATACATTAATACTATGGATGGTTCTTTAAAACATAATACTAAGAAAAAATGTCAGTCACAACATGATCACGTGGGGCCAGCGAGACGGCTTAGTAGATAAAGGAGGATAAAGGTGGACAAACTGAATTCATTCCCCAGAATTCACATGCTTAGAATGAGAAAAAAATCACATGCTGTTGTCTGACCTCCATGTGGTATGCATGCAAGTATGCACATGCACGTGCACACACACACACACACACACACACCACACACACACACACACACACACACACACACACACACACACACACACACACACACACACAACTGGAATGTTAAAAATAACTACATGTTGTATTGTTTGATCTGTATGAGATGTCCAAATTAGGCAAATCTGTAGAGAAATTAAACATTACTATTTGCCTAGCAGTGCAGGATAGCAAAAGAGTAGTAGTGGCCATTAATTGGCATGGGATATCATTAGATTGGAGTTTCCAAGGTTTGACTGAAGATATGGCTTAGCAGTAGAACACTTATAGTGTATGTTTGACCCCAATAACTCTCTCTCTCTCTCTCTCTCTCTCTCTCTCTCTCTCTCTCTGCATGTGGTGTGTGTGGTGATACATACACAACACTATGACAACTCTAAAACAATTGATGAATATCAATTCAATTGAAGCATACCTTCAATTAGTGAGATTTGTCTTATACAAATTACTTCTCAATAACGGTGTGTACATTTGTGTACATTATGTATCCTAGTTCACTGTCATTTTTTTCCTCTCTTATAGTAAAATCACATGGACTGGTAAAGAAAGCATAAAAACACCCCAGTATTTGCAAGAATTTAGAAGCTGAAACAACTGAGCCTTCAATAACTTCCACAGAATTGCTTTTTGATTTCCTTTACTGGGTATGAAAAAAAAAAAAGATGACTTTTCCTAGTTCAACCTGCAAAAACTGCTGTCTGACAGACTCTTGGAATTCTTGTCCACACACAAGAAAATATAGATAAAGAGGAGCCTTAGTGAGCTAAATCTGTGCTGTCTTACACAATAGCTACCAGCCTCCACAGCAGCTGAGCATTTTAAATGTACCTAGCTAGAAAAGAGCTGTGCTGCACTTTTACAACACACACTGGATTTTTTTGAAGTACTTAGTCTCATTAGGAAGTGTTATCACATTTACTATATGCAATAATGATATATTGAGTTACACAAAAATACATTATTAAATTCATTTTACTATTTTGATTTTATTTTCATGAAGTTACTTGCAGAATATTCAAAATTCTATATATGGCTTTCATTATTTTTTATAATATGGACTAAATAAATTACATATATTGGATTATGTATTTTTGACTGTGCTTGTCTAGAAACCTGAGGACAAAAATGGGATCATCAGACTATTCCGTATAAACTCCCAAAAGCTTGGAGGCTCTCAGGACAAGAAAAGAATGTTTTCCAATAAAGCTGTTGAAATGGGTGTATAATACTGCAAGAAACAGGGCATCTGGGATTGGAGTTTCTCCCTACCTGCTTTCTCTCCCTCCCTCCTCACTCAAAATCTATAGACAAATCTTAATGCTGGGCTTCCTGGTTCTGCATTAATAACATTGGCAAAAAAATAAGACACATAAACCTTGAGCTTTGGAAATACCTTATGATTGCACTGACCATCGTTATTAGTTTAAATCTATCCCGTCCTCAAGTCAATGAATGATTTGTTTATTTTTATACATACTCAGCATGTAGAGATATTCAGTAAAGCCTCCTCAAAACTTGAGACACATAGTAAAGATCACAGTGAGCCAACCCTCACTGTTTTCTGTATGCTTGTCAGTTTTCCAAATCTGGAGTTGTAAAACCCCATGGTATTACCAATTAGCAGAATGAATAATTAAAACTTTACAAAGAAAAGATAATACTTATATTTAGACTACACGTTTAATTCTGTGGTGGATATCTTTAGATGACAAAAAACAAACACAGTGTGGATCATGGGATCTAAAACTCTTGATACTTGTTTCATTACTCAAGGTTGATCTATTAGGTTCTAAGATATCAAACAAAGGAGTGAATGGAGGACAATGGGAGTCAGACCTGAGCCAAGTCTGATGTCGGTGGGAGTTCTGAATAGAGAGGGAGTTTGTTCTTGGCAGCTAGCCTATGTCAAGCTGTTCACTTATTAGTTTGTTTTTCCTATTTTTAAAAGCAATTTTAATGAGCATAAGGACAGATGTTTATCCTAGAAACTAAGTCGCATCATTGCTGGCGCTACAGACACACAGGCCTCTGGGATGGCTGTGACACTGAATACATTATTTCTGACACTTAAGAAACTGAGCAGCAGGAACCCTGGCTTGATTTTTGTGGGCATCAACCACTAATGGAGCTGATAAAGCTGATGTGTGGGAAAGTGGCTGCGACTGAAATATGTGCTGAAGCATTTACATTAGAGCTTTTTAAAAACGCAGAGCTTCAACCTCGATTTGGTCATTTCTTGCTTTGCTAAGCAATATCATAATGAGAACAGTCAGTTTCAAATCAAACACATTTGCATTACTCTCCCACTGCCTCCACACTGGATTCTGGAAACAGTCAAATAACTTGCCATGAGTAGGAATCATACTGAGAAATAGCTTTTATTTCCTCTTCACCTCAATTTGTTAATGCTGAGCAATTAACAACTTCAAACCTACAATAATTTTCCCATTGTGTCAAGCCAAAAAAAATAAGGCAAATGTTGAAAATAGTAGTGGGAAGCATGATTAATACCCTAAACATAAAAGTATTTTATTTCATTTTCTTGTTTTCAAAAAGGACACACTTGAAATAGAATTATTCCTGACTAAAATATATAAAAGAATGAATTGTTATTCAAACCTATTCCAAAAGTGAGGGCTAGAGTGATAGCTCACCTAGGTTCATTTCTTACCACCCATATCAGACCACTCACAATTGACTGTAACTCCAGTCCCAGGAAATCCAATGGCCTCTTCAGATCTTCGCAGGCACTTTGCCCATGTGGTACACATAAACTCATGCAGGTTCACACATATACTCATAAATTAAATAAATGGGCAAGCCTCCTTTTTAAATCTACATGCCTGGGATTGAGAGAGGGCTTAGGGGTTAAGAGCAATGGCTGCTCTTCCACAGATCCTGAGTTCAATTCCCAACAACCAGATGGCTCACAACCATCTATAATGAGATCTGGTGCCATCTTCTGGCATGCAGGCATACATGCAGGCAGAACACAGTACACATAACAAACAAATCATTTTTTAAAAAAATCTACATTTTAAAAGGGTTTTAGTACTGATAGTAACATAAAACACCTTCTGTAAAATAAGCCTTAAAAAATTACAGTAAATAATCCATAAGACACAGAGCTATAAAAACCGGTGCTACTACACTGAACCAATGAAAAGACCCAAGAAACCATCAGGAGGCATCTGTACCTCTAGAGAGCCAATGTCTTCATTCCTTATGTTTGTGAATGGTTGTTCTTTTCCAGTTGCTTTGTTTCCCTGGGCCACTCTGTATATAGACACTATCATCATAACTTCAACCAGAAATTCCTCTGTGTGATCACAACTGGACTTCAGTGTCCTCCAGTGGAGAAAGTCTTTAACACTAGCCCCAACTTCCTTTCAGTTCCATCAAGAGAGCACTGATGTGCAGTCATCTAGCTTCCAGGTTTCACATTCAGGTTTGAGAAAGTCCTAAAACTTCAGTCGCAGAGAAGGCAGAACATTCCAGGCAAGGCCTGATTCTCTTATGGAGGTGAAATTTCTTTGGTTCACGAATTTTTGCAGTAGTCACTGGTTTTCCTATTGTCAGTCTTCCTCTGAGACAATACTCCTCTTCAGTGTCTCAATGAATCAATTCTTTCCTGCTTTCTCTCTGGCTTACTACGCTTCTACTAATCCTCTGCTTTCTTGGAAAGATTACCGTTCACTTTTACTTTTTAATCACTTGATGACCTTGACTTCTATATCAAGACATCATGTTCTTTACATGTTGTCTATGGTCTTGTTACTACCATGGGCATACATTGCCTGCTAGTAAACATGAGACTGCTATTTGAGATGGCCAGATCACTGAAGGCCATTTGTTATGGAAGAGGAAGAATATGAAAGGTGAACGCTTGATCACTGACAATGCTCACCACGCGGTGGGAGATGAGATGTGAAGAAGTGATGATGAACATTACTGGCCAGCTCACAAAAGTGGGAACTCTACCTGCTGTTTATCAGCTCACTGGAACTCTCTTTCTCTCTCCCCTTCTCTCCTTTCCTCCTTCTCTCTGTCCCCTTACTGTGCTTCCTATGAGAAGGTCTTTGTAATAGAATGTTTCCTTGACACCTGGCCTGTACAACCAAGAGTGTGTCTATTCTCAATCATTGGTTCTCGTTATAATCACATAAAGAAATCTGATTCCCCAATGTCTTCCCTCTCTATCAGCTTAACAAGAATTCTTCCCCGAGCATCAGAATGGTTTACAACTCCCCTGGTTAATTCTGCTGTGCACTACCATTTGAAAGTTGGCATTGGTGCATTAGTTAAAGGTTAATAATTTCAAGCTACAGTTTTGTGTCGAGTAGATCATCAAATTTCTGTATTCCAAAAATATGCTGTGCAATCCCAGCCTGCCCCTGGAAATAACATACTGGTATGTTCAGTTCCTATGATACAATGGCAAAGTTTCTTTAGAAGGAAGTATGAAGACATAGCTGGAACCTTACAAACAGAAATATGGAGAAAAGCAGTACTAGTACTCATTGGCTCTTGGAGCCCTGTTACAAAAACCAGAAGCTTGAACACTGAGCTTCAGGGTATGAAGGAAGGAAGCAAGACTCCAGTTCTCAAACTCTGAAAATCTGAAGATTCATGGTAGTTTATATCATGTGACTTAGAGACTATTCCCCATCCTCAAAGCCTGAGTCTGAACTTATCTATACCAGTCTGTGTCCATATTCTGTATAAACTCAAATGGCTGAACCAAGAGCAAGGTACAGGCTCAAGATACAACCAATAAAAGGGGAAACAGAATAGAATTAATAAAATGCCAGATCCTCTTAATTTCTGGAGTTATTTTTTCTATGCAAGAGACCATCAAGCCCCAGTCTAACTGAAAGTATCACACCACAAGGAGGAAGGAGGAAGGAGCTAGAGGCAGAGTGCCAGAATCCATGTTATGAGCCACTCACACAGACATTTTATGATCTGCTTTCCTGTCAGATGAGTGAATATATACTTTAAGGAGGTGGATTAGCATCCCTCAGGCCGTTGTTCCTATTTCTGTAATGGATTTTCTAGACTACTCTTTTCTCTTTTTTTTTCTTTCAGATTTTTTCTAATTAGAAACAAGATTGTTTACATGATAATCCCAGTTACCTTCTCCCTCCCGTCCTCCCCTACCATCCCTCCCAACTAAAACCCTACCTATCACATATCCTTTCTGCTCCTCCTGGATGGTGAGGCCTTCCATGGGGTGTCATCAGTCTATCATATCCTTTGGGATAGGGCCTAGGTCCACCCCCGTGTTAGATGACTCTTTTCTTCTTGTTCTGTCTTTCAAAGTTCAACATGTACCAGATACCTGTTTATGAAGTCTATGAATGTCTACACAGTGTTTGCAAATAAAAGGAAGATTTTTTGCAATTCTTGAGAACAATTTTCACTTCTTGAGAACAATATCCCTCCCCAGGTGAAAAGAGATGAGATGTATATATGAAACTGATTCTATTATCATATTTCTATTGCCTACATAAGACAGAAAATTTTTCAAAGCTACATATAATTGAAAATTCATGACCTTCAAGTGTAACCTACAGTGTAACATCAGAGCTAAAAGCTTTTCAAAGGTAGTCACTAAGGCTCATCTATACAAGTCTTAATTTCTTGCTCAGTTTTTTTAAATAAATAAATAAGGTCTTACTACACAGCCCTGGATAGGCTGACACTCATTGTGTAGCCCAGGTTGGCCTTGAATTTGCTAGGAATAACCTTTCCTCAGCCCTACCCAGTGTTGGGATTATTGGCATAAATCACTGTGCCCAACTCAGAAACCTTAATTGCCCAGAAAACTAACCAAGCCACCATTTGTGTTCCAAGTGAAAAGGGTGTGTGTTTAAGGGTTTGTGAACAATCTCACTGACTCAGACTCTCCTGACCCTTCATAACAAATTAGATGTTGACAGAATTATGATAGCCCTAGGGAACTGGGCAGATTTTTTTACTTGTAGAGGAAGTGTCATTTTTAAACTATGAAAGCAGTCAAATGAGCTTCAGGTGTTTAGCAAAGCACAGATTAATTTTAAATGCCCTCGTTGAAATCAGGGAAGAGAATTTCTCACCACAACATCCATGAGCAATCTGGTTACTGACACAGATGATAAGGGCAGCCGCTGGGGTCAGACAAAGGGGCCAGCAGTGGAATAAGCAGCAAGCACTAACATTACATCTTAGAGAGGATGTTGGAGTTGAGAAAGGTGATGATTTACTAAGATAACTTGGTTGGAATTATTGTAAATACCAGAAGAAAATGAAACATTCTAATACACCATATTGGGCAATTTAACCCAATGTAATGCCATGATAAGTTCTTTTATAGACATTTTTATAATTGTTTAGGATAAAATGCTTCATTGTGGCATTTTCACATGGCTCTTCAACTATATTCATCCAAAAAACTTTGGCCTTCTGTGACAGTACTCTTCCCAAACAGTGACCCTCTTATTTTCATGTCTTTTTTCAATGTAGATGCCACATATAATCAGAAACATGAAATATTTGTCTTTTGGGGTCTCATTTATTTTGCCCAACATGGTGCTGTCCATGTGCACATACTACTTTTTCAGTATCCATTCATCTGCAAAGTTCTGTTGGGAGCATTTGAGTCAGTCTGTTATATTTTACTCTCAGAATTCTCCTATGATACTGGCTACATCCTCTCTAAAAATAGCCTCTTATTTCAAAGACCTTTCTACATTCACAAAGTACTGGAAATTGAATGACACTAGGTTTTAAAAGAAGAGCCAGATTCAGACCTGAAATGTATATATTGTTTTCCATTTGTATGGAGTAGCCACATTGTTTCCACAGAAGCAGGAGGTACATTAATGATTGTCAAGGGTCAGCTCATTGGGAAGTGAAGAGTGAATGATTCATGCTCAAGTTACTTCCACAGTGACAGAACGCATTCTGGAGCCAGATAGTGTCCACAGTGAATGGACATTTCTGCAAGCAAAGGTAAGACACATGAAAAGGAGTGTGGTAGGGAATGCAGTGAGTACACCAGACAAACAGAGCCTGTAGTTATGGGAAGGCCTCTGGTTTACACAAGCTGAGAGAGGTAAAGATACTGGCTTCACAATGGCTGCCATGCCTGAGCTTGGTTTGCCAACAATCAGGCAAGACTGTTATTAGACAGAGAATTGGCAAAGTGAAAACATTATCTAAGGGTTCCCTTCCCTTTTCATCTCACAAATCACCAATCATATAGCTATCACATCAGACATATTTAGCTCCATAATCCCCATTTTATATTCTGTTATTTCTACTTTTTTGTTCTTGTCATGGTTCATAAATCCATGGATCCCCAAACAAATTATTTGTCACATGTGTAGGAATAGAGTTATTCTTTTCTTATCCATACTCTGCTTAGTTTCCATATCCAGGTTAGATTTCACCCTCAATCAATAGACTCACCTACTGCACATAACCTCAAATCTCATACTTTTCTCTTTTCTACACTGCACAGACACCCATGTGGTTAACCCTGCCTCAATAGAAATGTATGTCAATGGAATGTAGTTGTCCATTAAATGTGTAATAACCAACACCAATAGATGTTATTCCCAATCCCACCCACTCTTCTCTTCCCCTTGGTGTGAACTCCTTCCTCCTGTTGTATCTTTATTCCTCCACTCCTGCTTCATGCTCCAGCTGATGTGAGAACCCCCATGTGTTCTGCCACTAGAGCTCCATGGGCTGTGAACCTCTTTACCCTTTGTGCCTTCTTCTATGCTAAATACTTATTAATATCTCATTCAACTCTGTTAGTTTTGAACCATATCATTTGTGCTATTTTTAGTGATTGCCTAGGAATTGCAATATACTTCTTCAGTCTTTCAGGATCATATTACTATAATTATCACAAAACATTTAAATGTTGCCCTTCTAGGCATTTTTCTTCTATCCCAAACCTTCATGCCATGACTGTCACACGTATTTCTGCTCTACGAAACTATATTGTTCCAGAAAGTGACTACAAGAAGAAAGGATAAAGGCATGGGCCCTTTCATGATTTCCCATGTATTTATTATTGTTGGGGCTTTTTTTCAAGGTCTCACTATGTAGCCCAAACTGGCCTTAAGTCTATAATCTTCCTGCCTCACTCTTTGTAAATCCTACATGTTCTATCATTCTTTCAAAGTCTTTATTTCTTCCTTCAAATTTCATATTATTACTTAAAGCATTCTCTTTCAGCCTAAACAAGACCATTTCATGTTACTACAACTGAGTTTCCTTAGTCTTACTCTACAATGTTTCACTTTGTTCTCATTCATTTTAGTTTTTGTGTTGTTTTCTATTTTATATGTTCATTTTTTTTTCCATGCTTGTGGTTTTACCCAGAGCCTCACACCTACCAAATGCAACACCACCCCTGAGCCCCAGGCCAGCTCACCACCACCATCCTGAAACATTGTTTTACTGTGCACAGAGTGCTTGGTAGACAAATCTGGGCTTCTCAGCAGCATATTTATTCTGCATGCTCTGCTGTGGATTGTCTTTGATGAAGTCTGCTGTTAGTTGGATTATTATGGATCCCTGTCCCCATTAGGTCTAGGTCTAAATAACTTGGAGTTGTTCCCAGTCAAGACTTATTAAACTTCATAGATTTGTAAATTAATATTTTGGTAAATTTTAAGATTTTAGCCATTTTTTCTTCAAAATGCCTCTTCTATTTCTTTTCTTTACCTCATTAATGATTTGTCAGTACAATTTGTATCACCTCACAAACTTCTGAGTTTTAGTCCTACTTTTGTCTTCTTTTTCCTCTGTATTCTTCACATTTGGATAACTTCTTTTTATCTTTTCTTACCTTTTTATTTTTTGTTTTGTTTCTCTGTGCATATTCCTGGCTGTCCTAGAACTCACTCTGTAGACCAGACTAGCCTTAAACTCACAGAGATCCAACTGCCTATGCCTCCCAAGTGCTGTGATTAAAGGTATGCACCATCACAGCCCTGCTATCTTTCTTTTCTTAAAGACTATCCTTAAAAAAGATAAGGCATGCTTTGATGGCTCCCATGGGAGGTCTACACCTTTTTTAATGGAGAAGGAGTGGATGGTGGTAGACAGGAGATAGGGGAGATAACAGGAAGAGAAGAGGAAAGAGAAACTGTGCTTGGAACATAAAAGGAAAAACAACAAAAAGAAAAATTCTTATTAACTTTTAAAGCTAGCATACAAAATAAAAGCAAATTATAGTATATTCACATATATGTGGTACCCTCTCTTCTTTGAACTTTGTGTATCCCTGATAGCACTGCCATTGTCCATCTGTAGCCCCCTCCTGCTGGTCCCCTTCAATGCTCCCAAATAGTCTCCCTTTCTGGCTTCATGTTAGACTTACTCTACTTCTTCCTCTTTATCCCTCTCCCTTACAATTCTTTCCTTTCCTCTCAGGGGTCCCTTTCTACACACACACACACACACACACACACACACACACACACACACACACACAGAGAGAAGAGAGAGAGAGAGAGAGAGAGAGAGAGAGGAGAGAGAGGGGGGGGGGACCTAGATTCCATAGAAAACAGGTGATATTTGTCCTACTAAATATGGCTTATTTGCTTGACAATGACCTCTAGTTCTATCCATTTTCTTGCGGATGTCACAAGCTCATTTTTCTATATTGCTAAATAGAAATCCTTTGGGTGGATGGATTACATTTTCTTTTTCCTTTTTCTGTTGATGGATATAATGTATGGTTCCATTTTTTAGCTATTCTGATTAGAGCAGCAGTAGATATGGATGTGCAAGCATCTCTATGGTAAATCTTTGAGTTCCTTGGGTATATGCCCAGAATCGTCTATCTGGATCATGTGGTAGTTTGCTATGGACCACAGAATTATGCAGTGAGAGTTCAGTGCATACTTCAGGGGTCAACCCATCAGAGATGCATATCTCATGGAGGACAGACCTCATTTAGCAAGGCGATGAGGAATATAGCCACCAGAGATGCACATCTCATTAACCTTATCTATAATATGATAAAGAATACTGCCTTCTGAATGTGTTAGCTGTCCTTATTGCAGACTTCTTGTGTAGGGAGCTCTTTCCCTCACATTACAGCTAGGGGATTCTTTTTCCCACAGCACTACAGTATGATAATTGTTTACTGGGCACAATTTACTCTATGCATTTGTATATTGGATGACTCCCCAGAGCAATGCATGATTCTGGCAAGAAAGTAATCACAGTCAATACCCTTATTCTCTCAACCAGGTCTTTGTATAAACTTAGAAGTCTGGGGGGCTGGAGAGGTGGCTCAGAGGTTAAGAGCACTGGCTGCTCTTTCAGAGATCTGAGTTCAATTCCCAGCAACCATATGGTGGCTCACAACCATCTGCAATGAGATCTGGTGCCCTCTTCTGGCCTGCAGGCATACATGCAGGCAGAACACTGTATACATAATAAATAAATCTCTAAACTTAGAAGTCTGCTCCCCTGTAATTATCTTCTTTGGCAGACAGTTGGTCAGTGTTAGAGTCCAGGTAGCAAAGAGACCTCAATTGAGATATTCACAGACACCCAATGACAAGAATTATGAAGTTGTTGAGCTATATTTCCCAGAGAGATAGAGAACAAGAGTGTCCTGTATTTACTCTGCAAGCAGATAGGGAAATGCTGTCCCAAGCTAACTTCACATTAACCTTAAAGCAAATCTGTAACTCTTTGTACTTAGTTTTACCTTGGTCTATTGTATCAAGAAACTTTCTGCTTGTATTTTACCATGAGAAATAGCATAGGATGTAATCCTTAGAGTCAAAAAGTTCCTTATAGCTAGCTAACATTTGGCAAAAGTACTGACAGGAACCAAACACCATACACTCCCTACTTGTTTACATATATGACATAGCTACCTGACACTCCTTTTGCCACTGGAAAGAAACAGCCCACTGAGGAAAAGATGATTCTTGCCTTGCTCCTGATTTTCACTGATTGTAACCTTTAGTTTATTTACCTAGTTAAATTTAAGATAACACTGAAAGCATGCATAGTCCCTTCTTAGATTTCCTTAATGACTTAATCTCTCTCCTTCCCTCCCTCCCTCCCATTGACCTCCTTTCCCTTTAGGAAGTTCTTGGAGACTCTGGAAACTCCTGTCCTGTGGTCAGCAGGCAGGTCGACTTGGTCCCTGAGGACCAAGCAACCCCAAGTCTGCTGAGATCCTGAGATCGCTGGGCTACTCCCAGCCCACTAAGGACAGAGAGGTGAGCTGCTTGGGCCCAACTTCTGCCTGCCCAACTCCTGTCCTGGTGTCTGAAGGCAGGTCGACTCAGCCCCTGAGGGCCAAGCAATCCTGAGTCTGCTGACATCTCTATGCTAGTCCTGCTCCCATCCACCTGGAGAGCAAGTGCCTCAGACCCACCTCCACCCACCTTTAGACCCATCAGAGTATCAGACCCTCTTGTACCTTGGACCCATATACACCAGGAAAGGAATTGACACCAACTTCACCCACTGGAAGAATAGATAGGAAGACGACAATATAAGAACATATCCAACAACAGAAAAACCAATATGATGCCACCAGAGTCTAGAGAATCTACACCAGCAAGACCTGAACAACCCAACACAGATGAAGCAGAAGAGAACAATCTTAAAAACAACTTCATGCAGATGATAGAGATCCTAAGAGAGGAAATGAGAAAATCCTTCAGAGAAATGGAAGACAAACCAAAAAAAGCAAAAAATCATCAAATCTTTTAAGGAAAGCCAAGAAAATACAAGCAAACAGCTGAAGGAAACAATTCAGACAGTTCAGGACCTGAAAACTGAAATGGAGACAATAAAGAAAACACAAGCTGAGGGAATGCAGGAAATAGAAAGGCTGAGTAAACAATCAGGAACCACAGATGCAAGCATCACCAACAGAATACAGGAGATGGAAGACAGAATCTCAGGCACTGAAGATAAGCTACAGGAAATTGATTCATCAACCAAAGATAATCTTAAATCCAACAAATCCTTAACACAAAATATCCAGGAAATATGGCACACTGTGAAAAGACCAAACCTAAAGATAATAGGTATAGAAGAAGATGAAAAAAACCAACTCAAAGTTGCAGAAAACATATTCAACAAAATCATAGAAGCAAATTTTCCAAACCTAAAGAAAGACATGCCAATGAAAGTACAAGAAGCCTACAGAACACCAAAGAGAGTGGACTACAAAAAGACCCCTTGTCACATAATAATTAACACAACAAACATACAGAATAAAGAAAGACTATAAAGAACAGCAAAGGGAAAAGGTCAAGTAACATATAAAGGCAAACCTATTAGAATTATGCTGGACTTCTCCCTGGAAACTTTGAAAGCCAGAAGGACCTGAATAGATATTCTACCAACTCTAAGAGAACACAGATGCCAGCCTAGACTACTATGCCCAGCAAAGCTTTCAATCATTGTAAATGGAGAAAACAAGATACTCCAAGACAAAACCAGTTTTAAACAATATGTAACCACTAATCCAGCCCTACAGAAAATACTGGAAGGAAACTCCAACCTAAGGAAGTTAACTAGACTCAGAAAAACATAGGCAATAGATAATCCCACTTTAACAAAAGCCAAAAACAAAAGCAGGGTAAATCCACATACAATACCACTACCAACAACAAATCAAAAACAAACAAGAATAAGCATTCAATGGTCCTTAATTTCCCTCAATATTAATGTTCTAAACTCACCTATAAAAAGACACAGGCTAACAGAATGGATACAAAGATAGAATCCATTCGTCTGCTGTATACAAGAAACACACCTCAACTTCAAAGGCAGAATTGCCTCAGAGTAAAGGGTTGGGATAAGATATTCCAATCAAATGGACCCAAAAAACAAGCTGGGGTAGCTATCCTAGTAGCTAACAAATTAGACTTCAAACTAAAATCAAGCAAAAGAGTTGAAGAAGGTCATTTTATATTCATCACAGGAAAAATCCATCAGGAAGAAGTCTCATTGTAAACATCTATGCCCCAAATACAAAGGCACCAACATTCATAAAAGAAACATTATTAAAACTCAAATCATAAATAAGAGCTCACACAGTTACAGTGGGAGACTTTAACACCCCACTCTCACCACTGGACAGGACCACCAGACAGAAACTTAACAAAGAGACAAAAGAACTAATGGTAGTTATGACCCAATTGGGATTAACAGACATCTATAGAACATTCCATCCAAACACGAAAGAATATACCTTCTTTTCGGCACCACATGGAACCTTCTCTAAAATAGACCACATACTCGACAAAATAGCAAACCTCAACAGGTACAAAACAATTGGGATATCCCTGTGTGTCTTATCAGACCACCATGCTTTTAGGTTAGAATTCAAGAACCAAACAAATTGCAGAAAACGTCTCAACTCATGGAAATTGAACAACACGCAATTGTACCATTCCTGTGTCAATGGAGAAAGAAAGAAAGAAAGAAAGAAAGAAAGAAAGAAAGAAAGAAAGAAAGAAAGAAGGAAGGAAGGAAGGAAGGAAGGAAGGAAGGAAGGAAAGAAAGAAAGAAAGAAAGAAAGAAAGAAAGAAAGAAAGAAATTAAAGACTTCCTACAATTCAATGAAAGTGAAGACTCAACATACCCAAACTTATGGGACACTTTCACAGCAGTACTAGGAGAAAAGTTTATAGCTCTAAGAAGAAACTAGAGAATAGTCACAGCAGAGTGTTGACATCACAGCTGAAAGCTCTAGAACAAATGGAAGCAACTTTACCCCGAGGGATAAATACCAAGAAATAATCAAACTGAAGGCAGAAATCAATAAAGTCAAAACAAAGAAAACAATTCAAAGAATCAATGTCAAAAGAGTTGGTTCGTTGAGAAAACCAACAAGATAGACAAACCTTTATCCAAACTAACCAAAAGGCAGAGAGAAAACAGGCAAATTAACAAAATCAGAAATGAAAAGGGGGATATATCAATGGACACCTAGGAAATAAAAAGAATCATCAGGTCATATTTTGAAAATCTGTACTCCACAAAATTGGAAAATTTAAAGGAAATGGACAATTGTCTGGACAGATATCACATACCAAAATTGAATCAAGAACAGATAAGCAACCTAAACAGACCTATATATAACCCCTAAGGAAATAGAAGCAGTCATCAAAAGTCTCCCAACCAAAAAAAGCCCAAGGCCAGATGGCTTCAGTGCAGAATTCTACCAGAAATTCAAAGAAGAGCTAATACCAACACTACTAAAATTGTTCCAAAGACACAAGCAGAAGGTTCACTGCCAAACTCTTTTTACAAGGCTACAATTACCTTGATATCCAAGCCACACAAAGACACAACTAAGAAAGAGAACTACAGACCAATATCCCTCATGAACATTTGATGCAAAAAAATACTCAATAAAATACTGGCAAATTGAATCCAAGAACATATCAGAAAAATCATGATCAAGTAGGCTTCATCCAAGGAATGAAGGGTTGGTTTAACATACTAAAACCCATCAATGTAATCTACCCTATAAACAAACTGAAAAAGAAAAACCACATGTCATCTCACTAGATCCTGAAAAAGCCCTTGACAAAATCCAACAACCCTTCATGAAAAAGGTCCTGGAGAGATCAGGCAGAATAGGAACATATCTGAACATAATAAAAACAATATACAGTAAACCAACAGCCAACATCAAACTAAATGGAGAGAAACACAATGCAATTCCTCTAAAATCAGGGACAAGACAAGGCTGTCACTCTCTCCATATTTTTTCAATATTGTACTTGAAGTTCTAGCTAGAGCCATAAGACAACAAAAGGAGATCAAGGGAATAAAAATTGGAAGGGAAGAAGTCAAACTTTCACTGTTTGCAGATGATATGATAGTTTACATAAGTGACCCAAAAAACTCTACCACGGAGTTCCTAGAGGTGATAAATACATTCAGCAAAGTGGCAAGATACAAGATTAACTAAAAACAAAATCAGTGGTCCTACTATATACAAATGATAAGAGGGCTGAGAAAGAAATCAGAGAAACATTACCCCTTACAATAGCCATAAACAACATAAAATATCTTGGGGTAACATTAATCAAACAAGTGAAAGACCTTTGAGTTTGAGTCTTTAAAGAAAGAAATTAAAGAAGATACCAGAAAATGGAAAGATCCCCCATGATCTTGGATAGGTAGGATCAACATAGTAAAAATGGGAATCTTGGGCCCTGCTCGGAGGCATCTGACGTCAAGGGTTTGCTCAATGGATCCTAGATCAACAGTGGGACCTGACACACGCAGACACTGGCAAGGCCCTGGTGACAGTTCTGCCTCCATCCACAACAACAGGACAGACATCAGAGTATTGGAACTGTTTGCATCTACCAGAAGGGAATCTTGGTCCCATACCCACCAGGAGAGGAAGAGACTCCTGCTACACCTACCAGAAGAAAGAATGAGAAGAGATCAATGTAAAAGCACATTCAACAACAGAAAACCCAATATGACACCACTGGAGATTAGGAGCCATACACCAGCAAGACCTGAATATCACAATGCAGATAAAGGGGAAGAGAATGACTTTAAAAATATCTTCATGAAAATGATAGCAGACCTCAAAGAGGACACAAGATAATCACTTAAAAAAATGGAAGAAAAAACAAACCAAAAAATACAGGATATCAACAAATCTCTCAAGGAAATAGATCAAGACATAAAAACTGAAATCGAGACAATAAAGAAAGCACAATCTGAGGGAATGCTGGAAATAGAAAAGCTGGGTAAAAAAATGATCAGCAACTAGAGACATAAGCATAACCAACAGAATACAAGAGATAGAAGAGAGAATCTCAGGAGTTGAAGACACACTATCTGAAATAGAATCATCAACCAAAGAAAATCTTAAGTCCAACAAATCTCTAACACAAAATATCCAGGAAATATGGGACACCGTGAAAAGACCAAACCTAAGAATAATAGGTATAGAAGAAGATGAAGAAATCCAACTCAAAGGCACAGAAAACATATTCAACAAAATCATAGAAGAAAACTTTCCCAACCTAAAGAAACACATGCCAATGAAAATACAAGAAGCCTACAGAACACCAAATAGACTGAACCAAAAAAAGGTCTCCTCGCCACATAATAATCAAAACACCAA
This sequence comes from Cricetulus griseus, assembly GCF_003668045.3. NCBI lineage: Eukaryota > Metazoa > Chordata > Mammalia > Rodentia > Cricetidae > Cricetulus > Cricetulus griseus. The sequence goes on along the minus strand of NW_023276807.1, from coordinate 16,834,552 downwards.
ACATACAGAACAAAGAGAAAATATTAAGAGCAGCAAAGGAAAAAGGTCAATAACTTATAAAGGCAAACCTATCAGAATTACACATGACTTTTCCATGGAAACTCTGAAAGCCAGAAGGTTCTGGATAGATATTCTGCCCTCACAAAGAGACCATGGATGCCAGCACAGATTACTATACCCAGCAAAGCTTTTAATCAATATAGATGGAGAAAACAAGATATGCCATGAAAAAACCAGATTCAAACAACACATATCCACCAATCCAGCCCTACAGAAAGTTATGGAAACAAATCTGCAACCCAAGGAAGTTAACTACAACCAAAAAAAAAAAAAATAGGCAGTAGATAATCCCACTTTTCCAACAGCAAAAAGGGAAAAGGGATAGAATCCCACACATAATTTTGCCACCCTCACCAAATCAAAAACAAACAAGAATGAACAATCAATGGCCATTAATATCCCTCAACATTAATGGTTTTAACTCACCTATAAAAAGACACAGATTAGCAGAATGGATAAGAAGACAGAATCCATCCTTCTGCTGCATACAAGAAACACACCTCAAATTCAAAGACAGATGGAACCTAAGAATTAAAGGTTGAGGAAAGATTTTCCAATCAAATGGACCCAAGAAACAAGTGGGACTAGCAAATTGGACCTTAAACTAAAATCAATCAAAAGAGATGAAGGAGGTCACTTCCTACTCATCACAGGAGAAATCCATCAAGACGAAGTCTCAATTCTGAACATGTATGCCCCAAACACAAAGGCATCCATGTTTGTAAAAGAAACATTATTGAAACTCAAATCACACATAAAACTGCACACACTTATAGTGTGTGCACTCTTACCACTGGATAGGAACACTTGACAAAACTTAACAAAGAAACAAATGAACTAATTGAAGTTATGGCGCAATTGGACTTAACAGATATCTATAGAACATTCCACGAAAATACAAAACAATTTACCTTCTTCTCAGCGCCGCATGGAACATTCTCTAAAATCGACCACATACTTGGCAACATAGCAAACCTCAACAAGTACAAAAAACTTGAAATAACCCCCTGTGTCTTATCAGACCACCATGCTTTAAAACTAGAATTCAACAACAACAAGAACTACAGAAAACCTACAAACTCATGGAAATTAAGTAACACCCAATTGCACAATTCATGGGTCCAAGAAGAAATAAAAAAAGAAATTAAAGATTTCCTAGAATTCAATGAGAATGTGGACATAACATATCCAAACCTATGGGATACTCTGAAAGCAGTGCTAAGAGGAAAGTTCATAGCATTAAATGCCCACATGAAGAAACAGAAGAATGATCACACTAGAGAATTAACGACACAACTGAAAGCTTTAGAAAACAAAGAAGCCAATACACCCGGGAGGAGCAGACGCCAGGAAATAATCAAATTGAGGGCTGAAATCAATAAAATGGAAACTAGGAGAACAATACAAAGAAACAATATAATGAAGAGTTGGTTCTAGGAGAAAATCAACAAGATAGACAAACCTTTATCCAAACTTACCAAACAGCAGAGAGTGAACATGCAAATTAATAAAGTCATGAATGAAAGGGGGGGCATAACAACAGACACAGAGGAAATCCAGAGAAACATCAGGTCATACTTTGAAAACCTGTATTCCTCAAAATTCGAAAATCTAAAGGAATGGACAATTGTCTGGACAGATTTCACTTACCAAAATTAAATCAAGAACAGATAAGCAACTTAAATAGACCTATAAGCCCTAATGAAATTGAAGCAGTCATCAGAAGTCTCCCAACCAAAAAAACTCCAGTGCCAGATGGCTTCACTGCAGAATTCTACCAGAAATTCAAGGTACAGCTAATACCAATTCTCCTCAAATAGAGAGCTAATACCAATTCTCCTCTACACAATAGAAGCAGAAGAGTCATTGCCAAACTCTTTTTATTAGGCTTCAATAACCTTGATACCCAAGCCACACAAAGACACAACTAAGAAAGAGAACTGCAGACGAATAACCCTCATGAACATCGATGCAAAAATTCTCAATAAAATATTGGCAAATTGAATCCAAGAACACATTAGAGAAATCATCCATCCTAATCAAGTAGGCTTCATCCCAGGGATGCAAGGATGGTTCAACATATGAAAATCCATCAATGTAATCCACCATATAAACAGACTGAGGAAAAAAAACCACATGATCATCTCACTAGATGCCGAAAAAGCCTTTGACAAAATCCAACACCCCTTCATGATGAAAGTCTTGGAGAAATCAGGGATAACAGGAATATACCTCAACATAATAAAAGCAATATACAGCAAGCCGACAGCCAACATGAAATTAAATGGAGAGAAACTCAATGCAATTCCTCTAAAATCAGGGACAAGTCAAGGCTGTCCACTCTCTCCATACCTCTTCAATATTGTACTTGAAGTTCTAGCTAGAGCAATAAGACAACAAAAGGAGATCAAGGGAATACAAATCGGAAAGGAAGAAGTCAAACACTCATTATTTGCAGACGATATGATAGTCTACGTTAGTGACCCGAAAAACTCTACCAGGGCACTCCTAAAGCTGATAAACACTTCAGCAAAGGGGCAGGATACAAGATTAACTCAAAAAAATCTGTAGCCCTACTATATACTGATGACACATTGGTGGAGAAAGAAATCAGAGAAACATCACCCTTTACAATTGCCACAAACAACATAAAATACCTTGGGTAACACTAAAAAAAGTGAAAGACCTGTACCATAAGAATTTTGACTCTCTAAAGAAAGAAATTAAATAAGATACCATAAAATGGAAAGATCCCCCATGCTCTTGGATAGGTAGCATCAACATGGTAAAAATGGCAATCATGCCAAAAGCAATCTACAGATTCAATGCAATCCCCATCAAAATACCAACACAATTCTTCACAGACCTTGAAAGACCAATTCTCAACTTTATATGGAGAAACAAAAGACCCAGGATAGCCAAAACAACCCTGTACAATAAAGGACCTTCTGGAGGCATCACCATCCCTGACTTCAAGCTCTATTACAGAGCTATAATCCTGAAAACAGCTTGGTACTGGCACAAACATAGACAGGTAGACCAATGGAATAGAGTTGAAAACCCTGATATTAACCCACACACCTACAAACACTTGATTTTTGACAAACATTCCAAATTTATATGCTGGAACAAACAGAACATCTTCAACAAATGGTGTTTGCATAACTTGATGCAAACATGTAGAAGAATACAGATAGACCCAAGCCTTTCACCCTGAACAAAACTTAAGTCAAAATAGATCAAAGACCTCAACATAAACCAAGCCACACTGAACCTATTGGAAGACAAAGTGGGAAATACCCTTGAATTAATTGGTACAGGAGACCACTTCCTGAACATAACACCAGTAGCACAGACACTGAGATCAACAATTAATAAATGGGACCTCCTGAAACTGAGAAGCTTCTGTAAGGCAAAGGACACAGTCAGCAAGACAAAACAGCAGCCCACAGACTGGGAAAAGATATTCACCAACCCCACATCTGACAGAGAGCTGATCTCCAAAATTTACAAAGAACTCAAGAAGCTAGTTTCCAAAACACCAAACAATCCAATTAAAAAATTGGGTACAGAACTAAATAGACAATTCTCAATAGAGGAATCTAAAATGGCTGAAAGACACATAAGAAAGTGTTCAACATCCTTAGGGAAATGCAAATCAAAACAACTCTGAGATACCATCTTTCTCCTGTCAGAATGACCAAAATCAAAAACACCAATGACAGTTTATGCTGGAGAGGATTTGGAGAAAGGGGAACACTTCTCCACTGCTGGTGGGAGTGCCAACTTGTACAGCCACTTTGGAAATCAGTATGGCGACCTCTCAAGAAAATGGGAATCATTCTACCACAAGATCCAGCAATTCCACTCTTAGGCATATACCCAAAAGAAGCAAAATCATACAACAAGGTCATCTGTTCAACGATGTTCATAGCAGCACTATTTGTAATAGCCAGAAACTGGAAGCAGCCTAGATGCGCCTCAATTGAAGAATAGATAGAGAAAATGTGGTACATTTACACAATGGAGTACTACTCAGCGGAAAAAAAAATAGAATCTTGAAATTTGCAGGCAAATGGATGGAACAGGAAGAAACCATTCTGAGCAAGGTAACCCAATCACAAAAAGACAAACATGATATGTACTCACTCATATGTGGATTTCAGACATAGAGTAAGGATTACCAGCCTACAATCCACACTGCCAGAGAAGCTAGTAAACAAGGGGACCCTTAGAGAGACATATTTGGTCCCCTGGAGAAGGGGAAAGGGTCAAGATCCCCTGAGCAAATTGAGAACATGGGAAGAGGGGCGAGGGAGCTATGAGACTGAGAAGGGAAGAAGAGGAAGGATGCAGAGGACATGAGGGAGCAGAAAGGTTGAGTCAGGGGAAGAATAGAAGAAAGGATATGAGATAGGTTGGGTTTTAGTTGAAGGGAGGCAGGGGAGAATGGGAGAGAGAAGGGAACTGGGATTATCATGTAAAACAATCTTGTTTCTAATTCAAATTTTAAGAAATCTGAAAAAAATAGCAATCTTGCCAAAAGCAATGAAATCCCCATCAAAATACCAACACAATTCTTCACAGACCTTGAAAAAACAATACTCAACTTTATATGGAGAAACAAAAGACCTAGGATAGCCAAAACAACCCTGTACAATAAAGGACCTTCTGGAGGCATCACCATCCCTGACTTCAAGAGGTATAGTCCTGAAAACAACTTGGTATTGGCACAAAAATAGACAGGTTGACCAATGGAATTGAATTGAAAACCCTGATATTAACCCATGTACTTACGAACATCTGATTTTTGACAAAGAAGCTAAAGATACACAATGGAATAAAGATAGTATCTTCAACAAATGGTGCTGGCATAGCTGGATGCTGGCATGTAGAAGACTGCAGATAGATCATGTCTATCACCATGCACAAAACTTAAGTCCAAATGGATGAAAGACTTCAATGTAAATCCAGCCACACTGAATCTCTTAGAAGAGAAAGTATAAAGTACCCTTGAATGAATTGGTACAGTAGACAGCTTCCTGAATATTACACCTGTAGCACAGACACTGAAATCAACAATTAATAAATGGGACCTCATGAAACTGAGATGCTTCTTTAAGGCAAAGGACACAGTCAGCGACACAAAACAGCAGCCCACAGACTGGGAAAAGATATTCACCAACCCCACATCTGACAGAGGGCTGATCTCCAAAATTTACAAAGAACTCAAGAAGCTAGTTTCCAAAACACGAAATAATCTAATTAAAAAGTGGGGTACAGAAAAAAAGTGGGGTACAGAACTAAATAGATAATTCTCAACAGAGGAATCTAAAATGACTGAAAGACAAATTAGAAAGTGTTCAACATCCTTAGCCATCAGGGAAATGCAAATCAAAACAACTCTGAGATACCATCTTTCTCCTGTCAGAATGGCGAAAATCAAAAACTCCAATGATAACTTATGCTGGAGAGGATGTGGAGAAAGGGGAACACTCCTCCACTGCTGGTGGGAGTGCAAACTCATACAGCCACTTTGGAAACCAGTATGGCAATTCCTCAGGAAAATAGGAATCAGTTTACCACAAGATCCAGCAATTCCACTCTTAGGCATATACCCAAAAGAAGCACATTCATACAATAAGACATCTGTTCAACTATGTTAATAGCAGCATTATTTGCAATAGCCAGAATCTGGAAGCAACCTAGATGCCCCTCAACTGAAGAATGGATGCAGCAAATGTGGTACATTTACACAATGGAGTAAGACTCAGCAGAAAAAACAACGGAATCTTGAAATTCGCAGGCAAATGGATGGAACTAGAAGAAACCATTCTGAGCAAGGTAACCCAGTCACAAAAAGACAAACATAGTATGAACTCACTCATATATGTATTTTAGACATGAGTAAAGGATTACCAGCCTGCAATCCACACCACTAGAGAAGTTAGGCAACAGGGAGGACATATATGGTCCCTTGTTGAAGGGAAAAGAGACAAGATCACTTGAGCAAATTGGGAGCATGGGGAAGGGGAGAAGGAGCTTGGAGAAGGAGGAGAGAAGAAGAGGGGTGAGGAGGACATAAGGGAGCAAGAAGGTTGTGTAGGGGGAAGAAGAGGAGAGCAAAATAAGAGATACCATAACCGAGGGATCCAGTATAGGTTTAAATAGAAATTAGGCACTAGGAAAATGTCCAGAGATCTACAAAGATGACACCAACTTACATTCCAAGTGACAGTGGAGAGGCTACCTTAAATGCCCTCCCCTGATAATGAGATTGATGACTAACTTATATGACATCCTAGAGCCTACATCCAGCAGCTTATGGAAGTAGAAGCAGACAGCCACAGCTAAACACTGAACCGAACTGGAATTCAGTTGCACAGAAGGAGTGATGAGCAAAGGGGTCAAGACCAGACTGGTGAAACCCACAGAAACAGCTGACCTGAACAACGGGGAGCTCTTTGCCCCCAAACTGAAATAGACCTCATGAACGTGGATGTCAGTGTGGAGGCCTCGGATATATATGGGGCCTCTTGTAGTAGATCAGTACTTATCCCTAGGATAGGAATGGACTTTGGGAGCCCATTTCACACAGAGGGATACTCCCTCAGCCTAGACACATGGGTGAGGGCCTAGGCCTTATCCCAAAGGATATGATAGACTCTGAATACCCTCCATGGAAAACCTCACTCTCCCTAGGGAGCAGAAATAGTATGGGATAGGTAGGGTGTTAGTGGGAGCCTGGGGAGAAGGGGAAGGAGAGGGAACTGGGATTGACATGTAAAACAATCTTGTTTCTAATATAAATAAAAATGGGAAAAAAAGGAAGTTCTTGGAAACTTAAACCACTTCCATTCTGAGCCATAAAGAATGTCTGACAGTTACCACTTGTTGTAAAATTTTTATTTGTTTCTATGACCCTGAAAAACTCTAGCCTTGTGCTTGGCTAGAGCCAGAGAGTTGCTCATTGTGTGTATAAGCTGGAAGCTTTTGCAGCACAGTGGAAGAATAAACAGCACAACAATAAAGAGCACAGAATAGAGAGAATGTGGTGTGAGAAGATTCTTTTTCTACAACCCTCAGACATAGATCCCTTCTCATTGTAGCATCTCTATTGAACCCTGAGTGAAGGGTCTCAAGGTGGGACCTTGAAAGCCTTCAATAGTTTATTGATATATCTTCAAGTTCATTTAGTCCTCTTTCTTGTATTGTATCTTCAGTACCTCATATTCCAATTGATTCTAAAGTTTTATTTGATTCTCTATTTTAAAAACATTTTTACATATTGTATGCATGTATGTGTATGCACAATTATATATAAATACAATTTTATGAGTCCATTTTTGTTGGTGGTGTATATATGGCTTCAAGGCTGACCACTCTGTATTGGTCAACCAATAACAAGGCTCATACCTGGGTGGATGGGTGGGGGCTAATTCTCCACCTCCCAGTGAGAAAGAATTCTATCTCAATTAAAAACACATTAAAAAATAAAGTCCATTAGATATAAAAATAGGCTTCACCTCTGTATCAGAATATTTTTCACCAAAATGATTGTTATCTTATTTTTTCTCTGAATTCTACCTGGCTTTAATTATTTGAACATATTTATAGCAGCATTGTAACTCTTTGTATGCCAAATCCAACACCCAAGAATGTTAGGAAATAATTTCTATTCACTGCTTTTCTTCCCTGATTAGGTTATGCTTTCTTGTTTCTTTGTATGCCTCGTGAATTTGTCAATGCAGGATGGCCTTTCCAGGTAATATGCTGCAACAACTCTGATTCTATTTCCCACCCCAAGATAGCTGCTTTTTTTGTTTTTTAAGGTGCCTAGACTAAAGTTATAAAGACTATCTCTCCCCAGATGTGCAGACACTGATATCCAATTGTTTTTCTACTTGTTTTTAACTCTCCTCCAAATCATCCCTGCCTCTCCTTAGCTTACATCTTCATAGCAAAATATTGCACAGAATTTGTTTTTCAACAAGTCAACAAAGATTCCTTTTTCTATGGGTGGATCTGTCTTAAAAATGGGGGCACATTAAAACCTTACATTAGGATCCCTCATACCTTCTCTGCACCTATGCCCAGGTTCTGACATCCAGTGAAAGTGGGACACTGAGGGCCTCTGACCTCTGTGGTGAATTCGTGTAGTCTCAGACACTAGGATCTGCTTCATATCTGAGCATATGAGAAATCTACGAGCTCCAGAAGTAGTAGAGTTTTCCTATTTTCTACTAAAAATAATTAGGTTTATTTTTCTTATGTTGACCCACCTTGTATGTGTTTGCTGGTAGATAATAAGGCTTATTATAGAGAAAGGGCATTTTACAGCAGGACACCATGGAAAACTGTATATATTTAATATACCAAAAATGTCCATCTACTAATGCATTTTATTGCATTTTATTGTTATTCTGTGCCAAAGAAAAATAAATAAGTAACCCTGAAAGCTGTTCAATGTCATTAAAAACATTATTTTTTAATAACTGTACTAAACAAGAATATTAGCCAGAAAAAAATCCAATCAGGTTTTACTCCTATGATAGTACAAAGCAACCTCTGTAGCTGTGTCAGAATCTTCTCTCATTACAAAGCTAGGGGAAAAGAAAGATGGATGTCAACAACAAAAATAAATGGCCTGGTTCTCTCTGTCTTGGACAAAAAATGACTCTGTCTTATAAATAAATGCTTTATTTATAATGTTCAGCCAAAATGAATAAAAAGGGTCATCCGCTATCCTTTCACTATTGAATATCCTCTTTTACCCCTAAGAAGTTCATTTGTTGGCACAACATGCATTCGTCAAATGTCTACTACGAGGCAAACACTCTACTTGATATACAAAGTAAGTGGGTCTGTCTCTGTCCTAAATGGCCTGACAGGTAAGCAAGGCAGCAGAATGTCTGCCAGGATGAGAATCTCTTGAAATGAATGCTGTGATGTAGAATCCCAGCCAAGGGGGTCAGAGAATACTACCTAAAATAAGTGAAATGAATGAGTCTTATTATGTAAATAGGAACTGTCTAGGTGTTGGAAGAAATGGAGTGTTCTGGGTACAGGCAGAAAAAAGGGCTTGTGGGAAACCTGAAAGTCATTTTCTAGCTGGGGTTTGGAGAGCACTGTGAGCTAGAAAGAAAAAGTCAAAGCCAGAATTACCTTGTCAAGTCATTGATACCTCAAGCCAAGAACTTGGTATCAGCCTCAGCGTTAATAAGAGCTGTTGAGGGATCCTGGAAAGGGGAGTGGCAATGGGGCCCACCCCTCTCTCTGTGCTCTCAGTATCGACCTGTGGGTGCCTTTTCCACGTGCAGTGGAATATAATAGTCTTAGAAATAATACTAGCCACTTGTAGGGGATGCTGTAGCCAGCCCCTAAGCAGGCATAGCTACAGCATCCCGTACACCGCCTGCTTGGGGGCTAGCTACAGCCACTCACCTTGGGGGATGGTAAATATGTTTGTAGATAGCATAAATTGAACAGAGACTCTACACTAGCTTCTCGTTAAAATGATTCTCTGAAAATTAATTAACAATTAATCATTCCAGATCTGTCTACTCTCAAAGAATCAATGTCATGCAAATAAATGTAGCAACCTGCATTTTCTTTTTTATTTTAATTATACTCGGCCTAACTTTTAGGTAGGTCACCACTACTTTTGCTTGGCATTTCATAAAGTTCTTATTATTAGGAATATAAAGCAGGCTGCTGGTGACTCCATGTTTATTTTATTTAAGCAAACTTGCACTTATTCTTCGGGATGATGCATTGGAAATTTAGCTTCAGGTGATCCAATACCCTCTTTTGGACTCTGAGTGTATCCATACACATTTTCTCATACTCAACTCCCCCCACACACACACACACACATGACTAAAACTAAAAAAGTAAATTCATCAACTCTAAAACACATGCTACTGTAGAACATAGACAGTAATAAAGCCTTGAGTGTGAAGAGATGAGATTTTATATATGGAAACTGTACTTGGCACTTAGCTATTTTGTGAACTATTTGAGCTCACCTGTTAGCGGGTCTTTGGACAGACAGACACAGACCACAGCCTAATAATGTGATAAACACCAAGAGCAAAATTAAGTGCTTTTGAGTAGAAGAAACATTTAGCCCAGTTCATGGAAATCTGTCAAATTTATGTAAGGCATCTAAGAAAAATGATGGACCAATCTCATACTTAAAAAGTAAGCAACAATTGTCCATGTAAAGACAAGGAAGGCTTTTAGGGAGGGGTGTGTTAAGCAGAGACACAGCTTACTCAAAACCACTGAGCATAGATGTGTAGGTGCTAGCTAGGAATGCCTCATAGTTCAACATGTCACTGAGAGAAGAATTAAGTGCTTGGCTTGGGTTAACAGAAGATGGGTTTATAAGTTTGCAAAGGCAAGGATAGTGGAGACTGTTCACTTTTTCCTTTAAGCAATGAGTTGGTTGGTGGGTACATCTTATTAATAGATGTTATGTAAACTGGGAACAGAATCTTACTGGGATCAGAAAAAATGTACTTGTTCTAGTTAGGGTTACTATTGCTGTGATAAAACACTATGAACAAAGCAACTTGGGAGGGGAGAATTTATTTGGCTTATACTTCCACGTTGCTGTTCATCGCTGATAGAAATCAGGGCAGTAACCTGCAGAGAGGAGCTAATGCAGAGGCCGCTAAGGAGTGCTGCTTACTGGTTTGCTCTTTATGGTTTGTTCAGCCTGCTTTCTTATAGAATTCAGGACCACCATCCCAGGGTGAGAACCATCCACAATTATCTGGGCCTTCCCTATCAATTACTAATCAAAAATATAACCTACCAGCTTACATACAGCCCAATCTTATTGAGGCATTTTTTTGGTTGAGGCTCCCTTCTCTCTGATTACTCTAGCTTGTGTCAAGTTGACATAAGACTAGCCAGCACAGCAGCATCAATCTTAAAATCATCCAAGAAGTATTTGGATATGTAAGATGATAAAGAGAGGTCAGCTAGTCAGGGCCACTAAGTATGCACTCAAGTTATTGCTTTTATTTTATTACAAGGTCTTACACATAGTTTTTATATATACCGCAGTACTCACGAATCATTTGTTTACAGCTCAGGATTCTTTGTGTTCCTTCAATGTCAGAAAATTATCTCAAGTCACTCACGGAGTTAGATGAATCTCTTCTAACTAGCTGTGATGACATAATAGTCCTCAGCTCCTTCATCTCAAAATTAAAGCAGGTGTTAAGTGATATTTATGTCTCCTAAAATATAAAATGTTGATTTGATAATTATGCCCTGTATTCTCTTGTATCATACAAGAAAAAAGGAGATACAGCTCACACTGTAGCATCTTAATGGGCTTTTGGCTGATTTAACAACAGATGCAAAAGGAAATAACTGAAATTGTGGGAAGAGATGTTTTCTAAATTTTAAAAGGAATAGTTGTTAAATATTTATGAACAGCACCACTGCTCTATTTCCAAAAGCTAACAAAAACACTTTTAACTTCCCTTTGCATAAGGCGCTCTCTGGGTCTACTCTCATATCCATGCTTACACAAAACTGTGAAACTAGACTTAGAAAAAGGTTGTGCATTTACATACTTGAAGTTTATATTAATATCTCAATGGTGTTTATGACTGCAGATGCTGTCTCTCTTGTGGGTCCTTGATCTGTCAATTTGTTTCTAGGTCAGCTGTTTGCTTCTTACTGTAATAAATGAGCCAGACAGTAGTGTCCTGAACTACCTGCCCTGCCAATGTCTGATTTGAAGGAGAATAAGAGCAATTAAGTACTTAATTACATCCCATTAGCAAAATGTAAGAAAACAACCTTTGGTGCCAAGCATAAAAGTTGCCTCACTCTCTGTCCTCACATTTAATTCTCCCAGGCACAGTTTCTTTCCATGGTGATATTCAACACTCTGAAACTCTTGCTACTGAGCTTTTTGCACTTTTGAAAAATGTCAACACTCAATTTTATAGCTTGTGATTTAACACTTTTGGGGACACTTTCAACCTTTCCTAATTTATAGCCATCTCCCAAAAATGTGTGATGGGCATAGTTAAGGTAGCCGTCAGAATAAAAGGTCAGTATATGGATTAGAGTGCTATGAGATATCAATAAAGATAATGGATATATATATATATATATATATATATATATATATATATATATCTGAAGCAGAATCTAACCCCTTTAGTACCTCATCATCTTATTATAATCTTATTACCAAATTCCCTGAAGAGTTTATCATTTGAATATCATTTGAAAATGTGCTATGCTGAAACTAGCCTAACACTCTTACTCCTGTAATCTTCTAGATGCTTAAAATGATCTAAAGGAATAATATCTTTTCGCTCACTATACATATATAGTTTTACTCTTCTCATATAGTCTGTAAAAAACTAAGGCATTCTGAATCACAGGCTAAGTTTTATGTTCTCCAACACAGAAAAATTGGGTTTGATTTGTTTTGCAGATGGTGTTTCTTCAAATGTAACCATAAACTATATCAGTTTTAATCCTGTGAGGTGTACTTGGAAGAAAATATAATATTCTTTGAATGTCAATGTTCCATTTTAAACAAAACAGGTTTAAGACAATCCTGGTGTTATACAGTCAGTAATAACAGATGCCTTCCTGTTGTTCAATATGGAAATCATATTTCATTCAGTATGACAAGAAGCATTGACAACCAGATTTCCCTGTTTACACTGGATTCCTGATGACAACTTCCAAGTTGCTGTGTAGATAAAAATTTACCACCATTTAAGTCACTTGGGCATTCAGACCATGAACTTCAACAGTTAAAGGATCATCATTAATTCATTATTGTTCAACAAATATTTTCGACATAAGCTATCCACTGCTCACAGTAAAAGAACATTCTCCCTGGGACACATCTGTGGCCAATACTTACACCTAAAAATTTTGAAGATGTATAGCCACAGGTAAAGACTTTCTGAACAAGACTCCATTCACTCAGGAATTAGAGGCAAGAAGTGAAAAATGGGACCTTATGAAACTGAAAAGCTTCTGTACAGCAAAGGAAACAGTCAATCAAGAGTTGAAGAAATTCCTCAGCTATTCATCCAGTAAAAGATTGATGTCTAGAACATACAAGTAATTCAAAAAAATCTAGAAAAACAACCCAATCAAAAAAGTGAACTTTAAATCTGAACAAGTACTTAAAAGAAGAAATACATAAGGCAACAAATTTTTTGTTTGTTTTTTGAGACATGGTTTCTCTGCATAACAGTTCTGGATGTCCTGGAACTCACTTTGTAGACCAGGCTGGCCTCAAACTCAGAGATCTGCCTGCCTCTGCCTCCTAAGTGCTGGAATTAAAGGCGTGTACTACCACTGCCCTGTTAAAATATTCCTTTAAATACTTTATTTAACTTTTATTTTATGTGCATTGATGTGAGGATATCAGATCCCCTGGAACTAGAGTTACAGACAGATGTGAGCTGCCATGTGGGTGCTAGGAATAGAACCCGTGTCCTCTGGAAGAGCAGCCACTGCTCTTAACCACTGAGCCATCTCTCCAGCCCGAAACAAAATATTTTTAAAGTACCCTATATCCTTAGCAATCAAGGAAATACAAATCAGAACTACTTTGAGATTTTTTTATAACTTACCCTAATCAAAGTGGTCAAGATTTAAAAAAAAAATGGCAATAGATGCTGGAATACTTGTGGGAAAGGGGAACATTTATTTACTGCTGGTGGCCGTGAAAACTGATGCAGCCACTATGGAAATCAATGTGGAGTATCCCCAGGAAGCTGCAAATAGTTCTACTGAAAGACCCCCGAAGAGGTACTTTCGTAGAGGGAGACCCACACACCCAGGAATCAGCGAGGCCACGAACTGGATGCAAAAAACAAGAGGCTTTATTGGAGACGCGGGTACCCGGGGCGACTTAGCCTTTGTGTGGCTAAGCGCCCCGAGCCAAGGGAAAGGGGTCCTTATATAGGGAAAAAGGCGCAAGCTAGGAGCAGGGATTCGATTGGATAATTCTAATGAGGCATTATACAGAGCTATTCCCATTGGTCAATGTATATGAGGCGCTATACAGGGTTATTCAAATGAGGCAAAGTACAGAGTTATTCAAATGAGGTGAAACACAGAGTCTTTCAAATGAGGCGAAATACAGAATCATTTCCATTGGATGGTTCAAATGAGACACAGAGCCATTCCAGATCAGCATATTCTCAAGGTCTGGTGTCTGGTACAGCAGACTCAATTCCCCCCCCTTTCCTGATGGCTGACCTTGGGGGCGGAGACCTTGGGACGGAGTGTTTCTCTTCGGGCGGGGCGGGGGCTCAGGGGCAGGGCTCCAGGCCGGCTCACTCGGTGTTTGTTCTCGTGCTGACCCACCTGGTGCTCGCCCTCGTGCCGGCCCACCCGGTGCTCGTTCTCGGGCTGGCCCACCTGGTGCTCATTCTCGGGCCGGCCCCACCCGGTGCTTGTTCTCGGGCCGGGCAGGGAAAGGCCACCGGGGGTGGGGATCGGGGAAGCCGCCGACAGGAGGAAGAGGAGACAAACTTGAGAAAGAAAGGGCTAAGGGACAGGGGTCTTTCACTACCACATGATCCAGCTCTATCACTGCAGAGCAAATACCTGAAGAACTTCATCATCTACTACAGAAACACCTACTCAAACCATGTTCCCTGTTGTTCTAGTCACAATAGCCAGAGAGTAGAATCAGCCTACACATCCATTAACTAAATAATAGGTAATGGATACATAATGGAATTCCTTTCAGCTAGAAAGAAAACTAAAATTTGCAGTTAAAGGAATGGTACTGGAAAATATTATGCTGACCACTGTAATACATGTTCTCTTTCATATGTGGATCCTAGCTCCAAATCCTAGATTTGTGTGTTTGACTTGAAACATCTATGGAAGCCACAAAATGAGAGGCTATGGGGACATAAACACAGCCTAAGGGGGGCAGTGAGATTATAAGACACAAATAGCATGATACAATGAAAGTGAAGAATAAAAGGTTTGAGTTGGGAGGGAAATGGAAGGAAGGGAGAGGAAGCATGGGTTAAGGAGGAGGGATAAATAGCACAATGATTGAAAGAACCATAAGGAAACCTATTTTCCCATGCTTCCTGAGAGAGAGAGAGAGAGAGAGAGAGAGAGAGAGAGAGAGAGAGAGAGAAACTCTGTGTGTGTGTGTGTGTGTGTGTGTGTGTGTGTGTGTGTGAGTGTGTGTGTGTGTTAGTTAACTAGGTTAACTAGGGTTTCCCTACAGAGGGATAATGCTCCTCTCAGAAACCATAGGTTATCAAACAAAAGCCCAGTACCAAGTTCGGGGAAGTCCCTGATGAGTTGTTGATCAGAGAGGGTTCCAGAGACCATCAAAAACAATGGGCTTGGTTACCAAGACCAAGCCCTTGCTCTTGGTTACCCTCTAGAACTTGATAGTGAGATCCATTGCTAAATACAGCACACATTTTGATCAAAAGACGTGAAGAAATTAATCTGGTATGTAAATGGAAACACTGCCCTGGAGGCTAACTTTCTTAGTGCCAGAAGGTGTATGTAGGTTACCAGGGGAGAAAAATCCCACAACAATCTTACCCACTTGTGAACTACAATAATCATCAGCCCAGCAATATATGCCTGTTTGTGCAACAGTACATTGAATGCACATTAACATGTGAGAAGAATTTCGAATTTTCCTCTGTAGAAAGTTCAAGCACTAAAGATAGATTCACATGGAAAGCTATAAACAATCAGCATACATTTCTAGACTGGAGAGCATCCAGTTTCTCAAATTATGCACAGAAGCAGCCGGCTGCTTGGCCAGAATTGAGATTCCTCCTAACACTATTGAATTAATCCTAGGCTTTCAGTGTCTAATGAAATAAGAATACTACCACTGCACCACAAAAAAGGTTTAATTACTCCTTATAAAACATGCAATCCCTGATTAAAATATTACAGGATATTAGATTCCCATTTAGAAACTCTACTTAACTTGGGTGCTAATTTGATCATGTAATTTAGCATGATACCCAAATAGAAAGAACAGGCAAGTACAAATTCAATAAAGCAGGAAATGTTCCATATAGCCAGGGTAGTATGTCTCTGCAGGACCAATGTAAGGTCTTTAAAATAAGTCATTGCCATCCTGACTGATAGACTATTTCAAGTTAATATGTAATCACCACTAACAAAAGTCTTTTAACAATGATATATACCTAGGAAGGAAAGGCCATGCCTCTCCAAGAATTTTCACAGTACCAGGTAATTTTTCATTATGTTAATTAGGAATATTTTCTAACTTCAGTGTAAACATGTATTCAAGATGTTCCTTAACATTTCAAAACTAGGCTTTGATGGGCAATCTAAAACTGTAAGTTTGGAATAAGTCTTTTTTTAATTCATAAAACTTACAAAGTGATTAGCATTTTTTAATCACTAAAATACAAACTAGATCAAGTCTTTCTAAAAAATAAAATACAGGGAAGGATACTAATCCCAAGAATTCCATGAGTTTTTACACAGGTATAGACCCATGTAACCACACCCTGATTGAAATACACAACACTCCCAGTGCCCAGGGGGCTCCTGACCTTCCTTGACAGCCACATGCTCGCTCTCAAATTTAGTCTCTACTTAGTCAGGCTGTTAGGTAAAAATAAAGGGGGGAGAAAGGTCCGAGTACAAAAGCTCCTTTTGCAACTTCAAATGTCTTCTGTTCTAGTGGTGGAAAGCTCACCTTAATTCTTTCATATCTGCAACATTTTAAAGAAAGTATTCTCTTTAATATTCATCATTCATGCAATTATTCTTTTCTAAAACCCATCAAGTTTCAGTTATTCCTTTACTACACAGTTGTCAGGTAATACATTCCTGCCATTTTTCCTTCCACACCCTGAGCACACAGCTCTTCACAGCACAGCAGTGATTCTGTTTTTCTGAAGCTGGCATCCTAGGAAGATATAAGAGAGGTAGATAGGTAATCAGATAAGTTAATTTAAAAAAAAAAAGGTAGGAGTAGTTCAAAAGTGACTACGTAAACATGCTCAAGAGGGGAGTAGTGAAGGTTGAGCAGTCAGGAATAGCACTGGGTTGGTGGAGATGCTCTTCTCGAGAGACAAATTTGGGTGGAAATTTAGTGATGCGAGGGCATGAGCTATGCAAAGCCCTGCAAAAGAGGAAAAGGTTTCCAGACAAAGCACAAAGGGTCCAAACAGGAAGCAGACACAGAATAGTCACCATATCCCAAAGCAGAGATTGTAGCACAGGGTTGTGCTCTGGCAACTTGTTTACAGTGATAGTGATGCCAGGGAGCCAGCCCTGGCCTGAACAGGGGGGTAGTGGGACAGGTGAGTGGAGGCAATGAGTTCCTAGAGTCCCGGGGAATTTATTCTGATTGAGTCTTTTGAGACCCATATGGGCAGTCTGCAAGAACCACTCCCCAGAAAATTAAAAGCAGAAGCATTTGTAGCTGGCTTCGAGTCATCACTATTTGAAGATTGCCCCAGGAGGCCTTAATGCTGCCTTTTCAGTTTGCACAAGGTTAGAAGGGATCTGTGAAAACTGACAACAGCCAGGAAAGCTGGTTGTGAAAAGCTATCCAAGTGTGGTATGTGTGAGGTTCTAGCAATGTGACATGGCACACCCGGGTCATGATAAACAGTAGCAAGAGAGTAAAAATGGTGCCACCAAGGGCACCATTGGTCAAGCCTGTGCCTCGTGGGTGTATTGGATGCAGTTCCAAATGTGATAAGGAACCATTACATTAAAATCTAGGGAGAGGTTAGCTTGTAGCTCCGTGGCAGAGTGCTTGCCTAGTATGTGCAAGGACTTGGGTTTAATCTTCACTAAAACACACACACACACACACACACACACACACACACACACACACA
This sequence comes from Cricetulus griseus, assembly GCF_003668045.3. NCBI lineage: Eukaryota > Metazoa > Chordata > Mammalia > Rodentia > Cricetidae > Cricetulus > Cricetulus griseus. Next base: position 16,816,604 of record NW_023276807.1, on the reverse strand, counting down.
CACACACACATATCTTGAGACTAATCACTGGCTGAATCAATCCCTTAAACAAAGGAAAAAAAAGATGTCATGATAAACATTTGGGATTTGGGCAAAATATTGCCGTAAGCACAGGGAAATGCCACAGTGATGCTTAAGTAAAATGTATTTTGTTATAAAATCAGAGGCACCCTGTACAATCTAGCCTACTCTCTGGATCTCCTCACCCTTTCTAACCTTGAGATTAAATTCGGCTATCATCTTAAGCCCAGATCGTGTCAGGCTTCCTCTCTTCTTTTGGACGTCATATATGTTGCCCTTGTTTGAAATAGCCCCCTTTCTCCACCTAGCTTCACCTTTATATTTCAGTTCAGCTCAATTATTGAGTCCCAAATATTCTTCCCTGACACCTCTCTTAAAACAGGCCATTTGCTGTGCTCTTTTGGAGCCCATTCAATGCTGGGTCATTTCCTGGCTCAAGGGAAGAAATCCAGTAAATGTTTGCTTAGTGAGTGAATGGATGAAGGAATGGAGATAGAAGCAGACTGGCTCTGATTTGGGCACAGCAGCATGGATCAAGGTCTGGCCACCATGCTCCTCATGGAGTATTAGAGAACATCTCATGGGAATTTCAGCACAGCACACTACAAAGAGACAGCTCTACATTCTGCAAATGATGCATCTATGATAATTATTTGGAAGTCAGTTCTCCTCTTCCACCACATGGATCACAGGAATCAAACCCAAGTCATCAAGCTTGGTGTCAGGCACCTTGGCCCCCTGATCATTCTTGCAGGCCCTATGAGAACTATGAAGATGCTTACTGGAGACCTGAGCAACATTGTTTGTAACAAGTGACCTTTCAATAGTCTGTTGTAAAGTCTGGGCTCTTCCTACTTGAATGTTCCCACAGAGCAGGGACAGTCATTAACAACATTTCTGAGAATAAACAGCTCTTGAACAATGTCTAGGTCATCGAGTCCTTTTTTCCATCATTTTAGAAAGAGATGGCTCAATTTTAGATATCACAAGTTGAAAGTAGCTGTGGGTTCTTTTCAATTAAAAGTCTTAGTGTGATTCTTCTTTCTAGTGCAAGAGGCTAAATCAGGTTAAGAAAAAATGCTGACAGTGTTAAGATAAATTGTGTCTTTGCTTTTAAACTCCTGCAGAAGACGCAACCTTTGCTAGGTTCCAAGGATAATACTGCCTTCTCTGTGTGATTAAACTATCAAACAACTCCTTGTTCCTTGCTCACATTTGCCCCTTGAACTGTATTTTAAAACAACAAAGATAACCCAATATTCTTACACATTTTACACTTTAATGAAGACTTAGAAAGGAAAACTAAACCAAAAATTCAACTCTACATAGCTTACAGAAATATCATCTCCAAGCTGAAGATGAGTATTCTACATATATGTATGTGGGGGGGTGAAAGGGGATTAGCTTTGGGAAATGAATTAAAGAGTTCATTCTACTTATCATTTAACATGGTCTAAAGAAACCATACTTTAATGTGTCCATTAAAAGACAATTTTGAGCTGCTTAAAATTTTTTCAGTGGAACTAAAAAGATTGCAACTCAGATATATATATCCAAAAAGTACAATATTTTAACCAGGAAATAGTTTAAACCCTGAAACAGTACTTCAAACGAGTCTTACAAAGTAAAGGAGAACAAAAAATAAAATAAAATAAAAGTTGACTCTGGCATTCAGAGATCTGCTCGATTGCTCAATACCGTATCTTGTCTCCAAGAGGTTATCCAAGCCCAAAAGGTAATCCCTCCCCAAAGCACTTCTATTTCTGTGCTATAGTGAGCCTAGCAGTTTTGGATTTGTTGAGTAAAGCAATTTAGGAATTGCTTCCTGCAGATGGAGATGCATTTTATAGCGAATCACTGGAGCTTTAAGAATAACAAACTGCTGTAAAGAAAGCTTCCAATGATCCCCTGAATAACGAAATCTTATCTAGCCCATCTGACAGAGCAATTGAGGGGAAACAAAATTGAGAGGGAAACAAACTAATTGAAACTACTGAAACAGCAGGAAAGGTTGACTGGGTTTCTTTTTTCTTTATCCACTTAATGTGAAGGAAAATTGTCACATCTAATAGAGTGTCTAAAAAGGTGTTAACTAGGTAAATGCCTTTTAAAACTGTCCTTTCCCACCCATGAGGCCCTGAGATGTTCACTTCCAACAGAAATACTTGATGAGGACTGGCCATTGTGCATGGTTTTCAAAGAAATAGCACCATCCATTTTAGTGTCTTATCAAGCAATTTCAAGAAAAGATGTAGGGATTTTTTTCCAGTGCAAAGAGTTGCAAACTAAAAGTTTTAATTGAAAAAGCCTGAAGCCACTTTCAACCTCTTATATTTAAAACTCAAATTAGCCCATTCAGGATTAAAAAAGAAAGTAGAAGAAAAAGAAAGTACATTATGTCAAAGGTGGCAACAAAATGATTTATCAGTAGTTATATTTTACACAAATGCTGTTTTAGTTCTCTGAACTTTGCCTCTCAGTTTCATCAACTTAACACAAATATGACTCTGAAATTATGCCCTAAACATACATAAATATGAATGTTAGTGAAATATTTCCTGTTAGTGTTCCAGTTAGAACAGTTAGTGTAATGTACTTTCTACTTGACTTAAGATGTGATCTCTTTATGTTTAAAATACACATTCAGTATAACAATGTAGAAAGGAGAAATAGTACCGCAAGGTTGTCAGTAGATGCATAAAAATGAGTTGCATGACTTGGATTCAATGAGTTCTGCTTTGCAAACATAGCTTTCACCTTCACATCTCTGTTCAAGATGCTAACCAAGTTGTCCTCAGGATAATAACTGTTTCGTATCTATCTCATACATGGCAATGACATTTATAAGATTAAGAGTACATATCCAGGAAACTAAAGAGATAGTTCAGTTGATAAAGTGGTTTCCTTGCCAGCAAAGAGATGTAACTTTAATCCCCAGAGCCCACATGAAAAGTGGTGACTCACCCACAGGTATGCCCCTGAACTTGTTAGTATTGTTCTCCAGGTAGGACACTTCAAACAATGCACTGGGAAGCAGCTCTCACCAGAGAAATGTGCAGTGAAGCAACTGAACCTCCCAGGAATTCTACTTACTGAGCACATGAGAATATCCTGGGAAGGTGGACACAGTATGGGCTGAACTCACACAGCGAGTCCAAGGTGAGCACTTTGAGGTTCCTCATTGCCTCAACAAAGTAAGAAAGGGCAGAGCTATAGAGCCAGGAAATGAATTTCTTCCTTCTTTACTGCCCCCAAGTCCCTCCTACTAGCAAAACTTTAGCAACTTCCCAGCTGACAAAGATTTTCAGTGTCCAGTGTTGCAAAGAAAAATAATGAGTGACTCTGAAGCCCTAAGAGATGGTAAGTGAACCACGGTGCACTTTTGTAGGAGAACCAACTACCAAAAGTTGTCCTCTGACTTCCACATGACTCTATGTCAACTGTGCATGCACACATAGATATCTATGCACTCACACACACGCTCACGCACACACACACACACACACACACACACACACACACATACATTAATCAATTAATCAGCTAATTAATGACTCTATAAGAATATTTGGAATAACTCCAAATGCTGTCTTTTGTGTTTTCAGTGGCAGACACAGTTGTCCTTAAAAGCAAGCCTGATGAATTAGTAGGTTTAGAGGTTAAAAACTGTAATTTTTTTTTACTTTTCCCTGATGGGGGATGTCCTTCAGTATGCTGTGAATATATGTTTCTCTTATCGGTTGATGAATTAAGCTGTTTTGGTCAATGGACAGGCAGGATGTAGCCAAGCAGGAAATATAGTTGGGGCTACTAGACTAGGAGAATTCTGGGAGAAGAACATGGAGAGTAAGTCAAAAGAGAGACACCAAGTAGTTGCCAAGAAAACAAGAGACTTAGGCATGTCTGGTTGGCCAAGACCATGTGGAGAAACACAGATTAATAGAAATGGGTTAATAATTAAGAAAGAGCTAGCCAATAAAAAGCCTGAGCCATAGGCCAAACAGTTTTTTAAGTATGATAAACCTATAGTTGATGTACTGTGTATGTTTATCTTATTGATTGTTAAATAAAATACTGTTTGGCCAATGAGACAGGAAGTTAGACAGGACTAGGAGTCAAAGAGGATTATGGGAAATGTAGTAGAGAAGTGCTGATCCAGGCAGGAGGTGACATAGCAAGGAGACTCATATTTAAGCAAAGGAGAAACAGGAAGGGCCCTTTTTCCCATTCGCCTCCTCCAGCAGCAGGATGTGAGCCACCAGCAAGGAGGGACGCCAATAAGGCGTCCGATAAGATAAGTCTTATAAAATATATAGATGTATGATAATTGAGACTGAGCAGACAGATGAGAATCCTAGTCATTGTCCAAGCAGCATTGTACATAATACAAGTTTCTGTGTATTCATTTGGGCCCTAACTCAGGAGGGTGGCGGGCAAAAAGTGTACACATGGCGGTGGGGCTCGGTGGCTTTTGGCAGAAAGATTTATCGTAATATATAGTACTTAAAAATAGTACTATAAAAATAAGTGTTGCGGGGCGTTGGTTGCACACGCCTTTAATCCCAGCACTGGGGAGGCAGAGGCAGGCAGATCTCTGTGAGTTCGAGGCCAGACTGGTCTCCAGAGCGAGTGCCAGGATAGGCTCCAAAGCTACACAGAGAAACCCTGTCTCGAAAAAAAAAAAAAGTGTTTGTTTAGGCTAGAAGGGCTATGGGACAGAAACTTTCGTCAACATGTGGTGCCCAAACATTTGGCAAGAATTTCCATGTAGAAGTCTTTTGCCATTTTCCCCGTTTTGGTTGGGGTATATAAGAATGTTGAAGAATAAACTTAGGACATTCAGTATTGACTGGATTGCCCTCCCAACTCTATTCTGTGTCTCTTTCTTTTCCTTAGTTATCTTTACTTGCTGTTTCTCAATCCATACTACCCCTTTCAGGTACGAACCCGACACAGTCAGATGGATCTGACTGAAGCTCTACAAAGTTGGGTTACTACGAATCCCCACATCTAAAAGTGGAGTGTTAAAATTTTGACAGAAGAGAAAATATGAAATAACTAAAAAGCAGCAAAAAGTTAAATCTTTCACTGCAGATTCAAAATAATACTGCAGCAATATCCACAAAGAATATGGTGATTCATAAATCTGAACCTTTCTACAGAGTTGCTATTTCATATTCCTTGTGTTTGAAGGAATACAATTTTACCCACAGCAGTATGTAAACAGCTCTTAACTCCAGGAAAGAGAACCATCTACTGTGAGCTGAGTTTCTCTTTCCTGGCAACAGGTGAATGCACTAGGGTAGCAACCAGGTGAAAAATCGAATGTCTGGGAACAGTGGTGAGGTCAAGGGAATGGTGAAAGGGTATTTTACTAACGTAAGTGTTTCTAGAGAATCTTTTCCTTTTTAATAGCAGTTAAAATGTCATTTTAAGATCTTACACTGACTCTTGCAGCCTTAAATAGCCTCCAAATAGCACATTATCTTTTCAAAAAATTATCTGTGAGCTCTGGAGCTCCATAGCTGACCACTCACTGATTCTGCTATAGTAAGTCCTGCCCAAAGTGCCCTTACCATGCATGAGGCTCAAGATGGCTAATGTTGCAGTTAGCATCATGATAAAATTCATTATGAAATTGCTGTTTGAACACAAAATCTAATCTTAAGACCCTGAGATATTTTTTAATTGGGGAGTGACCAATTTATACCCTGAAATAATATAGCCATTCATCAAACGGTGTGTTGTATTTCCCCTATCAATTAATTCCATCCATGTTGTATTTCCCAAACCCATGAGTCTTTGTACCAGATTTCACCATATTGCTCTTGACCCACCACTGATTGAGTCAGACTCAGCCAATTCTGTGTTTCATACCTGCCCATTCCTTCCCTAGCAATGTGAGCAACATGTTTACGCCAGACACCCATTTAAACTTCTTTAAGTATAGGACCTCCTACCCAGCCAGCTCTGCATTTGGACCTTGACATTTCTTGAACTTCTTTTCTCAAAAGCCATGTGTTGACTCCATTTCATAAAGTCAGAAGGCAAAAGTAACAAAGAAGGCATGTTGGCCAGGCAAGGAGAACCAATTGTGCTTCTGGGATGAATATTCCAATCAGATATTTTTCACCAATGAAAGCTTTTGCATGAAGTGAATCTTTGCTTTAAAACCAGGAGGGCAGGATTTCAACAGAAATACAATTTTTCTCCATAAGTTACCCACAAAAACAGATCACAAAATAAAAAGAAGCATAATTTATTTTGTCTGTGCTTTTTATGTTTTATGCATTATTTGTTCTTGCAGGATTATCTAACATATGCCCCTCAACTGTTATGGTTGCTCTTGTTACTGGTTTTCCTCTTTGTTGCATCCTGGAGTTGAATCTTTTCAACTGGCAACTGCAGCTCCTTCAGTAGAACTTTGTCCATACCTGTCTGTTCACAGTACATTAACACAGACAATGTTTCTCCAAGTGCACTTTCTAGGCCACTATAAGTTTTTTTTTCTTTTATTTTCATGCCTGGCTAACTTTTAAAAAAGAAAAAGTGAAAACTGTCAGCCACAATGGTATGCCTTACCTAAGATATAGTATCCACTTAGGCAGCTGGGTTTAGGAAACAAAAACAACTATCTGCCGTGCTAGTGCCTTGACTCTCCACACACAGCTGACATCTCCTTTGACAGGAGTTCAAGAATCAGAAGGAAGATTCCAAGGGAAGGAAAGGGAGGCCCTGTAATTAGCAGATGTGGGAAACTCAGGAAAACAGAGTGAGGTCCCACTGGAAGCAAAGGAACTACAGATCTTGTCTGCCTTCCTTCTAAGCCCTGGCTGTGATGCTATAAATAGAAGAGCCTATACATAGAGATGAGTTGATTCCACTGATAGCAACCTCTTTTTTAGAAATATTTGGAGATGTATTCATAAAGACTCGTCTGCACACTTTCCTGCTGAGAATTCCTCTCTTGACACAGTGGGTGGCCGACTTTCAAACCCGCTAATGATGTGCTAGATACAAAGAGTGCAAGAACAATTATTTATTTTTTAAGCTAATACATGCAGAAATGCTTTTAGTTCTAATAGCCTTTCAGGCATTTGGCTGTGTTACATAAATAGCGAACAACCTTTTATTTAAGCGTAGCCTCTTTATTTTTTTTTTAAACTGGCTAATTTTTTTTCTAAAGATAATTGCAATACCTAGAGGAACTTAATAACTTGATTCCCTAAACATATTGTAGACTTGCAATCTAATATCCTATAGCAATTACAGTGTCAAATATACAGAAATCTATATGTGCTTGGATAAACGGTACTTTTTCAGAAAGTCTCCCCACATACACCACCTTGCATTACACTGGGAAAGGCAAGAGGCTCTAATCTTTGTACCTTCATGTATAGGTATGATTTTTAGACCTTATTTATTATTTGTGTCTATGATGGGGTTGGCATGCTTACAGAAGTCAAAGTTCAAATTTGTAGAGTCAAGTCTTTTCTCCACCTTCATATGGTCTCTGGGGATCACACTCAGGTCACCAAGCTTGCCTGAGGAGGGTCTTTACCTGCTGAGTCGTCTCACTACCCCTACATATGATGGGGTTTTTTTTCAGTAATATGTTGCTGAAATGTCAGAAACGTTCTCCAAATGAGAAAGAATCAAAATATGCTCACATTCAGCTGTAGCATAAGGACAGCTAATATCTGAAGGTTTGTCTCCTTCACCTGCTCTGACAGTTCATAGATAAGATGTATGCTGGGGTGGGCCAACTCAGGGCCCTGGTTCTGGACCTGGGTGGTAGCTGGGTTGATCAGCTTTCTTGCTTTCCCTCATCATCACTACTTGGGTGAGCTCTTCAGCACTGCCTCAGCTAGCTCACCCAATGCAGCCTACACAGGGAACAGGGCCAGTTCTGCTCTCAGGCCCTCAGATTTGAGCCCCCATCTCTCATATCACCAGGGCCAGCTCTACTGTTTTTCCCAGGCAAGGTGCAGCCCCTATCTCCTGGTTGCTGGAGGGAGAATACAAGGGGGTCGTAGGCCAGCTTTCCTGCTTTCCTGCTTTCCTGCTTTCCTGCTTTCCTGCTTTCCTGCTTTCCTGCTTTCCTGCTTTCCTGCTTTCCTGCTTTCCTGCTTTCCTGCTTTCCTGCTTTCCTGCTTTCCTGCCCTCAGAGCTGGCTCACCTGCATGCTGGACAAGAGGATCAGCTCTAGTGTGTTACCTGTTACCCCAGCAGGATGCAGGGCCTGCTCTCCTTTGTGCTGCAGCTGGTAAGGGGCAGGGCTAGTTCTCTCACTCATGTGACCCTGGGGCCAGCTCTTTCACCTGCCACAGGTAGCAAGGGGTGGAAGTAGGGCACCTTTCCCTCACCCATGCCACCAAATGGCAGACTGAGGATGGGGGAGTCAGCCCTTTTGCTCTCAACCCCTCAGGGCTGGCTCACTTGTGTCTCCAACAACAGGGTCAGCTCTAGTGAGTTTCCCAGATGGTGTGCAGCATCTGCTGTTTCTCGTGCACTGCAGAATGTGAGAGTCAGGGCTAGGTCTCCCACTCTTGTGAGGCCAGGGCCAGGTCTCTCACCTGGAATTCGTTAAAATTTTACAGTCAATGTTGTAACTGGACTTGGAGAGATGGCTCGGTGTTTAAGGGTGCATGCTGTTCCTGCAGAGGACCTGACCTGAGTTTGGTTCCCAGCATTCATATGGCAGCTCACAACTATGTGTAACTCTAGCTCCAGGGGATCAGAAACTCCCTCTGGTTTCCGTGGGCACTGCACATGTGTGCCACACAGACATGCATGCAGGCAAAACACTCATACACATTTAAAAAAAAAGATGATTTTAAACATTATTTCCACCCCTAGATGAGGAAGTCAATGGCTGTTAAGCAAATGGTTGCTGGGAGAGAGAGAATCAGATGTCCCCAGGGCTGAATACTCACATAGGGTATTCAATATCAATTGGTCAGTCTCGAGCTCATGCACATTTGAGCAAGGCTAAATGGACACAGTAGGTTATAAATACGTATGTGTGTATGTCTATATGTGTGACATCAATATCTAAAGATAAGACTATGAATTTGAGAAGGGGAGAGGGGAGTTAGATAGGAAGAGGCCAGGACTAGAGTGAAGTAGATGCAGTGCCCATGTATGAAGTTCAAAAAAAAATTTCAAAATGTCATTCGTTGCTTACTTAAAGATGAATTTGGGTTTGTTTGTTTTCTTTTTTATTCTTTTAATTTAAATCACATTTTTTTATTTATTTTACATAGCAACTGTCATTTCCCCTCCTTCCTCTCCTCCCAGTCATGCCTCCCTACCCCCCCACCTCACCCAACTCCCCCACCCCACCCTGCTTCCCATCTACCCCCCCTTCCACTCATCCTCCATCTCCTGTCAGAAAGGGACAGGTTTCCCATGGGCTTGGGCAAAGCATAGCACATCAAGTTGAGTCAGGGCCAAGCCCCTCCCCTTGCATCAAGGCAAAGTAATCCAGCATGGGGAACAGCCTCCCAAAAGCCACTTCACGCACCAGGTACAGGTCCTGATTCCACCACTAGGAGCCCCACAAAGAGACCAAGCAACACAAACTGTCACACGCATGCAGACAGCTTAGGTGGGTCCCATGGAGGCTCCCAAACTGTTGGTCCAGAGTCCATGAGCTCCCACGAGCCCAGATCAGCCACCCCTGTGGTTTAAAGAGGAATTTGTAAAGCAGCTTGTATGTAGTTTATAGTTCTTGTAAAGGACATTTGTAAACTTTCTCAAATCAAAAAAATGAGTATTTATATAAAGACATAAATTATGTAAAGACATAAATCCACATAATTGTTTATACAAAACAGTGCCAAATAAATTCTCAGCTATGTTTCAGTTAAGTAAACTGGGTAAAAGAGAGTAGCATTGTTTGAATCACTATTTCCGAAAGTCAACTCTCATCATAGCATCTGCAAACTTCAAACTCTTTTTTCTGGGGAAAATTCAATTCTGTTGTGAGATACAGAAAGACACTTGAGTGTCTCAAGTGACAGAGAAAACAGTGGACCTGGTAGTTTTTGAATAAATTGGATTTTTTGATGGGAATGTCAAGATGAACATAGAGGAAACCTTCAAATTCAGGTGTGCCACAATCTAAAATAAAGATAGTTTTACAGCTATCCATGAAATATATGACACTCCAGCAAGTATTTTGGAATGACATGATGCAATTTGACATGAGGGACAGAAGTAGCATCATCTGGCAAAATCTCAAGTGTAGAAGATTCACTCTCTAACAAGAGTTAATACTGCAGCTGAAGGGCTGTATGTGTGCCCTTGGTGAGCCAGAAGGTGACTTCCCCTCTGTTAGACAGCTTCCTCTAGAATTTGTACTTCCTTCTCAACTCTTACCTTGCTGCCTGCTAGCATACAGAGGCACAGTTGGTCACCTGCATATGAAACTGCATAACCATCTATCTCACAATGGTTGATAAAAGAAAAAAAAAGAGGAAACTGGGCTTGATGTATCAATGGGACAACATTTCAAGCAATTCTGTGTTTGGTTCTAAACACAGAGGCATCCCTCCTGCATCTCAGATCTGCTTACATCTACAGAATTGAGGTATTCAACATTGGCTTGACTTTCATCTATGTAGTGGTCTCCATTAGCTTTTTGTTTTATTTTGTTTTGAGATTATAATTTCAATATTTTTCCCTCCCTTTCTTCCCTCCAGACTCTCCCATATGCCACTCCTTGCTCTCTTTCAAATTAGTGACCTTTTAATTAATTATGATGAAATTATAACATGCAGATATAGATAAAGATGTGTGTGTATGTATGTATGTATGTGTATACATATATAGTACTAAATATAACTTGCTTGGTCTATATGATATTGCTTGTATGTTTTCAGCGATAACCATTTGGTATTGAATAACTAATTGGTGTGCTCTTCCCTAATGTAGATGGTTTTTCCATTCGTAGCATTATTTATTTGCCTGTAGTTCTTTGTGTAGGGTTGAGGCCTTGTGGGGTTTTCCCCAAACACTTGGCATATCTATTCACAAATCCTTTCCAGTCTGTTTGGGCATGTTGGTGCCTGCAACAGCTTTTAAAAATCTATTGTGTCCCTTCTATAATGTGGCTACCTATCACGAGTCCTAAGCATTATCTGGATACATGTCATGATGATTTATCATTGACTTTTTCCAAACTTTTAAAACCTATGAAGTTATGTATCTACTAGGCACAAAATGTTATGAAGTTTTCGTGAATTCTATGATGAGTAAATTATTAATCACTTTGCAAGGTTAACCTTTTATGCGGGGGAAAAAAATGAGTGTCTGAGAGCCTTACATCCATCAAAACCAGCTTTTCCTACTATCTATACTTCATGCCACTAATATGAAGCTAGTTTTAAATACTGAGATTTTTTTAAAGAGAAAACCCTTTTACATTCAAAACTGGTTAGCTGCTATATGGAGGAAATGGTCCTTTCCTACATGCAAATTTATTTGTACTATAATATGATTAAAAGATGTAAGATTCAAAGGAAATAGGAAAATGCACAGATGAGAAGAGCTGACGGTAAACTCTCTAGTATGGGCTAGTTTCCAGCAGATAAGGAAGATGAGGCCTGAAGCAAATTATGCTGGCTTCCTCCTCAGCTGGTTTGCGTTTCAGGCACCAATCCTGGAGAGTTTCCAAACACATCAAAGATATCATAATATAAACAGGAAGAAAAATAACCTCGACAGTCATATATGCAAATATATAACTGTTCTGGTTACTGTTCCCTGATGGGACAAAGCATATGATAAAAACAACTTGGACAAAGAAAAGGAATATTTTTGGCTACAGGTTTTAGAGGCCCTTGGCCAGGTGGTGCCATCGCTTTGGGCCTGAGGCAAGGTTGAAGATCCTGGATGTGAGAGCACAGAGGAGGCTGCTCAGTTTATAGCAGCCCAGTAAGAGAGATGAATAGGAAGGAGCCTAGGACAGCATAGACCCTTCAAGGCACAGCTCATGACCTACATCCTCTAACCAGGCCCACCGTCCTCATAGCCCATTTTATACATGGATAAACAATTGATAAAGTGAGCACCCTGTTGACACAATCACTTCTCAATGGCACCACTACTGGGGGCCAAGCTGTCACCATTTGAACCTTTGGAAGTGACATGTCATATCCAAATTGTAAAGTAACAAAAAAGAAGACAGACAGAGGAAAGATCTTGACTGTTGTATTCAATTCATTACTTCAAAAAGCAAAAATGAAACTCAAACTGTTTCTAAGACTTAAAAGGGGTAGAGCCGACATTATAGCTCAGGGATAGAGCATTCACCTCGCACATGCAAGGCCCTGAGAAATAATAATAATAATTAGTGTTGATATTATATTAGTATTAGTGTTATAAATGAAAAAGATAGCAATGCCCAAATTCTCAGAACTTGAGAAGCTAAGAGAAGAAGAATACAAATTTGAGGCCAACTTGATCAACGTGTCAAGAACCTGTCTGAAAAGGCCACTATAACAAAAAAAGGAAGTCAAATAGATGGTCTCACATAACTGTAGGATGACAGCTAGACCTGGTAACCAAATGATCTCTTCAGTTATGTCTCTATCCCAGTTGCTTCTATTTTCTTACAAGTTACTAGTATGTTTTCTTAGCCAGACTTAGCCCCCTGATGGGAGGATGCCCTTGACTCTTTCCATTTTATAAGTCCCAGGAGAAAGAATAGACTACCTAGAGTTGTGGCAGAGGTTCTGCATCCATTCCAGTCAGCCTATCCTGTCCCGCCCACACATCAGTCCCATCGTAGGCACTTTGACTGCACAAGTAACCTCGGCTAATCCCACACGAAGTAGGCTTTGAACCTCAAGGTTCAGGTCCACACATAAAACTTCAGCCACTGTTCCTTTAAAGGGGGGAACTGCAGAAAAGGCAGAAATAAGACTTTAAGGCAATTCCCCCTCCTGACTGCCTCCCTGGCAGGTGAGAGAATTTTCCTGAGCTCTGCTTTCATAGACTCTCGCAGCCTGGGGCCACCAAACCATATTTTAAGTCAGAGAGTTATATAGTCATTACAGCTCCCCACTGTGCCTTTTTTCAGAATTGCCACAAGTTCAGCTCTTAGAGGACGTTGCCCTCAATATTGGGAGCCATCAGCAGCTTAAAATTCTCCTCTGAGCTTTGAGCCTAAGATGGCTTTTCCTAATAGACGTTTGAAGCTCTTTATTGAGGCAGCAGCACACATATTTAATGAAGTCCTGAAAAGGCACCCAGAGTGAAGCAAGAGATGAGATAAATCAGAAATAAAAAATAGATATCTAAAAATAGCATCCATGTCTTCAGACAATTTACAGTGCCCCTAATCTGCCTTCAATGTAAAGTACACAGATTAAAAGCACTCAAAAGTTATGGCTCGGGAAGCAAAAGAGAAAAGAAAAATGCTACCTCAGCAAGGCAATTGTGATTTTATTGACGTGTGAGCATGAATACATAGAAAGACTAAACTGCCAAAGGTAACAAGATGCCATAATATAAGGTTACTTTAAGAAAAAAAACTAATAAGTTAATATTAATTTTGATACACAAACTTAACATCTGCAAATGTTTTCAGAAGTAATAAAATATAGTTGATATTAGTATTTCATCAATAAGGGGTTGAGCCGAGGTTGAGCAGGTGTGAGTGCTTGCTCTTCTTTCAGATGATCTGAGCTCCTGTCTCAGAAACCACCTCAGGTGGCTCACAACTTGCTCTAACTCCAGCTCCAGAACTTTCGATGCATCCTTGTGGCATCAATGGGAATCTGAACACAGGTGGCATTCACCCACAGATACTCACAGATGTATACACATAAAAAAAAACTAAAAGTAGATTTTTAAGACATTAATTGACTTGACATCCTGTTTCATCTGATTTTTATCATGGAAATGGAAAACAAAGCTTGCTTTGTTGGCACTAGTAGCAGTGGCATTTAGTACAGAGTTTTAGGAAAATCCTACCAAGTTGAGCATACAGAGTTACATCTCAGTCATATAAAATTAAGCAAAAACATCAATCCCAGACACATTTGAAAGCTGGGTACTATATCCCAATGTGACAAATACAAAAGTTGAGGCTAGCTTGCAAAAGAAAAATTAGATTTTTCCAACGGAGTCTCACTGGATATATTAAGCACAGTTCAGCACAAGCCCATGTCCAGGAGTAATTGGGAAACATAAAACAACTTCAGCAGTTTTTTTGTGGACTTTTTATCACTTTGTTTGGGCACTATTGTATTTTTTTATTTTATTGAAAAAATTTCACACAATGTATTTTAATCATGGTTCCCCTCCCCAATCCCTCAGAGATCCTTCCCACCTTTTTCTGCCCACCCAGATCCACACACACCCCTTTCTTTAAATCTCCATTTAGAAACCAAACAAGCAAATAAACAACAAAATAATCAGAATTTAAAGAAAGAAAAAGATACAAGAAGCAATACATGTCACAATGGTCTTTTGCTTGCTTATTTTTGGTTTCCATTTTTGTGTTTGTGTGTGTGTGTGTGTGTGTGTGTGTGTGTGTGTGTGTGTGTGTGTGTGTAAGTGTGTGTGTTTTTTATTTTTTTGAAGAAGAAGAAAGAAAGGGTATAGAGTTGGGTGGGTGGGGATGATCTGGAAGGATCTTGGGGAAGGGAAAACATGATCAGAATATATTTTATGAAAGATTTTAATTAAAAAATAAGTTAAATATATAAAATTGAAGCTTGAATAAGGAATAAACTGTGACTGAAAAGTACTGATGCTTTGAATATATATACATATATAATCTTTGAAAGGAATTGAGACAATGGATGTTATGTATAGCTGAGGAAGAGAATGAGTTAAAGGGTGAACACCTAAAGTATCTTAGAAAAGTCATTGTCTGTGTGGCATGGTTATATTAGAAGTCATTGGCGTCACTCTGATGAACTGCCAGAGCATCATAAGGTGGGTGGAATTAAAGTCTTGTACTTTCTCATGGAAGCCTTATGCTTCTCAGACATACTCATCCCAATTAGATAAAAGCTATTGAAAATGCAACTGGCTGCAATAAATTTGATTACCAAGAGATGACACATCAGTTTTGTTTTCTTCTTGAGAAATAAAAATTGATCATCTGGAATAGGAAATGAAGGTTTATGAGAACATCTCCAAGCATTCACAGTGAGAAATACTATTGTTTATCCCTATATCCTGGTCTCTTTTGGGGATCTAAAGATGAAGAGTCCTTATGGATTATTAAATATGGAAGAAAAAACACAGTTTCTAAGGCTTTTTTTCCCTGGGGATAAGAAGAATCCCCTGAATGTGTCTGCATAGATGATTTCTCAAGATGAGTATGTTCTACAAAGGTGTCGCACTGAGGGAAAGGCATTAGAAATGTAGTTTTCCAAGCCCAGTAAGAATCCTGACCTCTACACAAAGAAACCCTGTCCAAAACAAAAATAAATAATAATAAATAAATAATAAAGTCCTGACCTCATGGAGTGTACCAACTATTGAAATAAATAAACTAAAAACATTATTTCATTATTTAAGACACAATTTTAGACTTCTGAGGAAAATTGTGAAAGAGTAAATGAAGAATATGACTGGATAGAATGGCATTATTTTAAATGAGTGATCAAGGTGTCAACTCTTAGAGGGGAAGTTATTCGTGTCAGATCCTTTAGAATAGGGAACATGAGACAGGGGAAGTAGGGAAAGGACTATCATGGGGGTGAGTGTGGTTTCAGGACCTGAAAAGGCCTAAGGAAGAATGAGAAGCTGCTGAAGGTGCTATGTGGGCACCTGAGCACAACAAATGTGTGTGTCCTACAAACAACAGAAACTTCTCAATGGCTTGACAGGTGGAAAGTGCCAGAGACAGCATCAGAAGACTCAGCTCTTATGGAGGTTGGTTTCCTGTTCATGAGCAGTCTTCCCGTGTGTCCTCCTATAGTCAGAAAAACTAGCTAACTTTCTGGGGCATCCTTCATTGGAGTATTAATGCTACTCCTTAGGGCTTACCCCATCTAATCAACTCCCAAAGACTGCCCATCTGAGTGCCAGCACATTTCAACAAAGGAAGTTAAGGACACCATCTATAGCAAGAAAGAAAATCATGCTTAATCTAGCAAGACCTGGATGATGAAGGTCTTGGAAACATGGAAAAGTTTTAACCAATATGTCTTTGGAAGCCACTGGGAATCAGTAAGGAGTACCTGGTGAAAGCTAAGCAGAGCTGTGATTTCAGTAATGAGAACAGAATTTAGAAAATTATCCTAGATCTGATAAAAGATGAATATGCTTATGATAAGGGTGGTGGCTGTGCAGGAAAAAACAACTAGATGAGGTAAGTGTCTCCTAAGAATTCTTCACCCACCCACCTTGCCTTGAATCCATAAAATAGCCTTTTTATTTATTAAATTTATTCAATTATTTTATATCCCTCCACAGTTTCCCTCTTCTCCCATTCCCTCCCTCTGCCTCCTCTCTGCCCCTCACCAATCCACTCCTCTGCTTCTATTCTAACGGCAGGCTCCCATAAGCGTCAGCAAAGTACAGCATATCAAGTTGGGGCAGGACTAAGCTCATTCCTTCATATTAAGGTTTGGTAAGGCAATACAGTATGAAGAACAGTTTGCCAAAGCCTACCAAAGAATCAGGGACAGGCCCTACTCCCACTGCTAGGAGTCCCACAAGTAGACCAAGCTATACAACTGTCACACATAAGTAGAGTGCCTAGGTCATTTTCAGGTGGGCTCCTTAGCTTTTGGTCCAGTGTCTGTGAGCTTCTATAAGCCCAGGTTAGTTGCCTCTGTGGGTTCCCTTGTGATGAACTTGACTGTTCTCCTTCTCTTCAACAGGATTCCCAGAGCTCAGCCCAGTGCTTGGCTGTAGATCTCTGCATCTGCTTCCATCAGTTACTGGATGAAAGCAGTAGCGAGCTGCACAGACATGGCAGAGACATCAATCACTGGGATTGGTTGGTTAGAATCCCAGGTCTGTAGAGTGTCTGAGACTTAAGGATAAATATAGAAGTTTAAGATGAAGTAAATAAATCCTGTGAAAGCCTCCAAGATTCCAGTTTTTAGGATCTGGCAGAGGAGATAAAACCACACTAAATCCCAGCACTGTGCCCAGACAAATGCCCCCTTTCTTCTCTCAGAAGTTTGTGTTGCTCCTTTCTTGACACCCTACTGTCTCAATCTGTATTCCCCTCAAAACTGAAATTTGATTTCAAAAATGCATTTTAAGAAGTTTATTTTGTAAATATAACAATGCTCCTGGAATACAGGAATAAAAGCCTACAAGGAATAAAATGGGGAAGGAGAGAAATTCCGTCCATGGCACACATGTTGCTGATCCATAGGCAGCTGTGCTTGGTTCCTCAGGAACCTCAGGAAGAGATGAACAAAAGTCACTCTGCTGCTGTCTGCCCAAGAAGTACAAAAGAGGCATTATCCATTGACCCTTGGTTCTTCTTGACGGGGAGTTGCCCATAAGACATTAATTGCCTCTCACCTTTATCTTACTGTGCAAGACTGGTGAGATTTCTGGCTCTCACTGGCATCTTAGGCAAAGCCAAGGAAGAAGAACTTGCCATATTAATATTCCACTAAATCGACAAAAGTGCACACTCCTGTGTCTGCTCCTTCTCATTTATGAGCCACTTTTATATGAAACATGTCAGTTTTCTCCTTATTAGCTAATCCCATGTGATCTCAAAGCAGTCATTTACTAATCTATCTTCTACAGACTTGTCCAAAACACACTGAATATGCGCATACTCTCTTGGAAAAGCAAAAAGCAAATCAATCACCCCAGTTGTTGCCCAGTTACTCTATATCAGAATAGACACAAAGGAAGATCTATACCAATGCCTGTTTGATTACACCAGAGGATGAAAACTCAGCTGTTTTCCCTTCATCCCTGTTTATGTCTAGTATATTACATTTTCCCTTCAAATTGTGTCCATATCTATCATCCTGTTCTTAGATACAGTGTCTACCTTGTCAATATTTCTACTGGGGAATTCATTCTGGGACAACAGTGGCAGAAACAACTACAGCTAATACCAGCAAACTTGAAAATGGAAAATCTTCAGCTACCTTCCTTTGAAAAGAATGCTGTGACACACTTCTGCTTTCCTGGTGGACACTTTCCATTGTCCAACTCAATACAAGGATGATTTCCTTCTTGCTTTCTCCACTGCATAATTCTAAAGACAAGAGGAGGGAGTGACTTATTTTCTTTCCTATCATCACAAGAAATTTTTTAAACAACTTACCTTATCTCCTAACCTAGATCTCCGAACGGAACATAGACCCTGATGAGGGCTGTGCCACACACTAAGCATGGGATTAAAGTTCCCATTCTTCTTCTGACTTTTGACTCACCAGCCGGAGACCCTAGGCTATTCTTAGTTTCATGGTACTTCACCCTCACTGAATCTAATAGTACAGTATGCCTTATTGGGCTCATGAGATAATGTATATACAATGCCTAAGATATTACTGAATATTGTTTTTTAGGAGTAGTCCAGGCAGAATTGTGTTTCATCCCCACAGGTAATTACTACTGTTGCCACTATTGGAAAAGGCTGGATTCCCCATTCCTGCCAAAGAGGAAACTCTTCAGATGTCCATGGAAATCAAGATTAATTTCCTTTCGAGATATTTCCTAAATTGGCAACACTCTTCATAGTGATCAAAGACACACTGGGGTATTACAAAGCCAAGGAGGAGAGCAGCACTGCAGGGACACAGATAATCACCAGATTGCTTAAAGATATAGTACCTATAAATGTCAGGCTGGCATTTCGTAGTGGTATATTTCAAGTGCATATAATTTTCTGTCACGTAAGCTCATACTTGGATGCCATCCATTCTGATACAACCAGCTCTTCAACCCAACGGTTGTTTGATTGCCCTGGTGTTCAAAACATCTCAGTATGCCTCGTTCCCCACTGCATTAAATCTCTATTTTCCAGCTCCTGGTAGAGAGAGATGTTAAAGATCAAGTCGAATCCCAGAGGGGAGCAAGGCTACAGGGGTCACTGTGACTGCACAAGAAAGTGCTTCGGAAAAGCAAGCATTCTTGCTCTGGTTTAGGCAGCCTTTAGAAGGCTGCATTTTTTCCTTCTTTAAAAACTAAGTAAATTGTCTCTCCTTCCTCAGGGAAAGGCATCTCCTACCTTTGACTTTATCAGTTATTTCAGCATCTATAAAGGGATGAAGTTGGCACCTACAAGAATGTAGCACTTAAATACATAGCTCAGTATACACTAAAAGTAACTTAGGTGGACTGCTATCTAATCTATTGGCTTATTAAATTATTATCTCTTACAAATTTCTAAGATGTTTATATATAATGATACAGCCATTCTCTTAAGACATTGTGCTTCCTACCAGTGATCAAGATTGGCTTTTCCTTTTATACAATTCTATAAACTATTTGTATATCATGAATATACAAATATAAAATGCATAAATTCCCACACGTGTACATAATTTAAGAAAATAATTTATTGGAGAAAATTATATCACTGTGGCAAACCTTGTTTGGAGTCTGGCCAGTGTTATATATATTTTCACTAATACTTTCCAGATTTTATTTGGTGTGCTTATATGTCTATCTAAAATGTCTCTACCTCCCTTAAAGCAGAGTATAACCATGGGTATAAACCAAGATAATCTAATGTCACAGAAGTTCTGGGGTATTATGGTAACATCTGAGAAACCTCCATAAAAGCAATATGGCCCTGCCTGTTTCCTTCCTAAAGCCAAGAATATAGATGCAATTATTTGAATCTCAGAAGCAATCTTGTATCAGGAGGCAACCTTGAAAACAGGAGATAAAGTTAAGATGAAATATGTATTTTTTCCATCTTAGCTTTATGTAAAGACAGAAGTTAATCTGTAATTATATAATACAGTATATAATAATTATATATAACTATTATATAATTATATAATACATATATATAAACAGAAGTATACTTGCTAGTAAGTAAAGGGGTCATCTACTTTGCTCAAACCTCTGTTCTTATATATTATCTGTTACATTCAAC
The DNA here is from genome assembly GCF_003668045.3 of Cricetulus griseus. Lineage (NCBI taxonomy): Eukaryota > Metazoa > Chordata > Mammalia > Rodentia > Cricetidae > Cricetulus > Cricetulus griseus. The sequence goes on along the minus strand of NW_023276807.1, from coordinate 16,796,524 downwards.
TGAACCACACAACAGCTATCGAAGTCAGTGTCAAGAGTTCACAAAACTACATACCCTGGAAAGTTTCCTTCATTCTTTTGTTTGTTTTACTTGTGTTCTTAAACCCACACAGAGAAAAAGAAGTTCCCTGCTATCATCTCTACCTTAGTCAGGGCCTTTTAAAAATCCTAAGTTTATGAAATATATCTGTAACCCAATGAAAGTGTCGCAGTTGTGTGATTTTAGTACAAGTACGCTGAGAACGCAGAAAATGAAAAGCTGTAGCTATCCAAACTAGAAGAATCATTTTTGGAAAGCAAACTTAGGTCTCCCCTTAAAGTACCCCCGCCCCAAGAGGCACTGTCTAATGATCACATTAAATGAATTACCAAATTACTTTGTGGACTTTCACATGTTATTTCCTAGGGAGCTGTGCATCTGTTATTGTCTGCCTTTAGACAGAGGATAAAGACTGTTCACTCTCAGGCTGCCAGTGTCATCCTCCATCAGGGGAACACCATGAGAACACTCATCTGCAAAGTCTGAATATTCCTGTTGTTCATGATAGCACTCTGTCATTGTTTAGCAACCCCTCAGAGGCCAGCCTTCTCACACACACACACCTATCTCTCGCTTATTAAAAAACACCTTCTACAGGGATAGACTGGAGGAAATGGTCTCTCGTGAACACACGTGTGGCAAATGAATTTTGTAAGCTGAGGGCAGAAATGTAAACCTCTGCAGTTTATCCTGAAGCTCACCAGGAGCTTTTCCTTCACAGGTCTGACAGATCAAACCCTTCCATGAAGACTCATTTTGTGGTAACAAATGAATCCTGTCAGATTCTGCCACACCTACTCAGTTATGCTCGGCTGGTTTAAGAACATGAATGTGATGCACCTCACAGCCACCAAGCAATGGAGAGAGCATAGCTGTGACATTTGTTGTGCATGAAAAAACACTCTTCACGATGCAGAGAATTGATTAGTGCTTTAGTAAGTCTACACTGCTGGAAAAGCACGAAGTTGGTATTTTTAAAAGAGACAATAGAATGTACTGGTTGTTAGGAATGAAGTAAACAAGGGGCCAGAGACACTGCCCATAGTATGATTTGCTTGCCGTGTTACTCTGTGACAGCAGCTATTCTACTCAGGTTATCTTTGTTGTGCCTTACGTGATATCCTGTCATTCCATCTGTGTTGGTTAGTTTTATTTCTTCTTGACACAAGCTAAAGAGATACTTGGGAAGAGAGCCTTTCAACTGAGGAAATGGCTCCTTAAGATTGGCCTGTAGACAAGTGTGTCAAGAATTTTTTTTTGATTAGTGATTGATATGAGAGCCCCGCCCACTGTGGGTAAGGCAGATCGTTCTGGGTTCTCTAAGCAGGAAGGCTGAGAAAGCTGTGAGGAGCAAGCCAGTAAGCAGCATTCCTCCATGGCCTCAATTGCTGCTTTGAGCTCCTGACTTGACTTCCCTCAGTGATGGACCATCACCTGAAAGTGGCAGGTGAAATAAACCCTTTCCTCCCCAAGTTTGGTTACAGCCTTTATCACAGTAATAGAAACCCTAATAAAGACACCATCCATTTGAACTGGAAAGTGTTCTCTTCTTTCTCTTAGGATAAAAACTACTTCAAATGATATGCAAGCTGCCTCTGGCAGGCCTCATCTTACCTGATAGCTCTCACATTACTCACCCTCTATGAGAAAACTCTTGAACAAACATTTTCAGTGCTGGTCACAAATGGTATCAGTCCTTCCTTCCAACTGTAAGTCCCATGAAGGCAGATACCATGTCTGCCTTGGGCAACACTATGTCTGCAGAACAGCATACAGCAGGTTCATGGTGTTCCTGTGCTGAAAATAATTTGAAAGTTCTTCAGAATACCACAAGAAATAGTATGGGAAGAAATGGATTTTCATCTCCTGAGTGTACACTATAGTCAGGCTCTGAGCTAAGTACTGTTCTTTAATCTTTTTATATGATCTATGTAATAAGATAGTAAGGCATAATAGTACACCTGTGACACAAATGGAAAAATTTGGGTCTAAAGAATTGAAATAAAGCCTGGCATGGAAAGAGAAGTCATACCTGTAATGCCAGTGCTTGTGAAGTGGAGGTAGGGAGAAGATCAGAAGTCAAAGGTCATTCTTGTGTTTATTCAGTTTGAAGCCAACCTCAGTTACATGAGACTATGACTCCACAAAACAAAAGATTTTAAGTAAAAATAACCAGTAAAAAAGCCAGAGAGTGACAGGAATCAATTGCAGAATTGTGTTGATGGTATACATTGTATGAGGGGGAGAGGGAAGGAACTTACAAGAAATGTTAAAGAACTATACTATTGAGTAAATTGGTGCTTTTATGTACTAAGGTAAATGTCAAGGCTAAAAGTATGTTTTCCATTTCATGTTAGATTTCTCTTTTTGAATCTGGGCTTGTTATTTACTAAGATTCAGATGAAAAGAAAACACTTTGTCTCTGCTGTTCATGAAATATGCCAATGCCCATATGCCTATCAATGTGATTTCACTTGGTATTATAAAAAAAAAGTCCCTTTAAGGTCCAACTGCTCCAGTTCTACTGTCCACGCAAACAACCTCACCAAAGGAAGATGTTAAGAGGGAGGCTGTAGAGGGTTTTCTAAACAGAGTAGTCCTGGACAGCATCCAAATCCATCAAGACAACTTGTTCAGGAGGATGACTGGAATCTTCAAAGCAGGTCTGAACTCCTCACCTTCCTGATTTCACTTCCTATGGTGCTATGGTTACAGGTATGTATCATCACCCCCAGCTGAAGGGTAAGTGGAGTTCTGCGACATCCAAATACACAGTGTTTGTGTCTTTTGTTCAAATTCCCCAGCTTCTGATGATAAGAGTTAGTTTTCATTTTCAGGTGACATATATATTTGTGAAGATGAGAGATGATTGAGGAAAAGTATGTTTTGTGCTTAAATCTTGGACAACTAAGCAGCACCATCAGCACCTATCAAGTGAGCCTATAAGATTCTTGATGATAAGGTCATATGAACCGAAAAAGACAAACATTTTCAGTAGCATCACTTACTATGAAATTTCAAAATACAACACCATTAATTTTTTTACCAACTCAGAAAAAGAAACAAATTCTTAGAGAAGGATAATAATCCAGAAAAGTATTTTTAAGGAGTGCACCAACCATTATAGAACTGTGTAACTGAGATTTAATGGGTGACTATCCTAAGTTCATGGGCAGTCCTTTTTTATCATTTTATTTGAATTAGAAACAAGATTGATTTACATGACAATCCTAGTTCCCTTCTCCCTCCCTTCCTCCCCCACCCCCCAAACTAAAACCCTACCTATCACATATCCTTTCTTCTATTCTTCCCCTGACTCAAGCTTTCTGCTCCCTCATGACCTCTGCATCCTTCCTCTTCTTCCCTTCTCATTCTCCTAGCTCCCTCCCCCCTCTTCCCATGCTCTCAATTTGCTCAGGGGATCGTGACCCTTTCCCCTTCTCCAAGGGACAAAGTTTGTCTCTTTTAGGGTCCTCCTTGTTTGCTAGTTTCTCTGGCAGTAATCCTTTACTCTATGTCTAAAATCCACATATGAGTGAGTACATATCATGTTTGTCTTTTTGTGATTGGGTTACCCCACTCAGAATGGTTTCTTTGAGTTCCATCCATTTTCCTGCAAATTTCAAGATTCCATTGTTGTTGTTTTTTTTTCCACTGAGTAGTACTCCATTGTGTAAATGTACCACATTTTCTCCATCTATTCTTCGGTAGAGGGGCATCTAGGCTGCTTCCAGTTTCTGGCTATTACAAATAGTGCTGCTATGAACATCATTGAACAGATGTCCTTGTTGTATGAATGTGCTTCGTTTGGGTATATGCCTAGGAGTGGAATTGCTGGATCTTGTGGTAGACTGATTCCCATTTTCTTGAGGAGTCGCCATACTGATTTCCAAAGTGGTTGTACAAGTTGGCACTCCCACCAGCAGTGGAGGAGTGTTCGCCTTTCTCCACATCCTCTCCAGCATGAACTGTCATTAGTGTTTTGGATTTTAGCCATTCTGACAGGAATAAGATGGTATCTCAGAGTTGTTTTGATTTATGGGCAGTCCTTAGATATGATAATAAACTGAGTCTCGGGGTCCAATAATTGTACATTTATGAAACAAAGACTAAGGTGGGGAATAATGAGAGAGAAAAACAAGTGGAATAGGAAATAGAAGGGGAGAAAAGGGAAGAAAAGGGGAGGAGACGAAAGAAATAGAAACAGACTGTTTGAAAATTACAGTTTGCAAACAAATCCTGAATATATTGCACTAATTTAATATACTGTAATGAAGAGCTCTTATTTTAAAAATATGTGTTCTCTATGTTATTGAAAATCCCCTGGTCTTATAAGGATGGAGAATTAATCAAAAGCAAAGATGAGCAGTCTTACACAGTAGCCAAGTTAAGATTCCAAAAATGCATTGGGATGATGATGTCATAAACCCTGAATGTGAACATAAACTACAAAAAGGAAGACCCCAAGGTCAAAATACTGTCCATGTCTCAAGAATTGTTTGATGTGAATAATGATTTCTGCAGGCTGTTTCCTACAGACAGAGTGTAATTGGGATTACTAAGATCCAGGCATCCATTCATTTCTGGGATTTTTCAAAAAAAATAAATCTTATTAATTCTAAAGTGTTTCAAACCTGAATGAGAATTCTTAAATTTTCATTTATTGATATATTTTCAATCATGCTAATTTTCCCATGGCTGATCAGTAGACAAATATCGGTGTATTCCTAAGTCCTTGCAGAGATAGCACCTGAGTCCTGAATGAAGGAATGATCCTTCATTCATTAATTCATTGCTGGTAATGAATTAACTTTCTACATGTTTGCCATTCAGGCACAGAAGAGCATCACTGCTGTGTTAGGGGCTTGTGAAGTTAATTCAGTTCGTTAAAAGCCTGCATTTTACTGCCCATTTTTGATTCGCATCCATGACTAAACACCTGGCAGGGAACATCTGATCTTTTCCAGAGGGCAAGTCTAAATGCTGCACCTAATGATTCAGTCTCAAAATTGACACTTTGCAATTCTCTTTACCACTGCAAAGTAGCCAAGGGTATTTCTGAATCTCATCTTCTTTCATTCATATGTATTAAATCAACTTGAAATTGTTAAAATGGGACCCTGTCTGCCCCAAGTCTTTAAACTCTGGAGAAGAAGAGCTGTCATCAAACTGAGATGCTGATACCTCTGCTCACTGGAGTGTATCCCTGTCACTCTCCAGGTAAATGGCTTAACACATACTTTGTTGACAGCAAACAGCAAAGGCAGCTTCCCAGAAGGAATATCACACAGCTGCCCTGCTGAGTTACCTAAGTGCATGTCAGAGATGCTTTCCTCCTTAAGGGCAGCAGGGAAGCTTTTTCCTGAAGTTGCTGTATCCTATCCACTGAATTTTAAATGTGATTGTCTATGGAGGCTTCAATATTGGAATGGTTAAGAGATACTTATTTTAGAGGAGGTTTTGTCTGTGATTTCAAGATCCCTTTGCAGTACTGTTCCTTGCCTCTGTTAAATCTTTCTCCTTTGTCTTGTTATGAAGAAACTTGGACTTCAAGCTTCTGGATTTTGTGTACATCCAGGTAGCAAAGCAGAATGGAAATCTTCAGTAGTCTTTTCACCCGTGTTATGACAGCAAAAGAAATACACCATATCCCATCTTATGAATTAAAGGACCCATGGTGCCTCTCTGCATATATCTAAAGGTTCTTTGTTCTGTTCAACACTTGCTGCTCCTTTGGAACAGATGAATATGAAGACAACTGTGTAACACAGTGAGGCCTGCAAATTCATAGATGTATTAACCAAAGTCTAATTATAACTTGATCTAGAAAAAAAAACAAAAGCCTGTTTCCAGAGAAGCAGCTTCTGTAAGAACAAACTTAGAAGTAACTATATCCCCAAAAGTGCTACTTGGTCAAACTGAAGTCTTACTACAAGTATTCTTGGATACAGGAAGGAAAAGAGTAACACCTCATCTTTTTTGCTCTTGGTTCTGTGGAGCAGATAGAAATGTGATACCACAGCTTAGCCAACTCCTTACTCCCTGAGCATCTGCCTGCTTTTAATTAATGGTCCTCACTGCTTCTGCAAGCTCAAGCAGATATAGTCTTATTTAACAGACTTTAATATCTTGCATCACTTTATAGCTGATGAAGTTAATGGTATAAACTATGCTGTTCATGTTGTCTTCATCAAGTGGGGGCTAGATGAGATGGTTTCATTCTTCAGTGTTTTCATTTATAATTAGGACATGTATGTTCACTGTAGAGACATAAATTATGACTTGTATCTACTGATCAAAATGTGTCTCGATTTGTGTTTACTTTATAATAAAGAATTGTAATTTACTATGAAATGACAATCAACAGTTTACAGGTTTCCAATCTTGTAAAGCAGACACTGTTAGAAGTATTTTACATAGGCGATCTTATTTAATCCCACAAGGAATACAGCTTTTATCTCATTTTACAGATGGAAACACTAATTATTAAAGAAGAGAAGAAATTGGGACAAGCCTTCACCAACCAGTAGCAGACTGTAACTAAAACCCTTCAATTTAACCATGCCAAAAAGAATAATGAAAACTATTTGTTTCAGAAGAATGGGTATAACTGAAGGAAAGTGTAATGAGTAATAAACCAAGCAAAGAAATATCAAATCCACACATCTTCACTCATTTGTGGCAGCTAAATAAATTAATATCAAATATGAGATTAAAACCAAGCCACTGCTAGCAAAGGCTGGGAAGGATACTTGGAGAGTAGAGAGAGGTTGGATAATTGATACCAAAATACAGTTAAACAAGAGGAATAAACTCAAGAGTTCTAAAGGTCAGTAGAGTGACTGTGATTTACAATAAACTATTACATATTTTATGAAGAATTAAAAAAGAAGCTGGGCCGGATAATGGTGGCAGACGCCTTTAATTCCAGCACTCAAGAAGCAAATCTCTCTGAGTTCAAGGGCAGCCTGGTCTACAGAGTGAGTTCCAGGACAGGCTCCAAAGCTACAGAGAAAAACTAAAGAGGGAAAAAAAAAAGAGAAGCTGAACATCTCTAAACAATGAATAACAGAGATGTAAATACTAATTGACACTATTTGATCATTACAGATTGTATGGGTATGTTAAATTAGTATACTGTACCCTGTAAATATGAACTTTTTTCAATTTCAAAATTAATTTTTTTTTTGGTTTTTAGAGACAGGGTTTCTCTGTGGCTTTGGAGGCTGTTCCTGGAACTAGCTCTTGTAGACCAGGCTGGCCTCAAACTCACAAAGATCCACCTGCCTCTGCCTCCCAAGTGCTGGAACTAAAGGCATGTGCCACCACCACCCAGCTTAAATTAATTTTTAAACCTAGCTGTCAAACATGTGCTCTGTTTTTATTATTATCTCCCTAACTATGTTTTAAAGACACAGATCTAGTCATCGTGCATTTAAAGCAAAATCTAGTCATGAAAGGCTTGCTAGTTATTTCAGCAGAAAAAAATTCCTAAATAATAACAACGCATAAAATTATGAGTTGCCCATCAAGTCTTATCATCAGGTGTCTGAGATGTTATCAATAAAAATGGGCTTTGGGAGAGAACTGTTAATTAACTCTGGATTGGCCAATAGTGGAAAAATTTATTAAATTTGATACCAGTATGATTTTCTTAGTACTAGAAATTAGAAAATTATAAGATAATGAATTTTCATTTTAATTATAAGAAAAGTTCTTTTATTGATTTATTTCTTGGTTATAAGCCTGGGTGAAAACAGCAACAGCCATGCCACAACATCAGCACTATCCGGTCTTGAAACTTCTTTTGCCTAACAAATTAATCCATTGCTCCTGTATTCAGCCTTCCTCAAGCACTCAGAGAAATCATAGTTTCCCCTCTCTCCTCTCCTTCGGTTCCCACCACCAATCTCTCTTCTACCCCTCCCCCATCCATTCCTCCTCTGCCTCCATTCAGAAGGGATAAGGCCTCCCATAGGAGCCAACAAAGCATGGCATATCAAGTTGAGGCAGGTCCAAGCTCCCCCGACACCCCCTAGCATCAAGGCTGGACAACACATTCCATCATAGAGAATGTTCCAAAGAGCCAGTTTATGTGTCAGGGACAGGTCCTGGTCCCACTGATAGGGGCCCCACAAACAGACAAAGCTACACAACTGTCACCCAGAGGCAGAGGGCCTATGTCAATCGCATCTGGGCTCCCTAGCTGTAGGTCCAGAGTCTATGAGCTTCCACAAGCACAGGTCAGCTGTCTCTGTGGGTTTCCCTGTTGCGACCCTGATCCCCCATATAATCCTTCCTCCCCCTCTTCAACTGGCCTCCCAGAGCTCAGGTCAGTGCTTGGCTGTAGACCCTGCATCTGCTTCCATCAGTTACTGGATGAAGGCTGTATGATGACAATTAGGATAGTCACCAATCTGATGGTAGGAGAAGGCCAGTTCAGGTATCCACTTCACTATTGCTAGGAGTCTTAGCTGGGGTCATCCCTGTGGGTTTCTGGGAGTTTCCCTGGCACCAAATTTTCCCCTAAGCCCATAATGACCCGTCTGTCAAGATAGCTCTTTCATTAAACTCCACCTCCCTCTTGCCCTCCACCTGAACCATCCCAATCACTCATGGTCCTATCCCCCATCCCTTCCCTTCTACCTGCCCACCAGCCCAGTTTACCCAGGACATCTCATCTATTTCCTCTTTCCAGGGAGATCCATGAGTCACTCTTAGGGTCTTCCTAGTTACCTAGCTTCTCTGGGGCTGTGGATTGTAGCCTGGTTATCCTTTGCTTTACATCTGATATCCACTTATGAGTGAGTACATACTGTGTTTGTCTTTCTGGGTCTGGGTTACCTCACTCACTTTTTTTTCAAGTTCCATTCATTTGCCTGAAAATTTCATAATGTCATTGTGTTTTTGTTGTTGTGGTTGTTTTTGTTGTCGTTTTGTTTTGTATTTTTACCACTGAGTAACATTCCATTGTGTAAATGTACCACATTTTCTTTATACATTTTTAGTTGAATGCCATCTAGGTTGTTTCCAGGTTCTGGCTATTATAAATAATGCTGCTATGAATGTAGTTGAGCAAGTGTCCTAGTGGTATGGTTGAGTATCCTTTGGGTATATTCTCTAGAGTGGTATCGCTGGGTCTTGATGTAGATTGATTCCCAATTTTCTGAGAAACTGGCAGGCAGGATTCTTGACAGAATATCTCACAAATGGCCCTACGATTAAGCTCCGTTTGCAGCATCCTAGGACTTTTCTAGACTCAGGTTCCAAACTCTTCCACATTCCTCTCATAAACAAGTTCAAAAGGCCAATGTATCTATCTCATGGTTGGATTAACCACAGCAATAGCCCCGTTTCTAACTAATTTTCTGTATTAGTTACTTCTCTTGCTGGGACCAATGACATGACAGTGAAAAAAACTAAAAAGAAAGGCTTATTTGTGCTAATAGTTTAAGGAAGTGCTAGTTTTGCTAATAGTTTGAAGGTAGAGTCTACCATGGTATGAAAGGTATATCATCCAGAGGAGGCTAGCCAATTGCAAATGCAGTCAGAAAGCAGACACTGCTGAATGTTAGCGCTCATCTCACTTTTTTTTTATTTATTCAGTCCAGGCTCCCAGTCAATGGAATTATCTTGGCCACATTTAAGTTCTCCCCACCTCAACCCAAGCTCCCTCACAGACATGTGCAGATATTTGTTTCCTACATGATTCTAGAACATGCCAAGCTATCAATCAATATTATCACAGCGGCCATTTTTATGTACTCCTCTGAGTCTTATGTTCACAGTATGCATCCAGTTCCCCTTGAATTAAATGTCTGCTTGAGACAATGTTAACATCCTCCTAAGTGGCACCGTGAAAGTTAACCATAGCTTTAAATAAAGGCTTCCTCGACAAAGCTCGCCAGATCCAATCAGTTTTTTGTTAAAACATTCAAGCTGCAGTACTGCTTGCATGGTTTATCTGTGCCTGGCATTTCTACATAAACTCTTTGTAGTTGGAAAGAATGTGTTTGGTCTCACACATGTTGTGATAAAAAGGATTTTTCCTGCTCGCCTTTGTGTTTTGTAGCCTTATTGAGTTATTCTTTACTACAAAAAAAAAAACTTTTAAAATATGCAGTTCAGCTTAGCCATCACTCCTGCTTCACTTCAGCATACTGTCATCACACCGAAAACAAATCTGTTCCTATTTGCTTTCACTCCCCACTATCCTATCATTTTTGCTCTAAGCAACAACTAACCTTTCTCTTTCTGTAGTTTTGCCTACTTTGGGCACTTAGTAGTAGTCTAGTTATATTTGTTAACTGGCTCCTTAAAACAGCACAACACTTGAAATTTGCCCATGTTCTTGCATCTGTTAGTATTTTGTGAAGTTCTTGAAGAATTATAAACTGGTGTAAACAATGCAAAAGCACTTTGGGAGTTCTATAAAGTGTGAGAATATACAACATGATCCATCAGTCCCACTCTAATCTATATAAACATTAGAACTGAAAATATTTGTATATATAAGAATGTGTACAGGAATGGTCTTAGAAACATTATTCATAATAGCCAAAAATGGGAACAATCCAAATTTATAGTGGCAAAGGCCTTTCTGTATCTACTAAAATGAGCATGCGGTTTCTCTTCTTCAGTACATTTATTAGATGTTTTATATCTTTATTTGCATATGTTGAAGCATCCCTGCATCTTGCAAATAAAAAGTCAACTTGATCATAGTAAAGATGTTTTCTATGTGTTGCTGAATTCAACTTGCAAGTATCTTATTGAGAAATTTTATGTCTATGTTTATCAAAAATATTTGCCTATAATTTTCTTTTTTTCTGTCTCTATATTTTGGTATCAGAGTAATACTGGTTTCACAAAATAAGAGTTTGAATGCATTACTTCCTATTTCTATTTTATGAAAACACATGACAAAGATTAGTCTTGGTTCTTCCTTAAAAAATCTATTGAATTCTGCAGCAAATCCATCTGGACCTGGAATTTTTTTTAGTTGGGAGATTTTTGTATTACTTTTTAATCCCATTGATACAGATTTGGATATGTTCTTTTCTGGTCCTGTCTGTTTGTTGTCCTAAATGTCTCTTAAATCTGGTTGATCATATTTTTCCCTAAATATGGGGGAATCTTAATTTCTCTTCCTTCTATCCCCACAGCTCTTAGTTTTGCTCTTTCAGTGGTGCCCATAGGTCTCGTGCATTATTGTCATACTTTCTTACATTGTCAGTGTCTGAATGTTCTAATTCATCCATCTTGCCCTTCATACCTGATGTTCTCTCTTCCACTTTATCCATTCTGTTTTAGGGCTTTCTGGTTAATGTTTTTATTTGTTACTGTACTTATCACTTCTAAACCATGAGTTCCATTTTTTCAGCTCTCTATCTCTTTATTGAATTATTTTTGTATTTCCTAGATAGACTTACTTCATTCAGTTGTTTACATTATCTTTGAATACAAAGATTAGTTTATCTGCATCCTTTTACGTTTCCTTAATTATCCTTACAACTATCACTTGAATGTTTTTGGCTGGAATTTTATCTAACCCATTCTCATTAGGACTCATTACTGTAGAATTGGTATTTTGGGGACATAATACTGCTTTCATTTTTTCTGTATTGTTGGTTAAAAACAATGTCCTCTTTTTAATTTAAAATTTTTATGAAGGGTTAAAGTAACAAGGAGGGTTACTGAGATGCTGACACTTTGGAGTGGAGAATGAGTTCACACAAAGAGGAGAGGGATTCATAATAGATTAACTGAGAAAAAGATCAAGGGGAGAGAAGGAGATAGGATGCAGAAGCCGGGATGTGGTTAGTATCCATAGAGTTTAAAATCCACCAAAGGTTGTAGTTAAAAAGTAGAAATTATAGGAGACAGAGAAGAGAGAGGTGGGAAATAAGGTAGGAATGAGAGGGAAGGACATGTGCTGTGTGCAAGAATAAAGAACACATGAAAGAATGGGTGCAGAAACATATAGACTGTCGTAAAATCTACTTGAATGCTATGAAAACGAAGGCTAGGCCATTAAAAGGTACTGAAGCATGGCTGAACTCATCACTTAGTGGAAGAAAGAGCTGCAGGCATAGCTTGGCAGTAGAGCATTTGCCTAGAATGTTCATGGTCCTCGGTTCAATCCCCAGTGACAAAAAGAACAGGGTAAGATGTTTCTTAAGACAAAATAAGATTTTCTAAGGGTTAGGACCTCAGTTCATATTTTTTTCTGTGGTAAATTGAGCTTGAATTATTTTCTGTAGCATTTTATGCAAATGAGGGAGGTGTACAATTCACAACTCCAACTCAAACCTATACAACCAGATTTGTGGAATGTGGTACCCAATTGGGTTTAAACTACTCACCTTTGGGGATCAGTTTCTGGCACAACTGCCAAAGTCCAGCAGTTTCATACTCAGTTTCCACTTTATCATACACTGAGGCAATAACAGGACCTGTTAGGATGCCCTGGGGGTCACACTTCAGCTTCCATGACTCCTTGCTAATTCACCTCTTTGTCCTCCTGCTATTTCCAGCCCTTGTTCACACATCCACAACTCATCCCTCACTGGCTGGTTGGACAGTGTTAGTGTGTATGGGAGGGAAGGAGACGCAGATGCCCTTGTGTGCTGGCCCCATGGACCTCAGCTGTAGAAATACAAAGAGAGTTTCTGCTTCGGGGTCTTTAGCACTGGCTGTACCACCTAAATCGGTTTGGCATCACACCACCAACAGTGTATTCAATCTGTGATCAGTCCTGGTAACTGTCTTTGCAGTGCCAATGTGGGAAGCGCTTTCCAGATTCATACTGACCTATGCAGGAGACATATGGCATAACTGGGCCCTGATTCATCACCAACCTCTATCTGCCTCCTTCCAGTCACTTCACCTGACTTAATAAATTCATTTACAACTACTAGATTATCATTTATTAACCCATTTTCTTTCACCAGATCATACCCATGGGACTTATCTGCCATCTGATCTAGAATATTAGTTTCTTGGGGTTTATTTGTTATTTTATTTTATGTATATTTTGATAGCATAGACATGTACTCAGTGAGAGGGATGGGAATCAAGGTTTAAGACAAAGAGAATCTTAGGAATGTTTTACTGTATTTTTTTAGTGTACATACACCATGTGCATACTTGGTTCCTGTGGAGGTCAGAAGAGGGTGTCAAAAACTCTGAAACTGAAGTTACAGATAATTTGAGCTACTATGTAGGTGCTAGAAATCCAACACAAACCCTCTATAAGAAAAATAAGTGCTCTTAATCACTGGACCTACACGCTCACCCCCAGAGTTCTTATTAACTAAAATCAATACAGTTTATCTCTTTAAAGATTAATTTTTTGATGCAGCTAGAGCTTATTTTGGGGATATGAAACCAATTAACAATTTCTCCTTTTTCTCATGATTAACAGTAACATTTATTGTGTAATTCTTTTGTCAGTGATTTTAAAAACTCCTGTAATAGCTTGAATGTGAAACATTCCCAGCAAGTTCATGGTCTGAGCACTTGGATTCCAGAAGGTAGTGGCATTTTCAGAGACTGTGGAAAATTGAATGTGCTTCCTACCTGGAGGAATTAAGTCACTGGGTCCATGTCTTTGAAAGTTGTACAGGATCCCAAGTCCCTACTCCTCTTTCTTCTTCCTGGAACCATTGCCTCTCTACCTTGAGGGCTAAGAACTTGAGAAGCAGCAAGTCAGAATAAACCCTTCCTTCCCTAAGTTATTTATGCAAGATATTTTAGTTACAGCACTAAAAAGAACTCACACAGCCACTCATGACAAATCTTTTCCAGATATATTTGGTGGGGTTTCTTTTGATGTCTTTGATTTTTGTTTGTTTGATGGGTTGGTTTTGGTTTTCTTGTTTCAGGAATCTCTAGACTTTGGTGTATTTCAGTTAGGATACCCCAGGACTGATTAAAAACAATTAGGAAGGATGTAGTAGACAACAGTCATGTACCAAGTGCTGGAATCTCTAGGGTATTCACTGAGAAGAGATGGAGAATACCCTATGTGATGGGCAGTGATAGGAAAACACTATGTTCTGCAGCAAAGAAAGGAAATGTTTTAGAAGTGGAACAGGAAAGTCCAGAGGCCATCTGCAGAGCTCAGCTCCAACTCAGTGAGAGGGGTAGGAATCATGGTTTAAGACAAAGAGAATCTTAGAAATGTTTTACTGTAACAGGTAATTTGATGATGGAGGGAGAGAGGAAAAGAAAGGAGATGAAGGAGGGAGAGGCATAGAAGAAGAGGGGAAACAAGGCTACTCTATTAGCATAAGGAGGAGTAGAGGCCAAAGGAGAAACCAAAGACAAAGACAGGGAGATACTAAAAGGCAGTCAGTCACCAGTGGACACATCCCTGACAGATTTGCAGTCCAGCCTTATCATGAAGCCCATATGCCATAGAGATACCAGGAAAATCCTTTCCTCAGGGCATTCAACTGAGGAAGTGACAGGAACCATTTCAAATAGATCCCTGATGAATTGGCACATTGGTGGCTCTAGAAGCAAATGTCTCTCCATGCATACACCATACTGAGAACCCAGAACAAGTGCCAGGGGATGATTCTCTTGAGTGCTTCTAACTAGAAGAGGAAACTTTGAGTCAGAAACACACACTGTTCACTGAGCCACAGACTAGAGGGAAATTCACTGGCTCCCTGGGAGAGAGAGAAGCAGTAGCAGGATATTCAGTGAGATGATATCTAAAGCTTAATAGTGGAGACCTTGTCACTAAAGCTATCTAGAACTTAGAGATATAAATCCCAGCCTGCAAACCAAACCTCTGGTAGCAGGACAAACAACTCAAAGATCAACATCATCAAAATCTCACAAAGGGTTACCTCATCAGAAGATACCAATCCAGGAAGGAAAATACCAGCCTGAGAAGGAAAGCCAGGGACATGAAGACAGGCTCTGAACTTCTGCCCAGACAGGAGACCACAGAAAGAGAGATGCCACATATGTGCCCACATAGAAATAGTCCCTGAATCCCTCCCCAGATAAAGACTTATTTGCTCAATGATGTCAATTCCCACTTTTTCTCTAGTGAAAATATAGGCACTCTCAGTTCCTCTTAGTAATTATACTTTCTGTTTTTTTATGACTGGAAAATCTATCTACATTACACTTTATATGTTTCCCATCCTTATTTGGGCTCAAGTCAGACAATTTCAAGTCATGAAAAGTGAAAACTAAACTTCTTCCCCTCTCGTTTTTTTTTGCTAAGGGCAGATTCCTGTTTCTGACCTTTCAACCTGTTGATAAATAAGGAAGTCAGTAGAGACTTCTCTCCCACCACTGCCATCTGGATTTGGCAGATGTTCAAAACTGACCTTGGCTTATGGAACACTGACATTGGTTCTCGTCATACCCCATGCTTGACAATCTCTCACCAGCAACTCCCTTTGCCTAGAAAAGGCATCTTTACTCCTGCTGACTATTGGCAATGTCCTCAACCTCTGGCAATCTTGTCATACCTTCAGCCTCATTAATGAGATTTCTTCACCTCTTAAGGTTGTTATTTTATAGGAAGGCAGTACAATGTCTCTATCCTTTACATTGCCCACACCAGACCCCAGGCAAATATGTTCACATCATTTCCAAGTGGCAGATGTAGTACTGGCAAATCCTAGGTGAGAGGTCCAAAGCCTTTATATCCTCAGAGAGGGGGAGGAATTCAGGAACCACCAGCTAAATTCCAGCCTCCTGCTCTGTGAATCACAGTCACGGTGACCTGACTTGGATGAGTCATTTCATACTCCCTTTGTTCTTTAACTGCAATGTCTACTTTAATACTTTGCAACACTTTCAAAACTCACTTCAAAGCAAAAATTAGAAATGTTTCTATTTAAAATTGTGATCATAAAAATACTTAGAATAAATTTAAGTAAAAATCCAAGACATCTATGTAGAAAAATATGAAAACCTTGGTGATAAAAAGTATATGAGTGGTTTAAACTATGTTACATTCTTAAATGAAAAAAATACTATAAAGAATCATTTTACCAAATATACAACAGACAACATGATCTAACAAAACTTCAATTATTTTAAGCCTGATATATAACCACAGGCATCAGGGCAGCACATGATATCTTGTAAAGGTTCAAAAAACAGAAGAAATGTAACACGGAACTAGCCCTGCCAGAGGTCAGAGAGCAAAAGTCACCGCCACACAATCAACATGGCACCGGTGTCTAACACAAAAGAGAACACAACAAAAGATCCACTCTCTCTGAGCATCCAATCCATACTTAATTTGGCGCTTTATTTGGTATTACTGTTTTACATAGTAAATAAAGTCCTCTAGCTGACAAAATGAGGTTGCGATGCTCTTACCTACCAAAATAGAATCCAGAATTATTAAATGCAAGCAACATACAATGAATACTTCAGAACCAAATCTTCAAAGCCTAGTGTGCAATCTAAATGTGAGGAAAAATTATTTAATCTAAAGACAAATTATAGAGCTATAAAAGAAAATGTTTGGATAAAAGTTTTCCTAATTTGATTTAAAAAGGGTATCGAATCTTAATAGAAAAGACTTGGATTTGAAGAAACTATTTGTGATACAACAGATAAATGATTACTATAACAGGCAACAAGATCTTGAGAATTGACAGAATAAGGTAAACGTGAAAGAAATATGAGTAAGGAAGACGAACAAATAGGTCACAGTTGGCAAGTGTGTGAAAGGAAAAGGCTCAAAGTCACTGAGACTCAGAGAAACTGAAATAACAAAGACAAACCACCTCCATTGGGCTGTCAGGAAGTTAGAATGAACAATGACACCTGTTGTTGGAAAGAATCCAAGAAAACTATTGCACATATTTTTTTTTGATGGCAGAAATATAGACTATTTGACAGGTTTAAGTTTGGAACATGTCCAGGTAGTTTGGCTAGAAGAACCTCAGGGCAGACAAGGTCTCCTTGTAGACTGTCCCTCCATATGCATGATCTCAGATGTGCTGTTTTTAATGCAGATTTTCCAATAAAAAGCAACCTAGATTTCTGACTTAGTCCCTAGGCTTAAAGGACAGCAATCAGACACTAGTATCAGGTTGATGGCAATACAGTAGTGACTGAAATTTGCGCTTATTATAAGTGTTTGCTAATAAAATGGTTCTTCTGCCATTTCTAGTGATGGACACAGTCGACGGAATGTAAGTTATTATCCTACATGTTGTTACTTCTAAACAACAGACCAGCTTCAGAGCACAATAAATTAGCAAGGACAGATAGTTGTCCTGTGAGGTTCACCATTCAGAATTTGCTGTTTTATTCCCTGATACTCTGAAAAGAATGCTGAGGGGCTAGAGAGATGGCTCAGCAGTTAGGAGCACTTTCTGCTCTTCCAGAGAACCCAGGTTCAGGTCCCAACATCAGGACCCAGATCCAATTACACAGGATTTGGCACCCTCTCTGAACTCTGTCTATACCAGGCAGTCACACGGCGAACACACATACAGGCCAGCAAAACATTCCAGCACATAAAATTAGAACCAATAGATCTTTTTGAAAGTGTGAAGTTTATAACAAAGCAAACTGTCTCACATACTCTGACAAGACTACCTGAATCACCTTTTAGGGTCCTGTTGCTGTCTTTCAAGATACCATACAAACTCTAAAACTACACCAGCCATACTCTTAGGAACCAAGGGCAGACATTGTTGTGACAATTCCTAAAGATGCCTTCATTTTCTTTCTCTCCAGGCCCCTAAACTCTAATAGTTTAGAGTCTTTTGACACCAAAAATATAAAATCTCTCAAGAGTCCTAGAAACAGCCCTACTGGGTTGTAATCTACAGCCATCTGTGTCATGTTTTCATGAAATTACATAAACAGACACAAAGAGTTAAAATATTGCCCAGAGTGACAAACAGTGGAAGGCACAATAGGGAAAGCAAGATGGACAAGGAGCCTGTCTCTATGCCAGATGCCGTCCCAAGTACTTGAGACTCAGCAGAAAACAAAAATGACAAAGTCCATTCTCTCAGACCTTACACTTCAGAGTGTGAGGAGAGAGACTAGTGGATGCACAGAAGACAGAAAATGCTGTGGGAAAACAAAAGCAAACATAAAATGTCAAGGAAAGGGAGGAAGAGGGAGTGGGAGTGGGAGAAGAGGGAGGGAGGGAGGGAGGGAGGGAGGGAGGAGGGAGGGGGGAGGGAGGGAGGGAGGGAGGGGAAGGACTGAGATGTTTATGGCTTAGGGTTGTTTGGGGTTTTGTTGTTTTTGTTTTGTTGTTGCTGTTGTTGTTCGTTTGTTTGTTTGTTTTGGTGGGAAAACAGAGGGTGCTCAGCTAGACACACCAGAATCTCTCTCAAAGTTTCAAATGAGAGAAGACCAGCACAGCACTTGGGATCACACAAAAAGATGACGGTAGAGTATCCGTATCTATAGCAAGACATGTAGAGTTATTTCAGTGTTGAAGGCTTCTGTTAACTGACTAATCTGAATAATTTTGAAGGCTCTTAGACACTGGGTATCTTCTTGGTTGCCTATTCCTGACTCAGGGCAATAATTCTGAAGGCTCTTGGACACTGAGTATGTTCTTGGTTGCCTATACCTGACTTAAGGCAATCATCCCTGGTGTGTGGTAGACTAGAATCTGAGCATTCTAAAAGGCATAGGCTTGGCACATGGATGTAATTGACTAACAAGAAGAGAAACTGACTGGTCTCTTACCAGGGCTTCTGAACTGATGAAACAGCATTTGTAAGAATCAACATCACATGAGGAAGGTTGCAAGTAGGCAGAGTAGGCAGAATAGGCTGAATAGGCAGGGCAGGGCAGAGTGGATGGGGTGGTCTGAGCCGGCCAGGGTTAGCAGACCTCAGAGAAGAGAAGGAGTCTAGGAAAACACTGAAGGTAAAAGAATTAGCTGGCAAGTGAGGAAAATGTTCTGGTACAAGCCAAGTGAACTGCTAGGTCAAAGCCCTGTCACTACAGCAGATAGCCTACAGCAGAGACTTAAACCCTCCATCACAAATGAGGGCAAAAAAAGAAAAGAAAAGAAAAAAGCCACAGCATTACTATCAGTAGCTGTGATTTTTGTTAGCAAGAAAAGTAAGATCTCATTATGATTGCTATAATCTGCATTAAAATATTTTGTGGCTCCTCACAGTTTGAAATTGCTGTAATTATCACACCTGCTGCTAGACTGTATTTAAATGCATTATTAAAGAAGCATACATTTTCTTTTATGACAAAATTTGTGTTATACTTAATTATGTTTCAAATAAGTAGGTTCGTCTTATAATCTTACATATTTAACTTCAAGAATTTAAAAACATTTTTCTAAGGAGAGTTCCCAGTGCTTCACGAGACTGCTAAAAGGCCCAACACACAGATGTGTGCACACATTCACAGGAATACATATCTGTACACACACACACACACACACACACACACATCCTGAAGGTAAGAGCCTGCCATGAGGAATGACCTCGTACACTCATTGAAAAGATGGGAATGCAGAATCATACGTCTCAGACGGAAGACGCACCATAGACAAGTCTCACAGGAGTAAAGACTTCCCTGATCACAACAGCTATGAAATTCCCAGCTGTGGGGGGTAGCAAAGAACATAAAAGGAAAAATTTACATTTGTTTCTGCTCCATGAAAGGAGAGAGCTTCAAAGCAGAATGTTATAATATCACAGTGACGTTTTCAACACTGTGGGCATAAGAACCACAGCAGTGTGACCTCCCACATATGGTGGTTTTGAAAGAATATGGCCCCCAAAGACAGAGACACTATTAGGAGATGTGTCTTTGTTGGAGTGGGTGTGGCCTTGTTGGAAGAAGTGTATCACTGTGGAGGTAAGCTTTGAGGTCTCATATATGCTCAAGCCACACCCACTGTCTCACAACACTTCCTGTTGCCTGTGAGTCAAGATACAAGAACTCTCAGCTTGTTCTCTAACACCATGTCTGCCTGCATGCTGCCTTGTTTCCCACCATGATGATAATAGACTAAACCTTTGAACTGTAAGCAAGCCACCATGATTAAATGTTTTCCTTTATAAGAGTTTTCACGGACAGGTGTCTCTTCACAGTAATGGAAACCCTAACTCAGACACCCCATCAGAGAGAGTACCAGGCTTTCTCCTGCTTGGTCTGCAATCCATCTCCCAGCCTGTGCAGACTGTATTTTCCTTGCCCAGGAAAGGTGTCAGGAGACATGAAAGTGGGGGAAAAAAAGAGAAGCAAGGACACTGATTTCCCCTCCTTTCCACCACCAGCAGCATCTATTACTAGGTCAGCATCCTGTATCCATCCTTATGAACATCCAGGAAGAAGGCACATCCTCACTGGAGGTCCTGACTTCTGAGCTGTTGTCCTCTAGGCTCAGCTCCTTGGCTGTCACACTGTTCCTTTGTTTTTCCTCCTTTATACTTAGCTTCCTGTGTCAAGTTCCTCCCTTTTTAATATGAGTGGCAAGTTAAATAGTATCAGCTGGAGGTTTGAGAGATGGTTCACTGAAAGAGCACTGGCTACTCTTCCAAAGGACCTGGGTTCAATTCCCAGCATTCACATAGGGATTCAAAATTTGTAACTCCAATCCCAGCAAGTCAGTGCTCTTCTGACTCGTAAGGGCATCAGACACATAGATGGTATACATACATACATACATAATACATACATACATACATACGTACATACATACATACATACATACATGAAGGCAAAACATCCATGCATGTAAAAATTAATTAAAATAGTGTTAGTAATAAATTTTTTCTCACAAGACAAAAAAGTGAGCATTCCATATTATATTAACAGTTGCCATACACTCCCAGGCTTCTGTGAGAATTTTAACACCAAAATTTTCCCATATTAGAACAGAATCATTATATAAACAGGGTGTTAGTGGCCCTTAGGCAAAGATCCTGTATGTGGGAGGAGGAGACACAATAAAAGACTTAAGAAAGGTCCATATGGGAAAAGAAAGGAGCACTGCTTGGGTTAACAGTGGGATTTTATATTATATTATATTATATTATATTATATTATATATTAGAAGGAAGTGTAATTTCAAAATGCAGATATAAGGAAAATACATACTGATACTGGGCAACCAAAGGTTGGTACATGCATCTATTAGATAGTCTTCATCTGGATTTGTGGTTTGGGTTACAAAAGACCTGGACTTCTTTCCTATTTGTACATCTATACATGATTGGGATAGACAAGAAACACTCTCCCAGGATTTGAAGCCTAAGGAATTGACATAAAGATAGGGGTATGTACACAGTTGCTTTGGGTTTCTTTTTTTTTTCTATTTTGCTTTGGTTTTTTTTTGTTTTGTTTTGTTTTGGTGGGTTTTGTGGGATGTTGGGGGTTTGTTTGTTTTGTTTTGTTTTTTGGCAGTGGAAGTGATTGCATAGCTGGCTCCAATTGGAGATGTAGAGAAGTAACAAGGCTGAATCCGGATAATGCTGCTCACCTAGGGAGAAATTGACTGTTTAAGCTGCCCATATGTTTTGGTTAATTTCCCCCACCAGTTCTTCAGACTCCCTAGTGATTACATGAGACAATCTACCTCCTAGCTCTGAATTCTATTTCTGTTTTAGTTAGTCATTGGATGATTCCACAGTGTGCACCCAAAAAACTTAACACAATTTTATTCTTGTTTTCATGCTATGGCAAATGAAATGTGTTGTTTCATTATGCTTTATGATTGCTTGCATACTCTATTATTAACTCATAATTTCTCATACTTTTGTTATATGCCAATATAGGTATATACCAGCACACATATCTGCCCCTGGCTAGTACATGAACTTGTGGCCATTATATATAAAACAGCATTTTTCCCATCAAAACACTCCAGCCTGCAGCTGTTACTCCAAAGTGCAATGCTTATCCAACAGATACAAAATCCTATGATTAACCTTAAGGAGCGTTTTTAAAAATACTCCAATATGTTAACTTTGTAAATGATTTTTCTTGTTTAATTGGAAATTTTTCTAGAATGATCTCTCATGCCATATTTATTGCCTAGAAATAACTTAGAATTTTTTCAATATGAATTCTTTTCAATACACACTGCTTTATTCCAGAAGTTCAATAACAAAACAATGAATGTCTTAGAATTATAGTTCCTGTTGTAGTATTTCCAGTAACAATTTATTTCCTTTTCTCTCTTACAGTAAAAGTGCATGCTGTTCTGCAATAAATTAGTCATGTTATTTTAAGTCTTTGTTACATGTTTACATGTATTAAACTCTTTTATACAATGCCAAACCAAAAGTGAAACTCACAGTCAACCATGTGAAATACACATGTACACATGTAGATGAACATGTGTGCATGTGTCACTAAACAGTGAAACACTTGTAAAGTTTTAAATATATCAACCTTTCAAGAAGAGCCATAGACTATCTAACAATAACCCCAACACCCACCACACATATGATCTCCCCTTTTGAGTTGTTAGCCAGGGGAGTCCAAAAGACTGAGAAAAAACATTGTAAGCTTTAATTATCTCCCAGAGGTGGAAGTCAAGTTCTTATTGCTGAAGATATGATACATTTCAGACACAGGACTCAGAGGACCTGAGCGAGATTTGACCTGAAAGCTTCCTCCCTGAGGACTAGTGTTCATGGTACCAGGAGTTGCCATGCAAGTTTCTAAAGTACAGAAGAAACCAACAATACCACTCAACTATGATGCCTATGAACCAAACAACAACAAGCATGGCACAATAACCATGTAATAGTGGCACACATACCTTGCCAGTTACCAATAGCTCTCTTGTTAGACTTAAAACCTGATCAACAAGAAAGAAATCATGCCTGGAACTGGAAATGGAGGTGTGAGAAGAAATAAAATATATTTATATGACGTTCTGTGTAAATAGTCCAACTATTAGTAATAGACATTTATCAAAGGCATTTACTTTACCAATGCCCTAGATATTGCAGCCATTAGAATGTTTATCAGTGTTTCATCATTGCAACAAAATACCTGACATAAATTATTTATAAAGCAAAGCTTTCTGTGTCTTGAAGTTTCAAAGGGATAAACCCATGGCCCCTGGGCTCCATTATTCTGGCTTATGCTGAACATCTACAGGCGATGCAGTAGAAGCATCTTACCCTGTGGCATCCAGAAGCAGAGATCAAAGAAAAGAGAGCATGAAAGGAAGGGTCAGGCACAAGAGCAATCCTTCAGAGGCCAGGTCCTATTCCCTAATCTCTGTATTGGTGAAGTTAGCACCTTTGTGGTCCAATTACCTCATAAAAGTCCTATCTGTTAGAGATCAAACTTTTAACAGATGATGGAGGGGCACTTCCTATCTAAAACACAGTAGGTACAGAGCAGCATATGAAAAAGAGCCCTGGCATTTCCTATATAAGTGTCTTAATCTCTCTAAGCCAGTGTTTTGTTGGGTTGTATTTATTTTCAGCATGCTTTTATTAAGTACGTGTGTGTGTGTGTGTGTGTGTGTGTGTGTGTGTGTGTGTTTGTGTATTTACACATTTACATGTTCAAGCATACCAGCATAGCATCAAATACCTGTAGAAGTCAGATAACAACCTGCCTAAGTTAGTTCTTTCCTTCCACCATGTAGGCCCCAAGAATCGAACTCAGGATGTCAGGCTTGATGTCTTTATCCACTGAGTCATCTTTCTACCTCCAAAGTTGCATCAATAATGGGAACATGTTGTTCTGCTTCCTGATCCACTGAATACCAAGTACCACACACCTGCACCGTCATAAGCTCTACCCTGATGAAACTGTAGCTCTCTGAAAACAAGAACCCAATGAACCTTTTTTTCTCAAAATCACAGGATTTCTCAAAAATCACAAGAATGTATGTATAAGAACATCTCATCAGAGTTCCATGAGAAACAAGATAATTTAGATGGAGAACCAAACAACTACAACAGTCTGTATTATTATAACTGTGATTTTCATTTCTTTGAAGTGAACTTGCATTTAGATATTAGTGTCTTTTAAATCATAGTTTAAAACGCTTCAAGAAGCATTTCCCTAACCTCCAAGTTATAAGGAGTGAAAATTCATTGCCATTAAAAACTCCTGGATGAAAAGACTGCTCAAAATACACCAGCTCCATATTTTGTAGGTATGACGGCTAGGGATTTTACCACAGGAAGCTATAAGCCACAGGCTTTGGTCTTGTATAAATCAACATAGGTCATGTAACATGAATTGTACAAGTATTGAAGTTGATCACCCTCAGGTCTTGGATCACACAGCTCAATGTAATGTAGATACTTCCTTGTAACTCTGAATGCTGCAAGGATGTTCCTGTCTTTCTTGACATGATTTAGAGTCGGAGCATTTACTTGGAAAAGCCAGAAGATGGCAGTAGTTTCTAAGGACTGTGCAACTAAAAAGCCCCTGCTGTTTGGTCGTGTCTTGCCTCCTTCGCTGGCATAAATGATGAGGCTCCACAGTGCCCTCAATTTTCCTAGCTTAATGTAAAATTCTGTTTGTTCTCAACTTTTCCCTGCAAATTAGAGAAGTAAACCCAGTGAGAATTAAATATCTATGCAGAATGCTTGAATGATTTAATATGAGGAAGAATTGGCAGCAGACATATTTTCATATTTTACTGGTGGATAAACTGAAGGTTGCACAGCCATTTGGACAGAGTTTGGTTTAGTCATGCATGAAGTGCCTTTTTCCTGGTTCAGATGGGAAAGATCCACATATTTTTTTTCTTTGCAAACCACCAGTACCTGTAACTGTTAGCTAAATCTCAGGAAATGCTATCTATCCATTTTAAAGGAAAACTCCACTTTTAAATGACTACTTTTTTATTTCTAAATGATAAAGTTGAACAACATGGAGTCATACTCCAAGGAGCATGTTCAGCAATTGAAAGACAATGAAAACGATTGTGTGTGTGTGTGTGTGTGTGTGTGTGTGTGTGTGTGTGTGTGTGTATCATTTAATTTAATTTGAGCAGGAGTATAGTAAGAAGAAATTACTTCTATATTACTAAAAAGAAGCTAAAAACAAAGAGAGATTCTACATGTTTATATTCGAATCTAAAAACGAAAGCTGGAGAGACCAGCAGTGGCCATGCATTTTTACAAATGTATCCATCTGCTGCAGGGTACATTAATTTTCCTGGCAAAGTTTAATGTATATTTTAAGACGTGATATGCTACTCAACAACCATGCTTGAGAAACTAGCATTCTGGAATCTTTCAAAACCAGCCGCTTCCAGGGGAAGAAAATCTATCTACCATCTGCTTGCTTCATTAAAATACATAATGGGGGAAACAGAATTGGATTTTCACTAGCTCAGCACTCCCCGGTGTCCACTCCACTGCAGTTATTGTATACAGCAGCCCATATAGAAAACAAATCCCAAAGAAACAGTAACCATTGTATTTCACCTCTTATATCTATATACAAGCACAGTAATCAACTTTACTCCAAAAATACATTTAAGTAGAACAAATCACCCTGAAAATATTTAGTATTTTTCTAATATTCTTCTACAAACTAAAGGAGACCTTTTCAGATCCATTGTGAAATCCTAAGATTGGAGAATATCATAACAGCAGCTTATCATGAAAAAGTGAAGATTTCTGTCATAAACCATCAAACAGATATAATTTGTATCTGAGAGTTATGGATGGAGATACATTATTATCAAATACAAAATGGAAACTATTGTTTATAAAATAAACTTTATGAAATCGTAGTTATATTTTTGGATGACTTAATTATGAAAAGCATCTGGTTTGTTGAGGTCATGGTCTTGTGGTTGGCTTTCAGCATTGGTATGTAATAAATTATCCAAATGTTTAAATGCTTTCCTACACTGGAAAAATGATGATTGCAATATAGCAAAAATACAGTAATATTCTTGCTCTTTAAAGACAAACAACTAGAATAATAGTTTCTGTAAAAATCACAGAAGCTCTGGTGATGATGTGGAAATCCCATTTAGAATCTATGTCTGATTAATGACACAGCAAAAAACACACATAGGTAAAGAAGTGTCCCTAAATTTTGTAAGAGCAGAAGAGTGAAGATATTCCAAAGTTATAAACACAGCATAAACAGTGATCACTGTGTCCTGAATGTTATGTTAAACCCTTTGCATATATTCATCCAACTACTTGATAAATACTGTATCCTAAACCCACTGTCCCAAACATTGGTCCCTGTCCTATATACTTCCTGAAGGTCGGCCAGACTCTCAAGCATTATAACGTCTGCAATCTAATGAGAAAAGAAAACGTAAAAGTTTTTAAAAAAAAACTAATCAATACCATATAAGGAATAAGCCATTATAAATAAAGCCTATTCAGCAACTAGAGAGCTGTGGAGGTAAAGGGGATTGGTTGTTTAACATGGTTGTCTTCTGAGCCATTTAATAAAAACAAACAACATTGGATGGAGAAAGGTGATGGTCACTAGTGATCTTAACACAAATTCTAAGAAACAACAGGAAAGATCATCTAAATAAAATGAACAAATGGATAGAAAGATTCTGAAATGGCCCATGCAGGTACTTTAGAGAAGTAGCCTGCTACAACCGTGAGCAAAGCAGCAGCAAGCAACACAAGGAATCACTGTGTTAGGAAAGAATTTCTTTAAGAGGCAAGCATTCCAGGGTATTCAGTTTGGGGAGGGATGTTCCAACAGAGAAGGTTTTGTTGTCTCCCGGAAGGTGAGCAAGAATTTCTGAAGTGCTGTCTTTGAGCAAATGAAGTAATGTCGTGTTTGAGCCAAAGAGAAGACAAAACATGGGTATCAAAATGAAGATGAGGGTGGTAGACTTGGGTGGTAGATGTTGTAGTGTGTCTTTGCTGATATGATAGGGTTTTATTTTCCCTGGTGAAATTAAAAGAGAGTTCATGGGAAGTTAAGAAACGTTTGATTTCAAAATGAAAAGGGGAATATGAAATCGCTGTCTGAGAAAAAAAAATGGAAGCAATATGACAGAGAAATGGAGTTAACATTGCAGCCTAGGCCAAAAGGTTTACCCACTTGAAGCCTGTGCTTAGTCAGCTGTGTGCCTTCTTCGACTGTGTGCCTTTCTCACTCCTCAGACTACTCTGGGAGTTCTTTCTTTCTCGAGTTACAGATAAATAAACTAAAATAGCTATGTTAAATAATGTGTCTAAGTTTCCATAAGGGGTGGGGAATCAGGAGGAACCCTGAGCTGGTTCGTTCGTTTCCATGGCTGTGAGGACACCTGTGTTGCTCCAACCAGCAGGTTTCTTTCTGGAGAACCCCCAACTGCAGAGCTGAGCGATGTCTTGAAGACTGAGCTGTCTACCTCCTGCTTCCCACATTCCAAACACTCATCTCGGCCACTAGTTCAATTATTTTTTTCAGATTTTGGTTTTTCGAGACAGGGTTTCTCTGTGTTGCTTTGGAGCCTGTCCTGGAACTAGCTCTTGTAGACCAGGCTGGCCTTGAACTCACAGAGATCCGCCTGCCTCTGCTTCCCGAGTGCTGGGATTTTAAAGGTATGTGCCACCTCTGCCTGGCCACTAATTCAACTTTAAGAGTGGAAAAACCTATGCAATTGCACTTTTAAAGCAACACCTTATTTCTCTGTACTTAACCAAGGATCAGAAAAACTCACCTTACCAAGACCAGAGAGCAGGATTTTACAAGGTGTTTGGTTGTTGTTATTGTTGCTGTGTAGGATAACTTTGCTAATGTGTGTTGTAAGCTTACGACAAAAGGATTATACATTGAAGCTGGCATGCAGCCCTGCAACACTATATGAAGTGTGACGTTCTCTCTCACCCAGTGTTCTTACATCTTTTAACAGTCTCCGCTGATGGCAAGGGACGGCTCATTAGGTCTTCTCCGAACACTGTCAGCCATTTTGCTACTTTATTCCACATACCAGTTAATAGTCACTTCAAATCACAATATCTGCCTTTCTTCCTCTTGTCCCTCATTCATTGCTATAACTTTAAATGAAGTAAAGAAAATACATAGGGGAAGGGAGCTAGGAGAATGAGAAGGGGAGAAGAAGGGGGATGCCGAGGATATGAGGGAGCAGAAAGTATGAGTCAGGGGAAGAATACAGGATAACAAGAATGGAAATATAATAGAGGGAGACATTTTTGGTTTACAGAGAAATCAGGCACTAGGGAAATGTCTTGAGATCTACAAAGATGACACCGGCGTTAGCAATGACACTATCTTAGCAATGGAGGAGAGGCTACCTTAAATGTTCTCCCCTGATTATGAGATTGATGACTGACTTATATGCCTTCATCCAGCAGCTGGTGGAAGTAGAAGCAGACACCCATAAATAATCACCAAACTGAACCGGAACCCAGATGCAGAGAAGGACCAGTGAAGAGCACAGAGGTCCAGACCAGGCTGGTGAAACCCACAGAAACAGCTGACCTGAACATCTGGGAACTCTTGCTCCCCAGACTGATAGCTGAAATACCAGCATGGAACTGATCCAGCCCCCAGGAACATGGGTTTCTGTGAGGAAACCTCAGAAATCTATGGGACCTCCTGTAGAAGCCCAATATTTATCCCTAGCATAGGTGTGGACTTTGGGAGCCCATTCCATATGGAGGAATACTCCCTGAGCCAAGACACATGGGGGTGAGCCTGGGCCCAATCCCAAAGGATATGAAAGACTCTGATGACACCCTATGGAAGGCCTCACCATCCAGGGGGAGCAGAAAAGATATGTGACAGATAAGGTTTTAGTTGGGGGAGGGGAGAGGACGGGTGAGAGAAGGGAACTGGGATTGTCATGTAAAACAATCCTGTTTCTAATTCAAATAAAAAAGTTGGAAAAAAATAAAATACATAAAATTATTTATAGGAAGCAACTAGAAAAAAAGTATATTTAATAGTCCCTACATATTCCATTATGATGTTTGCTCTCCTGATTAACTAAGTGCACTAAAAAAAATAGGATCATTAAATGGTTTAAAGAATTGGGAGGTCCAGGATGTCTAAGGGCTCCTTTCTCCTAATCTGGATTCTGTGTCCACTCCTGCCTGATCTACCATATTGCTATGGGGAATACATAGGACTCCTAGTGATGGCTGCAGCATCTTTGGACTATCCTACTGACTCTTTGTGTTCCCTGCTACAGGTCCTGTTACATTGTGGGCTAAGAGTTACCAAAAGAGAAAGCTCTCACACTTATGTGATTTTTTTCATAAGACAGTGTCTCTCTAACCCTGCCTATAGCATGATAAGTAAAATACCCAGAGACTGATACTGGAGTTCAGGCTACAAGCTGAAGATCAGAAAAGCTAAGCAAACAGCTGCTAGTACTTACCTCTACCTCAGCTCAGACCAAACGGGCAATCTCAAACTGCTCCCTACTTCACTGCTCCTCAGATTCACTCAGACTGCTATGCTCTCCTCAGTGTAGTTAGAAACTAACTCTCAGACTGAATGCCAGCTCTAAGACCCTGTTCCTGTCTTAAATACCTCCCTAATGCTGGGATTAAAGGTGTGTGATCCCAGGTTCTGAGATCACCTTTGTGTGAGCTGTTTCTTTTAGGATTGGATCAATTTTGTGTAATCAGTGTGGCCTTGGACTAACAGAGATTAAAGTTACGTTCCACCGCCACCTGATCTCTATGGCTTGAGGCTGTCTTTGCTTTCTGAATCCTCAGGCAAACTTTAATAAATCATAAATAATACATCACCATACCTGACTGTCCTATAATTCACTATGGAGACCAGGTTGCCCTCAAATTCACAGAAATCCACCCACCTCTGCCTCTCAGTGCTGGGATTAAAGGCATGTGCCACCACATCCAGTAAAGGTGTATTTATTTTTGGTGATATAAAATTTTGTTTGAATTTAATCCCAACTGTGCTCGATGACAGGCGCTATGTTCCTACTTGTTCACCGAGAACAGCACACTTCTTCCTTTCAATGAGCTGCCCACAATTTTTCTTACATCATAGTTCCTTTTAGCTTAATTCACTGTTAGCTTCTTGATAGAATTAAATTATTTCTATTCTTGACCAAAGGTGACTCTCTACCCCATTCCCTCTAATCTCAATAAGCATCATGCCTCATCAACCAAGTGGTCTTCTAAAAAAGAAAGGTTATGGAGCAAATATCTAGTTCCTTATGACTTGGCCTGTGTCTTTTTATAGTGTTTTTACTTTTGAGGTTATAATATATATAATTACATCATTTTTCCCTTCCTTTGCCTCCCTCTAAATCTCTCTCATGTGCCCCCACTTACTCTCAAGTTCATACCCTTTTTCTTTTTTTTCTCCAAGAGATTATTTTTTATTAGTCCAAATTAGAAACAAGGCTGCTTCACATGTCAATCCCTTCTCCCTCTCCCTCTCCCTCTCCCTCTCCCTCCCCTCCCTCCAACCCCCCCACTGCTCCCCAGGGAGGGTAAGGTCCCCTCCATGGGGGTTCCCCAAAGTCAGTCATATCATCTGGGCAGGGCCTAGGCCCTTCCCCATGAGTTCAGGCTGAGAAAGCATCCTCCATGTGGGATGGGCTCCCAAAGTCCCTTCTTATGCCAGAGGTAAATGCTGATCCACTACCAGGGGCCCCATAGAGTGCCAGGGCCTCCTCATTGACATCCACATTCAGTGGTCTGGATCAGTCCCATGCAGGCCTCCCAGACATCAGTCTGGGGTCCATGTGCTCCCCCTTGTTCAGGTCAGCTGTTTCTGTGGGTTTCACAAGCCTGGTCCCAACCTCTTTGCTCTTCATTCCTCCTTCTCTACAACTGGGTTCCTGAGTTCCGTTCAGTGTTTAGCTTGGGTGTCTGCCTCTGCTTCCATTAGCCACTGGATGAGGGCTCTAGGATGGCATATAAGGCAGTCATCAGTCTCATTATAGGGGAAGGGCATTTAGGTTAGCCTCACCACCATTGCCTAGATTGTCAATTAGTGTCATCCTTGTAGATCTCTGGAAATCTCCCTAGTGCCAGATCTCTCCTCGAACCTATAATGGCTCCTTATGTTATAGTATCTCTCATCCTGCTCTCTTCTATTCTTCCCCCACATACCATTTTTCTTAACTGTTATGATGTAACATAAATTGTTAATATGTTAGTATACTACTATATACATACTAATACATATGTTATATATAATGGTATATTATATTACATGGGTGTGATATACATTACATTATGTGTGTTATATACATATATATGTACATGTATGTTTGTGCATTTAGAAATATATATTCCTAATATAGACTATATATGTATAGTATATGTTGTCCATGTTGTATGTAGTATATGTATATAATATATATTAGGAATAAATATGTTCCTAAATATATAAATACACCTGTTCCATCCACATAATCTTGCCTGTATGTTTGTAGGGCTGAACATTTGGTATTCGATAACCAATCGCTTCCCTGGGAAAAACTATTTCTTTGGCTCTCAGCATTCCTCCATTGCCTGTAGTTCTCTGTATAGGGTTGAGGTCTGTTGCACTTTCCCTCTTCTACATTAGTGTGTCTATGGTTGTTGTCCTTGTTTGGGTCATCTTTGAGCAACCACGTTAGTGAGACTTCATGGGTATAACTTCTGGCATTTCTAGGGGACACAGCCTCACAGTAAATTTCCTGTTTGTATGGCTCATAGAATCTTTCTGCTTCCTCTTCTTCAATGATACCTGAGCCTTTGGTGCAAGAATTGTACTGTAGATGTATGAGTTGGAGTTGATACCCACAAACGTGAATTTTGACTGCTTGTGGGTTTCTGTAATGGTTTCCATCTATTGCAAAAATAATTTTCCTTGATGGAGGTATAAGAACTTCCCTAGGGGTTTAAGGACAAATATTCAGTATGTAGTTAGGGATTATGCTGGTGCCCTACTTAGGGTCACTGTTGCTATGATGAAACACCATGACCAAAAGCAAGTTGAGGAGGAAAGGGTTTATTTGACTTGCTCTTCACATCATAGTCCATCACTGAAGTCAGGGCAGGCACTCAAACAGGATAGGAGCCTGGAGGTAGGAGCTGATGCAGAGGCCATGGAGGGGTGCTGCTTAATGGCTTGCTCCCCACGGCTTGCTCAACCTGCTTTCTCATAGAACCCAAGACCATCAGGCCAAGGGTGGCCCCACCCACAATGAGCTGGCCCTCCTACATCATTTTCTCTGTTTTTACGTGCTAACTATCCAAGATCTGGGGACACTGCTCATACTACTCATACATACATATACATATAAAGAGAATAAGGTGAAGCATCGTTTTCCAAAATACAATAAATGTCATAGGTAATTTCAAAAAGAGGGAAAAAAAGAAAAGAAAATGCCCTATAGGCTTGCCTACAACCTGATTTTATGGAGGCATTTTCTCAACTGAAGATCCCTTCTCTCTGAAGACTCTAACTTGTGTCAAGTTGACATAAAACTAGCCAGCACAGCTGGTTTAATAAAATGGCTGTATTCTTTATAGCTCATTCTAAAATTTGCAGATTTCATGACTTCCCTGAGTATATGTGGCTTCGGTCTTAAGTCCTTAGAACGAGTGATTCCTCCCTAAAACAATCTTTCCCCTCTACTTGCCAGGTGACCTATTGCTAAACAGCCCAACTGAGACTAATAAATACCCCCTCATACTAAAGCAGACTCTCTTATCTTGAGGTCTCCAGCATCTAGCAGAGGGTCCGACAGTAAAATACCAGGAAGTGTAAACCTCACCTGCATGTAATCAAACCTTTAGCTGGAGTTAGCTGTGCATCATTAACAGGAAGAAATGATAATAGTAATAACAGTTGATTCTCTTCTATTTCACTATCAAATTTTAATTGAATCTGGTTTTACTGTGTTGGGGTGGAGGCTGTTTTTCATTTTGTCATGGTGGTTATTGTTGGACATTGGTTTTGGTTTTTACAGCACTGGTGATTAAAGCAAGTGCCTTGTGTATGCACAGAAAGCAAGCACTCTACTACTGAGCTATACTCCAAGGCTGTTTTTAGGTTTTTTGAGACAGGATCTTATCATAGCAACCAAGCTGGCCATGAACTTATGATCCTCCCATTTCAGCCTCCTGAGTAGCTGGGGCAATAGGACTAAGACATTAAACCTACTTTATTTTCTCTGTCTTCAGCACCAAGCATGAAAACTGTGTATTTTTATTCTGTCTTAATTCTAGGAGGTCTCATTTTCCTCAGAAACCTCTATCTACAGCACTATGGAGAGCAGAGTACCTAATGGAAGGAGCATTTCTACCTGTAGAACATAAACTACAAGTCCTTTCATTAGATTAAAAAAAAATAACAGAACTGTATGTCTCAGGATCGGTGCTTCACATTTCATTTCATTACCTTATGCCATACATAATGATGAAGCTATGATTTTAGTAAAATATCAAACAGAAGTATTCAACTTATTCTAAAAAAAAATGCCAATGTTTAATAGCCATGGGAAACAAAGAGGAATACAAGCCTCTGGTAGGAAAGACATATTCCCAGGGTAGCAGTCATTGCTCACAACCCTTAAGGACCAGATGTAAAGAGCTCTTTGGCTCTAAGCATTAGATACTGTGGCTATTTCTTGGGGCTTTAAAGCATCCAAAAAGATGCAGCATCTCTTGAAAAGGAAGAAACAGGTCATCAAGATGCCTCTTCCTCCTACCCAGCAACCCTAGTCAATAAAAGCAGATCCTAGAAACAGCCTTTAACCTGGGAAAAATGTCCATAACAGACTGGAGGGAGTTCAACATCCCCCTCCCTTTCCTGTTTCCCGTGGAACTTTTAGACAAATAAAACCTGACTCCGCAGATTAAAATGTTCATGGGTGCGTGCGTGTGTGTGTGTGTGTGTGTGTGTGTGTGTGTGTGTGTGTGTGTGTGTGTGTACATGGGCACACTCGAGTGCCTGTGTGTGTATACACATATATATGGGAAAGTTGGATATAAGATTTGAAGCAGGAGTGAAAAGAGGGAGGGAAGGATAACAACACTCTTCAGTTAGACTCCATTTTGAAAACACCACTCTTTGCATTTCTAGTTCACCCTTTCCAGCCTACGGCAATCTCCCAGCAATTTCAGGCCTTCCAAATCTGTTCTAGCTTTCACTAGCAGGAATCGCAGCAGAATAAGAGAGAGCACTTCTTTTAGACAATCATTTTAACTTCAAATGCTGATCATTTACAGTATGAGGATGGGAAGTGATGGGCTTCCTGTCCCTTTCTTAAGATTGATTGCTAGATTGATCTAGCAATTGATTGATCTTAAGATTGATTAATTCTAGTTCTGATAAGCAGAACTAGAAAAAAACAGCCTGAGTGAGGTAACCCAGACCCAGAAAGACAAATATAGTATGTACTCACTCATAAGTGGATAGCAGCTTACAATCCACAACCCCAGAGAAGCTAGAACCCTCTTCCAGAAACAGATGAAAGCAGATGCAGAAATCCACAACTAACCATTGGGCCAAGCTCCTGGAGTACAAGCAAAGTAAGGGAGGAGCAATAGTATGAACAAAGGAATCAAGACGGTGATGGGAAAACTCACAGATTCAGCTGACCCGAGCTCGTGAGAGATCACTGACTCAGGTCTGACAAATGGGAAACCTGCATAAGACCAAACTAGACTCCCTTAATATAGGTGACAATGGTGAGACTGGGACAATATATAAGGCCACTGGCAGTGGGTCCAAGATCTAACTCCAATGCACAAACTGACTTAGTGGAGCCCATTCTATATGGAGAGATACCAAGTCTAGACATAGGGGCGTGGGGGGGGGTGGAGAGGTGCCTTGGGTCTGCATCTATGAGATGATAGGACAGACTTAGTAGACTTCCTAGAGGGAGGCCTACCCTCTCCAAGGGCAGGTGGGAAGGGAGGAAATGGGAGGAGTGAAGGGGGAAATAGGATTGGAATGTAAAAAATAAATTAATTAAAAATAAAAAAGATTGATTGCTAGCCCTGGCCTGTGGCTTTGGCTCATATAAGAGTTCAGAGAGCAGCACAGCATGATCCAAAAGTGAGGGCGACATCAAGTCCATCTCCTGTTTACAAAACTCTGGAGCAAATCCTTTGACTGCCAGCAATTTTCTTTTTCCCATTTTTAAAACTTAAGTCTCAAGATTCAAGGATTTGCTTTTAAAGTAAGTTCTTTATCATGTGTTTTCAAACCGTATGTTACGTACAAAAGGGTGCCACAGGGGACCTGGAAACACAACACACTTCCTTTGTTCCCCTTGTGCAATTTCCTACTGAGTCACTTCAGTTGCTCAACCTGAAGGACACTTAAGTATAATTACCAAGAAGGTACGCAGTCTCCCCAGATGCAGTGGTGACACAAGCCCTCCTTTCACAAGTGCACACACAGGTCTGTTCTGTTTGCTTCGGGTTTTTCCACCACTAGTAACATGACTCAGCTGGGTTCAGTGGCACGGATGCCCTTGGATGCACAGCAGCCCTGGTTTATTTGTGGATTCCAGACATCAGCTTCGGTTATTGATTCCATTTGAAGTTTCAGCTGGCAACCACCCACTCAGCACTGCAAAATAATTTGGTATTTTAAGCAGGAGAGAGGGGCTGTAGTAAGATTAGCTGAGCCTCAGAGCTTCTGCCACTTGCCTTACTCTTGTAGGAATACTTGAGAGGTTCTTCCAGGACTCTAATGGGCTGTGAATTTAAAAAGGCAATTTGCCTTCTTACACTTCCTCCACCACACTCCTTGAGGCCACCATATTCCTCAGTCCCTTAGCCCTTTCTCAGTGCACAGTTCACACTGCAGCTAACTTGCAGTCAACAGCAAAAATTCCTGCAGGCAAACGTGGGGACTAAGGGGTGACCTAGCCATAGTGAAGTGAATTTACTGACAACCTTTCTCTGTTTCCATATACAAGGAGAAAAAGGACTGTTGTGGAATGTATAACTATGTAAAGATATATTGGATTTGCTTATGCTGTGGAATATTTGTTTGATGATGTAAAGATTGCTGTATTTGTTTAATTATGTAAAGATGTATTGCTGTTTCACCTTGCCTGCCTAAGGCAAAAGATTGAGCTAATGAAAACCTGAATGGTCAATAGGGAAGAGGTATAGGCAGAATTTTGAGAAGAGTAAGTAGGAGGAGGAATTTAGGCTCAAAGAAGAAAGAAAAGAGGGCAACAGAGCGATGCTAGGAGCCAGCTGGCCAGACGTGGAGGAAGCAAGAAGTAGGACATACAGAATGAAAGAAAGGAAAAATAAAACAAAAAACCTCAAGGCAAAACATAGATGAACATCATTTCAAGTATTTAAAATGAGAAATTTTTTAACATCTTAGAGAAAATCATTCCTAATGAAAGACCCCCGAAGAGGTACTTTTGTAGAAGGAGACCCGTACCCAAGAATCAGCGAGACCACGAACTTGGATGCAAATAGCAAGAGGCTTTATTGGATACACGGGTACCCGGGGCGACTTAGCTTCTGTGAGGCCAATCGCGACAAGCCAAGGGAGAGGGGTCCTTATATAGCAAAAAGCGCAAACGAGAAGCAGGGATTCTATTGGATAATTCAAATGAGGCGCAGTACAGAGCTATTCCCATTGGTCAATGTAAATGAGGTGCTACTCAGGGTTATTCAAATGAGGCGAAGTATAGAGTCATTCAAATGAGGTGAAATACAGAGTCATTTCTATTGGATGGTTCAAATGAGGCACAGAGCCATTCCAGACCAGCATATTCTCAAGGTCTGGTGTCTGGTACAACAGACTCAATTCCCCCCTCTGCATCCAGATGGCTTACCTTGGGGGCGGAGACCTTGGGACGGAGTGTTCCCCATCGGGCGGGGGCGCGGGGGCGGGGCCCCAGGCCGGCTCACCTGATGCTCGCCCTCGTGCCGGCCCACCTGTTGCTCGCCCTCGGGCCTCCTCGCGGGCTCCTCGCTCGGCCCCAGCCCCGGGGCGCGGTGCCAGGCGGGCGGGCAGGGGGCGCGGGGCCCCGCCAGGGTGGACCAGCTTTGGAGGGAACCGGTGGCCGGCCGGGCGTGCGGCGGCGGGGGAAGTGGAGGCCTGCGGGGGTGGTGATCGGGAAGGCGCAGGAGTGGAGGCATCCTCCCCGCGCCCCACCAGCCGCGGACCGGAGGAGGAGGCAAACTTGAGAAAGAGAGGGCTAAGGGGCAGGGGTCTTTCACTAATTAAAGGAATAAGAAATTTTAAAAATACTCAGCCTATAACGAAGGACTCTGGAGTCACAGGCTTGGTGGGAAATTGACTTAGCTGTCAAATTCATCTTTCCTTAGTAGAAGTCAATGTGTTAGGTAAAGGAAAAGTGCATTTATGTTTGCATTGTGGCTAGTCACTCACCTTCCCTGAACTCTGTGCTCTCATCTGAGGTGATAGATATTACCCCAGAAAGAATTTTCAACCACCCACCAGCCGCTTTGTTGTGCTGAAGAAATAAGACACACCGAGGTTTTCCTTTCTTCCCTTTTGTTTCTAATTCACTCAGCAACTGCCTCCTAAGAAGAACTACTCTTTTGGAGTTAACACACTTCTAAGAAAAGCCTGCATCCCAGTGTCATGTGGTGTGCCGGCCTCCTATCACCTCCTTGAGGTTGGCAAACACATTGTCCTATACAGTGCTATTCATTCTGCCTCCAAAATGTGTTCAAATCTCTCCTCCATCTCATCATCAAAAACTGTATCCCCTCCCCTGCTGGTCTCCTTACTGATTTTCCTGCTTGTGGTGCATTCTCCACACTGCAATCAGAGGTACCTTCTTTTAAACGTTTGAGACCAAGTCTAGACCTTGTCAGAAATGCACCTGTGGTCTCACCGCTCTTAGAAAGAAACTCAAGCCTCCTGACCATATTCCCAAAGGCAGTTAGGATGGGACCGACTCTAGCTGTGACTGTGGGCAGCTGACCCTTCTGTCACTGAGCTTCTTTACGCGGCTCTTTTCCATGCTAGATTCAATGTTTTTCTCACCAGGGGCTTCCGGTGTGCTCTTCTCTTTCCTCTGACTTGACTGGAAATGACTGTCAGCATTTTCAAGAAAGAAGGCTGCAGTCGGGGCTGTAGAATCGAATCCGGTCTCCACCACCTAGAAACTCCGTGCCAGGTGCCTTGATGGTTCTGCCTCGCTTAACCCACCAAATGGGTCGCAGGAGCAGGTTGGCCCCAGCCATCCCCTCTCTCAGAGAAGAGTCAAGCTACCACGTTTTATGGAGCCTGTACCGCAGCTTCTTGTTTGTTTCCTTCCTTGCCCTTACCTCGATTTGTAATTCCTTTGGTAACTTTTATGCTGCTGTTTGTTATCTGTCTTCACCATTTGAATGTGAGCCCTCAACGCGGTGTCCCACCTTATCACGGTGGCTGCAGCATGATGAATAGTGGAGGGCTGAGTAAAAGAACCACAGTAAGAAATAGTGTGGTGTGCGAGTCAGAGGCACAGGGGCGCAGAGGTTCATAATGTGGCCATTCTTGGAGCCTCCAGTGCTAATGCTGTGTCCATCAGTCACTAGGATCCTGGATGGCACCAGAGGCAGAGAAGGAAAGGAGGGGGACTCTCCACCGCTGACTGTTCCTCCACACGCCTCTCCTCATATGCTCATCTCCTATCTCCTTCTCAATATCCCAAAGAACTAGCAAATAAAACACTCAAATATTTCGTTCTCTGGGTCTGTTTTGTTTTTTAAAAGATCTTATAGGTTTTTGAAGATTTGTAGAGGAGTACCCTGAGAAAAGATAATTACTTGGCCATGAAAAGGCTCCCACCAGAGTGACTGTCCAGTGCTTTAAGCACCTCAAAACAAACGAGATCTGCACTCGTATTTGTAGGTTTACAATGTAGTTAGATAAAGGCTACACCACAGACAGACACAGTCAAACACCACTTTCCAATCAGAGAAAATGAGAACTCCAAGTCACACAGTTTCTCACTGTGCCACCTGAGGGCGCAAGAACACCAGATAAGAGAGACACCTGCACTGAAAAGCTTAGGAACCTTTTCTCCAGGTTGCCCTCTTCATATCCACCTCAGAATTAAGTGACAGCACTTGATAAAACACTAATTCAGAAGGCTCTTCTGAACCAAAAATCTAATCGTAGTAAGCACCTCCAGTACTTTTTATGCGGCTAATGTTTGAACACCTCCAGGGACCCCTAGTGCTCACCGACTGAAGGGTATAATTTCTGCGCATTGTCTCTGATACAGAAACGATTCCTCAGCGTATGCACCATAAAGCTACTAATTAGAAAATCGCATTCCTATAAAGTATACTGAGATTAACATCCATGGTGCAATCAGAGAGGCTGGTGCGTGCGAACCTAAGTCTTACAGCGCTGTGGATCTCCTCATAAAGGGGCTCGCTGCAGGGCAGGGTGACTTCTGTTCACTCACCTGTGTACCGTTTCCTGATGAAATCACCATTCCAGTCTGCATTCACTTTTTCCATGTGCAGAGATGCACGAGGCCACAATCCGTGTCGTAACTTGAACTGTAAACAGCTGCGGATTTCTGATTTCAAATTAAAAGCACTCAATCTTTATTCCCCAACACCAGTGACACCCTTTTTGGGGTTCTCCGGAAACTGATTCCACTCTGTCAAAGATGCAAATGGACAATGTCTCTCCTAAGTTAAGCTAGTTAAACACAGTACTCTCCCTGTGTTTCTATCCTTGGCATTTCTTTCCTGTGCTATCTTGGTCTCCCTATACCTCTACCCTAGTCTCTTGTGTTCTATGCCTAATAATTTGGCTCTTTGAGAAACTACTGTGTGTGCTCTGCCGTGCTCCACAGGTGAGCTCACCATTCCCCAACTCCTGCGTCTCTTCTGCTGATGACTGATTGGTGCATCACCATTTTGCTTCAGCCAGGTACCCAAAGGCCAACAATTGATGTTTCTGACAAATATCCAGTTGTTCCCAGTTCAGCAGAATTGTGAACAAGACACCAGAGGCCACTGTCCTCTCTCCACCTCCACACCCCCTTCCTTGTTCTTTCAGACACTAAGACCTGTCCATTTTATCCCCAGTGCCTTTGGCTCCTTCACATCTTCATTGCTCCTGGCCTATCTGTCATGTGTGGTTACAAGACCCTCCTGTCCCATATCCCTTGGCCCCTCTGTCTTCTGCTGTTATTCAGGCACCCTGAACCTCACATGCTTCACTCAGTGCTCAAGAACACTTCTATCCTGTAAGCCTCAGCTCTAAACACCATTCTCTTTTGAAGTGTTCAGTACAACAGAAACTTTTCTTAATTAATCTCAATGCAACTTGGTGGTAAAAATTACCATATTTTACTATAACTGTTTGAATCCCTTTGAACAAAAAAAAATCGCTTTTATTTTAATGTCAATAGCAGCTCTCTATCCAACCATTTTTTAAATAA
Source organism: Cricetulus griseus (assembly GCF_003668045.3). NCBI lineage: Eukaryota > Metazoa > Chordata > Mammalia > Rodentia > Cricetidae > Cricetulus > Cricetulus griseus. The sequence goes on along the minus strand of NW_023276807.1, from coordinate 16,756,191 downwards.
TGAGCACAAAAATTCATGATCCTTGTTATTGTAAAACTTATGTCATATGGTTAGGAAGAGGAGATAAATGTTTTTAAAATCATCTTAACTAACAGTACTAAACCAGAGTTCAGGAACCATGTTCTATTTATACAGAATCTGTCACAGCAAGCGACATATCAGAAACATGAATATAGCTGAATTAAAAATAAATGCACAAAGGATAGAAAGATGGAACTCATAAAACATGAATCCCATCCAGTTCCAACAGCCAGAGAATGTGCCCCTTTTAGTGTTTTCCATCTTTAGTTCTCTCCCACCCGGGACTCAGCTTGCCCCCACCCTAACACTGTTAAAGGCAGTCAGCACATCCTGAGACATCGATCACCCTATTCATCCCACCTTTGCAGCTTTCTTCTGCCTGAAACGCCTGTCCTAGACACCTTCTCTCCTAATACAATCCTCCATGCATTGCTGTCTGGTGAATGTAGCCCTTCTTTATACATGACACATGCATAAAACCCGTATACCATTGTAGTTTTTATACCACAATTTGGGATCATTCATAATCCCTATTTTGAATCATACGAAGCTTCCATTGGAGTGGCAATTTCATGATCTTGTCCCTCAGACTGATTCATTTTAAACTGCTTTTAGATGAAGCATGCTTCGGTTTCTTTCATATTCCTAGCTACACTACTCACAAGCTGGATACTATAAGAGAAATCAATATTACATGTTTATTGATTCTTTCACAACTGGAGAGCTCTTTGTACACAGAGGCAATGCTGGCTAGCTAATAAGATTGTGTGGGCATAGATTGATCTGGATCACAGTGAAGTTGGGGGGAAGGGAGGCAGCTATCCCTGTTTACCTCCTTGGGAAGGAAGTTAAAATCTCACCTTCTTTTTAAAATTCAATACAGTGGCAGAGTTTTTCAGAAAAAAAAAATACACAACTTCCTGGAAAGTTGATCTATGAATATAAATGGTTTATGCATGTAGCTTTCCATCAGTCGCCAGCATGCAGATGTCCTATGCTACAGTAATTATGAAAGGTTGTCACATATTTCAGCTGAATAAGTTCTTGTTTGCCACAAGCCTCCAGTTATTAACTGTAACAGAAATGAGAGCATATAAATACAGCTTGGTGTTTTTCCATGGGGGAAAAAATGAAATAGATGTCATTGACAGTGCAAAAAATAATAATAAAGAGAAAGAAAAATGACATGGGGGGTACCACAAAAAGCAATTGGCCAAGCCTGTCATTCGAAGACCTCTGGTACAAAGTGGGAAGGAAGGTGGTTCCTGATGGATGAGCAGACCGATGGTAGCGATGGCCTCAATGCAGTGCCTCTCTCAACTCCTCAATATGAGGCACTTTATAAACATAACAGGCAACGCATGGCCATATTCAATTTTTGCCAGAGATAAATTTTCATTATTTTAGTGTGTAATCATAGCAGGATGTCTGGAAATCATGAGGAATTTCCATCTCACAATCTCAAGTTTTTGTTTGTTTGTTTGTTTGTGGGGTTTTTTTTTTTGGTTTTTTTTTTTTTTTTTTTTTTTTTTTGGTTTTTCGAGACAGGGTTTCTCTGTGTAGCTTTGGAGCCTATCCTGGCACTCACTCTGGAGACCACACTGGCCTCGAATTCACAGAGATCCACCTGCCTCTGCCTACCGAGTGCTGGGATTAAAGGCGTGCACCACCAACGCCTGGCAATCTCAAGTTATTAAAGCTTGGTTTTCATGGAATTAAAGAACCTGGAATATGTTATCAAAGTTATATCAGTTTTTAGAAGAAGTTAAACTAATTCACCTTACCAAATGATAAACATAAAAACTGTCGCATTTGACCAGTGCTCAGAGTTATAAATGACAAATACATACGTATGTGTTTATATATGTGTACAATATACATACACACAGCATATGTATGTGTGTGCATATGTATCCTTGCGATAGTCCTGCCCATTTTTCATATCTACTTGAGAAATGCTTGGGAAAACATGTCTTGGTGCTGAAGTCTCACAGGGGACTGACTTGAGGCTAATAGGAGAGGCCAAGTACAAATTCTGCAGGTCCACACTTCCAGTAGACACAAGTGGTTCCATACTGTGGAAATTCACATGCATCCACAAATAGGAGCTTTCAACCTTTACTTTCATGGCCTCCTCTCCTACAGCCAAAAAAAAAAAAAAAAGATTCCAATTTGCCTATTGCTCAAGAGTTGTAAAATTTCGGGCCACCTTCTCAGGACTCTGAGTTCAGCTGAGTTGCATTTGCTGACACTGTCAATCTTGCCACACCTTTGATTCTTTAGGACAGCTGTAAATCAGGTCACCATCTTGGTTTCACCATAGCAGCAGCCAGTTGCATTACATACATTTTAATAATTTGGCTCCATTCTGCGGTATCCCTTACATGCACAGACAAATGGAGGAACAGCCTAGTCAAGGCTGAGCACAGCTCCCATGCTTTCGAAACCTTGGACTGTTCATAACTCATTGGTGACATCACCACAGGAAGTTTAAAGTTAGCCAATATATCAGAATCTACACAAACCTTAAGATAAACAAAGACTTGCCCTGTAAGAGTTAGTCTCAAATCTTCAGGCATCCTAATTTGAGTTCAGCATCATGTAACATACAAACACTAACTATGCAATAAAAGCAGTTGACACGTCTGTAATCCTACACTGCTGAATTCATATTGTTCTGATATGGAAGACCTCCATCCTTCAAGAGATAAGTAGGCCCACCATGCGTCGGGATCTTGTTTACCAACCTGATCACCTTTGTTTTCATTCCAGTTCCACAAACTTCTTCCACCATTTTTCTAAAATTCACACTTAGCACTCTTCACTTAGAGCTCCTTCAACTTTCTCCCTAGCATCTGAGCCTGCCCTCTCACAGCCAGAGGAACAGTTAACACTTGCTTCAGTCATCTTAGTGTCTCTGTTCTGTGTCTTTGCAACGAAAAACCAGGGGGAAATTGATGAAAATGTAGTTGTGTTCTTTCAGGAACAGAAAACCTTTACAAGTTATTAGTTCTGTATCAAATATGGTCACAAAGGGTCTGCAGGCTAGGAATAAACAAGCCCTCAAATGTGAAGGCCCCTCAGTAATGGAGAGCCCTTCACCACACAGGCGCATGTGTAGATCCTCCTGTCTTCAACCATAGCAGGAAAGGAGGAAGTGAGGAACATTGGTCACAAAGCCTAGGTCAACTTGGCAATGTCTTTTTAAAACTCTTTAGGTTATCATCTCTGATAATAAGTTGTTGTCATTGCCATTTTTTTAAATAGGGAAATAAAAAGAAGTGATAAGCTAGAAATCAAATTAGCAAAGAAATAGAAATCACATCCACCCTCCTTGTGCTACCTGGGATTTCTACTAACTATAGCATCTATTTGGAGGGATAATAAATTTTATCCCATACATGAAAATGTTTGATCCCACTTTGAGGATGTAACACGTCATATTCATTCTTTCTCTAATTTGTTGTGTTTGGTTGGTTGGTTTGGGATTTTGTTTTTGAGATGGCATCTCACTCTCAACCCAGGCTAACCTGGAACTTACAATATAGCCTGAACTTGGCCTCACACCAACAGAAATCTTTCTGCCTCATACTCCCACATGTTGGATATAGCTAGATAATTGCTTGTTTGCTTGTTTTTTATTTTTGGTTGCTTTGCTGTTTTGTTTTGAAATATGGTCTTATGTAACTCAGGTTAGCTTCAAGCTCAATATGTAGCCAAGAATGTCCTTCAACCCATGATCCTGCTGCCTCCACCTCCCAAGACTTGGCATTACATACACAAGCACACTCAGTTCTGCTTTCCTTCAACATTAAATACTTCAGAAATTTTGTTGTAATCAAAAGATTGCTAATTAGCTGAATGAAAATGGTTTTTCTGTGAGTTTAAAAGTCACAGCATTGACCTTTAGATGAGCTGGAGAGAGCTGAAATATACCTGGACTCCATGGCACTCGCTACATAAGTATTCATAGTCCTGGTATGCCTCCTCAGAACCATCCAAGGAAGAGCCTTCTCAACTATTGTGATCCTTTGGGGGGCGGGCACAGAAGAGTCCAATTTTTGCCCTTCTGTAGAGCAGTAACTGTGATTTCTGGAGAACAGCCATATATACATGGTGCTATGATTTGCCATAAACAACAGACCCAGATCAGTGGGAGAAGTCAAGCGACAGTGTGTTCAGGAACTCTCCCATGCAGAGGCTCATGTTACTCCTTCATACATTGGTCTTATTGTTATTCATTCACTTCTGAACCCATGGCTCCCACCACAAACTCCTCTTCTCAGGCCTTCTATCGAGCAAAACTTATCAGATCATTTTTTTTTTATCTATTTGTGTTTGTTTTCTGAGACAGGGTTTCTTTGCGTAGCCCTGACCTAGAACTCACTTTGTAGACCAGGCTGACCTTGAACTCACAGAAATACACCTGCCTCGGTCTCCCAAGTGTTAGGATTAAAGGCATGGGCCTCCCAAGTATTGGGATTAAATGTATTTGAGTCACCACCTTATCAGACCATTTCTAAACACCATTGCTTCTTTTGCATATTCCCCAAATCCCACAGGATCCCATTAAATTACCATAAGGCAGGGAAGGCTGTAGCACATGCTGTTTTCACTTTTCTTCAGACCAACCGACCTGCACCATTGCTCTGCTGCCTTCCCTGTCTTCCATGTTTGCTGTGCTTTTCTCCACTGCCAGTTAAATGAAGAGCAGGGCTACCAAGATCCGCCAGCTTGAACTGCCACTGATCTAAAACATAAAACATAAATGTTTAAAACCAAGCCACAAGCTTGGCCTGCAACCCATGCCAGTGATACCAGGCGAAGGAGTCTGGGAGAAAGGGATTGTGACTTTAAGGCCAACCTGAGCTACATAGCAAATTCCAAGCCAGCCTGAATTATGACACTCCTATCTTAGAAATAAACACTATCCCTTCCAAAACCAAATGAAAAATCCCACAAAGAATCCTTGAGATATTTACAGTGATTTGCCAGTGGTGGAAAATAAATTCTTTGTAATCTCTCACCATCATCACCACTCCCTCTCTTCTGTCATACACTTCTAAGACACATCAGAAACAGCTTCAAAAGTTCTGGTAACACCTCTCAGTCTCTTTACTCATCTCTATTTGCACATGCCTGGAGCATCCCTTATCATGATTCCATTTTTTAAGTGATCCTCCTACTTCTTAGCCTAGATAAAGACTTTGTTTCACTCATAAATCAGCTCTCTGCCCACTGTGGTACTAGAAAAAACATATCTCAACTTATTCAGCCATGGGCTTTATGAATCATTGTATTAACACTAACTGAGCATGGTCCACCACAGAACACACACATGGAAACTCTCTATTAACAAAATCTGTGAAACTGAGTTATGATTTTTCTTCCCAGCCACAGACCAAATGCTTTTCCTGCTCCTTCTAAATGGAATTAGTCACCACCTAGATCTTGTTACCCTTATCACTGTTCCCATAGAGTCACTACCCCCTGTTGTTTCCTCTTCCCCTTCTGCCACTTGCACAACATAATCCCTCTAAATTCTTCTTTCTTAGCTCTAACTCTCAAGTAATGTCTAACAAGCATCCTTGCCTTGCCTGAAAATCTCTGTAAGCCTGGTTTCATTAAGATTCACTGTGAATTTGTGTTCTGCATCCCAAATGAGCTTAGTTCCAAGCCTTTCATGAAAAAGCTCTTGTCATGCAAACCTCTAGACATCTCTATAAAACAATAAAGATGTGGAATATCTCTTCTTGCTTTGTGAACTGGCAAACATAAAGACAGAAACTGTCATGAATTCTCCCAAAGTTGCCCATAAGATAATGTTCTAATAGGTAGAACAATTGATTGAGAATGAAATTACTTAAGGCATTAGAAGCTGTTCGAATGGCAGTACTTATATTATGATTCTTCAAACCCCCCAATCCCCAGATCCTAGATCCCACACCCAGGGCCCCAGCCTAGTCTAGTCATCCCTGAACATACCACACCCAATCCCAGGCTTGAAATGATTGCACACCCTGCATGCCAGTCCAGCCCCTGTGTTGATGTGAACCCTAGGACACAGAATTTAAAAGAATAATCATAAAATATATCCAAGTATTGATGGAGTTTAAAGATACAAAAACAGTTCAATTAACTTAAAGAGAATAAACACCTGAGTTATTCCCAAGAAAACACAAGCATAAAGTTAATAGAGATGATAACAATCTAGATTTGAAAATTGAATTAAACAAAGAGATAGAAATACTGAAGAAGACCCAAGCTGAAAAAGGATTAATTGAAAATCCCAGTAACCCCACTAGAAAACTCAGGGGAAAACCTTACAAGGTGAATGAATCAAACAGGTTAATTATCAAGTCTCAAAGATAAAGTAGAAGAATTAGACCATACAAGCAAAGAATATGAAAAGAAAGCTAAAAGCACAGGAAAGGAGCAGGCAGGAACTGTGAGACAATGATCAAATGAAAGACAAAATCTTCAAATTATAGTCATGGATGAGGAATAAGAATTCTAAGTCAATGGCACAGACCAGATCTTCAACCTAAGGAAAGACACACCCAATAAGAAAATCAAGTAGACAAGGCCAGAAAAGAAGTCCCCTCCCCACATTATACTATATTAAAACACTGAGTCCACAAAACAAATAAAAAGTATTGAAAGCTGAAAGAGAAAATAGACAAGTCAAATACAAAGGAAAACTGAGAAAACCAAAAGAGCCTAGAGTGGGGCACTCTAAATTCTAAAAGACCATGACTGCTGACCTAGACTATTTACTCAACAAATCTATCTGCCAAGGAGAAAGGAGGAAGAAAAACTTTTCATGATTCAATCAAGCTAAAATAATTCATATCCAGAAAACCAACTGTGGAAGTTTGAAAGAAATGGCCCCCATAGGGAGTGGCACTATTAGGAAATGTGGCTTTGTTGAAGTAAGTGTGGCTTTGCTGGAAGAAATGTGTCACTGAGGGCTTTGAGGTCTTAGAAACTCAAGACAGGCCTAGTGTGTCTCAGTCTCTTCCTGATACCTATGGATCCAGATGCAGAACTCTCAGCTCTTTCTCTAGCACCATGTCTGCCTGCGTGCTGCCATGCTTCCCACCATTGTAATAATGGACTAAACCTCAGAACTGTAAGCCAGCCCCAGTTAAATGTTTTCCTTTATAAGAGTTGCCATGGTCATGGTGTCTCCTCACAGCAATAAAACTCCAACTAAGACAAGATTAAAACCTTAATAAAATAAAAACCATAATAAAAAGCCTTCAGCCTAAAAAAATGTTCAAGCCAAGATGAATATACAGTTGATTTCTGTACAAATTTCAAAATATATCTACAACAAATCTTTCTTAAATTATTCAAATATATAGAAATAGAAGGAGTACTCCCAAACTCCTTCTACAAAGTCAGTATTACTCTAATACCAAAACCAGGAAAAAACACAACAACATCAAAAAATAAAAAAAGAAAACTATAGGCCAACATTCCTTATGAACATAGATATAAAAATCCTCAGTAAAAGACTTGCAAATACAATACATAAATATATCAAAAAGATTATCTACCATGACAAGTTGGTTTTATCTCAGAGATAGATGGATGTTTTAACATATATAAGTCAAGAAATGTAGTAAATCACATAAAAGGATTTAAAGACAGAAGTCACATGATCATCTCAATAGCTGCAGAAAAAGTCGGAAAAAAAGAATCCAGCATGCCTTCATGATGAAAGTCTTAAAGAAAGTAGGACTGAAGAGAACATAACTCAACTTAATAAAGGTTACATTCACCTTTATTAACCAGCAGCCAGCACCACTATAAGTAGAGGAAAATATGAAGCAACCCCATTGAAATAAAAAGCAAAAAGGGTTATACAGTATCCCTACTCTTTTAATGTAGTGCAGGAGGTCTAAGACAAGAGAAAAGAATTAAAGGGATAGAAATAGAGAAAGAAATCAAACTAAATAGGGATATTTGGGAATTATATGATACTATACATAAGAGATCCCAAAAATTCCACCATGAAACTTGGAGAAATGATGAACAGTTTTAGTGAAGTGGCAAGATACACAAAACTAAAGCCTTCCACCAGCTAAGCAAACAATAAATTATGTAAAGATGAACCCACAGTGTAGCAGAGGATCTTTGCCAACAATATATCTGACAGAAGATTTAATATCCAGACTATATAAAGGATTTGAAAAAAAGAATTGAAAACCAAACAATTCATTCAAAAACATAGGCAGTGAATCCGAAGAGTTCTCAGAAGAAGAAAAAGTCGATACAAAATACCTCAAAAATTGTTCATCACCCTCAGAAATTAGGGAAACATAAATGAAACAACTTGAGACCTCATCTTATCCAATCAGAATGGCTAAGACCAACAAAAAAAGGGATAACAAATTCTGGAAAGGACATTGGAAAGAGAACTCCTCACTCGTCATTGGAGAAGCAAATTGGTAGAGTCACTCTGGAAATGAGGGTAGAGAATTTTCAAGTAGCTAAAATCTATCATAGGACCCAGCTGTCTCAGTTAGGGTATCTATTGCTGTGAAGAGACACCATGACCATGGCGATTCTTATTAGGGAAAAACATTAAATGGGGGAGGGGGCTTATATTTTCAGAGGTTTAGTTCATTATCATCAGGGTGCAACAAGGAGCAGACATGGTGCTGGAGAAGTAGCAACACCTTGATCCTGCATGCAACAGGAAGTGATCTGAGTGTCACACCAAGTGAAGCTTGAGCAAAGGAGACCTCAAAGCCTACCCCCAGAGTGACACACTTCCTTCAACAAGGCCATACCTACATCAACAATGCCACACCTTCTAATAGCTCCACTCCTTATGAGCTTATGGGGGCCAATTACATTCAAACTACCACACCAGCTATACCACTCCTGGGCCTATGCCCAAAGGATTTAACATTCTACCCCAAAGACACTTGCTCATCAATGTTCAGCTGTTCGGCCATTCTATTTACAAAAGATAAGTAACAGAAACAACATAAATGTCTTCCAACAAATGAATGAATAATGAAAGTATATTACATATACAAAATGGAATTTAAATCACCTGTAAAGAAAATGAAATTTTCTGGTATGTGAATGGAACTAGAAAGTATAATGAGTGAGCAAACCCAGATCAAGAAAGACAAATGTTTCATAATCTTTCTTATGTGAGGTTCCTAGCTCCAAGTCCTCAGATATGAGTATACACATGGAGTAACCACAGAAAAGTAAAAAATGTACTATGGTCAGGGGAAGATAGTTAGAGAGGGGCTACCAGGATACAAGTTATATGATGAAGTAGGGAGAATGGGGGCGCTTTAATTGGAGGAAGGAAAGCAATTCAGTAAGAGAAGGAAGGATAAGAGAAAACTCTTCATATGGGTATATGAAAAGGCCATAAGGAATCATATTATTTTATTTATCTAAAATTACATATAATACATGTAAGTGTAAATGTACATATATACATTTATAGTTTAAATGACGGTATCATACTTGGACCAACAATGCCTCACAAAAGAACCATAGACTGTCTAACAAATCTACAGTACTAGGCATGAGAAACTCCCTTTTAAGTTGCTTGTCAGGGGAATCCAAGAGACTCCCAAAACATTATCAGCTATTGCTGTTGCCCTTGGTTGCCTCCAAGACATTGAAGTTAAGTCCTGAATGCTAAAGACACAAGACTCAGAGGATCCAAGCTGGATCTGACCTGAAAGCCTGTTCTCTGAGAAGTAGCTTTAATAGTACAGGAAGGAGTTATAAAAACTGCCAAGGGGCAGGAGTAACAAATAGTTCCACCTTGCTTTGATGCCTGTGAGCCACACCAATGACCAGCATAGCAAGATATGCCTTAAAAAACAATAGTTACACTCATGTTGCCAGTAACCAATGGCTGTATAATTGGACTTAAAACCCACTAAACAAGAGGGAAATCATGCCTGCTACTGGAAATGCAGCCATCTACCACGAGGAGCTAATGAGGTCATGGGTCTTAGAGGAGAACCTGCTATCTACTTTACTAAACCATCATAATTCCTAACAGGGTTCTAAATATCTAATCCCATATCTACAGATAAATATAGCTTTTACCTTAACAAAAGGAGCATTTCTTTGCAATTTATGTAGACCGTTACAGAATACCACAACCACTCAAAATGCAGGGAACAATTGATCATGGACTTCCCAGCCCTAAATGATACATCTCCTACACAACTCTTACACCTAAGGCTCAGGGCACATCTTGGAAGAGGGGTGCAGAAAAATTGAAGAACCGGAATACAATCTGCTGTGAGATCCTGTTTCTTAGAAATGACAATGACACTTCACCCATGATGCCTCAACAATGTGGCTGCCTAAACAAGACCTGAACAAGTACAACACCAGTAGACATGTTAACATTGAAGAGAGAAATCTCATGAGGCCCTACATCAAGACAAAGAACTACAGGCAATTAAGGAATGATGAGAGCAGAAATAACCTTCCCCAGGGATGAGCCCCCTAATTGGTTATCCAATTCCAAGTAGTCAGTCCTGAAATTATATACATACAAGTAACACTAAACATACTAGGGTGTGTGTGTGTGTGTGTGTGTGTGTGTGTGTGTGTGTGTGTGTGTGTGTGTGTAAAACAATAATACTTAAAGAAAAAGAAGCCATAGATTTGGGGACATTGAAGGATTTGGAAGAGGGAAAAGTAAGGAAAATGATATAATTATATTTCAATCAATAATAATAAAAGTAAAACAAACAGAAAAGCAGCATGGGCTGGGGTTTTAGTTCTGTGGTAGAGCACTTACCTATTGTACACAAAACTCTGGATTCAATACTTAGCACACACACACACACACACACACACACACACACCACTAAGAGAGATGGGAAGCCTGCTACAACAATATTTCTAAGATCTCACATAGCTTCAAAGTTCTTCTCTAGACACTGTGAGGCAGATGCTGTAGTTTTTACACAGTCCCTGGGTGACTGAGATGAACTTCCAGACTTGGGAGGTGCGATCCTAGAGCTGTCCCAAGGTTTAAAATACTTCTCATTGCCCAAGCACAAACCCTTCATTCATCAGCAGAGTTGGTATTGTGGGAAAGTCCAGAGTAGAAGGAGTGACAGAGGAGAGGAAAGAATTTGATGGGCCCTGGTGTCTACACAGGATGCTCCCATTTGCCAGGTAGTCTGCCCAGCTGCCTGATAATTCTACAGGCCTCATCCAAGCATTGTTGTGAGATCCTTCTAAAGTCCAGATCTTATATCTTTCTCTCATTCAGAAACCATTCATGCTTCCCCAGAGTGTTAAGCAAAATATTTAAATCATTTATGGTCACATATTATGCCTTTAAATCAAATCCTGTCTGCCTTTGAAGATTTCTTTCCCACCACAGACAATAAATTCCAGCCTCCCCAATTCTTTAAGTACCCATATTCTGTCTTACCCTGCTGGCATGAGACACCTGAGCTGGAATTACAGGTAGTTGGGAACTGTTGGACATGAGTTCTGGAAACCACTTGGATTCTCTGCAAGAACATCAAGCATTCTTAACTGCTAAGCCATCTCAACAACACAATACAGATGTTCTCAATAGTGGGTATATATTAGACTTAACTAGAGAACTTGTAGAAATGTCCAGCTCAGGGACATAGCAGTCCTTTTGGAAAATCAGAGAAGTAAAAATTAGTATCTTTAAAACATTTTTGTCTTCCATTTTCCAGTGCCTTAGGAAGTCCACCCACTACTCTGTCTACAAGCCTCATCCCTACAGATATGTCTCTCCCTTGCCCTTACAAGAGTAACAACAGAATTCAAGTCAATAGACAAGGCCTAGACCTCACAGATGTAGAAGAGAGAAGCTGTGATTATACATAAATTTTGCTCCTATCTAAGGATTCACTTCTGCTTTTCCCATGTGTGTAAAAACACCTTCCTTCTATGGAATCCTGATCATTTTCCTCTAAGCTCAAGTTCTTGCCAGTTTCCTGCCTGGAGGCTTCCCTCACGATGTCCTCTTTTATTCTACCCATAAATACTTCTTCTAGAAACAGGGCACATATGTAATTCTGTAGTCCCTGTTACCCAACATTGGCTGCTCTGCCCAGAACTTTCTGATCCCCAGTCTAGTAGAGCTGGTTCTCTTCTCATTGCATCTTCCCCCAGGTACACACAAGCTGCTGCTGGGGACACTGAGTCCTCAACTCACTGTCCCACATAGGCAGCTCTGAACAATGGAGGAGAAGGGGAGCGGGATTCAGAAAGAACTCACCTTTAATTATTCCTGGGGTATGGCCAAGAGTGTCTCAAACAGAATCTTGGTAACATGTATTGGAAGACATTGCCAGCTGGTCAGAGGTTTCAGGCTTTCCATGGCCTAGTAGCTTATCTCAATAAGCTCAGCCACATGGAGCTCCCTCCCTCCCTAGAAAAGCTTCCTGCTCTTTACCTAGCCTTATCTGGGGAATTTCCCTGAGCCTGGAGGACTGACCTTATCTGAAAGCTGTCCCTAAACCAGAGCCTGACTCTAAAACCAGATGCCTGATTCATCTTTAGCTTGATTCTTGGCACAGATCCCTGTTAAGAAGACTTGAACTAGGAGCTCTGCAATAGCATCCAACTGCCACATACTAACCCTTGTGATAGGAGTGTGCCTCTTAATGTAAATTAGGGCTTGTCCTCTGACTCCCCAATCCTATATATTCCTCGTATTCTGGAATAAAATTGAGTTGGTTCACCAAACTCTGTCTGCTGAAGGACTGTCTTCATTTGTGCTCATGGACCCTGGTACAAAGCTTTCTGTTTTTTCCATCTATCACTGTATGAAGTCTAGAAACCAAAAGCCCTTCTGCCTCTTTCCACTTTCAACCTAGTGGCCAATGGGCTGAGAGGGAAAGAGGACCCCCACAAACATACTCTGAGAAAACAGGAGTGAATTGTCTTTCTGATTCTCGAGGCAACTTCAAAGCCAAAGCTATGCAACCTCCATTTCTACCAGAGTTCTACACCATGATAAATTTTTCTTCTTGTAAAGTGAACGCTGAATTCAACAGTCAAAAAGAGATTTTTTAATCTTAATCAAGTCCTTAAGTATTGATCACTTCCTGGCTTAACTAGAATCCTCCTGGCTTCAAAGAAATAAGCCATTAATGCTCTAACAGTTTCTGGGGTATAGCCAATTACGTAAATACATGAGTGATGATGAGAAGCTGTGTTATAAATTTTCATGCTGGTCTATGACTCAGAACCAGACAGGAAAACAGAGCCAGCTGGACTCCTGGATTTCCTCTTAGTGTGTGCTCCCCTCAGAGTCTCATTCCAGACAATGGCTGAATGGTGATGACTTCCTAGTGGTGGGCCTGCTTAACAGTGATATAGTTTACAGTTATAACCTGAAATCTGGCAAAGTAAGGATCAGGAACAAGTTCTCAACCTAAGCCTAAAAATCCATGTGTCTATCTAGGGAGGTTCTTCCAAATATGATGGCTGAAAGAGCCATACCTTCATCCACCCTGCACAGTGCCCCACATGGCTTTGCCCTATAAGTGTGACTGGAGTGATAAAAACATGAAGAAAGGACAGACACACAGCCACGTGTACAGAAAAGCAGTTACCAGGTGGGCCATGCTCACTTTGATGGAGCAGTATCATCTATGCGACACCCCAAAAACCTCAGCACATTTACTATGTACAGCATGAGAAGGAGGGGTTAGCTGGTCTGAGGAGGTAGTAGGAGTAGCTCAGGTTGCAGTCATAGGGAGAAAACTGCAGTTACAAATTTTCACACTCTGATCAATTGTCCTTACTCTCCTACTCAGACAAGAGGAAGGCTTTGCCATGACTCTGAACCTCACCTGGAGAAAGGCTTTGTAAATTCCCATAGGTCTCAGAGAGTGGTCCTCATCAATGATACATACCCAGGACTTCACCCACTCCTTCCACATTTACTGCAGGCTTCCTCAGCTCCTGAAAGTTCAGGGAGTATGAGTCCACCACTGAATCTATGCTAAAGTTTAAAGGCCACGATCCTTAACAATGTAGTGCACCAAAGAGAGGAGCAGAGAGACCATCACTGCTAAGTGGTATGCCAACAAATGAGAAGAACTGCTAATGTGGACAAGGAAGAGAAGGTCCAGGAAATGCAAGCCGGAAGAGAGCATAACCTTAAATACATGAATAGACATGAGGAAGAATAGTAGCAGTAATTCTTGCAGGCTGCAGAACTGCAAATCAGGACCAGAGAGATGGCTCAGCTGAGATGGGAGTACATTTGTTGCTCCCTTCCCTTGTTGCTCCCTTCCCATGAACCCAAAGTTCAGTTGCCAACAAAAATCTACCACTCCAGCTCCAGGAGATGTGATGCCTTCTTGTGACCTCCCCAGGCCCCTGAATATGAAAAGCATACACACACATACATACACATAAAAAATATGTGTGTGTTTTCAGGTAGGGAATTGAGCAAGAGTTAAGGTCAGAGTTGAGCAAGGTCTGCAATACCAAAGCACTTGAGTCTTGTGCTAAAAAATGTGGGTTTCTCAGCTGACCTGAACAAGGGCGAACTCTTGGTTCCCAGACTGATAGCTGGGAAACCAGCATGGGACTGATCCAGACCCCATGAACATGGGTGTCAGTGAGGAGACCTCAGAAATCTATGGGGCCATTTGTAGTAGATCAGTACTTATCCCTAGCATAGGAATGGACTTTGGGAGCCCATTCCACATAGAGGGATACTCCTTGAGCCTAGACACAAGGGGGAGTGCCTAGGCCCTATCCCAAAGGATATGACAGACTCTCAAGACCCCCTATGGAAGGCCTCATCCTCCCTGGGGAGCAGAAGGGGTATGGAATAGGTAGGGTGCTGGTTGTAGGGGGCAGGGGAGAGGGGGAGGCAGAGGGAACTGGGATTGACATGTCAAATAATCTTGTTTCTAATTTATATAAAAAATGAAGAGAAAGAAAAATAAAATTTGGGTTTCTATCTGAAGCTGTGGGGAGATGCTTCAGGTTGGTTCCATAGTTGATTTCTGGTTTGGGAAAAATGACTTCTTAGATGGATCAGGAGTGAATGGGGGGGTGAGCAAGGCTGCATGGAATGGTTTCCGCATGGTGCTACCTCCTGATCCTTGAAGAGCTGTTATTTGCATGCAAATGTGAAACTGTGAGTGTGATGTTAATGTATCTGTGTACTCAGGCACCAGCAAAGAAGCAGAGAAGGCTATAGTGTCATTACCATGTCTTTAAACTTCTGCTCCTCATAATATTTTCCAGTCAAGTTAATGGGAAATAACAAAAGAGCAACTCACCCTAGGGCAGTGGTTCTCAACCTGTGGGTAGCGACCCCTTTGGGGGTCAAATGACCCTTTAACAGGGTTCACCTAAGACCATCTGCATATCACATATTTACTTTATGAGTCTTGACAGTAGTAAAGTTATGGTTATGAAGTAGCAATGGAAATTATATGCTGGTTGATGGGTCACTATAATGTGAGGAACTGTATTAAAGGCTTGCAGCATTAGGAAAGTTGAGAACCACTAGACTAGGGAGTCAGCTGCCCCCCAGAACAGCCTCTTAAAGAGGTTTTGAAAAGAACTTTTTGGTTTTGTTTTTGTTTTTTTTTCTCTTTAAAGGTAGATGACCATGAGAATACGTTTGTCATCTTCCCAGGAAGACTAATTGGTCTCAATGTTTCCAGTCACTTTTACATGGGTGGCTACACTGAGTCCCATCAAGGGCCTTACTGAAGAGAGATGATTTTAGAAACAGTTTTTGAGGTAAGGCATGAGCAGTTTCTATAGGCCAGGCACTTGTTCCAATGTTTGAGGGAAGGCTAAGCCTTTAAAGTAAGACTCTTTAAAGTAAGCTCCAAAACCTGCCACATGGATTCCTTTCCAATCTGACCTAAAGTTTTATTTTAGTCAAAAAACATTTTTTTCACTGTTTATCTGTCACTCCCTAAATGTTTACTGGGTATTTAATAGTTTTTAATGAGCATAACAAGGATTCCTGTACTGGTGAATTTATAATCTAAAGGGATAGAAGAGAAGACAGATAGAAATTCTAAAGATATGAAATAAGTAATTATAGAATAGTACAATAAGTTATATTCTATGGGAAAAAAGAAAATATAGACCATGATAAGAGAGAACCAGGAATATGAGTAATTTTTTTGCATAGGATGCTTTTCAATATAAGATGAGCATGGTAGCTCTCAGGGAGTTGCTGTAAAAATTGAAATTCTAACTTTTGGGTATATTTAATGTACAAAATAAGAGGCAAATTCAAGTCAGCCTACCCATACCAACAAGACAGACCACAATGGCTATTGCAAGCTACCAAGATTAAAAGGCATATTGAAGGTCTGGTGTGGTAGTTCACACCAGTACCTAGCACTTAGAAGGCTGAGGCAGGAGGATTGCCATGAGTTTGAGGCCAACCTTGGCCACACAATGAGTTTCAAGGAAGCCTGGACTGCAGTGTGAGATGCTGAAAAAAAAAAGAGGGGGGGAAAGGTGAAACACCATCTTTGGACAAGGAACTGCACTGCTATGTTTCCATTACTGGGTACAAAAAGAAACAGGCTACAATACCCAGTTGTGAATAAAAACTGTGCTTTGAATTGCTACAATAATAATTCATGGTCCAAATACGCTTCACAATAGATCCAGTCCCAGAGCATTTGGTCACAAGACTGCTCATATTGTGTCCTCGGGCCCTTGGCCAGGTCCAGGCTAGTGTCCAAGAGAAGCCAAGGAACAGAGGCCAGATCAGGAAAGCTGCCCTTGGAGGCAGCAACTATCTCAGGCAGGGCAGGTCCTGCCTGCCTGGCAGCCCTCTATTCCACACCTTCACTGGCTTCCACAATGCTTACAATACGGGGAAGTAACATGGGTGATCCTACGGAACACACGGCAGGTTCTAACAAAATCACTTCATTCTGTCAAGAATCTCTAATCAACATCTTCTTTAAGCTATCTATAATCAGTACTAATTCTCAGAAGAGTGTCTTAAAGCGTATTGTGGCTTTGCACTAAATGCACTAAAGAGACCAACTGCTCTTTCACAGCGGGAGGTAATCTGAAAGGGATTATAGAGGCATAATAAATCAATAGTCTCTTGACATTATATTCAAGGAAAGAGATAGGTAAACTTGTGTATAAATGTAAAGAATGCATCTTCCACTCAGCAAGGCAGAGATCCTGTAGAAGGTTAATCAGAACTTTTCAATGGCTGAGAGAGCTAGGTCAGCAGTAGGGACTTTACTAGCATGTGTTAGGCCCTAGTTTCAATCCCTAGGACACACACACACACACACACACACACACACACACACACACACACACACACACACCATACCCTTGTTGTCAAACTTCTACCTCACTGTGCTTTCCTTCGGAAAAGATAACACACTTCCTTGCTATGCTATTCTGAGAGTGAGCTGATAAAGACCCAGATCGCTGCCAGGCCACAGCAAGTCCTGCAAGCTAGCAGGTGAGGCACAGTTCCTGAAATAGGCTTGCTGTTTTCTTGGCTAGAAACAGAGGTGAAAGCACAAGCTATGGAATCAGGCAGGCTGCACTCTGCCACCTGGCCGTTATGTGAAACACTGCTCACTGTGGACACAGGGCAATCTTACACCTCTTAGTGGAGAGCAGAACCTCCTCGACTATCCTGCTTAACCCCCAGCCTTGAAAGTGAACAATGGATATTGCAGGTTTGCTCTTCATCCCTTGACACTTCTCTTCTGTCTGTGCTCCCTTGTACCCTAGCATTGAGTATTTGGTGCAAAGCATTGACAACTATTTCCAACTTGGCACAACAACCAAACCACATCTGTCCCAGTAACCCATGGTTCCCAAAAGCTCATGTATCTTGTCTCTGAAATATGAAATAGGATAACTTCTTAAGAGCAGATATCTGGACCCACCCAAGAAGTGCTTAATTGGAATCTCCATAGTAACAGCTTAAAAAAATGTTATTTAACAAGACTCCCCCTGGTTAGCGACTATAATTAATCATAGCAGACAGAGCCTAGTGGAAGAATTTAACATTTGGGGTAAAGTTATGGGATTTATCTTTAGCAATGCAGTCAAAACACACAGCAAAAGATCATCTGGTTTAGTCTTTCACATTTCTATAAACACTTTTAACAAATAGCACCAACCCAAATGCTTGTAATGCAGCATACACATCCTTACTACACATAAAAGTGTGTTTGTCTTTGTTCTGTGAATTGTATTGTTTTTCCTACAATGTTTAAGATTCTTGAGGATACTGAGGTTAGCCACACTGTCACCTAAGCAGCCAACAGGGCTTCGGGTTCTAGCTGACCAGATGAGTCCTGCCTGCTCCTCATAATATCATCTGTTTACAAAGCTACAATTGCTCAAGCTGAGGCTTATGGGTAGTGGTCTTATACTGAACAATATAGTAAAGAAAGAGAGGAAGGTAGATGAGGCAGGAAGGGAAGAAAAAGTAAAAGGATCAGGCCCCCAAGTCAGCCCATGCCTTTTGGCAGAACTCCCTTTGTTTATAGAAAATCCTGCCTGAAGGCTGCTGTGCAAAGAAAACATCTGACAGGCAACCAACATCTTTGTCACTATCAGGGTCTTTTCTCAACACAGTCGTTTATTTCTTCTTCTATTGTCACCAGTCTGCCAGGAAGAAGCCTTTGTGTGATAACTCTTAAAGTGTGGTCTCTGGATCAGCATGACTATCACAGCAGAGTTCACTGGGAATATAATTTCTTTTTATAAAACTAAATTATTTACTTAATTACTTAGTGTGTGTATGTGTGTGTGTGTGTGTGTGTGTGTACCCAGCGTCCTTCTTACCTAGCCTTACTAGTGAGAGCAAACTGCCTTCCTCAAATTACCAATTCAAATGTTATCCTCATCCAGAAACACACACACACACACACACACACACACACACACACACACACACACACACACACCCTTTGGCCCAGTCAAGTTGAACCACAATATAAATGATCACAGTATCTACTCATTGTTCTGTTTGTCAAATTTTGTTCTCCATTTCTTCAAATTCCAAGTGTCAACTCAAATCCTACCTCCTTAGCAGAAGCCTACTCCCTGAGTTCTCACTGTACTCTCTCCACCCCTCCCCATGCCAAGTCCTTCCTACTATATATATATATATATATATATATATATTATATATATATATATTCAAAATGCTTGCTTCTGGAGGCAGAGCTGTGGCTCTAAGTTATAAAGATCACCATAGCAACTGGAATGATACACTCACAGCATACATGCTTATATCACAAGTTACTGCTGTTAGACTACTCGACAGGCTCCCTTACAACTACACATGACCAAGTGGCAAACTTGTAGCCAATGCAGTGTCACCATCTGTGATATTTACTATTTCTAAGTCATGCCTATGAAGACCTTCTGCACAGCTGTGTTGCCCACCCAACCTCGAGCTGCTCATGCTATAGATATTACATGAAAAAACAATATCAAGTATTATAAAAATTAGTTCTTCTTGGTGTAGCCGCTATTAAATATTTATTATCAGCTAAATGGAATGAGCAGGAGATAAATCAGATTGACTATCAGTAGGTGAAGCTGCTAGTCCAAAATAATGTACAACTATCAATACAGTTTCATGAGTTTTTTTTTTTTCAAAGAAGAAAGAAATTAGCTTGGTACAATAACTTAAGCTATTACTCTCAAATAATAAAGATTTAAAAAGCTACTACTTCAAAAAAATATAAAAAAAGCTACCACTTCTTTGGGGCCCAGCCAGCATCACTTCTCACTGTACACGTGCTCATGACTCCAGAGCTTCTATAACTATTTTCTTAGCAGTCAGATGCATGCATTGTGCACAAAACCTGCTTCACAGTGTTGCACTAATCGAGCAAGCCCTGTTTTAGCTCCCTAATGAAAGGGAAGGGCCTATTTGATCACACAGATGCTCATACACAGTTTTTCCACTGTGACCACTGTACTGCATTTCTAAGCTGCAGCATATCTGACTGGCACAAAGCATCGCTACAAAAAGAAAAAAACATTTCATTGTATGTTCTGGTTGAGATTTTTCTAAATATAGCATCTATTTTAAGTCAAAAACTTACTTTAGTGTTTCTTTATAATGTGGACATTTCATATGTGTGTGTGTGTGTTTAAATGAATATTTCCAGACATAAATACATCATATAAAGTATTTGTGTGTGGTTACAAAGCATACAAAAAGAACTAGTATTAGAATTATGTAACATTTTTTAAAATTTTCAATATTATAAAGGAAGAAATTTCTGAGTGGAATACAGAAACTCTACTAGGAAACAATAAAGCCACACAGTTTGCCTTTCTGAACTACTGTAGCATGAAACCAAACCCAGATGTACTAAGCAGGAGGTAATTTATTTAATTCCATGTCTATCCTTTGCAAATGTAATATAAGAGAGTCCCAGAAGGGAGCTGGAGAGATGGCTCATTGGCTAAGAGCACTGACTGCTCTTTCAGAGGACCTGGGTTCAATTCCCATCACCCACATGGCAGCTCACAACTGTCTGTATTTCCAGTTCCAGGGGACCTGACACCCATGGTAAAGTACCAATGCATATACAATAAAAATTAATAAACTTTAAAAAAGAGAGTCCCAGAAAATTATGCTATATGGTATACACTAGTTATTTACAAAAATTCCTGTCGCACATATGTACATGAGACAACCAAAAGAAGTGACATATCAAATGTTTTTCCAGCATCCCTGAGAATATCTGATACACTTCACTAGGGCCACAAGCTCTGTGGAAAGCAGTGGAGAAAGACAGCTCTCCAAAGGACAGAGATGGAAGAGTGTACAGTGCAATCCCTGTGTGACTCTTTTATTCCCCCTAACAATTCCCTTTGCCTTCCCACTACAAAATGATTCTGAGTCTCCCTTGAATTGCACAATACTTTGTAGAGAGTGTATATGTTTACATATATTTTAAAACTACAAAATACAAACCCAAAATCCATTACTGCTTATAGTAAGAAATTACCAATACGGAGTCAGGTAGAAATATAAGGGTATTTAATAGGGAAAAGCCTTACTTACAGAGCGAACCAGCCAGCCGGTGGTAGTCTGTACAGCAAGAAGCAAAGAGAAACCGAAACCGAAAACGCAGTCCCCCTACTCACTCTGACCACGCCCTCACAAGCCCTCAGGTACTCTTGTAGCCAGCCCCTAAGAAGGCGTGGCTACAGCTTCCCCTACAATTCCCCTTTTAGTCTAAAAGAGGATTAAAACTTAAGAAGATAACTATCTATTTTAACTAAACCCTAAAGTCATAAACAATAGGAAGCTATTCCTAACTAGGTATATACACTATCCTAACTGACAACAATGGGGAAAGGGGGCGTAGCATTTTCCAAGTTACTTCCTGCTGAAATGGGACGATGATAGTCATGTGGGGTCCTGTAGAAAGAAAATGTTAGTATCCAGTCCATGTTAGATGGGATTCACTTGATTGAAGATCTCGCTTGAAATCCTCAACTTGATTGAAGTCAGTACCCGAACCTCTGGCCAGAGTGTCAGTTGAAATGGAGCAAGTTGGATCCAGTGCAGTCGAGGAGATGTGGCCCATTTTCTTTCCAGGGTGTCCAGGGATTGCTGTCAGGCAGGTCTTCATTGGCTGTGTGGGACTCAAACATAAACAGTTAGCAGAGAAATGTTTGCTTGTGTATGTACACATGCTAGGGAATGCAACCATGAGAGCATAACAATTATGAAAGGGTGTACACCTTGAGAGAAAGATCCAAGAAAAGACAAAGACAGTCCCCAAATTCTTCTTTTATTCTGTATTACATCAATTGGCTTCTTGATACAATACAGAAACACTAAAGCTTAGTTAAATAATGTGCTTGGATTTTAGAGGAGGAAAGCCAAATCCACCTCTAAGTCCAGCATTGGTTTAATTGAATAGGGACTAGGAAATAAAGAGAAATAGAGTTTTTTGAGAGACAGCTGTAAAGTTTACCGTATGGCACATTCCTTCTATTTGATGGTTATAGCTACCTTTTCTTCTTAAGTATCTACCCATGCAGTGTCTTTTGCCTTCTGAAGATGAGTTTTCCTGTGAAGATAAAAGCAAAACACTTCCCTTTCCTTTGGGAGGCTTCTATTTAGTTTATAAGATATACCTTAGTAGAATACCTGTCATTTGTCCTTGTCGAGAGGTTTTTCCTTTTCCAGTCGAATCTTGATCAACTTTGATGGTATCCAAAGTGTTTCTTCTCCTGTAGAAACCAATGCAAAACCCCTACCCCAACGTAATACATGTCCTGGTTTCCATGCAGAGGTTAGTACATCTTTGAAGTATACTGGCTGATTGAGTTCAGCAGTTTTTTCCGTAGTCCAGTGTCTTTCTGCAGCTGTTTGTCCTTTTTCATTGGCATTAAGAAAGTTTAGTGTTAATAAAGCATTATGCAACCTATGTTTGGGGGGTTTAGTCTTCCAAGCTTGTTTGTTGAGCATCTCCTTAAGTGTTCTATTAGATCTCTCAACCACTGCTTGTCCTGTAGGATTGTGTGGTATACCAGTAACATGCTTTATGTTATAATATTTGAAAAATTGTTCCAATTTCGTAGAGACATATGCTGGAGCATTGTCAGTTTTTATTTGTGCAGGTATACCCATAACTGCCATCACCTCTAGCAGGTGTATAATAACAGAATCAGCTTTTTCAGAGTTAAGAGCAGTAGCCCATTGGAACCCTGAGAATGTGTCTATGGTATGATGCACATATTTCAAATTTCCAAACTCTGCAAAGTGAAAGACATCCATCTGCCAAACCTCATTTCTCCGAATGCCCTTAGGATTACAACCTGCTGGCAATGGAGTTTGATTATAAAAGGAACAAGTAGGACAGTTTTTCACTATCTCCTTTGCTTGTTGCCAAGTGATAGAGAAGTCCTTTTTCAAACCTTTGCTATTTACATGATGTTTCTTATGAAATTCTGAGGCTTCTAGCACACTTCCAATTAATAAACGATCAATCTCATCATTGCCTTGTGCTAGTGGGCCAGGCAGACCCGTATGGGATCTGATATGTGTAATATACATAGGATTACTTCTGTTTCTGATAGTTTCCTGTAATTGTAAAAACAGAGAAGTTAATTCTGTATTATCAGGAACAAATTCTGCAGTCTCAATATGTAACACGACTCTCTCTGCATACTGAGAATCAGTAACTATATTAAGAGGTTCTGTAAAATCCTTAAGTACCATGAGAATTGCATATAATTCTGCCTTCTGTACAGATGTATATGGACTTTGAACTACTTTACTTACCTCACCTGCTTTATAACCTGCCTTACCTGATTTGTTGGCATCAGTGTAGAAGGTAAGAACTCCAGAAATGGGAGTTTGTCTTACAATACGTGGAAGAATCCAGACTGTCTTTTTTATGAATTTAATTCTGTCAGTTTTGGGATAGTTGTTGCTAATTGTTCCCAAAAAGTCAGTAAGAGCTATTTGCCAATATTCATTATCTTTCCATAAGGAAGAAATTTCTTCATTAGTTAAAGGTACTATAATTTCTGCTGGATCTTTTCCAGTCAGCTGGCGAAGTCTTAATTTACCCTTTAAAATCAAATCAGAAATCTTTTCTATATATGTCTTTAACTTTTTATTCTGTTTATGTGGCAGAAATATCCATTCCAATATAGTGTCTTCCCTCTGCATCAGAATTCCAGAAGGGTATTCTCTGGATGGCAAGATAACCAGAATACAGTCTAAATTAAGGTTTATCCGATCTACATGTGCATTTAATATTCTGTTTTCTACCCATTGTAACTCTTTTTCTGCCTCATCAGATAATATTCTAGGACTGTTTAGGTCCTTATCACCTTTAAGGGCCATTTTTAAATGCTTTAAGTCATGTCCTTCTACACCAATAATTGTCTGTAATTGAGAAATTTCCCCTAATAATTTCTGAAGAGAATTAAGAGTTTGATACCGATCTCTCCTAATTTGTACCTTTTGAGGTCTGATTCTCTGTAAGTCTATCTTGTAACCTAAATAGTTAATAGAATTTCCTCTTTGTATCTTTTCTGGTGCAATCTGTAATCCCCAACGAGGCAGAACTTCCTTCACCATTTCAAACATACGTTCCAAAGTTTCCTTATTAGAATCTGATAAAAGAATATCATCCATGTAATGATAAACAAGAGATTGTGGAAATTTCTTACGAATTATTCCCAAAGGTTGCTGTACAAAGTGTTGACACAAAGTAGGGCTATTGAGCATTCCTTGTGGCAAAACCCTCCATTGATATCTCCTAACTGGCTGTGAATTATTAAGAGTTGGTACAGTAAATGCAAATTTTTCTCTATCATTTTCCTGTAACGGTATTGTGAAAAAACAGTCTTTTAGATCAATGACTATGATAGGCCATCCTTTAGGTATTAAGGAAGGTAATGGCATTCCAGGTTGCAGAGAGCCCATTGGTTGAATTACCTTATTTATAGCTCTCAGGTCTGTCAGCATTCTCCACTTACCTGACTTCTTTTTGATGACAAATACAGGAGAATTCCAAGGACTGGTAGATTCCTCTATATGTCCAGCATCTAGCTGTTCCTGTACTAACTTTTCTAAAGCTTCTAGCTTCTCAGAGGTCATAGGCCATTGTCCTACCCAAACTGGTTCATCTGTAAGCCACTTCAATGGCAGGGCCTTTGGCTCCTCTGAAGGTCCATCATTTGTACCTAGTTTCTGTACAGCGTGGATGGTTGGTAACCGTTTTCCATAGCGTCTCACCAGATCTTTTTCATAATTTGTATCTGACACTGGAGGAATATTAATCTGAGTATTCCATTGCTGTAAGAGATCACGACCCCAGAGATTTATAGCTATATCTGCCACGTATGGTTTCAGTATCCCTTTCTGTCCTTCCGGTCCAATGCAGACCACTGAGTTAACACTCTGTCGAACTCTAGATAGAGTTCCAATTCCTAAAAATTGTACATTTGCCTCTCTAAGAGGCCATTTCTGAGGCCAAGACTTTTGAGTAATAATAGTTACATCCGCCCCAGTGTCCACTAAGCCAGAAATAACTTTATTATTAATTTTAACTTTTAACTGAGGCCTTTTATCATTAATAGAAGCTTGCCAAAATATGCGTTTCTCATTTTGTCCATTCACACTTGATTCTTCATCACTATTCAAACTACCATCTAGAGCAATATCTTTTTTCACAATATGCAAAGAACTGTCTATTGTTCCTGTGAGAGATTGTCTTCCACTGCTATTGGAAATGACCTGACCTTTCTCGATGTGGGGGCCTTCTTGAGGCCCCCCTCGGGGTTTCCCGACCTTAAGGGGTTTCCTTGTATGTCCCTGGTCGATCTACATTCATTGGTCCAGTGTCTGCCCTTACCACATCTTCTACACAATCCAGAAGGCAGTGGCCTTCCATATGAGGCATTGTTAGAATTCATTTGTCTACAATTTCTCTTAGTATGTCCCATTTTACCACAGTTGAAACATCTAGGTTCCTGGCGCCTTCGTGGTCTCAAGGGGAAGGCTCTTCCTCCCCAAGGTTCTGGTTCATAGTAGTAGTAACCTCTAGCCTCTTGGTACCTATGTTGACCTTTGTAAGGTGTTTTTTTTTTTGCCAAGCCCTTACATCCTTACCTCTAGAACTTTTAATTTTTTGTTGCCGTTTTAAACCTTTGGAGATGGCTTCTCCTATCCAAGCTCCAGTATCTTGTATATTATAGTCAATGTTGGCTGTATACAAAACCCATTCTTTTAACGGAGCTGATCTGATCTTTAAAGGCAAAAGTATTCTTTTGCATATAGGGTTTGTATTTTTATAAGCTATTGTATATATAATTGATTGTCTTGTTTTTGGATCTGTTACCTGTAATTCTATTGCCCTAGTTAACCTTTGTAAGAAGTCCTGGAACTGTTCTGTAGGTCCCTATTCTATTCTGGTATAAGCTTCTAGACATTCTCCTGGCTCACGAACCTTATCCCAGGCATTTAATGCTGCTTTCCTGTAAAGAGACAGTATATCGTCATCATATTCAGCCTGAACCTGTGGGTCAGCATAAATACCCTGACCAAGAAGCTTATCTAGAGGGGCTTCAAAACCTTCCTTTATGTCTTGACGTTTAAGGAGCTTTGTCTCTTCCCTTACCAATGCCTTTTATTGGATTTGGCATGAATTCTCAAGTACAGCTGCTACCAATCGTTCCCAATCTGTGGGTGTCACCCTGTTAAAGGTTGTCCATGAATGTAATAGCTGTTTTACGTATGGGCTATGGAGACCATATGAGACAACTGATTCTTTAATATTCTTAAGATCCTTTGGCTGTATAGGTTGCCATTCATAAACCATTCGTCCATGAGGGTGTTTCTTAGAAGCTGGCTTTTCTACCATGGTAGCTGGGTACACTAATGGTGTACGAGTAACAACCTTAGAAGAATAGTCACGATACCTGGGTGGAGTAGGTGCCTGGGATTGGAGTGATTTTGCTTCTGAGGCATCCCACTGATCTTTAAGCCTAGCAATGATATCCTTTTGAAAAGTTTTAATCTCCTTAATCATAAAAGATTCCAAGCACGTTAGTGAATCTGTATATTGCTCTAACTGCTCATCTACACGTTTTTCTAGGTCTTTTATACGATCATCCTTAGACAGCATCTGGATGGCATGGAAACTGCCTTTTAGGTATTGGAGTCTAGATTCCAGGTCATGATTTGCTGATTTTGAGTCCTCAGCAATCGACCATATGGACCTATGTAATCTGTCAGCCCTGTACTGTAAATTATCTTCCAAACATTTAAATCTAGACTCAAACTTCTGATCTGCTACCTTGGATGCTTTAATGACTGATTGAATGGCATTGTCCAATTCTTTAACCCTATGCTGGGTATTTTGTACCGTTGCATCTAGTTGATGAGTAACATTGCCTATCTGAGTTTCTAGCTGGCTACAGATATTCTTTAGCTGGTCATGGTCTTCTGACAGCCTAGCCTCTAAGGCCTCAGACATGGAGGATCTCTGTGTTTATCTTATCATAAATACGCTGTATCTCATCAGACAGCTCTGTCTTTAGTGTATTGGACACAGAGCCAAGCTTATCATCCAATTTCTGTTCCACTTGCTGCACAATTGTGGTCTGACCTAATCGTAAAGCTGTTATTTCCTGTAAGCAGGTGGTGAGGTTATCCTTATCCCTATTCCTATGTCCTCTGGCTAGTAATACTATTTGTACCAGCAAGCTAACTGCCATTATGGCATATAGGCCAGTAATTGGCACATTAACATCCTCCTCAAACAGTGAATTCACGTAATAAGCAAAAATATTACCAATTTTAGCAAATGATAAATATTCCGCCATAATTTTATCTGATTTCTACTCCAGATGTAGTAAATATATTTGATCAGCAGGTAGCATAGGCGTTCAGTTATTCCGAGGCGTTTGGCAGCAGTCAGTCAGCGGTGGAGAGAGGTCACAAAAGCGGCTGCGCTTGTCTTAGAGAGTATACGGCCTTGTGGCTACAACCATTGAAACAGATTTAGGCTTTCCCGCAGGCCAGGGGAAGCCACAGCTGAAAGCGGAGGCCTACCTGGACTCTAGGCAGCTAGAAACTGTCTCTGAGCTGGGTGGATGGTTCTGAGTAGCTCAGCAGTAGTGGGTCGGCTGCTAGCCGGGAACGCCTGTGGAGAGTGGGTGCTTTTCGGGCCTAGGCGGCGGGCCCGATGGAACCCACAGCCTGTCCCAAATGGGGTGTGGGTTTCCAATATCCCACTTCTGACACCAGATATAGTAAGAAATTACCAATACGGAGTCAGGTAGAAATATAAGGGTATTTAATAGGGAAAAGCCTTACTTACAGAGCGAACCAGCCAGCCGGTGGTAGTCTGTACAGCAAGAAGCAAAGAGAAACCGAAACCGAAAACGCAGTCCCCCTACTCACTCTGACCATGCCCTCACAAGCCCTCAGGTACTCTTGTAGCCAGCCCCTAAGAAGGCGTGGCTACAGCTTCCCCTACAACTGCTCATTAAAGCCTTCCAAAGCCAATAACACAATTCCAATTTAAGATATGGAAAACACTCCAGGTAGGGAAAAAGGTAAACTAACAGCAAATCTTCATCCCGCCCTCCTCTCCTCCGAATTCAGTGCTCCAGTATCATCCCCATCTCTGTAGCAAACCACCTATTCACCTATTATCATCTCCTTCCCTGCCTCTATCTCCAGTGGATCACACAGCTCTCCCCCTCCAGCCTTCCTTCCCTCACTCATCGCTTTATAACTGTCCTCACCTCCAACAGGCAATGCCTCAGAATCACAGGCCACTCCAGCCAGGGAAGCAAGTAGCCTAACTGCAGATCTACACTTCTCCAACAAATCCAGTACCTCAGTTCCACCCCCCAAATCTGCAGCAGACAACCTGCTGCAGCCTCCCTCTCCTCTCTGCACCAATCCCCCATGGGTCAAGGAGATTTCTTCCAACCTTCCTTCCCACTCAACCCCTTCCAGCGGGCTCTCCCTGGAAACCCTCCAGCCAAGCCTGCCAGAGAAGCAAATAGACAAGCAAACTAGGTAGGCGAGCTTCAGATCTTCACTTTCCCTTCTCCTCTCCAAATCCAATCCACCAACAACAACAACCACTACCACCCACTCTCTTCTCATCCTCAACTCTGTAGCAGACTACCTGCTGTATCCTCTTCTCACTCTCTGTCCCCATTCCCAGTGAACTAAGGAGATCCTGGAGGAAGACCAGTTTTCCCCCCTTCTGTGGACCCCCATGCCACACCTCCAGCCCATCTTCATTCCTAAGTGTCAGATCCTAATACCTAAAAACACATTTTACCCAGAACCCTCATGGCCACACCTATCAGGATCCCAGGGTACCAAGCAACACACACAACATACTCTCCTAATATCCAAACAGGGCAACAGAAACCAAGGAACAAAACACACACCCAACGTGGATAAGGCCAGATATCGGCACCTAGAATTACAGTCCTCCCAAACATAGATGCCAAGATGCCAGATTAAAAACACAATAACAGCCGTAACAACATGTCTCTACTGGAGCCCAGTAACCCTGCCACAGTATGCCCTCAGAGTTGCAAAGTAGGTAAGGCACAAGACAAAGACCTTAAGCTAGCCTTCATGACTATAATAGAGGTCCTCAAAGAGGAAATGAATAAATCCCTTAAAGAAATCTATGAAAACACAGTCAAAGGAAATGAGTGAAACAATTTAAGACCTGGAAGTGAAAATAGAATCAATAAAGAAAACCCAAACTGAGGGAATTCTTGCAATAAGATTAGGAGCTGGAACAAAAAAAAAAAACTCAGAAGCAGGTCTCACCATCAGAACAGAAAAGAGGGAAGAAAGAATCTCAGGTATTGAAAACATAAGAGAAGAAATAGATACCTCCATCAAAGAAAATGTTAAATCTTAAACAAACAAACAGAATAATTCCTGGTACAAAACATCCAAGAAATGTGAGATACTATGAAAAAAAAAAAAAACAAATCTAAGGATAATAGAAATAGATGAATAAGAAGAAATTCAACTCAAAAGCACTGAAAATAATTTCAACAAAATCATAGAAGAAAATTCCCTAACCTACAGGGGGAGATGCCTACCATGGTACAAGAAGTATACAGAACATCAAATCAACTGGGCCAGTTGATCCCCATCCCATAATAATTGAAACACCTAATGTACAAAGCAAAGAAAGAATATTAAAAGCTACAAGGGAAAAGACCACATAACAATTAAGGCAGAACTATTAAACTAACACCTGATTCTCAGTTAAGACTCTAAAAATAAAAGGGCCT
This sequence comes from Cricetulus griseus, assembly GCF_003668045.3. Taxonomy (NCBI): domain Eukaryota; kingdom Metazoa; phylum Chordata; class Mammalia; order Rodentia; family Cricetidae; genus Cricetulus; species Cricetulus griseus. Next base: position 16,726,338 of record NW_023276807.1, on the reverse strand, counting down.
GGACAGATGTTCTACAGACTAAGAGACCACAGGTGCCAACCCAGAATACTATACCCAGAAAAACTTCCAATTACCATAGATGGAGAAAATAAGACACTCCATGATAAAACCAAATTTAAGAAATGTCTATCTACAAATCCAGTCCTACAGAAAGCACTAGAAGGAAAACCCCAACCTAACTAACTTGGGTGTAGGTTAACTACACCCAAGAAAACACAAGGAATACATCATCTGTGACCAGCATATTAATAGGGGAAACCAGGAAACACACACACACACATGACAACAACAAAATAACAGGAATGACCAAGCACTGCCCATGGACCTCTCACCATCAATGGCCTCAATTCTCCAATAAAAAGACAGCCTAACAGAATGGATGCTAAAAACACATCCATCTTTCGGCTGCATCCCAGAAACACACCTCAACTCAGCTGAAATCAGTAAAATAGAAACAGAACAGTACAAAGAAGGAATAAACAGCTGGTTCTTTGACAAAATAAACAAGATACACAAACCCTATCCAAACAAACTAAAAGGCAAAGAGATAATATTCAAATTAACAAAATCAGAGATAAAAATGGGGACAAAATAGTAGACACTAAATAAATCCAGAGAATCATAAAAACCCCATACTCCACCAAATTATAAAATTTAAAAGAAATGGGTAATTTTCTCAATATATATCACTTGTCAAAGTTAAATCAAGATCAGATAAGCAATTTGAATAGATCTATAATCTCTAGTGAAGTAGAGACAGTAATTAAATGGCTGCCAAAAAAAAAAAAAAAAAAAGGCAAAGCAAAGCCCAGGGCCAGTTAATTTTAGCACAGAATTCTAAGAGTTAATGCCAATACTTCTCAAATTATTCCACAAAATAGAAACCGCAGGAACATCTTCTAATTCATTTTATAAGGCCAGAGTTATATGATACCCAAACCACATAAAGACCCAACAAATAAAGAGAATTACAAATCGTTTCCTTATGAAAACAGATGCAAAAAATTCTCAATAAAATACTTGCAAACCAAATCGAAACACAACAAAAAGATCCTCACTTACTTTCTAGGACACTAGGAATTGCAGACCTTCCGATCTTCTTTCTCTACCTCATTCATGGGAACTGTACCCACCTTTGCAGTCAGATCTGACATGGCCGCTTCCCAGCACCCAGTATCCCGATGTTTTATGGGACCTTTGGAACGTTCTACCAGAGATCCGATGGATGGAAGGAGACACGGATTTTCAAGCTCTGTCTGTGTTCATTTCCCTTGCCTGTTACTCTTTCCTTCGTCTCTCATTTCCTCTCTTGCCTCTTCTCTCTCTTGCTTCGCTTGTCCGCCCGCCCCTCTCAAGCCTCTACTCCAACACGGACTTTCACTCTTTCACCCCTTCACTTTTTCACTCTTCCATTTCCCCCTCCCCCAACAAACCTCTTACACTAACTCTGTCGCATGTGGCGCGTTTGCTTAGTGGCAGGGCCCACGGAAAGGTAACCATGCCGGGCCCCTACCCACCTGCTCCACCCCCGTCTCTTCCACCTGAAATGAATCTTTGTCGTTTGCTGACGGCCTTGCCTTCCACTTAATACCAACAATTGGGTCTCTGGCGGAGTTATATGTTTCTGACCATTCCCTTCTATCTGAGGATTTCTTTCTCAAGTGCAGGCCTCTCCTCGCCTTCTGGGTTTTCTTGAAGTCCTGGTAACAGGGGGCTGTGTCTCTCTCTGCTTCAGAGCCCTTGGCGTCTGTTCTTGTGTGACAACATACTGAATAGCTTGTGCCCACTCAATCTGATCCTCCCTGAATCCCTGCCCCCCCTTTCTGGCCCTTCTCTCTCCTCTTCCAATAAACCTCCTATGTGAGCCCTGTTGAATGGTGTGATATCTTCCCATTTTTTAAAATTATAACATCTGTCTCACTGAGAAAACTGCTCTCCCTGCTCCCAGGAGAACTGGCCCCAATGTTGTGGACACATTTTCCCAGCTGACCCTGGGAAAACTGCCCTCCTCTCACCAGCCACAATAATGGGAGAGCTGGCCCGGCCGGTGGACGAGCTGGCCCTGACCCTCACCTAAGGGGAGCAGTCCTGGTGGAGACCTGTGCTGACCAACTCAGCTACTACCCAGGCCTACACCCAGGCTTTGAGTTGGCCCAGCATCTCCCATATTACCTAATGGAGATTGTGAAGGGTCCAGACCTGCAGAACCATAGCCACAGGATCACCATGACTGGGGCAACAGCAAGATATCCTAGAGAAGCTTTGGTGAGGGTCCAGCATTGATGATATACCAGAAATTAGATGCCTTGAACCAGACCAGTGACTCATTGCAATGAACATTTGCAAGTAAAGCTGTTTGGGCAAAAGGATCTACTGCATGACACATTTCAACTCACAAGACTACTATGACAAATGAATCTATGATGGGGAGATGGGAAAGATAGAGCAAAATGTTTTGGTTTGTTTCTTCTTTCTTTCTTTTTAAAATTATTTTTGTTTTATTTTGGAGGGGGAGGCTACAAGAGTGGAGGGCGACATGGAAGGACTGGGAAATGAATGGGTTTGGGGTACATGATGTGAAAATCTCAAAGAACCAATAACAAAATGTTAATATATATAAAAAAAAAGATTCAGCCGGGCGGTCGTGGCTCATGCCTTTAATCCCAGCACTCGGGAGGCAGAGGCAGGTGGATCTCTGTGAGTTCGAGGCCAGCCTGGTCTCCAGAGCGAGTGCCAGGACAGCCTCCAAAGCTACAGAGAAACCCTGCCTTGGAAAACCAAAAAAAAAAAAAAAAAGATTCAGATGCACTGAATCTGATAGAAGAGAAAATGGGGAATAGCTTTGAAGTCATTGTCACAGGAAAAGACTTTCTGAACAGAACACCAATAGCACAAGTTCTAAGATCAACAATTAATAAATGAGACCTCATGAAATGGAAAGGCTTCTGTAAAGGCAAAGGATGCCATCATTCAAAGTGTGAGCCTACAAAATGGGAAAGGGTTTTTACCAACTACAGGACTGATAGAGGGCTAGTATCCAAAAATATATAAAGAACTCAAGAAACTAGATATCAAAAAATGACCAAATTAAAAATGGGGTACAGTGAGGGAGCAGAAAGGTTGAGTCAGGTGTAGATTAGAAGAAAGGATATTCAGTAGGTATGGTTTTAGTTGGGGGGGGTGGTAGGGAGGAAGGGAGGGAGAAGGAAACTGGGATTGTCATGTAATTCAATCTTGTTTGTAATTCAAATAAAAAAAAAGAAAAGAAAAAAAGAGCAGGAACAACTAAGAAGAAATGAACACAATGCAAAACAGAGCACTTTTAGATACTTGTTCCAGTGGGGACAAACATGGGTGACTGCAGATAGGTGTGCGAGCACCTTCTATGTCTCCTTTCTTTTTCCCATTTGTTTTTTTTTATGTCTTTAACTTTCTCTCATTTATCCAATTCTCCTTCCCCATTCTCTCCCTCTTACCTTTTGTCATCCCTCTTCCTTCTCCCCATGATTATCCTTCTCCTCCTCTTCTCTCAACATTGCTTTTGGAGAAATGTTCAGAAGATCCACCCCAGCACACAGCCTCTTTCTACATGCACACCTGCTGCAGCCTCTGTGCCCCTGTGGGGAGGCACCTCTTCTTTCAGCCATTGTTTTCTCTGTTCCTATACCATTTGCACAAAATGCATCTTAGCCATTCCCATTGAGCAGTTGGAAAATTATGTTTCGTGTGCACAGGCCTCGCTGGAGGTCATGCCTTTAAAGCACATTTGTGTTTTCTTGTTCTGTAGCTTTAATATTCTTCATCTTATATGTCTTTAGAAAGAATAAAAATGGGGTACAGATCTAAACAGAGAATTCTCAAAAAAAATTCTCAAAGGGCTAAGAAACACTTAAAGAAATGTTCAACATCCTTAGTCATCGGGGAAATGCAAATCAAAACTAGTTGGAGAGTCCTTCTTACACCTGCCAGAATGGCTAAGATTAATAAACAAGTGACAGCTCATGCTGGAGAAGATGTGGAGTCAGGGGAACACTCCTCCATCGCTGGTGGGAGTACAAACTTGTTCAGCCACTCTGTAAATCAATGTGTCAGTTCCTCAGGAAGATGGAAATCAATCTACCCCAAGATCCAGCCATACCTCTCTTGGGAATACACCCAAAAGATGCTCCATCCTAACCCAAGGACACTTTCTCAACCACATACGTTTCTGCTCTATCACAATAGTCATAAATTGGAAGCATGTATGTCAACTAATAAATAGATCAAGAAAATTTGCAGGTGAATGGATGGAACTAGAAAAAAATCATTCTGAGTAAGGTAACACAATCCCAGAGAGAGAAACAAGGGATGTATTCTCTTTTCTGTGAATTTGTAAATTAGCTATTAAGTCGGTGATAATCAAGCTATAATTCTTAAAATCACAGAGGTTAGGTATAGAATAAGGGACTGTGGAGTTGGGGGCACTGCAGGGAGACATTGTTCTCTCTATGAATGGGAAATAAAATAGATAGTTATGAATGGGTGAGGGACTGAAACAGAATGATCAAGTGGAGAAGGAGAGAGAACACAAGAGAGGAACTACTGAGCTACATCTAATTGAGTTCTTGATCAAACTCATGGGAACCCATAGGAACCACCAAACAACCCAGGCTGATGTCATGACTACAGGCTGCTCTCCATAAATTGGTAGCAAGGCCCAATTATACTGCTGAAGACAACACCTACACAACTCAATGAACATGGAGAGGATGATCTGCGTCTGCATAGAGCCTTCCCTCCTCGATGTTACATGGACTTGCCAGTGAAAGTGAGAGCAAGCAGGCAAAGGGAACAAACTTCTTTTTTCCATGCCCTTTTTACAGGCAGCCAGCAGAAGGTGTGGCCCAGACTAAGGGCAAATCTTTCCACCTCAAAAGATCAGGATTAAATGTGGGTCTTTCCAGCTAACAATCTAAGCAACAGAGGAGAGGCTACCTTAAATGCCCTCCCCTGATAAAGAGATTGATGACTAACTTATATGCCACCCGATAGCCCTCATCCAGCAGCTGCTGGTGGAAGTAGAAGCAGACACCTAAAACTAATCACCTAACTGAATTGAAAGCCCAATTCAGAGAAGGAAGAGTGAAGAGCACAGGGGTCCAGACCAGGCTGGTGAAACCCACAGAAACAGCTGACCTGAACATCGGGGAACTCTTGGTCCCCAGGCTGGGATACCAGAATGGGACTGATCCAGACCCCAGGAACACGGGTCCAGTGAGGAAACCTTGGAAATCTACGAGACTTCCTGTAGTTAGTTCAGTACTTATCCCTAGCATAGGTGTGGACTTTGGGTGCCCATTCCACATAGAGGAATACTCCCTGAGCCAAGACACACGGGGATAGGCCTAGGCCCTATCCCAAAGAATACGATAGACTCTGATGACACCCTATGGAATGCCTCACCATCCAGGGGAAGCAAAAAGGGTATGTGATAGGTAGGGTTTTAGTGGGGGGAAGGGGGGAGTAGGGGAGGACAGGAGGGACAAGGGAACTGGGATTGACATCTTGTTTCTAATTCACATTAAAAAAAATTAACAAAAAAATGTGGGTCTTCCCACCTCAAATGATTTAATTAAGAAAATACTCTTCTCAGGCAAATGTACCCAGCCTCTTGGGTTTTAGTTAACCCCAGATGTAAGTTGATGATCACTGCTCTAGAGGCAGTGGGACATGGAAGAATGGAGCCGATAAATTCGGTGTTAGGGCTAAAGTCTCATGCAATAGCCAACTATATTCAGAGCAGCAGACAATGTATACTCTGAGGGTTAAGGAAGTTCATTTGAGTTTAAGCTGTGTACAATAACAAAGACAAGCCGAGCATAACAAAAACATGTTTTTCCATAAAAGCCCACAAGAACCTTCTGGCTACAAGAACCACTTTTTTCCAGCTCCTAGTCACTTCCTCTGATTTAAAGGCAGAGAAGAGGCCCAGTTTTATGTTACCATCTCCATCCTTCTCTTCTGGTGTCCTTACACTTAAAGGTGTGTGTGGTTTCATTTGCTCACCCAAATATTCCAAGACAGCCTTCCTCTCTGAAAGCCAGCTGAATGGGTCATCTGTGACCTCATTTCTCTGCTATATAACCTGATACTTAAAGTATTTCAAAGATTAAGATGTGGACAGACATCTTTGGGGGACAACCATTTTACCTGGGCTTATAAAATGCAGTTATTGAATTGCTAGCCTTCTGAGCTCTTCACCTACCACATGTATTTTGATAATTTTAAAAGACAATAGTCAATGTATACACTTCACATTTTACATTTCCTCCAAATTAGAAATACCTTGTGTGCTAGCACAAATCCTGAGTTTTCATCAAGCGCTGTGTGGGGAGAAAGCTGTGTTTCACAATGAGAAAGCTTACTTTACACAATAAGTAGATGTGGGCAGTATTAATCATCTTAGAAGTTTCCTTATAGGCACTAAGTGTTTTTCATAAAGAAATTATTATCTCAGGCTGGGGCTGAGTCTTGGTGGTGTCACACATACTCATATATACATGAATGGGACCGTTGTGACCACTCTGGCATCCTTGAATTTATGTAACCCAAAAATATTTACTATGTTAATTTCTAGCTGAGGTCCAGCTAGTTCTTGTGACTATCATTAAAATAACAATCTTTCAAACTTGAAGCAGCTGAATTTTCTTTTGAGTAAATGATGCCTCAAAGAAGTGGTTTAAAGATATCAAGGCTGACATGCCTGGGTGCCCGGCTCTCACTGCAGCAGAGTTCAAAGGATTTTATTTTTTCCTTTTGAAAGTGTTTGTAACTCAGCTTCCAGCTCAATAACAATCCTCCCTTTAAGGGAGAAGAAAATGTGTGTTTTATGATATACTTTTCCGTAATGCCTAAGAAGTTTTCTTCTGCGCTTGCCTGAGTCCTAGGCTTTTACTTTTAAGTCTTTTACACTTTTGTTTTTCACCTGAAGCAGAACAATATTGAGTTTCTAAATAACACTATAGATAATAAAGGACTAAAATTCAATCTTTTCTGAAAAAAATAATAACCAACAGGCATGCTAAAACATTTTCTAAATTCCCAAGAAACAAGTCCTAAGCCAGAAGCATAAATTTCATGGTGTTTGAAATCAATTTTAAAAAAACAAAATCTTAAAGCAGATCAAAGCTATTCTCCTGCTTCAGCCTCCGGAGTACTAGGGTTCAGGTATGCACGGCCATACACAGCTTCAAAGTATGTAAATGTGAAAAATGCTCCTTTTGATCCATCCCTCAAAGCTAGGGAAAGGAAACTTTGCTTTGGTGCATGAAGAAAAGTCTTTTGAAGAGAGGAGAGACAGCTGTGTGCAAAGCCTGGCACAGGCCCATGCCCTTCTGTTTAGAGTCCTTCAGCACACAGCTGTGTTCTAAGACTAGCTGTCCTGGGACAGTGCTATAAGCAGAGTGCATGTCAGGGCTGTGTTATGCTCCTGGTGCAACAAAGAAACAGCAAACTATGTCTGTTGTTAGTGAGTAGAAAAGTCTTTTGTTTGTTTGTTTAAGAGTTCTAGGGGCAGTGAGATGATTCAGCAGGGGATTGCACTTGCCACTATGCCTAAAGACATGAGTTCGATCCCCAAATAATGGAAAGAAAAAAATAGCTCCTGCAAGCTGTCCTCTGACCTCCACTCATGGTGCACACATACACACACACACACACACACACACACACACACACACACACACACACTAAAGAAATATGATATAAATAATAAAACTATTCTAACTTAACCATACGTGGTCATGTGCTTTGTATGTGATTTTAAGCAAGTTTAGTTCCACTAGCATGCTTTTCTCTTTTGATAAAATTCTTATTTACTATGTATATCATATTTTAAATATGTCAGCATTGTAGAATGAAAACACAATCTGCTCTCGGTGGCTTCCAAAATGTAGATGCTGCTGTAAACAGTTACTATGTTGAACATAAGTATCCTGTGAATGGGGACTATACCCAGATGCACCCCTTAGAAAGCACTAGAAAAGCTCCTCAAGGCTGCAGAGCTACTGGACGTTAGGACACTTGTCTAGCATGGGTAAAACCCTGAGTTTGGTCCCCAGAACCACTCAAAGGGAAGGGGAAGGCAAAGAGGTAGAGTTGTTCAGAGAACCAAACTTGACAAACAAGTTGGAAGCTACTATGAGTGTCAGAGTTGGGAAATGCAATCCAATCGACAGGACCTCAGAGATGAGGGTGTGAAAACATGAGACAGAGAGAGAGAGAGAGAGAGAGAGAGAGAGAGAGAGAGAGAGAGAGAGAGAGAGAGAGAGAGAGAGAGAGACTAACTTTGCCCTGTTTTGTCTTCTTGAAAGTACATGAATGGGCCACTAGATGGCATAACCATCATTGAAAAACATTGAAAGACATTGACCCTCTTGAAGTTCTTTAATATGAGTTTTTTACTAGTTTTACTTCTTTTTTACAGCTTTTATAAATGGTCTACATATCTTGTGCTCTCTGTAATCTTCAAACAAAAATCAAAGTTGTATGTGACTTTGTAAGAGATTAATTCTCTATTTTGCTCATCTTCATTTTAAAGATTATCATATAATTCAAATTCATTAGCTTAGACACAGCAAGCATATAACTTCCTATTTAGTAGTATTTTTATGCAATAGAAATATTCCCAGAAATGCATTTGGTGAGAGAGAGAGAGAGAGAGAGAGAGAGAGAGAGAGAGAGAGAGAGGTGTAGGTGCTCATGCCTTACACCTCTTCCTTTAAGTTCTAAACAGATGTTAATTTTCATTTTGAATTTCTCCTTGTGTCAGAGTCTAGGAGGTTAAATATGTTCTCATCTACCAGTTTCTGAATTCTAGCAGAATCTCACCACACCACACACTCGCGTCCTATCCTCAGTAAATGCATCTGGCACTCATCCCAGCATAGCACACCTCTCCCAAAGCCAGAGCTTACTTCTCACACCTCAGCTGCCTATCCTACTTGATCTAACGGAAAATCTTGTGCATAAATCAGACCAGAAATATACATATTAGAAAAAATGAATTCTTTGAGGTATGTTTTAGGGTTTCTATTGCTGTGATGAAACACCATGACCAAAAAGCAAATTGGGGAGGAAAGGGATTATTAGGCTTACACTTCAGTGTTGCTGTTCATCACTGAAGTCAGGACAGGAACTAAAACAGGGCAGGATCCTGGAGGCAGGAGCTGACACAGAAGCCATCAAGGGGAGATGCTTACTGGCTTGCTTGCCACGGTTTGCTCAGCTTATACAACCCAGGATAACCAGCCCAGGTATGGTATCACCCACCATGCACTGGGCCCTCCCACTTTGATCACTAAATGAGGAAACACCTTACAGCTGGATCTGATGGAGGCATTTCCTCAGCTGAGGCTCCTTCCTCTCTGATGACTCTAGCTTCTGTGTCAAGTTGACACACAAAACCAGCCATTACAAGGTATTAATGGGAAGTAAACAGGAACTTTAAACAAGTAGTGTCGTAGTTATTTTTCTTGACACTGTGATAAAAAAGCCTTACTACATCAACTTAAGGAAGAAAAGGTTCATTTAAAATTACAGTCCATCAGGGTGTGGTAGTCAAGGTGACAGGACCTTGAGGCAGCTGGTCACATTGCACCCACAGTCAGGAATTAGAGAATGTGACCACTTATGCTTAGCTCACTTCCTCTTCTTCATTCCGTCCCGGACTCCAGCCCAGGGAATGGTGCCACCCACAGTAGGCACATCTTCCCACATCAATTTACTAAGATAATTCCCCCCACAGAAATGCCTAGTGACCCATCTCCCAGGTCATTCTAGAGTCCGTCATGCTACAACTGAGACTAACCATCACAAGTACATCCTTCATAAATACATATAGGTGAACAATCATTTTTATTTTAATAGAGAATCATTAGAGAAAAAATAAAGTGCAGGGAACCTATAAAATGTTTTTTCAACTATATTCAAACCTATTGTTTTAGAGGCATTCTTATACACAGAAAAAGAGAATATTTATTGGTACTATTATTATGGAGAAGAGATTAGAATGTAAATTTAAAAGCCCAGAAGCCATGGTGGCACTTGACTTTATCCAAAGCAAATAAATATAAATACAAATACTGGGTTGCAAGTTTTATCACAGTGTTGTTTATATAAAGTATGGAGCTTTAAGTTTATAATATTTCATCAGTTTCTGTCACTATAGCCAACTATTTTTTCTTTTTTTTTTTTATTAGTTCAAATTAGGAACAAGCCTGCTTCACGTGTCAATCCCTTCTCCCTCTCCGTCCTCTCCTCCCAACACCCCCCAACCCCCCAGCTAACCCCCACACCATTGCTCCTCTACCCCCCAGGCAGGGTAGGGCCCTCGACGGGGATTCCCCAAGTCCACCAAATCATTCTGGGCCGGGCCATGTGTCCAGGCCTAGAGAGCATTCTTTCACGTGGGATGGGCTCTCAAAGTCCCTTCTTACACCAGGGAAAAATACTGATCCACTACCAGGGGCCCCATAGACTGAGGAGGCCTCCTCATTGACATCCATGTTCTGGGGTCTGGACCAGTCCCAGACAGCATCTGGGATCCTGTTCTGGCCTCCCAGACAGCATCTGGGGTCCATGTGCTCCCCCTTGTTCAGGCCAGCTGCTTCTGTGGGATTCAACAGCCTGTTCTGGACCCCTTTGATCTTCATTCCTCCCTCTCTGCAACTGGGTTCCTGAGTTCGGTTCAGTGTTTAGCTGTGGGTGTCTGCCTCTACTTCCATCAGCCACTTGATGAGGGCTCTAGGATGGCATAAAAAGTAGTCATCAGTCTCATTATAGGGGAAGGGTATTTAGGGTAGCCTTTCCACCATTGCCTAGATTGTCAGTTGGTGTCATCCTTGTAAATCTCTGGAAATCTCCCTAATGCCAGATCTCTCCTCTGACCTATAATGGCTCCCTCTGATATGGTATCTCTCATCCTGCTCTCCTCTATTCTTCCCCAAACTCAACCTTGCTGCTCCTCCATTTCCTCCTCTCCCCTCCTCTTCTCCTCTCATTCTGCCAGCTCCCTCTCCCCTACCCTCATGCTCCCAGTTAGGTCAGGAGATCCAGGCCCTTCCCATTCTCCGGGGTCCATGCATTTTTCTCTTAGAGTCCTTCTTGTTTCCTAGTTTCTTTGGTGAAAAGGATTGTAGGCTGGTAATCCTTTGCTCTATGTCTAAAATTCATATATAAGTGAGTACATACCATGTTTGTCTTTTTGTGACTGAGTTACCTCCCTCAGGATGGTTTCTTCTAGTTCCATCCATTTGCCTGTGAATTTCAAGATTCCACTGCTTTTTTTCTGCTGAATAGTACTCCATTGTATAAATGGGCCACATTTTCTCTATCCATTCTTCAGTTGAGGGGCATCTAAGTTGCTTCCAGGTTCTGGCTATTACAAACAGTGCTGCTATGAACATGGTTGAGCATGGTCCTTGTTGTATGAACATGCATTATTTGGGTATATGTCCAAGAGAGGAATTGCTGAAGGTCCAGCACGAAAGTGGCTCTGCCATAATGCTGCCTGCTGAAGCTGTGAAGACTATGAACTTCTTCTTCATACTTTTAACTATCCAATGAAGAAAATCCCTTCCAGCCATGCCCCACTGCTTGGCTTTTAGTTGATTCCAGAAGCAGTCAAGTTGACAACCAAGATTAGCCATCACAGCCACCATCTTTCTTCAGCCTATGGAGACTACACCAACACCTAATCCTCCATGCCAACACCCACTCTTTTAATTCAAGAAAGCCTATGCCAGGTATTAGTAAATTACTAGAATATGAGTAAGAACAGGAGAGATGATATGAAGAAAAATAGATTAAAAATAATGTGGGTTGGGGCTGGAGTGATAGCTGAAGAATTAAGATTTATTTATTGTTTGTTTGTTCATTTTGTTTTGCTTTGTTTTAAGACAGGGTTTCTCTGTGGCTTTTGAGGCTGTACTGGAACTAGCTCTGGTAGACCAAGCTGATCTCGAACTCACAGAGATCCACCTGCCTCTGCCTCCCGAGTGCTGGGATTCAAGGCATGAGCCACCACTGCCCATTGAATTAAGATCTCTTACTGCTCCTGCAAAGGACCCAAGTTTGATTCCTAGCATCACTGACAACAGTCTATAATTCCAGTGCCAGGGAACCACATGCTCTCTTCTGGCCACAGTTGATACCTAATACACTGCACATACCCACATAGAGACTCACACATACACATAAATAAATACATATTTAAAATAACCCAACTTTGTCTGTTGGGCTGGGGCTTATGTCCCTTTCAAATGAGTACTACTCAACTAGCAGTTGTGATTGGTGATTCTTTGTGGTCTGAACCTTGCATAACACATATACATACGAAGTGATGCCCCCATGAATCAAAATTCATTCAATTGAGTTACTTACTCAAAGACTTAATCTATTATGGACTGAACTTCAAATACCCTGAGAGAACACAGAATGAAAGATGAATATGCTTTAAAAGTAATCAAGACAGTTGTAGAAAAATATGCTACCTTCTTACCAAGGAAGAAAAGAGAAAAATGCAGGAGCCAGGAGCTGGCCATGGTGACACTCTGTTGTAAGCCCAGCACCTAAGAGAATGAGATAGAAAAGTTAGAAGCCAGCCTGGCCCACCATACAGTGAAGCTAGTATGAAATGTGGCATGCATTGAATGTCAACAGTATCTTCAGCCTTCTGGGAAATCCAAGAAAAACAAAATGGTCAGAGTTGTCACACGGTTATCATCTAATAAAAGAAAACGTACTCATCCTCACTCCAAATATAAAATTAAGCCTGCCTCTGAGCTTTAACTAAAATGCATTAAGCAAGCTTTAATTTCAAAAGAAGAAATTTAACAATATGTGCTATCTTTGAGGACAGTTTTCTATAAATGAGATAGTATGTATCTAGACATTTTTATATTGGTTATATAACAAAGAGTTGGCATAAAGTAAGTCACAATTCTGTAATTATGTCTATGTCACAAGCCAACTGCTAAAGTGCTGAAGGATTATTAGAATAATAGTTCTTTAGGAAAATCATTATTTAACATTTTTATTAGAATAGTATTCTTGGATGCTAATTGTGTCAGCCATGTTTTTACACAGAAATAAAACAAAATCTCTTTAGAAGTCAAAGTGTCCCAGTTATTGAAAAGATCACAACCGTTTTGTTTTCCAAGCTTATGGAAGACAAAGTTGCTGAGCTACTGTAAAAACTGTGAAGTTTAACTTAGCACCTATTCAAATCCTCAGATTCTCCACAAAACATGGGAGCTCAGCATCCCCTTCCTGAAGGTGCAAATGGCAGGAATTACCAGATGTCTGGCTGCCGTAAAACAGCAATGTGGTTGTGCAGAACACTTGATTCTTAAGCAACACGCTATCTTGATAGTCCTCCAAAGATCATTTAGAATAAAAGAGCCACCCAAATAAGTAAGTGTGTTAAACTGTTAACTGGAATTGTTCAACATTGTCCATCTGGGTGCTGAAGAAAACTGCCTGAGGGATAAATTTATTCTTTCAATAGTTGACAGTTAGCCATTCCTTCTGTTAGCAATTAGCCAAGCAGGTTCAGTCATTCATTCATACAACTCCCAGTAGACTCTGACAATAATCCATACTTCCAGGCAGGATAGAAGATGCGGAGCTGCCATTTTTTTTTTCTACAATCACCAAATGTGTGCTAGTTGCTGAAGCTGAAGTGGGGACACAAAGTACTAAGAATTGATGCTGCTCTGAATGAGAAAAGTTCTTTTCTACCCATTAGATTCTTATTGTGTTGAAGCTTCACAGAGCTTCAACGGTTTGCATTTGAAAGCAAATAGTAAACTAATAAATGCTACAAAGAAGATTAAATTGCTCTCATTTCTTTTTCTATGATTAAGTGGACAGAAGGTAGCTATGGGTCAGGAGAACAGCTAGCATGTGCTAAACCCAAACTGTTCTTCATTAAATGTGATAAAAACAAGGTATAGAAAAAGCAGAACTCTACAGTTTCCTAAGAACAAAGGCGTGTGCCTCCATGAGGGCTACCCATTGAACTTGCGGATTATGTGAGGTGAAGGTAGGGAGCTATCGATTTATTTTAAGTTCATTTTGAAGAGCAATGATCTGGAATTCATCTTTTCTAGGGGCTGGAGAGCTGGCTCCGCAGTTAAAAGGCTTGCTCTTCTTGCAGAGGACTGGAGTAGTTCCGTCCCCAGACTTCCTATTAACCAGGCAGCTCACACCTGCTTGTAACTTCAGGTCCAAAGGACTGGACACTTTTGGCTTCCACTGTCACTGCACAGATGCCATATGCTCATGCCTACGTATAAATAAAAATAATTTTTAGTCATCTATTTTAGAAGGCTTGTGGCCACCACAGAGAACACGAGATTGTATTCCATCTAACACCATTAAATAAATCAATGTATGGAAAGAGCAGAACGGCTGCAGCCAGGGTAGAGAGGCATCACATTCATACCATGGCAGTGAAGCACAGGGGTGAGCATTTAAAGAGGACTGCTTTAAAAGCAGGGCGGGGCGGGGCGGGGAGGTAGAGGGGCTCTTTGAAGCTGTAGTCCTCCTTCCTCACAAAGACACCAGACAACATTCAGAAAGAGCCAGGCACACCTGGTGTGGTGGTCTGTCTTCAACCCCAGCACTTAGGAGGCAAATACACGAAGATATCTGTGAGTTAGAGGCCAGCCTGGTCTACATAGCAAGCTCCGGGACATGTAGAAGGACTATGTAGAAGAAAGAAAGAAAAAGCAAAGCAAAAACTATCCCGACCACAATACCTCCGTGAGGACTGTAGCGACAGAACAGAAGCTAGAGTGTTCAGTCTTTGCCAAAGCAAGAATCAGTGAACGAGCTATTAGATCCAGTCAATCATGTCTCTGCCCCAGGCAGCATGGCAGGGCAGCTGGAGAACACACCAGGACCTGCTCTCTTCTCAGGAAGGAGAGTGAAGAGGGTCTAGGGTTCAGTGCCGATTTTGGCCCAACACCCACGGAGGGTACTAGGCTGACTCCAAAGTTAAAAAGCCACTGGAAACTGAGCCTGATGTGGTAGATAGCACAGTCCTTTAAATCCCAGCACTGGGGAGGCAGAGATCTCTCAGGTGGATCTCTGTGAGTTTGAAGACAGCCAGGTCTACACAGAAAGATTCTAGGCCAGCCAAAGTTCCATGGTGAGATCTTGTCCCAATACAAAACAAAAATCCGAGGTGAACCGAGAGCATAATACCAGAACTAAAGTTCTACAAGAAGACACCAGGGAATGCAAGCTATCAGAGAAGGTTTGAAGGGTCCAATGATTTAACAAATGAAAAGATAAAAAAAAAATCACCGATGGTCAGGGAAAAATGGAAATCCTTGTGGCTATTATCAACAAGGAAGGAAAGGAGGGAAAGAGGGGTTAGGGAGGGGGAGAATTGATTAAGAACAAAACAAGTTTTGGCAAGGTGAAGAGGCATTGGTCCACTTATTTAGTGTTGCTAACAACACAATCTATGCACCCTGTTTGGAATTTTCTTTATGGATGATCCTCAAAACTTTCAAAAAAATTATATGGTTCATCAGCCCTACCTCCCTCTGGAAAAGGGAAAGTATTTATTTAATAGGCATAAAATTTAAAGATTGGAAGGTTAAAATATTCTGGAGATCTGTTTCATAAAAAAAAAAAAAAGATACGGGAATTGTCATTATCAGGCTGGAGAGATGGCTCAGTGGTTAAGAGCACTGACTGTTCTTCAAGAGGACACTGGTTCAATTCCCAGTACCCACATGGCAGCTTACAACTGTCTATAATTCTAATTCCAGGGGATCTGATACCTTCACCCCAATGCACATAAAATAAAGGTAAAACAAATTATTTTTTTAAAGTTCACATTATTAGGTGGTTACGCTAAAACAAAAAATTAAGGATGTAAATGTCCACCAAGCAGATGGGGGGAAAATGTCTATGCATACACTGGAATATTGTTCAGACTCAAAAAATAGGGAATTCTGTGACATCATGGATGACCCTGAAAGGCATATGTTACATAAAATAATCCAGACACAAGAGCAAATATGAAGGCAAATACTCAATATGAGGAATATTGAAAATTCAAACTCACAGAAAGAGAGGCTAGAATGTTTATTGCCTGGGGCTAGGACATACAAAGATTAGGGAGATGTTAGTCAAAGGACACAAAATGTCAGCAAAACAAAAAGAAAAAGTTCAAGGGCTTTATTGTAGATCCCATAGACTAAAGTTACCATGTTGAGAACTGCCAGGTATTGTGGCCACAAAAAAGAAGTGTAAGTATATTAGGTAATGCATAAAGTGGGCCAAGTCTCTGTCTCTGTCTATCTATCTATCTCTGTCTCTGTCTCCCCCTACAACTTGTGGATCAATGCAAACTCTCTGCTACTGCTCCAGAGCCATGCCAGCCGGCCTTGGGCCATGCTCCTGACGATGATGTTTGTAGACTAACCTCTGAATCCTTCCTTTAGAAGGTTGCCTTGGTTATGATGTCTCTTCACAGCAATAGAACATGAACTATGATAGCAGTCTCTGATGGAGGGCAGCCTTTACACAGTAAATATCCAAGATGAGATATCCTTCTCTACACACTATCAACATTCTCACTTAGGCCAGAAGGCTTTGCCTTTCCTCTGCGCCCCACAGGGATTGGATGGAGCACTGCCAATTTCCCATGGCTCTGAGGCTTTGTTCCTTGACATGACCAGATCATCAACACACATCCACTCAGGATGTCACACACTCGGGACTTCCTCTACTCCCGGCATTTCTATATACAGACTGCATTTCATATCTCACTGGTGTGTGCTATTTCGGAGGACTTCATTACCCACAAAATCTTAAACAAGGGAATACTGATTTGTGTACAAAAGATACTTCTTCCCAACACCTACAAAATATGTGTATGTGTGTGTCTTATGTACATGAGCATGAGGATGTACACTCCTCTGTGTGGCTATGTAAGCGGCGGCCACACGATGTTGGCAGCCCTCCTTGGTCACTGTCCACCTAATGCCTTGAGAGAGGATCTCCCACTGAAATAGAAGCTTGCCATTTTTGATAGGCTGGCTGGCAGCTGGTCAGTTCTCAGCATCCACCCATCTCTGCCTCCCTCTGCTGGGCACAGAACCAGTATATACACCCATGCCTGGCTCTTTACCTGAGTTCTAAGGATTCAAACTCAGGTCCCCATGCTTGCATACCATGTGTTTACAACCAGTGAGCCATCTCCTTGGCCTAACCACAAATCTTTGCAGACTTCTTTTCTCAGTTTCTGCCTCCAAGTGTGATATTCCATAGCTTCAGAAAATCCTTCTATCGTGTACCTCACCCTTCACTGCTGGTGATGGTCAAGGGTCAGAGCTCAACAGTGTTTCTCTGAAGAAGTAAGATTTTTAAATTAAGTGCAACTTCCAGAATCCTGTATTGGTCCCTCTTTAAACCTAAAATCAAATTCTGTAAAAATGACATTTCTATTTTTAATTGAAGTCTCCTCTACTTTCCATGCTCAGCTTGAGAAACAAATTTGGTGTACAATTTTAAAATCAATCCAACTGGCCACAAAATCTGCCTGATCTTCCTGCTGTAAACTCGGAGGGGTTTTTTATTAGTAAGAAAACCTGTCTGGCTGGCTCTTTCTTTGAGATGAGTTGTCAGTCTCCTAGAAAATGTCTAAGTCTCATATGCAAATAGATTTCTGGCAGACACCCTATCATTCTGCCAGATCTACCCAAGAGACACAGGCCACATGAGAATAGACAGGTTAGATGCAAGCTGCTCCTTCCAACTTACATTTGACTAATACACTAATGCCTTCCTGGAAAATCTTAGACTATCCTCAGTCAGAGGGTGACTGAACCAACATGCAACAAGATTTACATTTAATTTTCCTAGTCTCTAAACATCATTTGATGCCTTGAAGCTGAGATAAACTAGACTCATGCAAACTCACAAGTCTAAAATACAGTTTATGAATAATTACTGTATAGCTACTGGAATGACCAAAACAAAACATGATGATACCACATGCTGGTGATACCTTGGAGAAGCTGTGTCTGTCTAGAAAGTAATGTTGGCAGTGTCTTTGTTTCACTTCTGTAACTGTGATAAAATATCCTAATGAAATGCAGCTTAGAAAGGGTTTTATATTTTTCTCACAACTGCAGGTCACAGTTCATCCTTTGGGGGTAATCTGAGACAAGAGGATCTTAGAACAACTGTTTACATTATATCCACACTCAAAAGCAGAGAGAATGAATGCCTGCGGACTTATTAGCACTCGGCTTGTTCACTACATTTCTACAGTCCAGAAGTCCCTGCTAGGTAATGGTGCCAACCACAGTGGGCAGGGTCTTACCACATGCATTAATAAGACATCCCTCTCCACACATGTCCTAGAGACAAACCTGTAAAACAATCCAATCTAGACAATCCTTCACTCAGACTTTTCTTTCCAGGTGATTCTAGACTATGTCAAGTTGGCAATAAGTGAGAAGGGATGGGAGGCCATTCCAATGGACACAGGAACTGGATTGATTCCATCATCTGTCTCCAGACTCTGTGTAAAAGAAGGCGTCTGGGAAGAATTGAAACTTTTGAAAGAAAATTGACTTTTGAAAGAAGATTATGAGCAGTAAGAAGAAGGACTAGGATATGCATAAGAAAATAAATGAAAGAATATTAAAGGTACTCACAGAAAACAAAGGCCTGTGCCAGAGAGAAGTCTCATGATTCTTTCCCTGTTGACAGTTTCTGCCAATCCACACTAGCCCACTCTGCTGGACCAGTGCAGAGCAGGGGAGAAATATCTCAGGACCAGATGTGTGATCCCTGGAGTGAAGACTCAAGAGCACCAGAACCACATGAAAAGTGTCCTTGAGGCAAGAGTCTGACTTGAGGTTTTCCTGATGGCAGGCCAGGAGCAGGGCATCTAGAGCACAAAGGTGCCCTTCCATAAAGGACACAGCAGGAATCCCATGGGCATGGCTAAGAGAAGCATTGGCCAAAAATATAAACTGTCTCAAGGAGAAGATGGCACTCACAAGAGCAGAGAGGTGTGAATCTTGTCAGTAACTTCGGGGTGAAGGTGGGCCCAGAGGGAGACTGGAGGGTATCTAAATAGCAACAGTGTGACTGCAGAGACAATACATCCAGGGGCAAGGCCAGGCAGCTGTATACAAGGAAGACATGCCCTATTTTTCTCATCACTGACCCTCAAAGTGTTCTTAGAAAAGCCCAGTTCAGCCAAGTGGAGCAATGAGCAGAATAAATAACAGAATGCAAAAGGGCCAATGTGAGCTGCCCCATTTTCCTACAAACTTTCCAAATTTGAGTCAAATACAACTCACGTTAGAATTAGGTAGAAGATGGGCAATTTGATTCAGGCTGAATGAGGTTTTTAAACCTGAAAATGTTTCACTAAGACCTGAAAATGATCAGAGTGAAGGGATTTGCCCAAGCCATCATCAGAAAAAAAGGAAGAAAGAAAGAAAGAAAGAAAGGAAGAAAGATAGATAGATGATGGGGCCCACAGGCAGATCTGAAGGGAAAACTCAAGCTGGGCCCTTGCAATGAAGCAGAGGTCCTTGAAGTTTTCCCCGGATCCCTGGAGCAGTGTCTTGTTTATGCATCATCCACTGCTTCCCTGCATGGCCTAGTCCCATGTGTTCTGAGGGATTGATGTCTCTTCAAGAGTTTTCTTGTTTCAGAATGGTTCAGTGAGGCCTGTGTTGCAGTGTTACAATCTAGCTGTTCCCTTGTCACCAATTAGTCCAGTCTTCTTCAGCTTTTCACCAGATCACACTGGTCTGGTGCCAGACAATGCTGCACAAATGGGAAATGTAGCTATCTTATCTGGAGTGGGGGCAGTTCTGTTTATAATACCAAGATCATAGAGTGGACATAATACTTCAAGTTTCAGTAACACTTGAATTATTACCTATTAATTCTCTCTGGAAACTTCCTTTATGAAATAGCCCTTTGCATTGACCAGAATAGAAACTGGTCGTCAGAGCCCAGTAGATCCAAGAAAGTCAGTTTGCTGAATTCTTCTTTAAACCAGCCTGTTTTAATGAGCAAGCTCTTCAAAGATGAGTCGCTGCAAGAGTGATGTCACAAGTTACTAGGAAACCAGGACCCTTCCAGAGTTTGTTTCAGTGAGTAACAGAGGAAATACTTGGCAGTTTATTTCAAGATGACAGACATTGTTTCCTGAATCGGGGCCCTATCAAGTCCTATTTGTAGCCTCTACTTGCCTCTTCTGGCAGACCTGCTCACATTCAAATGGCATCGGAACTCTCACTCTCCCACTTAAGCTGCAAACACTCTTGCTTAGTCAGCTTTCTGATTAATTCCTTGAAAAAATAAAAGTAAAAACAGAAAATCAGTTTAAGGAGGAAATAGTTTTGACTCATGGCTACAGCTTAGATCACAAATGTCCCTTTGCAGTTAGATTCAAAAGCCCACTGCACGATGTCTTCGCTTCCTTCCTGTGGTTGTGATAAAATACTCTGAAAAAGGAAACTTAAGGAAGGAAGGTTATTTATCTCACAGTTCCGGCTTACAACCCATCATTGTGGGGAACATCAAGGCAGCAGGAACTTAAAGCTGGTGGTTATGTGGCATCCATAGTCAAAAGCATGTTAGTTCTTAGTTCCCTCTCTTAGTTCCCTCTCTCCACGCTTATACAGTTCAGAGACCCCCTGCCCAGGAAACAGTTGGCACCCACAGTGGGAAGACCTTCAGCTGAACATAAAGGCAATTCCCTTTATGTTCAGACATGCCTATTGCTGAAGACACCATACACTTCAGACAGTCAGTGTTCAGAAGCCCCTGAGAAGGAACCCACCTGATGGCCTTCTTCCTGAGGACTGACTAGCTTTCATGATACCAGAAGGTGCCATGCAAGCTTCCAAAGGAGAAAGCAACCAACAGTCCTACCCACTATGGGTACCTATGAACCTCAGCAATGTGGAAGATGGCACAGTAACACTAACAGTGTAGTAGTGGCATGCATATCTTGGCAGTAACCAACAGCTTTCTAATTGGACTTAAGACACACTCAGCAAGTAACCTGTTCTCCTACTGGCCATAAGACTCTCTATCACTTGTCTTACAGTGCATACATGACTTTCTGAATTTTTGAATGACTTTCTGGTCACAACATCAGCAGAAGCTTGGTGTCAAAAAACTCACTCTTGAGGTGGAGTGTTAAAACATATGTACGTATACATCATGCATATACATAATATTCATATATGCACGTAATAATTAATGAAATCTTGGCAACAAATTTGGAAGAGAGCAAGGAGAAGTAAACGGAAGGTTTAGGAGAGAGGAAAGGGAAGAGGAAAATGTAATTATCTTAAAAAAAATTTCAACCAGGCAGTGGTGGCACACACCTTTAAGTCCAGCACTAGGGAGGCAGAGGCAGGCAGATCTCTGTGAGTTCAAGACCAGCCAGGTCTACAAAGTGAGTTCAAAGACGGCCAAAGCTGTTACACAGAAAAACCCTGTCTCCAAAACCTAGATATATATTCATTCACCAGTTTAGTAAAATATATATATATATATATATATATATATATATATATATATATATATATTCTAAGAGTAAGATAAAATATGAAAGAGAAAAAATAGATGTGTAATTATACATGGACAGCATGTTTGTTGTGACAATGACCAAAAGAGCTCACATCATCCTACCAGCTGCTCTTCTTGGCTGCTTCAGTGCTTTGCTAATTTAAACAGCACTGGAGCCTCTGAGAAGTGGACTCCTTACTTTTCACAGTGATCTGTAGTGCTGGGCTGTTTCTAACCTGAATACGTCCAAAGAAAAGATCTTTCGTTTGCAGTTCCTTTGTAAAGAAGAGGTTTCATTGTCTCAGGGAAGGCATTGTGTAGGTCTTGTGATTTCAGCACCGTCTCAAGCTTCCACCTAGTCCAAGTCAGAAGCAGCCCCCAACTTCAAGTATTCAAAAGGTCTTCATTTGCCATTCACCTCCTAGACATAGAGCATCATTTAGTGAAGAATGGTGCTCCATACACTAAGAGAAGTCCCTGGACTGGATGGACCTTGATTTCTATATAAGCTGTACCCCGTGGAATTAGACTAGATTAATGTTTCTCTGTCTTCTGCTCTTAATGTGTAAAAATGAACTGGGGGAGAAATTGTGCAAGCACTTTAATACTAACAAGAATCTTCAGTAAAAAACTCAGAGGTCTAGCATGTCCTTCTAAGTTACTTCTAGGATAAAGCCTCATTTTTATTGTCTTTGAGATCTTTAGAATTAAATGTAACTCATAAAGAACTGGTAATAATAGACATCTTGCTTTTACTTTCACTTTTTAAATGGCCTTGATATATAACCCAGGCTGACCTTGAAGTCAAGAGTCTGCTGCATTAGGCATATACTCTACCACTGTGCTACACCCCTCACTCAAAGTTAAGGTTTAATATTAAGAATCCAAGTTAGGTCTTCTGGAATGCAATTACTTATTTGCCATTTGATGGCACCATGCTTTTCTGTTTTTATAACTACTTTAAAGCTTCTGCAGTTAGACCCAAGCCTATCGCCATGCACAAAACTTAAGTCAAAATTGATCAAAGATCTCAAAATAAATCCAGCTACCCTGAACCTATTAGCAGACAAAGTGGGAAATACCCTTGAATTAATTGGTACAGGAGACTGCTTCCTAAGCCTTACTCCAGTAGCACAGACACTGAGGTCAACAATTAATAAATAGGACTTTCTGAAACTGAGAAGTTTCTGTAAGGCAAAGGAGACAGTCAGCAAGAAAAAAACGGCAGCCCACAGACTGAGAAAAGGTATTCACCAACCCCACATCTGATAGAGGGCTGATCTCCAAAATATACAAAGAACTCAAGAAGCTAGTCTCCAAAACACCAAACAATCCAATTAAAAAGTGGGGTACAGAACTAAATAGACAATTCTCAATAGAGGAATCTAAAATGGCTGAAAGACACATAAGAAAGTGTTCAACATCCTTAGCCATCAGGGAAATGCAAATCAAAACAACTCTGAGATACCATCTTACTCCTGTAAGAATGGCCAAAATCAAAAACACTGATGACAGTTCATGCTGGAGAGGATGTGGAGAAAGGGGAACACTTCTCCACTGCTGGTGGTGAAAGACCCCCCCCCCCGGGCCGTAGCCTTTCTACTCTGGTCGGCAGCTGGCGGGGCGCGCGAATACATCCTTCTCTCCTTAGCACTCTCCCCGACCTTTTGATCTCTGCAGCTGCTGGCCCTCACTCCCCGCCCCACGCAAGGCCAACCCCCGCCAGATCTCTCCGTCCCAAGGCCAGCCATCTGGACCGGCAGAAGATAAGGCCATTTCGCCTGGCTATTAAACCTTGAGAAAATGCTGATTTGATGCTTTTCGCTTCTGTACTGTGCCTGTTTTCCCTTATAAAAAGGACCCTCCTTCCGGGGCTCGGGGCTTGGCAAAACAGAAGCTAAGCCCCGGATATCCGTGTTATTAATAAACCCTCTTGTTCTTGCATCCAAAGTTCGTGGTTTCGCTGATTCCTGGGTGTGGGTCTCCTTCTACGAAAGTACCTCTTCTGAGGTCTTTCAGTGGGAGTGCCAACTTGTACAGCCACTTTGGAAATAATGGTGACTCCTCAAGAAAATGGGAATCAGTCTACCACAAAATCCAGCAATTCCACTCTTAGGCATATACCCAAACGAAGCACATTCATACAACAAGGACATCTGTTCAACGTTGTTCATAGAAGCACTATTTGTAATAGCCAAAAACTGGAAGCAGCCTAGATGCCCCTCAACTGAAGAATGGATAGAGAAAATGTGATACATTTACACAATGGAGTACTGCTCAGCAGAAAAAAACAATGGAATCTTGAAATTTGCAGGAAAATGGATGGAACTGGAAGAAACCATTCTAAGCGAGGTAACTCAATCGCAAAAAGACAAACATGGTATGTACTCACTCATATGTGGATTTTAGACATAGAGTAAAGGATTAGCAGCCTACAATCCACACTGCTAAAGAAGATAATAAACAAGGAGGACCCTAAGAGAGACATACATGGTCCCCTGGTGAAGGGGAAAGGGTCAAGGTCTGCTGAGCAAATTGGGAGCATGGGAAGAGGAGGGAGGGAGCTAGGAGAATGAGAAGGGGAGAAGAGGAGGGATGCAGAGGACATGAGGGAGCACAAAGGTTGAGTCAGGGCATGGATAGATGATAACAAGTAGAGATATCATAATAGAGGGAGACATTTTTGGCTTACAGAGAAGTCAGGCACTAGGGAAATGTCTGGAGATCTACAAAAATGACACCAGCTAACAATCTAAGCAACAGAGGAGAGGCTACCTTAAATGCCCTCCCCTGATAATGAGATTGATGACTAACTTGTATGCCATCCTATAGCCTTCATCCAGCAGCTGGTGGAAGTAGAAGCAGACACCCACAACTAATCACCGAACTGAATTGAAAGCCAGATTCAGAGAAGGAAGAGTGAAGAGCACAGGGGTCCAGACCAGGCTGGTGAAACCCACAGAAACAGCTGACCTGAACATCGGGTAACTCTTTCTCCCTAGACTGATAGCTGGAATACCAGCATGGACTGATCCAGACCCCAGGAACATGGGTTTCTGTGAGGAAAGCTCGGAAATCTATGGGACCTCCTGTAGAAGTTCAGTACTTATCCCTAGTATAGGTGTGGACTTTGGGATTCCATATACGGGAATACTCCCTGAGCCAATACACACAGGGGTGGGCCTAGGCCCTATCTCAGACACTAATGACAGCCTATGGAAGACCTCACCATCCAGGGGGAGCAGAAAGGATATGTGATATATAGGGCTTTAATTGGGGGTGGTGGTAGGGGAGGACGGAGGACGGGTGGGAGAAGGGAACTGGGATTGTCATGTAAATCAATCCTGTTTCTAATTCAAATAAAAAAAGTTGAAAAAAAAAAGCTTATTTCAGCTTCTCTAACGTGACATATAATGTGATACTACCTTTAAATCTGTTGCAACACCATGATAGTTCTTTTGTTCATTGGTGCATTAAATAAATTATTTCACCCATGATTAAAATTTTTAAAACTTTCAACAGAGAAATGCAAGTTAAAACTAATTGGAGATTCCATTTCGCCTTAGTGTTCTATTGCTGTGAACCATGGCACCAACACCACGGCAACTCTTCCAAAGGAATGCATTTAATTGGAGCTTGCTTATAGTTTCAGAGATTTAGTCCACTGTCATCATGTGAGCATGGCAGCACACAGGCAGACATGGAGCTGGAGAAGTAGAGAAGAGTTCTGCATCTGGATCCAAAAGCAACAGGAAGAGAGAGACTCTGGGACTTGTTTGGGCTTCTGAAACACAAAAGGTCACTCCCAGGGAAACACTTCCTCATACAAGGACACACCTAATCCATCTCAGGTAGTGCCACTCCCTAATGACCTAGCATTTAAATATATAAGCCTATAGGGGTCATTCTTATTCAAACCACCACACTTCTCCCCTGCTCCCCCAGGCAGAATGATTGATGTCAAGTGGGACTCTAGGGGAACTGTTTTACACATTGGGCAGGAAGTTCAGCAATACAGCTGGGGTGGGGTTTTGATCACATAACTGCCCTTGATTTATCCATGGTCTTACAAGCACCTCTCACTTGTGCTGCTATTGGTTGCGGGCATGGGGGGTGGGGGGTGGGGGGGGGGGAGGTGGTTAACTCTCTATCACCTAAGTGCATACATGACTTTTTGAATTTCTGAATGACTCTCTGGCCACAATAATAGCAGAACCTTGGTGTCAAAAACAAAAAGCACACCTAAGATGGAGTGTTAAAAAACTAGCTGGACACAGAGTGCATGCCTTTAATCCCAACAACTTCAGAGACAGAAGCAAGCAGATCTCTATGATTTCCAGACCAACCTGATCTACAACCAGCTATGGTTCCAGGCCAGCCAGGAAAGAGATATAGCCCATCAAAATGAATCAAAAACCTAATTGTTGTTGTAGTCAGGAATAAAACATCGGGCAACATGATGAGAGCCCATATAAACTAAGTATTCAGATGAACTGATTAATCCCAATGGGGATTCTACTCTAAATTGAGCCAAAAATGTACCTGAGTTGATGTCCCTGACCTGTAGATGCCACCAAGTGCTACACAGATGTCCAGGGTCTAGGCTGCAACCTATGACCATGATGGTGTTCAAGGGCTGTGCTGACACCAGGACCAAGCTGATTTGTGTGGCCAAGGATGTCACCTGGGACCATGGTATCATCAGCACTGGGACCATGGTATCATCAACATGCTGCTGAGGGTCATGTGTGGGTCCATGACCCAGCCGCAGCCAGAGTCTGAGTTGAATTTCATAGTATCTGAGACCTTAGAAGACTGTGTCAATGCCAGGGGTCTGGGCTGCCAACTGAGGCTATGTTGGTGTCCAAGGGGCCATGCTGATCCAAGTGACCTGTGTTGCCACCTAGGACTGTGGTGACATTTGGACTCAGGTTGCTGCCTAAGACCTTGTCTGGACCCATGGTCCTAGCACAGCTGGTGTTTGTATTGATATCCATGGCCCATGTCATTACCAAAATCACACAAATGTCCCAGGTCTAGGCTGCAACATGTGGCTATGAGGGTAGCCAAGAACCATGGTGTCATCTGGGCCAGGGTCGTGTCTCACTCGATGGCCTTGTAGTGGCCAGCGTCAAAGTTGATGTTCATAGCTCCTGCTACCACCAAGAGCCATGCAGATGCCCGGGGTCTGGTCAGTCATCTAAGACCATGTTGGTGTCCAAGGACCATGCTCCTGCCTGGGCCATACTGATCTGGGTGGTCAGTGCCATCACCTAGGGCTAGGGAGGCATCCATACCCAGGCCATTGCTTGGAGCCATGTGTGGGCCTGTGACCCTGCAGTGGCCCAGGTATGGGGTGGTGTCCATGGCTTCTATTATCACCAAGGACTCTGCAGATGCCCAGTGTCTGGTCAGCCACCTGAGACATTGATGGTGCCTGAGGGTCATGCTGCCACCAGGGCTATACTGATCCAGTCCTGAGCTGCTGCTATAGGCTGTGGCCGGGCCTGTAGTCCTACTGCCGCTGGGGTTTGTGATGATGTCTGTGGCCATTTTAACACAAAGGGTCATTGGAACCATGTTGTCCTGAGGCAGCCCTACCCTTCAGTGACCTTGGGATAGTGGCTCTGTCCCTTGCTGGATACTGCAGCAGGAGAGCTGCCCCTACCTCTGTACTCCTGAAAAATGGCCCCACCCCTCACCACAGGTGTGTGTGTTCTCACTCTTGCTGGCAAGCTCATCTAACCAGAGGCACTCCTATGTTGGTATTGGAACCTACTTCTTTAGCATTGAACATAGAACAGAAGATGAGTCCCTCTCTAGGAATTCTCTTGGAATCTGTCATCAGACTGGGAATCCTGAAACAGCCAGTTCTGTAGACTGAACAGCTACTAGATTCTTGGTCTTTCCACCAGTAGACAGTCATTGCTGGACTACTCAGACCAGAGCCAGTAAATCCCTGTAACACACACACACACACACACACACACACACACACACACACACACACACACACACAGTCAGTTCTAACAACAGAGGATAACTGTGGAGTCTGATAGCCATGGGCCTGAGGTCACAGGGGCCCAACCAACCTTTAAAGCCACCTGTCCACCAGAGGACTGAGAACTTTGAAATTTGAGCAAAGTACAAGACTTACATGGCCTCATCCTTACCTCAAGATGTTCAGTGCTAAGCAGGTTTTGAAAGTATAGAGACTGGTCATCTCAGACAGATCTGTAGGCTGCAGTGGCTCCCCCTACTTTCAAAACACTTAGAAGACAGCCCCCCTAGTTAGAGCATTAGCCACCTCAGGTGGGTATGGACCAGAACTAGGAGCATGAGAGAACTTGGGGCTTTCAGGGAACAGAGTTAAGTGTGGCTCAGGTGGGTATCTAATGCCTGACTTATTAGGGCTCAGCAGCAGACTGAATTCTACCAAAGGGTGCCTAAGGAAAAGCTGAGCCAAGTGCTCTCCCCCAACCCTCAATTTTTATAGAACTCATTCTTTTCCGTTTCTCTTGCTTTTTTAAAAGAAAAATGTTTGTTTTCGTTCTCTATTTTCATTTATTAAATATTATTTGTTTTTTTTTCTTTTTTGTTTTTTGTGTTTTTTCTTTATCAATCAAATGTTCTTATCTTGCCATTTTCCCTTATTTTCTATTCTTTTTTAGCCTTATTTCTCTCCTTTTCCTTTTTCTTCATCCTTGAGTTATTTTTACTTTTACCCTACATAATTTTAAATTTCACAGCACACACTTACCTAAATTTTGACATTTTCCATTAAACAGTCATTGGTGGTGTATTGGTTGGCTTTAATCAATTAAAAGAAAAGAAAAAGGACCAACAAATTTATTAGAACTAGTGGATTTTTTTAAAAAGTGTGTGTGTGCGTGTGTGTGTGTGTGTGTGTGTGTGTGTGTGTGTGTGTGTGTGTGTGTGTAACAACATACATGTTTAGGTTGGAGAACAACTTTGTGGAGTTAGTTCTCTCCACCTTCATTTGGGCTCCAGGGGTCAAACCCAGATCCTCAGGCTCTGGAGGCCATCACCTTTACCTGCTGAGCTTTCTCGCCACTGGTATCCCGATAGATTATTTTCTGTGTGCAAATACACTTAGAACAGTTTTAGGCCAGGCAGTGGTGGTACACGCCTTTAATCCTGGCACTCAGGAGGCAGAGGCAGGTGGATCTCTGTGAGTTTGAGGCCAGCCTGGTCTACAAAGTGAGTCCCAGGGTAGCCAGGGTTGTTACACAGAGAAACCCTGTCTTGAGAAAACAAAACAAACAAACAAAGAACAGCTTTAGCTTCTACAACAATAAAGTGAACACTGTATTTGGTCAGTTCTTCAGAAGTCCAAAAAATAATGCAGAGCTGAAATGAAAGAACTTATTCTCCTTGCCATTTCTTCTGCCTGTGGGCTGGGGAGCGGTTTCCAGCTGCAATGGTAAGATTGTATTCTACAGGGACTGTCTACACCACAACTAAAAAAGAAACTTTGTCCATCATCATGGAAAACAGAAATTGGGGAGCATTCCCCTACATGGGTACTGCTGTACTTGTTAGCAACTGTGTTTCATTGTTCCTGTGGTCTAAGCTTTGAAATAATCCAGTCTATAATTTCTATTTTTTTTATAGAGCCCTAAACTGAATATGCTGCTTCTCTTTCCCTATAGTTATCACACCGTTCAAGTTAGAAATAGAGATACAAAAGCTAGGAACAGTGGTGCATGTCTGTAGTTCCAGCACTGGGGAGGTGGGAGAAGGACCAGGTGATGTTCAAGATCCTCCTGGGGTACATAACAAGTGTAATGCCAGCCAGGAAGACATGGGACTCTCTCAAACTCTGAGTTAGGAAGGCTAGGGAAAATGGGGGGGAGGCTGTTGTTGGTTTTCAATATCATTATAGGAAAAAGACTCTTGCTTTCCAGCAAAAAGAAATTAATAATGGAGAAATAATCTGAACTATCTCAAGGCACAACCCTATAAAGAAACTTCTTGGCCTCCGCCCCATCTAAGTAGAGGGTAACTGCTGACAGCTGAGTGTAGTCATTGGTTTATAGACTGTCAAGGATGTCTGTTTCCTGTTGGTTGGTTCTCTGAGGCTGCTGCTCTTTGTAGTTCGACATAATGTAACTTTCAGCCAGGTCAGGCGGGTTCATCCTCCTTGGCCTGTTGTTTTGTAATGCTTCTGGACTTGAGCTAGTACCTGAAGGCAGTCATTTACTCTTCATGGACCCCATCAGTGACTTCAGTGTGTTCTGATAATTGGCTGATAGTAAGAATAAAAAGGAGGCCATTTGATAATGACACAGAAATGAGAATTGATGACATACACCTGGGGGACAACTGCCCTGTAACCAGGGTGCTGAGCTTCAACTATGAGTTTTCTTATCCTGCTGTTTCCTGTGGGATCAATAAACTTGTGTTTCAGGGAAATGTTTTCATCTTGTCTGAGATCAGGTACAGACTGGTGTTGGAGTTCACTCACAGATTCCAGGTGGTTTGCTCTGTGAAGTGGCCTCAATTATTTTCTATGGCGTCTTTTGGATTCAATGGGTATAGTGTGAGTACCTTCCGTGGTGGCAGTCAAGTAATAGGACAACCATCACCAGTTTCCTCGAAAAGTAACACATGTGAACCTAATTTTAGCAGTTGTCATAAGATAAGAGGAGTCTGTCCATTATTTCATAGCTAATGGACCAACTGCCTGTGAACTACTGGATTAATAATCCCTGTGTAGAGACTCTTTGTTCCCAGAGAGACAGAAGCAAGTGGTACAATGCTAGCCTGGGACCCAATTTCAGCCACGCTGCTGTTTTGTCCATTTCAAGACCAGCAGTAACATCTGTTAACCTGTTCCAATGCCTTCTGGGATTTGGGAGACTATCACTCTGTACTGTCATGTTTAAATGTTTTACTGGGTTAATTCTAAGGGCCCTTGTCACCAGAGCTTTCTATTTGAATGCCAAAGTTCTAATACAGCTGTTACTGTATGGGAGCTTACTTCTCCCACATTAAAAAAAAAAAAAGAAAAAAGATGCTTCTTTATCAATTATTTACTGAGCATCTACTTACATGCCAGGTACTGTTAGGTCCTAAGGATGAGCCACTGGTACAAGTCAGGCATAGCCCCTGCCTGTTCTTACTGTTGTAGGGTATCGACCAGAGTAAACTGCTGGGACATAGGTTTAAGCCAGTAGAAAGTCTTTATTATGAGCCTTTCTCATGGGGAGCTTTTAAGTGCAAAACTATGTCCTGGGTTGACATACTTCAGCTAACAAAAACAGTTAGCCAGAAGCAGAACTACAGAAGCCAAAAAGCAAGGCTAGTCCATTTAGAGACTTCCCCAGAACAATAGACTTTGATGGAGTAGGTTTTTGTTTTTGTTTTAGCAGGTGGTACTATGTCTTGAGTTTTACAGCATAGATGGTACTTCCATAATAGTTATGCTATGGTCTGTGGCCCTGTTACACTTGCAAAGCTCACAAGCAGGAGAGGAAGTAGCTCCTAATTCAATAATGAGACATATGGCTCTTAATTCAATAATATCTTATACATCACAAATTAGAATCTCAAAAAAAAACCTCTAAATATCTACTGTGAGAAAAATGGGAAGTGATCTCTGTGTGACAGGCATGCAACTGTAAAATTGCCAAATCACCCACCCATCCCAGAAAGGTCTCTGTAGAGCTTCTGAGATAGAATAAATAAAGGAAATTTTGGAAGAGTGTAGGAAGTACAGCACTCAGGAGGATGAACTGTGAAAAGCTTAGCCCAGTGTCAAAGACTCCTGGAGTAGAAAAGTGGGGATTGTTAGGGGGGAACATCAAGAACAGGTTTCTGTGTGATTCTCTGTATCAAATAAAATGTACTCCCTCTTATATTGAAGACCTTCATTCTCTCCCACACATGTAAAGTTGTCTTAATCTTCCCATGAATTCCTCATGCTAGGTCATACTGACTCAGACTTTTTCCATGTGTGATTATATAATTATAATAGTATTGTGAAGGAGGAAACTCTGGGGATAGTAAAACAGGTTAGGGAAGGTACAAATTAACTCTGGGAATTCTAAAAACCCCTTTCTGTGGAGCTGGCCTTTGGTATGGGAGCTAAAGGACAAGCTTGAATTCCCTACCTGAAACAAGGTGATGATTCAATCCAAGAAAATGCTCTCACTCAGCAAGATGAAACTCTAAATTGGGTGTTTGGAGGAAAGAGAGTGGAGGGATTCTGAGAGCACACCCTAGTATGAAGGACCCAGCCCCAGCCCCAGCCCCAGCCCCCCCCCTTCGCCCCACTTTGGCAGCCATTGCAGGCTGCAGAAAAGACCCAGCAAGATATAGGCCCCTGACACAGCAGGATGTGATGAGCTCCCCCCAACCTTGCCCAACCTAATTACTGTGAAGAAACTGCCAGATACCCTCCATGTGATAAGGAACCAATCAGAAGTTAGCTGGTGGGCTTTGGCTATGCTTTACTGATAATAGTGGAACGCAGGATGTAGCAACTCTCCCCGGATGGCCTCCAGGCATAGCAACCTTTCTGCAGCTGCAGCTGACCAATCAACTCAGGACAGGTTCCCCCATCCTGGAATTGTGCCAGTTCTGAGACTGTTACAATGCCACTAGCAGACCCCCAGATATCACCCTTGATCTACCCCCAATGTATGCCCTGCCCCACTGCTTCTTGAGGGCCCTCCTACTCCACTTGCTGTGTTGGTCAGATGGAAGACTCCAGTTAACTAGCAAACAAAATGACTCTTTGCTTTTGCATCGGGTCTGGTCTTTTGGTGGTTTTTGGGGTCCAGCTTTGGGCACAACAGGAAAGGATGGAAAGAGTGGAGCCAGGAACCTAAAGAGCCTTTACAACGTCAAGAGTTTAGGTATCTACCTCAATGTCAAGCCGTTAAATGGCAGCCTAAGGATCAGGCTTTCATTGGAAAAGATCACAATAGTTTTAGCTTAGATTAGAAAATTAAATGGGAAGGGGAAACTGTGGATGGGACTTTGCAATAGATTTAGTAGATGTGACAGCAAATTTACCTAAAGTGGCAGGAAACTAGTGCTGGAGTTGAGAATGTTTACAATGAGATGAAATGCTTAATAAACCTTCTTTATTAAAGATCCACTTTGTTCTAGGGATTGGGGTAGTGTGAAAGAAATGATGGACAACACTTGTTTGGGGCTTCAAGAATTGGATGGATGGAAGAGTGACTCCACTGAGTTTCTGGGGACAAAATTGAAAACCCTCCTAGTCTGTGGGAGGAAGCTCAGCCATGGACTTAGCAGCATAAGGTGGAGCTCTCATGCTAGGATTCTTGATTATAATCTTAGCAGAAGAAGGCGGTCCATTTTGGGGGTATATGGTAAGGCTGTCTCAAAAAAACAAAGAAATAGCCAGGAGAGGAAGTGAAGTGCTGAGGAGGTAGAAGCAGGAGAATCAGGAGTCATGGTCAACTCCAGCTACATCGCAAGTTCAAGTTCAGCTTGGACTTCACCACAAACAGGAATACCCACTGCTATTACCAAACAGAAGCAGTGTTTTGTTTGGTTGTTTGGTTTTGTGTTAGACATTTACTTATTTTTATACACTTAACTTTAAGAACTTTTTTTTAACTTTTATTCTTCTCTCATATATAACATCCCAATCAAAGATTCCCTCCGCCACTCCTCCCAGTCCACCCTCCCACCTCACCTCTCCCTCAAATCAACTCCTCCTCTCTTTCCTGAGAGAGATGGAGACAGAGAGAGTTTTCTCAGGAATATCTGCCAAATGGCCTGGCAAGATACAGTAAGACTGGAAACAAACCCTCATACCACAGCTGGATGTGGCAAGTTGGTAGGAGGAAAAGTGTCCCAAGCGCAGGCAAGGGTCACAGACACCCCCCAGTCCCATTTTTGGGAGTCCCATAAGAACACCAAGCTACACAACCGTAAAGCATACGCAGAGGACCTAGCACTAAACTGAGAGGCTCCTGCCCTTGGTTTTGTTCCCAGGGATTGAACCACATGCTAGAGAAGTCACAGCTGACTATGTTTTTCAAAACCTTTCTAATGAGTGCTGAGTTCATCTCTTTTCCTCCCTCCCATTATAACACCCCCCCCCCGTGTGTGTGTGTGTGTGTGTGTGTGTGTGTGTGTGTGTGTGTGTGTGTGTACAACCGAATGCTGGTGACAACCTGTCACTGACCTAAAGCACTGATGGGTAAACTAGGTCACAGGGAGGTCATGGTAAGAAGCAGCTTGTAAAATTTAAAATAAAAAGTATGTCATTGTGAACCAAGCAAATGGAGAATAAATGACCCAGAAAGGAAAAGTGAACACATGCTGAGTCTAGACTGCAGCCTGTATGGGACAGCACTTTAATACTAGAGTTTCAGTAATTTTATTATTGCTGTATTTTGTTTTGTTTCTTTGGCTCCTGGCATTTTAATCATTATAGTCCAAAGAGGACATTTTAGATTTTCTTGAAAGTACTCAAAATGGAACCACTCACTCTATGAGGCACAACTTGCTCCAATGGACTGTAACACATAGTGAAATTGCAGGATGTCTGCAAATTTACCAAATGTTTTTCAATGGAAACCACTCAAATCAAGTCCATTGTTTGCTGAAAAGCTGTGGTCTGGTCATTTTGAAGAACTTGAGATACTGAGATATGAAGTTTTTCAAGAATTGGGGAGTTGGCTCAGGAGTAGAGCACCAGACCTTGGGTCCTAGCACAGCAAAGGGTGCGTGTAGGCACTTTTGGCAGCTGGGACCCAAACCTAAACACATTTCCTGAAGTTACTAAATCTGTTCTGTGGAAGCTTTCTAAGGTTCAAGAAAACTGCACTTCCAAGTTAGAATGCATGCTCTTCCCCAGCGCAGCATGCCCTTTCTTTGAAGTAACACTTCCCAGGGTGCTGGAAGGTCACCAAGGAGTCACTGGATCTTTTCAGGGCATCAAGAACCCTCCCCTTCCTAAACAGTCTTGTGACCACAGATTCCCCCACCCCTTTTTCTTTTGAGACAGATCTCATTATGTAGAACAAGTTGGCACAGAATTCACTATGCAAAACAGGCTGATGTCAAACTGAAAGAAATCCTACATTTAACCACCAAGTCCTGGAATTATAGGCATGTGCCACCATATCTAGCTCAAGATGTATTTCACACAGTGTCGTTTTTCTTTTGTAAAAAAATAAAATTTGGGAGATTAAGAAAACAAGATGGCAAGACCCCATATTGAAGACACCTTTAGATGCAGAACAGAGAAACCGACTTCAACTGTCCAGGAAACTTTCTCCCTGCTAGCTAGCTTATATAGTGTCAGATGGTGCTATGCAAGCTGCTGGACAAGAAAAGGTATCCATGGTTGAACCTGCACTGGAATTTACATGGTACCATATTGAACCCCCTAGCAAGATATTCTCACTGGCTCAGAAAAGCATGGTAGTATGAGGGAAACCAACCACATTCTAGCTAGATATAAACTTACTCTAAACAAAGGAATACATGCCTGGCACTGTAAACCTAATCAAAAGCCAAGAAAGGTTGCTGGCCCTAGGAAGCTCAAGTTTTATTAAGCAGCCACACTGTCAACCTGTCTTTTCAATAATGTTTATACTCATGGGCTTGTGTTGCTCTCAAGGTTAAAAGAACATTGCAGAAACAGGGGTGGGAAGGAGGATCTGGCGAATGGGGAGAAGAATGAAATACTGAATTCAGGGCATGGCATGGCTGATGCACTCATCTACGCCCAGCAGCTGTGATTACCTGCACAAAACCAAACCAGCCAAAATTCCAGCATAGATGGCTCCACCCTTAGCAGAGAAGGATTAACTATAAATGTCTGATGAACCTGAGAGTCACTCTGCTTTGGGGACGTGGATGCTAGAGGAGCTAAGGAGGAGTTAGGAGGGAGGTGGATGGATATGAAATATATTGTATGGAAATTTTGAAGAAAAAATAGTTTTACAAAACCAATGACATAGTGTGGAGGCTGCTACTTCCATTCCATTTTTAAGCATGTGAGACAGAGTCTCATGTAGCCTACCTGGCCTACAATCTTTGTCTGGTTTATATGCTACTGACAATTGAACTCCAGGTCTGTTCATATTAGGTTAGAAAAACAAAACAAAATACTAACAACTGAGCTGCTGTCTCACACGAATGCTATATTAACAAATGAACTATCACTAAAATAATGACTAAAGAGTGCTAGAGATATAGCACGGACAAGGCCCTAGGTTCAATTCACAGCATTGGGAAAAGAAAAAAAGTGAAGTTCATCACTAAGCTTTGGTGATCTCAACAAGCTCCCCATAGCTGCTGCAGTCTCACACTCAATGGCCACTGTCTCCCACCATGTGGCAAGCTCTGCCAGCTTGGGAGCTTTCACAGACACTCAATAATGAATTCCAAGTACCATGTGAATGTCTGCAGAACAGGTACACTACAAACACTGAAAAACTTAATGCTTCCTAGAAATGGCCCAGTAAATAGCATGGTAAAAGCACTTTCACTTTAAAACTCTGTACACTTCATAGTAACAAACTATGAACATTTCTGCCTTTGCTACCATGTGATGTTAAACAGAACCTGAGTGTGTGCTTTGAAAGCATGAAACAAAGATAGCTTACAAGAATTCAACATCACTCCATTTTCTTCTATACTGTTGGTATTTAACAGTGACCTTATTCTGTATTTCCAGGCTAACCATTCAACAACTACTTTACAATTTGTAAGCCTAGCTAGAATGGTTCCCCAACCTCAAAGACAGCTATCCACATCTTAGTCCTTGCAAAACCTGTAAACGTTAGGTTGCACAGCAGAGAAAGGTGGTCACAGATGACACCTATTCAGCTGGCTTTCAGAGAGGAAGGCTGTCTTGGAATATTTGGGTGGGCAAATGAAACCACACACACCTTTAACTATAAGGGTACCAGAAGAGAAGGTCGGAGATGGGAACATAAAACTGGGCCTCTTCTCTGCCTTTAAATAAGGGGAACTGACTAGGAGCTAGAAAAAAAAAAGTGGATCTTGAAGCTAGAAAAGGTTAAGGAAGGGGATACTCTAATGTGATGGCTATTCTTGTCAGCTTGACTACATCTGGAATTAAACTGGCTGGGCACACCTATGGTGGATATTTTCTTAACTAATTTGAAGTGGGAAGACAAACTTTTATTCTAGATCTTTTGAGATGGGAATATCTTTAATCTGTGCCACACTCTGTTGGCAGCCGTTTATAGCTCCCTTTGCTTGCTCTCGACGCAAAGTCCATTCCTTCATTAGCCACTAGAGCCTCCTTCTCTGGCAATTCTGACATCTACTGAAGACCAACTGTCTAATCTTGCTGACTCAACAACTGCTTTGGTTGGATCACAGTTTATAAACTATTCTGATGAAATATAGAATATCCTTTATGTTCTGTTCCTCTAGAGAACTCTAATACATCTAGACTCCCCAAAAGGAGCACCCCCTGTGGCTACCTCCCTCTTAGATATGTATTACATTTCCATCTGTAGAACTGCATGAGCTGCCGTAGCCTCATCAGAGCAAGAACGGATGAGTGCTAGAGTATAGATGTGGTTAACATACACTAGCTGATCAGTATCAACAGACATGTTGGGATATAATTGCCTTCCTATGCTATTCCTATTCCAGTTAGGCCATCAAGAATGCTGATGGAATGAATAGAAGGGCTATAAATAACTTTGCTTCCCTCTCATTCTCAATTTTCAGAGGGCAACTACTGAACACATGAAACTGTGGAGGAAAGCAAAGCTTAACTGGAACTCCAACTCTGACTGCAGCAGTCTAACCTTGGGCAATTCCCCAGGCTCCTGATTCTTAAGCTCTGTGTCAATCATTCACCTATCAAGGTTGGACAAAGGTCACCAGTCGCAAATGTTCAATACAAGACCTGGCATCTTTTTCCATTCAAAAGCCCATGACTTTTACTTGTACCTTAGAAAACAAGTCAGGTGTCAGGTGAACCCACAAACCACATACATCAGTAAAAGCAGATTTCCTGACACGTGGAATAAGTAACCCATTTCTTCACCATCACGTAAACAATGATTGCCCTTAGGATTGGTCTTGTGTAAAAGACTTTCTTTTCCCTAGCAAGTTAACTTCCAAAATAAAAGTAGACCAAAGTTAAAAATACTTTATTTAAATGAAAAGCCTTCATTATAGAACTTTCATAATGATGATAGACTTCAGAGGCAAAGATGAAAGAAGTATATTGCAATCCTTGCAATTCAGACAAAATGTTTGACTGCTATTTTCTCTAGTGAGAATAGCAAGGTTAATTCCGTTTCAAAAACCTCATAACGCTCCATTAGGAGAAATTTTCTTAATTTTGTGGAGTTACTGGCATTCTTCTTCATGGGTACAAGAACGTAAGAACCCTGATTGGTCTTGATTGGGTCTCAAGTGTTAGCATCATCTGGCAGCTACCGCTTTATGTTTTAAACATCAGCAGAGGATATATCTCAGGGTGTAAAGTTTAGATCTGAAAGAACAACAATCTCATGGATTTTCTATTTCAAGTCAAACTGGCATATTCAATTTTACAGTTGCCCTACAAACAAACCATTTTACAAAAAAAATCAAAATACATTTCACTTAAAAGTTCTGCAGTTTTACAATGATTACTGAGTCTGTATAACAAAGTTTAATCATATATAAGTGTTCAGAATCATAATAGCAACTGAGTGGGGAACTGTGAAGCTCCCTGCTGGCAGTTCTAAACACTAGCCTCTTTAGAAGTGGCACATCTAAGATTAAAAACAGCTATTCCTGTCTTAGGTAATGTCTACATATCCTTGTTGAGTAAAAGAATAATGTCTCAAGGAAAAAGAAGCTTTGAAGAACCTCTTTTACTACTGAATTTCAAATCACACACACAAAGTAGGTGAGAAATTCTTTTATCATATTTAGAATCAAAATATCCCTTAAAATATTTACATTTTACAGTAAAAAGGATAGCAAAACACAAGATCATGTACAAGCTTAAGTATTCAAGTTTCTGAAGAGCCAGGAAGGAGAGGAATATGGCCTACCCCAAACTGCAGTACATGGTAAGAAATGCCATCAATGTGTGCAGATTAAAGCGGTAAGTGGACTCCTTGGACTTCTGATTCACGGTCAAAAACTGACTAGTATGGTCTGATTATGAACTCGCTTGGCTTTTTTGTTGCTCCTCTACATTTTCTTTAGAAACAGTGCAATTGAAAACAAATGTACAGAGCACAGATTACTTTCAAATTAGTCATTATATAAAGGACATTCACTAGAGGCAGTAAATATATTCCATAGTTAACCATATTTACTAATTAAGGAATAAAACTAAATTTCTAAGCCTTTATTGCATATTAATAAAACAATCTTTGAATATACAGCATTGTAAAACTTTTAAAAATATTAAATTCCTGTAAGTAGGACAGTGGTGTGAAGGGATGGTGGCCACTGGTGCTGACAGAGCACTCTGCTCCAGCAGTTTCCTGCTCTGCAAGCCACCAACAGTGGA
The DNA here is from genome assembly GCF_003668045.3 of Cricetulus griseus. NCBI lineage: Eukaryota > Metazoa > Chordata > Mammalia > Rodentia > Cricetidae > Cricetulus > Cricetulus griseus. Next base: position 16,687,205 of record NW_023276807.1, on the reverse strand, counting down.
GATTTAAAAGGTGGCACAGTCCTACCAGGCAATCTTAAAAAGATACACAACATGTAACAGTTTTTTAAACGTGACGTTGAAGCAGCCTGCAAATTTCACCTTTTGCTTTTGGCTCTGTCAGTGTGGTCCCTGTCTTTGCGGTACCTCTCTCTGTCCTTGTCCCCTTCTCTATGCTTATTCTTCTCGCGTTCCTTTTCCTTTTCATGGTCTGGTTTCTTGTCTGCATTCTTACTCTCTCTGCCTGCTTTCCCATCTGTTGTTCCATCACTATGTGATACCCGTGCCCTCTCTTTGTGTCCTTCCTCTTTGCTTTTCCTGTCCCTATCTTGGCTTCTGTCTCTGTGTCTGTGCCTTTCGGATTCTTGCTCCCATTCCTTGTCATGACGCTCCCTTTTCAAGTGATGTGAATCACTGTAGAATCTCTGACGGTCTCCTTTACCCCTATTAAATGGCCTGTCTAGTTGTTGTTGGTCTTGCCTACCCCAGGGGTCACTATGGCGCCTTTCTGGTCTCCGAATGTCTTTGACCTGATAAAAATTTTGTGGGCCCATATACCTTGATGCTTGTGAAAGGGGCCCCATCATACGTTGTGGTTGGCCTGGGAGATGAACAGGTGGCCAAGGAACCATGGGATTTTGAGGAAACCCAAAGCCTGGAGGGGGAAGTAATGGAGGTGGCAAATGTGGTGGAAATCCAAACACACTTTGGGGAGGGAAGTTTGGAGGTGCTGGAAATGGGAATCCAGGAGGGCTGGACTTGAGATGCTGGACACTGGGCTGCTGTGGCCTCATAGATGAAAAGCTAGCACTTGCTCTGGGGCTGGTACTCCTAGAAGTAAAGTTGATGCTCTTAGAAGGAAATTCTGATTGGCATGTACTTCCAGCTTCAAAATGAGATGATGCTGTAGCTGACCCTCTTCTAAATGGGTTGACAGTTTCAATATTTTGTGTTAAAATATCCTCCTGTAAAGGATTGGCTTGTTCTGTCTGTGAAGAATTTAAGTTTTCTACCGAAGATGGATTTTGTGCAGCCTCAGAATCATCATTCTGCTCTACACATGAGTTCTTCTCTACAGAAGACAGCTTTCCCTCCCCACTGACTGGCTCCGCTAAGGGCTCTTTGCTGTGTGATGGACCAGGCAGAGCATTCTTGTCTCCATTTCGGCAGCTCTCTGCTTCTTTGCTTTCTGAGGTTGTCTGCTGACTTCGTCCTGCTGCTTGCCTAGGATCCCTTTTCAGATTGATAAACTGTGGGGATCTTGTGTTAGCAATAAGACTTTCACTGCAACCCGCACTCCCATCTATGTTCCCCTTTCCTGTACTAGGCCTGCATGGAGAATTATTGGAAGTCCGATTATCTTGCAAAGTACTCTCTTGCTCTTGGAGCAGCTGTCTTTTTAATGTTCTCTCTTTGTTTTCCACAGTTTCCTCTTGTTTTGATAAATTTGTTAAGAATGCTTCTGTAGAAACATCTGGTGGTTTCCCTCTCAGACTAAGACTCGTCAAAGGCCCTGGAGAAATGGAAGAGGATCCCACCAATGAAGTCTCTTCTACTCCTGAATTTTTACCTGTAGATTCTGAAGAATTATCAACTTTAACTTTTATCTCCTTGGCTTCACCTTCAGTTACCTCCACTTTATCTATTTTCTCTAATTTAGGGCTGGTCTGATCACTTATAAAAGGAATTTCTTTAAGAGTGCTTTGTTCTCCAACAGGCTGAGCCTGCTCAAATACTTGACCAGTGGTGCCCAAAAGGCTTTGGAGTATATCATCCACAGGAAGAGGCTTATTTGCTAATTCCAGAGTAGAAGGTTGGTTTTCCCAGCCTATGAGGACCCCGGGAAGGAACCGTAAGGGTTTTGGTGGCTCCTGCCTACTGACTTCCATCAGAGGTTCAGCTGTTGTGGGCAGGTCTTCCTGAAGAGATTGCAGAGGCTTATTTCTCTGCTTGTGCAATACAGTTGTAAAGGAATTGAAAAAGTCATTCTCTTCCTCCGCTGTTTCCTCCATAGATGACTCCATTTTACCTTTTTTGTCAGGTGGCAAGGCTACTGGGGCAGTCTCAGGAGTCTCAGTTGTGTGACTAGGACCGGCACTAGCACTATGCGGCCGCTTTAGCTTCTGACGAATGATGAGGCCCAACAACAAATTAGGTCTGTGCAGCTCGAGTCCTGGAGAAAATAAACATCAACAGTCATTTTCAATCATTTCATAAAAGGGTGCATTTTACCAGCAGTCCATTTCAAGCTATTGAATGGTGGCTAGCCTGGTCATGCCATCTCTAATGGTCTGGATCCTAAGACAGAAAGCAGCCATTCTTTCCACTCTGGACTGACCCCTCCCCACTTTATTTCAATCTTACTCTATTACCAAAACATATACCTACCAGGTCCATCAAAAGGCACAAGAGGATGTGGAATTTTATCTGCAGCACCCAAAGGAATAAGGTACATATCTTTAACCTGCTTCATGTTGTTAGCAGCTACGCCATAACGCTTTCTGCTACTGAAGTATGCAAACAGCAAAGTGTAAGAAATTTGATCTTCTTCAGTTACTGGTGTGAAGCGAACCACACAGATTTCCTATTCAAGAAAGTAAACAATTGATTAAAACAGTGACCTACAATGTAGCTTGACTTTAAATACAGCTTAGTAATCTTAGTACTAATCTAATTTTGAGTTTATGATAGTTATCAAATAGCAGTTCCCACCTTTAACAGAAACCAGAATACTAAAAGGAAACAACATCTAAGAAAATACAGGTTCCTGGTTCATTGAGGATTCTGTACTATTTGAAGGCTTTCCATAACAAACTGACACGCGCCAGGGATAGTGGCATATATACATCTGTACTTCCAGCCACTTGGGACACATAAAGGCAAAAAGATCACAAGTTTAATGCCTGTCTGGGCTATACAGTGAGTTCAAACTGAGTCTGGGCAATTTAGGAGATGCTGTCTCATAATGAAAATGGTCTGTGAAAATAGCTCATCAGAAGAACATTTGCCTAGTATGGATAAGGTTGGGGTGCAGGGGAGGAAGTGAGAAGGAAAGGCCCAAGGCATCTGAATATAATGAAATTATTCAAGGTCCCACAAAATATCAGTGGCAAAGGCAATGCTAAAACCCAGGTCTTTTGGTATCTGCACAATTGTGGTGATATTTGGTTTATGATCTAATAAAGCTTGACAGAATATCAGAATACAAGGCTAGCCATAGCCATAGAGGCCAGGCAGTGGTGGTGTACACCTTTAATCCCAGCACTAGAACTCAGGGACTCATGTGGCATTCAGTGTTCAGGCACACTGAGAACAGGACTGCCCCAGCCTGGGTAGAGAGGTAAGAACTCTCTAGTGATTGGATGCTTTGCTCTTCTGATCTTCAGCTTGAACCCAGTATCTGTCTCTGTGTTTTTAATTATTCGTACTACACTTGGAAATAGGAAAGGGGACTTGGTTTTGACAAGACTCCAAAAACAAATACACAAGAGATCGTAAGTTGTTTTATTGTTTGTTTGCTTGTTTGTTTTGGTTTTCAGAGACAGCAGATTATAAGTTTTTAAGGTGACTGGCTAACTCAAGAATTCTGTTGCCTGTCTCTGGGGTTCTTGGTTTTATTGTAAATAAAAAGATAGTGACAATTCCACACCTGTCCTCATGTAAAAAAATGCAATCAAAACACAGGTACCCTAAAAATATGGCATGAAATTACCTTCAGTCTATGTTTATAAAGTTTATGTAACCCATAAATGCATTTCACATTTATGCTTGAATCTCCATTCCTAAGGTATCATCTTATGCATATGTTAACATTCCAAAATTCAGAAAAGTTCAAGATCTGAAGCATTTCAGATCATGAGCATTTTGGATAAGGGCTATCCAAAATGTCTCAGTAATATCACATTACATATAAGTTAACTATTCTTGCGTTTAAATCAGTTCAATCTGAAGGCACACTATATGGCCAATAATACACACACACACACACACACACCCATACATATATATGAAAGTAACAGCAAACAATGTAATAATTGTTTTGTTTTGCTTTGTAGACCAGGTTTCCCTCAAGAGATCTGTCTGTCTCTACCTCCCAAGCTTAGTAACCTTTTAACTGCTCAAACACCATTATCATTTTAATTTAAAAATCTTTATGGGGGAGGGGAATCCTTTAGGGTTTAAGACTCTCCATTTTGGACCATTCTAAACTTCTACAAAGAAATGATTTAAATTATTCCTGTGCAGTACCATTCCCTATGAATTTAAGAAACTACAGAAATTCTATAGAGGACATGGAAGAAGAGAAGCATAAGCATGACGAAGGCTATTGATTATCTCCCAGTTTATAGTCTCCTCTTCCTGTTACTAATGAACCCTAACTTCTGGCTGGCACATGTAGAAACCACATTTGCCAGTTACCTTTGCAGTTACCTACAGCTGTTTGACTATGTTCTTGCTAATTAAAGAAAATTAAGTGATGACTAATTTCAGGGGTTTCCTTTAAGAACAACTTGACAAACAGCCCTCACTTATCAGCTGCTGCTAAGTGAGCTTTAAACATTTTTGCCTGATGAAGGTGAGCCCTCTTGGAAACAATAAAGTGACAGAAGCAGCCTGGTTCCCAAGCAACCCAACAAGACCAGAGCCCTGAGCCTCACAGCATCCTAACTGTGATGGAGGACGGCTACTGCAGTACCTGAACCACTGGACTCAGAGCGCAGAGTATCAGCTATGACCCGACAAGGCCAATCTCAGCACTTACTCTAACACACTTCCTTCCACAGTGCTGACAGTGCTATGGAGGACATACACCAGAAGGCAGACAATGAGAGGGAATGTTGCACTGCTTTCAGCAAATGGCTTTTTACTTCAGTTTGTATACTCATGTGTGTAGTCCATAGGTCACCCAAAGTGTCATTTCTAAGCAGCTGTCATATTGTTCTAAGAAACATTCTCTGGCTGGGACCTGGGCTCTAATTAGGCCAAGCGTTTAAAGTCCACAGCACTGTCTCTCCAGGGCTGAGATAAATGTGCACCTCCACACCCTAGATTGTTACGTGTGCTGGAAATCAAACACAGGTCTTCACACTTGCATAGCAGTCACTTTATCAACTGAGCTGTCAATCACTTCCCAGCGCTTTACCTCCATTTTGTAAGATAGATTATATACATTTCAAATGTGTGTTAGTTCCCTTCCCCCGAGAAACACTGGATCCTTATATAAGACTCTAAGTAGTTTGATTCTGTAAACATTTCACATAGTGGCATTGTTAAAGAGTTTACTCACCTTGGTTCCTGATGCTTTTATTTTTTCCACGTAATCCCAAACTGTCTGAGGTGATATCCTGCCACCTACTTGAATACTATCTGGTAGATCCTACGGCAAAAAAAAAAAAAAAAAAAAAAAAAAAAATCAACAAGTATAGAGTTTCTTCATTACAATATCCATGACTCATACATATTTAGCTTTGAGAATAATTTGAATGATAATCAAAACAAGTAAATAGGGTTAAGAACATGGTGGTAGGACATGTGCTTAGCATGTATAAGACTCAGGGTTCAATCAGTCTCCAGAACACAAAGAGTCAACAAACTGCAACAGAAAACAAAACACATGAGAGAGACAGCAACTGAGCTTACCTCAAATGCCAACTTCAAATAAATAATACTGAAAGTGCAGTTTACTAAGGAGGGTAATACAAACGTAAATACATCTCAACACTAAGAAAAATACCTGTGGTTAAAATATTTGAGGCCAGGTCAGAATAGACAAGCACAAAAAAAAGAACCAGTGGCCAACACAGCACAAAGCAATTCAAGAAGAGCAGCACATTCCTGGACACTCAGAGGCAGGCCCTCTTCTCTTCAATGATTGTGTGTGGTAGTGGGCAGGGAGAGTCTTTTGTTTTGTTTTTTGAAACAAGGTCTCACTATGTAGCTCAGGATGCCCTGGAACTCACTCTGTAGAGCAGGCAGGACTGGAACTCAGACATCCTTCTGACTCTGCCTTCTGAGTGCTGGAACTAACGGTGTGCACTACTATGTTTGGTGCTTTTCTTAAAACTTTTTTTTTTGAGGCATTCTTAATTACGAATAGCTCAAGTTCTGATTTTATGCACTGTAATAACAAAGTATATTTGCAAAGAGAAAACTCTGTAACAATGCAAAACATTTTAAAAGGCATAAGTACACACACACGTCCATACTATAAGTACATTGATATATATATAATTAATCAGACATTTAAAACTTTATTCAGCATATTCCTTTTTTCTCTGAAGACCAAGGAAAACCATAAAAGCAGATTTAAGTTTATTTAACTCATGAGTTGCTTTCAATATTTTGAGATTTTAGGCCCAAAAAAGCTAAATAACTACAAAGCAGAGATGGAGTTCCAGAAAGTAATCACACAGAAACTGTGGTGCTGAAAAAAATAACTTTATTCAAAGTTAAAAGTGTCTGGAGTCCAGGACCTAATTTTTCATTACCTTCAAAATTATCTAAAGAAAAACTAAAAATTCTCAAGACTTATATTTTCTCCCAAAACACCATTACTGGCCCATTTAATTTCTCTAACAAAATTCATATTCCTAAAATATTATTAGCCAAGTAAATTGTATAACAATAGCATTGTGTAGTAACTAAAAACAATGACAATGTAAAGGGCTGTGGCTGTAAGTGGGCAGCTGAAGGCTTGCCATGCACATAGGGCCCTGGGAGGGTACCTAGGACCACAAGGAGTAGGAAGAGGGAGACAGACTCAGGAAAGTTTCAGCCTAATCAAGAGAAAGCTCACCTTACCATTACAGAGAATGGTCATATGATTTAGTTTGTTGAAAAGTTATTTAAATAACTTTTGTTTTTATGATCAGAAGACTAAGAATAAATGAAAAAGCTAATATAACAAACCACCAAAATTAATGTATATAAAACATGTACACTGGTTTTTGTCTCCTTTGATGTAGCTGTTTAAATGTCACACTTGGTTACTAATTAAAGCATTATGCTACTGCTGTTTATTTTCTATTATTTAACATTTTCTTCCTTTGGATATACAACCAACAACAGGTACCACTGCAGTGATTGGTCAGTGATCTCCTGAGACTGCCAATTAGATGTAAGCTTTACTTTCCAGTCTAAACAGTGGCAGAGACAGGCAGGTACTATGGTCCTGAAATATAAACAGTATAGGAATTCCATTTCTTTAACAATTAGACACCTTTTTGATGGGCTAACTTTGCCATAAACATGGCAGTCTTTTATGTAAATCTCTACTTAAAAACAAACGTGGGTGACAAACTTTGATGATTCCCCCATGGAAGGCCTCACTCTCTCTGGGGAGCAGAAAGGGGATGGGATGGAAGGTTGGTGGGAGGCATGGGAGGATGGGAGGGAGAGGGAATGGGGATTGATATGTAAAATAAGATTGTTTGTAATTTAAATAAAATTGTTTAGAAGGCTGGAACAAGTATTTTGATTTGTTTAATGAGCCACTGAAAAAAAAAAAAACAAACTTGGATAATCATGGAAACACATTGGTTTTTCTGTCTCAGTGAAGTATATTTTAGAAAAAGTATGGTATCTAAGTTTAAAACTTTCAGAGTAGTTTTCTACTAGTCTTCGAATTCATTGTAAACTAACAATTTTATTAACTGAACTGTTTTATGGATCATTAATAACTGGATTTTTAGAAAATCTTTAAAAATTATTATTAACTGTATGTTTCCCTGCCTACTGCCTTCATAAACACATGAACTCAAGCAAGGAAAGGCAGAGAAGTTCACAGTACCTCTGTCAAATACTCAGGAGATCCAGACACAGGGTAGGCTTTGGTAACAAACTTTGCCACAGATGGCATATTGATAAAACCTTTCCAGATGAAGTTCAATCGAGCCAGGAAGGTAGACTCAACTTCAACAGTTCCAGGCATCTCTGGACTAGAAAAGGATACTAAAGTTAGCAACAAGGCCAGCCAGATGGCTCACTGGGTAAAGATACTTGCCACCAATCCTCAGGACCTAAGTTCAATCCCTTGAACCCACATAAAGGTAGAAACAGAATCAACAAAACAAAGTTCTTATAACCTCCCCATGAGTGTTGTAGTGCGCACACGCGCGCGCGCGCACACACACACAAATAAATGCACTAAAATACCCATGAGTCCATTTTCTATATAGTCATTAAAAGCATTTTATGTCAAGAAGACTAAGACTAAAAAGCAAAAATAAGTAGCAATAAAGGTCAATAAAAATAAATGCAATCCATCAATTAAAAAGTCTACATTTTAAATTTATAAATTTGCAATCACAACTACAAAGTCATGATTTACAAAGTCATTCTTCTGGGCTAGTTCAAAAGTAGACTGAGGTCCAAAGACCTAAAGCATATGGCAAGGGCTGTCTATATTCCCTAATTCTTGGGACCAGCATATTTAAATTGTTTGTTTCTGGTTTGGTTAATAAAGATTTACTGTTTTTATGTATATGGGGTTTTGCCTGCATGTTTGTATACCATGTGCCTGTCCATGGAGGCTGAAGGCTGACGATCCTTGGAACTAGAGTTACAGATGGTTATGAGTAGCCAGTGCTCTTAAATGCTGAGCCACCTCCCCAGCCCATAATCATAGTTTGAAAGTAATTACTTTGTACTCTCAAATCTTAACTCTAAAATCCATCCAAAATAATAAGTTACTTTCAGAGTCCTATTCATTTATCTCAATTGGCAGGGTATACATAGTTACTTTCTCAAAAGTCCCTAAAAAAAATCTTTTTTGTGTTTGCATAATTGTAAATATAAACAAGCAATGGTTACAGAACTATGCAAGAAAGCTACCGTGGCGCAGGAGAGAATGTTGATTTGGGAGATTCTTGTTTCTCCTCCTCAAAGAATTCAGAAGCCAGAATATTTGTAGTTGAAGACAATGCATCTGCTATACTTTCTGCTTCGTTGTCTGAATGTTTACGAGCTCCTCCCACAACAACTTTCACATTTTTTGGAGAAAGATCATCTACAGGTGGTGCCATTCGACCTGAAGCCAGAAGACACCAAAACAAGCTTGTTAACCTGCAATTTTAAAATTTTCATTCATTTTTACTTTCTAAAGTTTCTCTGGTCCAATTGTTGAGTAAAAATTTCCTGGAGTAATATACACCTGTAATGTTTTCTCACAGCAAGCTGTTACACCAATTCCAAGAACCAACCAGGAACTGTTCCACAGAGAACAATTCCCTCTTCCACAGAGACCTAAGTTAACTGAAATGCAATTTCTAGGACACTGTGCACGGTTCTACTCTTACTAACTTAACACTCTCTTTGACCATTTTATAACCATTACTAATGTTTAAATAAAAAATATCACAAGTAAATGAGGAGTTGATGGGTTTTATACTCACTTGTGAATGTGAAAAATCAGGAAAGTTAACTAACTAACCAGGCATAGTGGCATAGGCCTTTAATCCCAGCATTGGAGAAACAGAGGCAGGTGGATCTGAGTTTAAGGCCAACCTGGGATGCCAGGGCTGTTACTCAAGGAAACCCTGTCTGAAAACCAAAAAAAAAAAAAAAAAAAAGGGGGGGGGAGTTAATAAACTAAAATACAAACGTATAACACAAACCTAGGAACCTAAACTAAACACATGATTCTCTGATGAATTTTTACCTAAAAATACTAAAGAGTTCAAACCAGTAAAACAAATTTGTGTCCTACCTGTTCGTAACTTTAAGTGCATAGTGTACTGTTAAGTTACTAAACATGAACACTGTAAAGTTTAGAAAATGACACTAATTTGGGACTATAACATCCAAAAGGAAAAACAAACAAATAAAAAAACTCAAACATTCTGAAAACAGGCAAGCCTAGTAGTCTTTATTTAATAAATGTTCCCCACATGCTACTGTTAAATTTACATTCCTATGCACATGGAAAAGCATGGCTGTGCCCACTTTTGCATATGTAAAATGATCTAATCCCATAAAACAGGATCGGGTAGGTACTGCACCATCCAAACTGGGAAAATAAAATGTCCGCAAATTACAAAAACTAGTACAGAAATACCCTTAAACAATAAGCATAACCGGAGCAAGGAAAACTCCCCACCTATGCATATTTTGCAGTTCAGATCAAAAAGATGCTGTCTGTGTTGGCTAGTAGTATCTTTAGATGTGGAGTCAACCTCTTCTTTTTGTTTCTCAGATCCTTCTGTCTTCTCCAAGGACTTATTGGCTGAAGGTTCCTAACAAAAGTGAGAATAAAAATAAGTTTTAGGCAATAAAATCTACCATCAATTTTTAAAATCAACTTGTTTCATAAACATATTTTTCAAAATGAAGTCATTATATTCATAAAGTTTTTACTTTCTTTAAGGAAAAATAACAGCCAGGCTTGGTGGCACATGCTGTTAATCTCACCATCTGGGAGGCAATGATAGGCAGGTCTCTGTGAGTTCCAGGCCAGCCTGGTCTACAAAGTGAGTTCTGGAATAGCCAAGGCTATTATACAGAGAAACCCTGTCTCCAAAAAACAAACAAACAAAACCCCCACAAAACCAATAAACAAACAAATAAGTGAAAATCACAATTAGCATTTATTACTCAGAGCAAAAAATCAAAACAACTCATCAAAGCTTTTAATGAACTTTTAATGAATCTTCAAATTACTTTTTATTGGTATCTGAAAACAAAGAAAACTTGAAATAGACTGTCTCCACCTTGATCTACTTATTTCTCATTTTTTCTATTACACAAGAGAAAACAAATCATAATCTAGCTAAAGAAAAGTTGCAATCCCTCTCAAATTACACTATTTACAAAGCACCAAGGATTATTGTATCAAATACCCTCAGGATTCTCACAAGTCTTTAAAAGGAGCCTATAATGCAGACATTTATCTGCACACTGAGACACAATCAATCCAGTAAAACAGTCAACTTGAAAACACACAGATTACAGGGGCTAGAGAGATGGCTCAGTGGTTAAGAACACTAGCTGGTTTTCCAGAAGTCCTGAGTTCAATTCCCAGCAACCACATGGCAGCTCACAACCATCTGTAACGACATCTGGTGCCCTCTTCCGGCCTGCAGGCATACATGCAGGTAGAACACTATATACATAATAAACAAATCTTTTAAAAATGAATAAATAAAACAGACAATTTAAAAATAATTATCTGCTTTAAGAACACGATGAAAACTTTTCTCCTGCTTCACGCTCTAGGCTACAGAGCAGGACACATCTGTTCTTTACCTGCATCTCCATGGTTGCTTCCTGTTCTTTCATTGGGGCATCACTCTCAATTTCTATTTCACCTTTGTGAGTTATTTTTGTGATTGGTCGTCTTTCCACTTCTCTTTGCTCTTTCTCAATCATCTCTATGGTCTAACAGAAAACATTTTAAGAAATACTTAAAGTATGTGCTTTAATTAATGAGGACTTACTTAACTAATAAATTGTTACACATAATTACGTTATAGCTTTTCTCTCATAAAAATACAAATAAACTCTGCCAAGTGTTGACAAGTCTTAAGAATTCAACTCTATGCCTTGCCATGAGGCTCACATTAACATTCTGTAAGGAGACAACACAAAGGCAATGTTCACAGTAGGGAAACACAGCGTTTATACTTGAAATCTGCTTACAAATCTGTTGTAAGTGCCAAAATGAACCAAGAACTAACTTAACTCATATTCTTCATTTGATGGTCTTGTATATCCCTCCAATACCAGCTTATTAAATGATTAAAAAATCAACTGGCATTCCCCTACTATTGTCTCCTGGATTGCTTATTAACACTAGTAATTAACAGCTACCATAAAGAAACTCAGCAACTACATATGATAGCTAGCAAGTACAAGAAGAATACAAGATAATGTGTGTGTGTGTGGGGGGGGGGTGTCAAACAGAGCAAGTAGGAGTAAGGACTGAAAAGGTCTGTCCATTCATCCCTTGTTAGTTGTAAAATATCCATTAAAAAGGTCAGGGAAGGCTGGTGAGACTGCTCAGCAGGCAAAGGTTCTTACCACATAAACCTGCAAACCTGAGCTTGATCCCTAGAACTCATGGAAAGACAGGTGGAGTGATGTGCTCACAAACTTGTCTTCTGATGTTCAAATGAATGTGCCATGGCATACTGCCTCTCCCCATTATCATACACACAATTATAGCAAATACAATAACATTTTAAAAGATCAAGCAGAATGTCTAGGAAAAGAAAAATATGGTCTCCATACAAAATGACACTGGCAGCCAATTTTAAAACTTAAGTTTGGCAAGTGTATATTTGGGGTATGGAGAGAAAGATGATGTTAACACTATTTTCAAAATGAAGATGCAAAATTATGTAAGATTAAAGCAAAACAATATGTAAAAATAGATATGAAACATTACATGATGGCCTCTTGGCTTTTAGACCACCTCTGACACAGAACAAAGGGATTAATGCCTAAGATGCAAGCAAGCATCATGGGCAAAAGAATCAGGTAAGTTAGGCAGGGCAATACAAATCATATATAATCATTACTTCCTAAAACAGGTAGCGAATATTGGGCAATATAGCAATATCTGCTATCTCTAAGTCAATCTTGCTAGGCATGGTGGTGCAGATGGGCATATAACTTAGCACTCAGAGAGTGCGGGGGGGGGGGGGGGGGGGGGGGGAGAAATCGGGGACGACGACGATGACGGACGGACGGACACGAACAACACTACAAGTCCAAGGCCAGCCTGGACTACACAGTGAGATCTTTCCTCAAAAGAATAAAAAAATAAAAGAACTTTTTAGTTAATCTTTATACAGACTGACTTTAAAGGCACTGCAAGTTTTAATTGCAACTGAAAATTCTTGGCACCTGTGACTTTGAGAAATTTTTATTTTTAAAATGTGGTAACGTACTCATATTACAACATTCCAGTTCAATCTAAGACATTAACACATAAACACAACAATATTTCTATGCATATTTACACATGGCTATTCAATTTATATACTCTCAAAAAATTAGTTCTAAAAATTCTTGACTTTCTTCAGAAATTTCATGCCCATGACACTTAATAAAGGATTCTAAACCTGTACCAAGTTTTAGAACTAAATCATCTGATTCATTAAAATTTTAATGTTCATAATGTATTCAAACTGGTTACACAGAGCACAGATTGATTAACGCTTATTTTCCAATTGCTGTAATTTGCAAGTAATAAAACATAAATTAATTCTATAATCTGATGACCAGCAAAAATGGGGGAAAAAAAAGTGCTCTGCAGAGATGAAGATAAAAAGTAGGATGTAATATGTAAGAATTGAAGAAACAGGACTGGAGAGATGGCTCAGCAGCTCTTCCAAAGTTCTGAGTTCAATTCCCAACAACCACATGGTGCCTCACAACCATCCGTAATGAGATTTGGTGCCCTCTTCTGGCATGCATGCAGGCAGAACACTATGCATAAAAATAAGTCTTAAAAAAAAAAAAAAAAGAATTTAAGAAACAGGCTGGAGGGCTCAGTTGTTAAGGGCACTTGTTCTTTCAGAAGACCTGTGTTCAGTTCCTAGAACCTACATGGAGGCAGGCTCATAACTGTTTGTAACTCCAGTTTTCTAGGACCCAGAGCTGTGCTGGCTGTTTTGTATCAGCCTGGCACAAGCTACAGTCACCTGAGAGCAGGGAACTCCAATTAGAAATGCTTCCACAAGGTCATGCTGTAGGCAAACAAGCCTGAATGGCATTTTCTTTGTTAGTGGCCAACGGGAGAGGGTCCATCCCATTGTAAGGACACAATGTGGGGATACCACTGGACTGGAGGTCCTGGATTCTACAAGAAAGCAGGCTGAGCAAGTCAGTAAGTAGCACCCCTCGATGGCCTCTGCATCAGCTCCTGCCTCCAGGTTCCTATGCAGTTTGAGTTCCTGCCTAGGCTTCTCTCAGTGGACTGTGATTCGGGATATGTAAGCCAGACACACACTTTCCTCCCAAAGCTGCTTTGACCCAGTGTTTCATCACAGCAAGAGAAACTTAAGACAGACGCTGTCTTCAGACACTGCATGCATGTGAAACACTTATTTATATATAGGCAAAACATACACACATAAAAGAAAAATAACTGAACTTTTAAAAAAAAAAGTTAAGAAACAAAGGAAGCTGTGCACAGCGGCACACACTAGTTAGTCATCTCAGCAACTTCAAATGCAGAAAGAAGTAAGAAGATCAAGAGACCCCAGGCAGAAAGAAGTACAGGGTTACCTCAGAAAACTGGGAGATGTGAGGAGATCTCCCTTAGGAGTGAAGGAAGGGGAAGGAAAGAAGAGTGGTGGTGGTGGTAGAGAATTATGTGTTAAAAGAATACAAAGCCTGTTTTACTTGCACTCTGTATTAACTATTCTTTGTACAGTTCACCCCTGTGGTTAAAAAACAGACTTTGATAGCCAAGCCAAATCCAGAGTATGGGCGTCCTTACGTGTCTGTTTTCCCTTCGTCTCCAAGCAGCTAACTCTTTAGATGCTAGTTCTTCTGGACTCATTCTTATAAGATGATCAGGAGTTACTTCTCCTTTAAGCACTTTTTTAAACAATATCTGCAGGATGTTAAAATGAGAAGAAAGGAGACACAAACATTTAGAAGCAAAAAGAGAGCTGTCATATGTGAACTTCTAATAAATCAACTTGAAGCAACTTTCAAGCCTGATTTATAAGCATTCATAATTTATATATAACCTAGCACATGCAGCCTAATGTTAAGCTTTGTATTCTGGAAGAGTAAAACACTTCCTATATAAAACTTAATGCCAATATGGTGGCCATATCTGTAATCCCAGCACTCAGGCGACTGAGGCAGTAGGGTGGAATGTTCAAGGACAGCCTGGGACTATACTCTGTTAGGCTACATAATTCTGTTAGGCTTCTGCTCCAATCCGTCCCACCCACCAAAAAGAAAATCCATGTAAAAATGAACATGAAAAAACAATGAAGCCATCATATACTTGCCCAAAAACTGTAACAAGACTACCTCAGGGCAAATTATAATGATCACCCACTGTATAATAAGGCTCTGTTTTTAAGATTCTTACATTTGAATCCTGGCAGACTTGAGTGGAAACCCATAGCAAAGAACTAATTGAAGAAAAAAGAAAATCTTCATTTGATTACTGACAAAGTTTCTAGATTCTATATTTCAAAAAGCTCTTGGGTAACAGACTGTACAGTGTAAATTTTTCTTCAGTTAGCTTTTAATAACTTAAAAATACTTTAATCAAATACATTTGCCTATAAGCATTAGAGAGATTAGTCCCAGGAACTACCCCAAATACCAAATCCTTGGATGTTTAAATTGCCAATACGAATAATGTACAGGCTGGAAAGATATCTCAGCAGTTAAGAGCACTGACTGCTCTTCCAGAGGATCTGGGTTCTAGTCCTAGCACCCACATGGCAGCTCATAACTGTCTGTAACTCCAGTTCCTGGGGATCTGACACTTTGATGGAGACATACATGCATGCAAAAACACAAATGTACACGAAATAAAACAAATTTCACAAAATGATGAGCTATTAGCATAAAACCTATATATATGATCCAATACATAGCTGTGTGTGACATAACATTTAAGTCTATAATAGTCTATTCAAACAATGATATGTACCTAAGATTTTACTACTTAGTGATAGAGAAGATGGCTTAGCTGCCTTACTCTATGTAAATACAGTCTAGTGTGTACACAATAGCAAAATCATCAAGTGACGATCTTTTTATATTGTATCAGCACTGTTAAGTATCACATGACTATAGTTTAAACTCTCTCTATATTACAATATCTAATACAATGTTAAGAGCTGTGTACATAGTCGTTACACATTTTACATAGGGAATGACAACTAGAACAATAAGCCTTACATATTCAGTAAATATGCATTTTTCCGGTAATTTTGATTTACTGTTGGTGAGAAAACAGATGCAGAAATGCATGATTACTGAGGAATGACTATGTTACAGCAAATATTACTTTGTGAATTTAACATCATCGATGTTAAAGCTTTTACACAACAGACTCAATTTAATTCTATAACCTAGAGTCATCTTTAGCCAAAAATTCTCAATGGACTTAAGTAAATCTGCCACACAAATCTTATTTACATTTGGAATTTTGAAAGTGTTCACTACCTAACTTATGCTTAGTGTACACAGCATAGAACTTTCTGTGTATAAACACACACAAACACAAATATACCTACATGTACACAAATAAACACGCACACAACTTTAATGTTTTTTTTAAGTCTCAAACAAGAAATCCCAAGAGATAATTAAGAAATCAATAATGTTTACTCCACATTTAAAACATATTTTAAATAAAGTTCTATTTAATTTGGTAAAATTATTGAAATTATTTTTCTTGGGGAAAGGGCAAGTCTCTCTATGCTGCAAGCTGTCTAGGAACTCACGGTTTAAGTGAACTTTCTGCCTCAGATCCCTAGATAGCTGTGATGTCAAGCATATGCCATCACACATGGATTTTTGTTTCAAGTTTATAGCTAAATGTGACTTAGGGTTTTAGAAAGCACCGTTCTGATTTAGATTAAAATGCTTAGGCTTAGCCGATTTTGAAGAACACTGAAGAATGAATTTTTTATTTAATTGGGTTATGCAAGAGAGTAAAGGAAACACATATAAATCCAGACATGTGGTTCAACAGACTCACAACAGTACTACTCACTAATGTATAAGATTCATAAATTAGCAGCAAAAGTCCTTATTAAAATGTTGTGTTCTGGGGCTGCATATGCAGCTCAGTTGGCAAAGTGCATGCCCACCTTGAGTGCAGCTCTGGGTTTGAGGCCCAAAAAACATGTAAGTGAGCAATGTGGCTCACTTACCTAGTACTTAAGAGCTGGAGAGAGAAGGAACAGAAGTTTAAAGTCCTCCTTAGCTACATCTTAAGTTCAAGACCCTGTTCCCCTTCCCTGCCAGTGAAAACTTCCATGTTCTTAGTGAGTGTGATAGTTTGAATGTAATTGGCTTACACAAGCTCATAGGGAGTGACACTATTAGGACAACAACTATACTTTGTTGGAGTAGCTGTGGCCTTGTTGGAGGAAGTGTGTCATTGTAGGAGTGGGCTTTGAGGTCTCAAACATGTTCAAGCCGCACCCAGTGTCTCAGTTCCCTTCCTGTTGCTTGTGGATCAAACATGTAGAATTGTCAGCTCCTTTTCTAGCACTATGTCTGCCTGCAGGCTACCATGTTCCTCCATGATGATAATGAACTGAACTTATGAACTGTAAGCCACCCCATTAAATGTTTTCCTTTGTAAGAATTGCTGTGGTCACGGTGTCACTAGGACAGTGAGGGAAGGAGGTCAGTTGTAGAGAACAAACTTTATGACATGAGGCAAGTTCAATCCCTAGCACCAGAAGCAAATAAACAAAATGACACAGAATGTTCTGTAAGCTGCCCAGGGGTGCTCAACATTTTCACAATGTGACACACGGTGTCATTTACAAATGTGTTGGATCACACTCAAAGCTATTCTGGGATGCACCAGGCTATGGACCTCTTGCAGGATGTATCTGAGACAGTCTTAGTCCAATTAGTAAATTGAGGAGCTATTTTATTGCAACCTTGGATTCCTATTCAGGAAAGTTGCAAGCATAAACATTTGTATGTCTGGTGAGATGGCTTAGTGGGTAAAGATGTTTATTGCCAAGCTTGATGACTTAAGTTCAATTCTCTGAACTCACACTGTAGAGAGAACTGACTCCTGAAAGCTGTCCTCTGGCAAAAGAATCAAAGTATACATATGCACACTTACAAAATTAAGTAAAATTAAAGAAAATTCATAGACAAAACAAGTTACTTACATTATTTTTAGGATCTTTTAGATTAAACATCAAGCTTCTATATTTATTCTTATACTTAGAATCCGTGTCTCGAAAAAAGGAGAAAAGCTCTTTTTCAATTTTTGTGGCAACTTTTGCTGCCTTTTCCTCTGGGACCTTCAAATTTGAGTCTGTAAGTCTTAAAATGAAAACAATTCAATTATTTTCAAATACATGGAGTAAACGCTATTCAACCTGTAGTGATAACAATATGTTACCTTCTCATCAGAATGTCTTTAAGAGAATGCCGGACGCTCTGTCTGATTTGATCTGCAGAAGGTTTGGAAGCAGCAGCAGGGGGGTGCACATGAGGCCCTCCCTTTTCAATTTTCTTCTTTTTCATCTCTTGCTTCTCATGAGTACCTAATTTAAAAAAGTTTCTAAACTCATTAAACTGTTTTAAAGACACTTTCTTTTATAAAGAATGGTTTAAACTTAAACCAAAGCAGACTAAGTCACTATTTAGAAAGAACATGAGAGCCCACAGTCATTATTCAAATGTCCTGATGCTAAAGTGCTAATTAAAATGTCCAGTGATCAAAGAGCAGTCCTAAAGCCATAAACTATATGCACTATTTTCCCCATTTCAGTAAGGGTTTCAGAGATAGTTACTCTTCAGATAGCATTGGACTTTTAAAGATTACATAGGAAATGTGACCCAAAGGTACTACTGTAAACTAATAATGTGATGACTTATTAATGAGTTATAGAATTGACTGAGCTTTCTCTTTGTGCTTGACATTAGCTGAATACTAACCCACTCCACTGGTTTTTCTTTCTTCTATTACTAATTCTCATACATTTTCAAAATGTCAACATCAAACAACCTACTACTTTGACATCAACTCATTTATTTTAGAATTTTCTCAGCTCAATAACTCTTTTTGTTTCTGTTTGTTGACATTCAAAAAGATTATTCCAGGTAGATTGAAAGATGGCTCAGCTGGGCAGGCCTTGGTGGTGGATGCCTTTAATCCCAGCACTCAGGAGGCAGAGACAGGTGAATCTCTGTGAGTTCCAGGACAGGCTACAAAGCAATACAGAGAAACCCTGTCTCGAAAGGCTCACTGGTTAAGAGCATATACTGCTCTTCTAGGACCATAATCCAGTTCAGGCTACTCACATCTATAATTCTAGTTCTGGGGGATCCAGAGACACCTCTGGCCTCCACAGACACCTGCACTTACATGCACATACCCACACACTAACATACACACATGCACATCATTATAAATAATAAAGTAAATCTTTCTTTTTTTTTAAAAGATTTATTTATTTAATTTGTATATAGTGTTCTGCCTGCGGATATCCCTGCAGGCCAGCAGAGCGCACCAGATCTCATTACAAATGGTTGTGAGCCACTATGTGGTTGCTGGGAATTGAACCCGGGTCCTCTGGAGGAACAGCCAGTGCTCTTAACCTCTGAGCTATCTCTCCAGCCCAATAAAGTAAATCTTAAAGAATTAAATTGATGCAGTGGGGGTGATGGGAACATGAGGGATCAGGTTAGGTGGGTTGGGGAGACACAGAGAGGGAGAGTAATAAAAGAGATGTCTTTTAAGGGGGTGGGGTGGAGATTTTAGGGAGAAACCTGGTGCCAGGGAAACCCCCAGGAATCCACACGGATGAGCCCAGCTACAACTCCTAGCAACAGAAGAGAGAGTGTCTGAACTGTCCTTCTCCTGTAATCACATTAGTGACCACCCTAATTGTCATCATAGAGCCTTTATCCAGTAACTGATGGAGGCAGAGGCAGAGATTCACAGCCAAGCACTGGGCTGAGCTCAAGGAGTCCTGCTGAAGAGACGCAGAAGGAAATTGTACAGGCCAGGGAAGTCAAGGTCATGACCTAAGAACCCACAGAGACAACTGACTTGAGCTAGGGTGAGCTCAGAGACTCTGATCCTGTGTGGGAATGATTTAGGCCCTCTGCAAGGGGGTGACAGTTGTATAGCTTGGTCTGTTTGTGGGGCTCCTAGCAGTGGGATCAAGGCCTGTCCCCTGCTGTTGAGCTGGTTTTTGGGAACCTATTCCCCATGCTGGGTTGCCTTACCCAGCCTTGATAAAGGGAAGGAGCTTGGTCCTGCCTCAACCTGATATGCCATGCTTTGCTGATGCCCATGGGAGGCCTGCCCCTTTCTAAATGGAGACGGGAGAGGAGAAGATGGTGGGGCGGGGGGAGTAGAGGAGAGGTGGAGGAAGGGAACAGGAGGAGAGGAAGGAGGGGAAATTGCGACTGGTATGTAAAATAAATGAAAATTTTTTAATTAATTAAAAAAGAATGAATTTGATATATTAAAAATGTACTTACTAATGGAGTATATTGTTATGATACACACAAACACCATGCAATGCACAAATCACCTTAAATTTATCTCATCATTTATCACTTCTATAAATGGTAAACTCCTGAAACATACATTATTACTATCTGCAACCACCTTGCTAGGTAATAATATACTAGAATCTCTTGCTTGTAACTTATCCTATTTCAAAAAATCTCCCTACCCATCTTTCTCCAACCTCTGGTACCCAACAGCTGATATAAGTTCCCATCTACGCTCAGCCTCTATGAAATCAACGTTTCAGACCCCCACATATAATAGACAGACTTTGCCAAACACTCAGGAGGCAGAGGCAGGTGGATGGATAGTTCAAGGAACCCTATCTCAAAAAATTAACCAAACAAACAAACCAACAAGTAAATAAAACCAAATCCCAAACTCAGTATATATATATATATATATATATATATATATATATATATATAATGAAATTGCTGAGAAACCAGGGAATTAACTTCATTGCTAACAGCCACAACAAAATAAAATGCCTAGGAATAAACTAAATGCAAATTTTAAAGCCATGATAAAAGAAATTAAAATATAGAGAAAGCTAAGCCTTGTTTACAAACTGAAAATATCATTAAAATGTTCATCCTACCTAAAGCAATCTATAGTCAATGTAATTCCTATCAAAATACCAAAGACATTCTCACCACAAGAAAAGACCTTATACAGGCAAAGCAATCCTCAGTTAAAAAGCTGAAATCATTACAATATTTATTAGCCACATATTTGCAACAACTGATTTTCAACAAGGCATCAAAAACTTAAGAGAACAAAACACACCCTATCTCCTCAAATAAAATTCCTTAACCCTACCCACAACTCTACCTACTACAATATCCTTCTCCCTTGATCAGCAGACACCCTGCAAGTTACCTATAAAGAATAATGAATCCCTCTGGTTCCTCCATCACATTCTGCCATAAGCTACTACAATGGTTTCTGACTGTTTTTGAAAGTTAAGTGGTTTAACACTGTATTCAGCTGCTGAGATACCTGGGTGGCACCTGACCATTCATCGCTCCCCTTCTAGCTCTGCAGCACCATGATACAGTTCTCCCCATCTCATTTCCTTACTTCTCAGCTTACTAAATCTTCTTCTACTAAGACTTCAATGCCAGGAAGAAGGTCTTCTAACTTCACTAACTAGCTTCACTAGTATCCCCTAAATTTAGAGCAATGTTTTCCATTACAAATATGTTCAATACTTTAACTGTCATTAAAATTTTCATTTTAAAAAAATTCCAAGACACACCGACCTTCTGTGAAATAAATGAAATATATAGTACATAACTCTCAGTAATCTCACTACCTGATTTTGATGCTTTTT
Organism: Cricetulus griseus; assembly: GCF_003668045.3. Classification (NCBI taxonomy): domain Eukaryota; kingdom Metazoa; phylum Chordata; class Mammalia; order Rodentia; family Cricetidae; genus Cricetulus; species Cricetulus griseus. The sequence goes on along the minus strand of NW_023276807.1, from coordinate 16,665,672 downwards.
CTACTGTGCAAGTATTAGCTGTGGATTCTTTGTGTGTTTTTTCACCCTTCTCTTCTGATGATCTCCGGGGTAAAGCTGGTTGTCCCAACTTGCGAAGAGGAGCTAGCTGCCATTTCTTAATATCATTATCTCTACTGTCAGATGATGTTTTTCCTTCACCAGACTCCTGGAAAACAGATTTCATTAAAATGAAAACTACTATATAAACTTCAATATGTAAGTGAAAGAAATTAAATCTAATTAACATTACAAGCTGTTGGGATTTAACAGTTTTCAGCCATCAAACATTTAAACTATTTTAAGATATACAAAAATAAACTATGATTTTTAAAAAATCAGAAGATTCACTCTTTCATTCAAAATCTATTTGTTAAGCACTTATTTTATACAGAACATATAACATTCTATGAAGGAGGAAAACAAGACAGAGATCAGGTCTTAAGGTTCTTAGTTGGCTGTAATGAAGAAGGCAGGGACTGTGAAGAACTGAGCATCTGCATTTGTCAGTACTTTTAAAGAGCAACTGAGTCACATTAAGTTTAGCACAGGGATCAATTAAGTTCACACTCTGTCAATAGTCCATTTTAACTCCCTGGGTACCATCAATGTACTTGTTACTTGGTTCCTAAATTGAAACCTATGAAGAACTACTAGTGAAAGGATACTTCTCAGATGAGAAAAATTAATCACATTATAGCAATGTTGAAAAACAGGGAGAATAACCATGTACAGATAAGACAAATGTGGAAACATTTTCTTTAATGTAGGAACCCTCTAATTTTTCACTTATTTTAGTTTTCTCACTAGACTTAACATTCAAAGTAGGAATGTGGTGGGGGTTTTGTTTGGTTTTTAAGACTTATTTTTGTTTTCTATGTATGAATGTTTTGCCATGTTAAATGTTAAATGCACCATGTGGATGCCTATGGAGGCCTGAGAGGGTGTCAGACCCCCCCCACAGCTCTGGAGTTACAAACATTGTGAGCCACCATGTGGGCACTAGGAATTATACCTGGCTCCTCTGAAAAAACAGCCTAAGCTCATAACTGCTGAGCCATCTCTCCAGCCCCAGCAACATGTTTTACTGTCACAGATATGACAGTGTTATTCCTAGCACACAACAAAAATGCAATAAATGACAATGGAATCTTGAAATTCGAAGGCAAATGGATGGAACTAGAAGAAACCATTCTGAGTGAGGTAACCCAGTCAGAAAAAGACAAACATGGTATGCACTCACTTACATATGAATTTTACACATAGAGCAAAGGATTACCAGCCTACAATCCATACCACCAGAGAAGCTAGGAAACAAGGAGGACCCTAAGAGAGACATACATGGTCCCCCAGGGACAAGATCTCCTGAGCAAATTGGGAGCATGGGGGGAGGGGAGGGGGAGCTAGGAGAATGAGAAGGGGAGAAGAGGGATGAGGAGAATATAGGGGAGCAGGAAGGTTGTGTAGGGGGAAGAATAGAAGAGAGCAAAATAAGAGATACCATTAGAGAAGGAGCCATTATAGGTTTAAAGAGAAATCAGGCACTAGGGAAATGTCCAGAGATCTACAAGGATGATACCAACTAACCATCTAAGCAACAGAGGAGAGGCTACCTTAAATGTCCTTCTCCGATAATGAGATTGATAACTACCTTATATGCCATGCTAGAGCCTTCATCCAGCAGCTTATTGAAGTAGAAGCAGACACCCACAGCTAAACACTGAACTGAACTGGAATCCAGTTGCAGAGGAGGAGGAGTGATGAGCAAAGGGGTCCAGACCAGGCTGGTGAAACCCACAGAAACAGCTGACCAAATATGGGGGCGCTCTTGGTCCCCAGACTGATCACTGGGAAACCAACATGGAACTGATCCAGACCCCAGGAATGTGGGTGTCAGTGAGGAGGCCTGGGAAATCTATGAGACCTCTTGTAGTAGATCAGTACTTATACCTAGCATAGGAATGGACTTTGGGAGCCCATTTCACATGGGGCTGGCCCTATGGCAAAAGATATGACAGACTCTGAAGACCACCCCCATGGAAGGCCTCACCCTCCCTGGGGAGCAGAAAGGGTATGGGATAGGTAGGGTGTTAGTGGGGGGCAGGGGAGGAGGGGAGGGAGAGAGAACTGGGATTGACATGTAAAACAATCTTGTTTCTAATTTAAATTTTAAAAAATGTAGAAAAAAAAAGTAGGGCCACAACTCCATGGAAATATATATTTAAAAAAATGTAGAAAAATGCAATAAATGATTCAACACAGAAATCTGGTGATAGAAGTCGTGTGTGAAAAGCACACTGTAAATCACCACCAGATTGATCCAGGCATAGCAGAACATGTCTTTAATGACAGTACTTGTTGGGGGGAACAGAAGCAGGAAGATCAGTGAGTTAGAGGCCAGCCTGGTTTACACAGCAAGTTCCAGGACAGCCAGAACTACAGAGAGACCCTGTTTCAAAAAGATAAAAATAAAACAAAAGGGGAATAAAAAGAAGAGAGTTCACCGTCAAAAAGAGAACCAAGCAATGATGTGTTGAATGCTGCACACATCTATAAATTCAGACCAACTTTTAGGATTTCTGAAAACACTAACAATGTTAACGTTTTATAATGTCTTTTTAGGTAAGACAGACACAACGCAGCTATATGACAATACAGTAAAATACATTTCCAAATAGACAAGAAACTGTACATAAAATATAACAAACAACAGTTAATGATATACAGAAGTTTTCAGAGAACATAGTGTAAAATAAGATAGCAACGAGTCATATTATCAGTTAACTTTGTTAACAAAAATCTACTCTCCAAACATCATCTCAGACAGAAATGCTCAATGTCACAAAGATCTGAGTAAATGAAACTCAACCATGATTAGCCATGAGAGAGCTGAGTCAGTAAATAACAGGGAAGCCATCACAAAACACTCAGGCTCTGGTGAGTTACCTTCCTGGAACAGTACAACACCTGTGCTTGGAAGCTATAGAGATTCAACACCAGGTGGACTGACGACCTGTCTATCACAGCTGACCAACCTATTAAAACAGAAGCTACAGCTTCTCCCCAGCAACATGTGGCTTACTAGCACATCCTTTGGCTAGACCAAAGGCTTCCAGTGTTTCTTTCTAAAATCAGTGTTTTCTTTGCTTTGTAGATAGCATACCTTATTTTTATACAATTAATGCCACTACGTTTTTTTTTTTTTTTCTTTTTCCCCCCTCTTCAGGATTCTACTGCAATCAAGAATGAGAAAAATCACCGGCAGTGAAAGAAAAACATGATAGAACAATACATCCTTTCTATTTTTCTTCATAAGATAAATCATTTTAAAATTTGTTTAGAAAATACTTTTAGGAGATGGCTTAAAATGTCAGATCAGGGAAAATGAACTTTTAGAAGCCATAGCAAGTTCAACAGCAGAAGTAGGAGGAATAACTTCCACACAAATGAGAAGAAAGGTTACAATTTTTTTTTTTCTTTTCTTTTTTTTTGAGGCAGGGTTTCTCTGTAGCTTTGGAGCCTGTTCTAGAATTCGAACTGTAGACCAGGCTGGCCTCCAACTCACAGAGATCTACCTGCCCCAGCTTCCTGAGTGATGGGATAAAAGATGTGCCACCACGCAATTCTTAAAGAAAATAATACAAAATGGTTCTTCTTAAGAATTAGAAGATATTTAGATTGAAAACTGTTTTAAAAGCCTCAGTAAACAAAATTTGTTAGGTCACACAGCCACATAAACATCGTAAAACAAAACAAGAAAAATCAAATATAAAACTATTTAAGACAGCACAAAAAAGCTGCATATGCCAAAGTCCCTACTTCAGCAAAATTGCCCCCCCCCAAAAAAAACCCTTAAAATAAAACTCATGAGAAAATAAGAATGTGCACTGTAATAAATCCGAAAGAGAAATTTTTGATCCTCACTTAAGTCCATGTAAAGCTCTTGAAATAACAAATGTACTAATGTTTTGGAAAGCTTACCCGTTTTAAAATTTTGACCTTGTGCTTTACAGCATCATCCATGTATTTGTTTTTATCGTTGGCTACCATGTGCTTCGATGACCCAAGCTTCTCACACTCCATTGTTTTCTCTTCGCTGTGGGCTTCAACTGTAGTTTGGTCTTCCAAAATATCTGTGTCTGATATGTCAGTCTTTTTATCTTCTTCAGCACAACATCTTACACAAACATATTCTTTGTCTTCCTCTCCCATTTGTTGTGCTTGGGAAAGACTTAACCCAACACAGTCACCATGAAACCAGTCATCACATCTCCCACAGCCAACCATAAACCTGGAAGGGGAGGGGGGTGGGAAAAGTGATTTCTTTAAAAAACAGTATTTAATGTTCAGATACTGTCCATATTTTCCACTTATGCAACAGTTAAACATGGAGCAAGCTCCCAAGGACTATTCCATGAAAATGTAACTTTTAAACCAAGAGATTCTCCTCTCTAGCAGAATTGATAGAAGATACTAGGGAATGATAGGAATGAGGAACAAGGCGGTTTCAGATGAAAACTGGTCTCCCATAGTACGTACGTATGTACATACACACACACACACAAATAAATAAATAAATAAATAAATAAAAGCACAGGACAGAAACAATGAGGATAAAGTGTAAGTTCTTAACCACAATCCATCCCGGAACTGAGATCATACAGGAAACTGGGGTATTTAAATGTTTAAAAAAGAAAAAAACATAGATGTAAAAAAGCATCTTTCACTCTTACTAGCCAGTGTGTAACCTGAATCATTCTACATCTAGTCCCAGGTGTCATACTGGATTCAGCTGAAGAATTTACTTTTGGGTGTGGGCTTTTTTAGTTAATGTCCATGTATTTTGGGTTATCAACTCATTTCCCTAAATGCATTCACATTTAGGTTTTATTTCTAATATCCTTTTGAAAGTTTTTCCTGTATTGCATTCTACCTACAATATACAATATCATCTCATGAATCAGTACCAAGTCCTGTGTGAAGTTTGAATTAAAACCAAAGAAGAAAAAGGAAGCTGTCATTTGCCTAAAGACTATTTGCAACTACTTAGGAATAAAGTGGCAAATCAGAAATGATCACATGATCAGCTTATTTTGATATTCCTTTCAGTCTGGCGATTCATGGGAATTGAAAGACTTAGGGATAGCCTTTTCATCATGTAAGCACTTCGCAGCATTTTGCTAATAGTGGCGCCACCAAACATGTTCTACTCCCTTTAAAATGTATGGTCTAACAGACACATGGAATGTTGAAAATTATTAGCCTAGGTGACATGGCCCAACTCTAAATACACCTGAGTTCCTATTTTCATGTTCGAAGTATAAAAATTAGTACATTTAGAAGATGTTTCTAAAGAGGTGCCAAATCCATCATTCCTCCACAGCAGCTCTTCATTCTCTTTATCCTGTATACATTTCTGGCTGTCCAACTACTACCGTGAAGTCTTAAGGAAACTAATATAATTGGCCATTTATCCTCAGTGGTATGTCTGCTGGAGCGCTGTCAGTCTTCACCTCCCATATGATGCTCCTCGTTGGAAAAATAAGGATAAGTAGGGTGTTTTTTGTTTTTGTTTTGTTTTGTTTTATTCACAAGCCTAGAGAGCAGTTGAACAATGTAACATTTGAGATTGGTGGTTTTATGTTTCAAATGACATACCTGTTCCACAGGGTAGAGATTCTGAAGAATTCATTCATGTTTAATACCTTAATGTTCTTTCCTTGATGTGTACAAAGTACACACATTGCTATTTCCTGAAACGAACTGTCTAGTATCAACAGCTCTGAGATTCTAAAGGAAAACAACTGGTCTCTTGTACAACCACAGCTGCACTGACTGCAATGGTTCCATCTTGAATGTAAAGTGCTTTCTACCTCCCACTTGATGTAAACCAGGCCACCTCACTGATCTATAATTATAAAATATATCAAATTGTTTCATCATACCTGATTTCAAGTTTACTTTGGAGATGCCTACACTCAAACACTCAGAAACAAATCTCTTGTCACCTAAAGAAGTCATCTTAGTAGTTTAGGTTTGGTTTGAAAAACAATGTATTTAGATAATAAAAATTTTCTACAAAATGGTAGAAACTCCCCAGTGTGGGGGTGGGAGTGGGGGAATCTACTTTACTATAGTCAAAGCTCATAACTGTTATCACCAATTTCTAAAGTCAAAACTTCTAAGTACCATGAATTTAAAAAAAAAACAAAACTATTTTTGAAAAGACAGGAATAGAAACAGTGAATGGGGAGAGGAAGGGAAGAAAGGGGAAAGAAAGAATGGGGTAGAGATGGACAAAGGAGCCTATCATCTTTCCAGTTATCATACTGCCTTAAAGACTCAAGGACAAGGAGGGCACAGTTACGGAGCAGGGCACAGAATTCGTAGCAGTGGAACAGCCAACAACTATTATTCCATTTCTTGCCTTATCCTTGAATTTCTGATTAACAAGAGGAGAAATTTCTTTATGGAAAATATTAAAGTCTCTGTGTAAAAACAAATAAATGCTGTGTAGAGCTTCTCAATCGGATAACTCAAACAAGTCAAGATGAATTAGTTAAGTGAGAAAAGCAGCAGTACTTTTCTTACTAAGTTCATATACAAACTCACAGTAAAAACAAAAATTAGTCTACTGAAAAAGAACAGGAAGCAACTTGTATTTTCTAATCTTAGTTCTTTTTGGTACGAATCAGAAAAAAAATTCTCAGAAAATTTGTAGTTGTTAAAGTAAACTATAAAGGTAATTCCAAGAACACCTGCATGGCCACAAAAAAAGTGGGGGCCACAAATTAACATTGAAGGTATTACAAGTTCTATTATTTCTACTAGGTATACAGTTCTGTTAGGTAATTTAAGTGACAGCCCAGAACGTACTTCACTACATATGAACTCACTCTTCTAAATTTAAGATTTTATTTTACATAAACATTAAATGTTAGTCAACCTAATCTGAGAAGAAAACTAGTCTATAAATCTTAAAATGAGAAAATCAGAATTACTTATCCTAAATGTTCTTTTCTGAATATAACACTATGAATAAATGTTGCTAGGGAGAGTTTTTTGCTAATTTTTGAAGTTCTGTCCAATCTATGTTTAGGGTCAAGAAAATTAAAGATACAAACATCTTCCTGACAAAGGAGGAAAGAGAAACCAGGGTAGATAATATTAAAAGACTAAGAAAATTTCCATTCAAAATGCCTTCTGGTGAAAAGGTTCCAAAATCACATTGAAGTAAAATAAACAAAGGTCTCACTTTAGAAGTATATTGAGTAATTCTGATACATGTCTAGATAGGGAAAATAAATTTAAGAAAAACTACACTATACTAAAAGACCTACTGTCTCTAGGATGTAAGAATCTTAACATGTATGTCATGAAGAACTGTAATATAAACCATAATATCCACTGGAGATATGTACAAAAAGATAACTCCAGTTGCAATTCGTGTAAACTTCCGATGAACTCTACTCTAACAAGTACTATTAACAAAGAACTTTCAATGTGACTAATATATAAATTCAGATGATCTCTACATATTTACCTAATAAATCTGTACTTAATACATGTACATTGAAAGTGGAAAATTACAGACTGTGTGAAGAGCATGCTTTAGGTATTCAAAGAATACAAGGACAATCTAACAATATAGTAGTGAAGTTACATATAAGGAAAAAAAACCAACCAATTACTTAGGCTTCTTTATTCACAGACAGAAAAAAAAATTACTGAAGGTATCTGAAGAGCTAATTTAGAAACTAATTGTTTCCAATGTACATCATCAAGATCAATTATACAGGGTCAACACTCCAGTCCCCACAACTAAATTCTAAGCTGTAGTCCAGACTGAAGCAAATAAAGTCCGTGTTTTATATAGCAGGCTCAAAAGGTATGCTTTAAAAAAGTACTAATTAAGCAGAGTACATAATCTTCACTTTACAAAAATAACTGCTGATGTTATAAATTGACAGGCAACACTAAAGAGCTTGGGTAAACCCCTGAAAGCTAGGCCTTTAGAACAAATTTTAATCTATTAAAAAGCTAACTGTAACAGACTGAACATGTGTTCTAACTCTTACGCCAAAGTTGTTGCTAAGGTTCCTAATCCATGACTCTTAAACACATCAGTGCCACAAATTTTTGGAAGATACTAAGAGACAAAGGGCTGGCTTTTATTAAAAGGGCAATTAAAAGCAGAATTTATTCCTTAAGTCTCTGAGATCTAAAGAGTGAGCTACCTTTAGAAATGTGAACGTATCATGAATGTAAAAGTCATTAAATGTATGTGACTGGGTTAAAGGTAGGATTATACTCAAACATTACAAAGTTTGAAAAAACAGGAATATACTTTTTTAATAAAGTAATTCCTGACATTAAAATAGGATATAAACAGTAAAGACTTCAGTACTATGAAGGCTGAGGCAAGAGGACTACCCTAAGGTTAAGGACAGCACAGGTTACATACTGAGCTTCAAAATAGGCTATTACAGTCTCTGTATGAAACAAAAAAAACTTAAAACTCTATGGCATAAAACTTAGTTTAGCAACCTCCAAACTTCCCCTTACTCTCCCAATGAAAATGATGTATACAATACCACTTACTCACTGCCTCTCTCTAAATTTAGTCCCTTTTTATGTGATCTTATAGAGGTGGAAAAAGTAACTGTCATTTAACTTGTCCATGTTTTTTTTCTTTTTGATATACAATCACTGACAGAAATCCCGACAGCAATGTGATCAGCACTATTTGCAGCAGCAAAGGCTACTCCACCCCTTCTTTGTTCTTTCTCAATAAAGAAAGCAAATGAAAATAGACTGAGGATAGGGGCAGAGTCAGAAGCTACTAAAAATGGAGATCTAAATAACCCTATAATAAAAGTAGTAGTAAAGTCAACTATAAAATTTTCAAAGATCAGAACTCACAAATTCTTGAAACTACTAAAACACTCCAAAAACAAAAACATATTTTCAGTCTATCCCATAATACATACAAAATTCATCTATGTAATCTAATAGTTGCTTTTTTGCTATTGTATTTAGTTCCAAGATCAAACCTGTTGGTTTTGAAATGGTAGTGGTTGGGTTTAAATTGCATCATTAAAAAACAAAAACAAACAAACAAAAAAACGCCAGCAGCTTCAAAAGAAAAATAGCAATTCCATTATGACCTTCACACTTTATTACTAGTTCTTTTGCAGTCAAATAAAGTGACACACAGCCTCCAGTCCTGAGGCAGCATAACAATTCTGATTAGCATAAGAGTTTTGGTTTTTATAAGATGCAATGACTACATTAAATTATAACTGGTTACAATAACAAAACATGTCCATATGTATCAGCTATTGATCAGACTAAGCTTTTTAAAATACCCTAGGATGATCTAGTTGAAAATGCTGTGGCTCCAGGTTTCTATCATTTATCCAGGATTGGTATGGGGCTTTTGGAAGTCGTGGTATAGCAAATAATTTCTTTTCATATTAGAAAGTTTTCACAATGATCTCAATCCTCATCCTACAAGTTTCTCAATGTACACACCCATAAACCCAGACACACGCACACACACCTGTTGCCATGTGGTTTTTTACAAAACCCGCATTGCTTGCTGGGAGTCCACATATATTTGCTTTCAACTGAGGAGGTATGATCTGACCCTTCTCTTTTTACAGTAGCTATGTTGTCTGGAATGAACAATGGAGGCTCATCCAGAGAAAAACTTCGGCTGCTTCTCCTTTGGCGAGGCTGTAGATTCTTCTCAGGTTTTTTTAGTTTCAGTTTGTCCTCCTCCTTAAGATGCTCACTGCCTGGGTGCTCATGCTCATCCTTCCCGTGGCTGGTGGCCTTCACCACTGGTGCCTGCTGCTGAGGCTTATGGCTCAGTTTCTGGCTGGAATGCAATGAGTGTCCCGATTGTGCTACAGGATGAGGCTCCTTGGAGGAGCCAGAGTGACCATGAAGCTTATCACTAAGAGAATGAGTTAAAGGTTTGGAAACTTGCATTACATTTTGATCCTGTGAGGTTTTCTTCAACACAGAATGAGCTTGGCTTTTCACAGACTTAACCCCGGAATTACAACTCTGATTCTTCAGATCCTTCTCAAGTTGTCCTTTTCTCACTTTGACCGGCCTCTGCAAATCATGCTGGGGTTCTGGTTCGTCAGCATTTCGCTTCACACTCTTGACATTAGATTTTGTTTTGCTATGAACCACTTCATGCTTCACTGCAACAGTTTTTCTTGGAGTCTCTGTGGTCATGCTTTGTTTAGCATTAGACTTTATGTGTTTAGATTTTATGCTTTTGGGCTCTAAACTGCTTCTATCATCCTGAAGATCTGCTGTTTCATGAGAATCCACTTTAATACTTTGAGTAATATTCAACTGCTTTGAATTTTGGTCAGGAACATCACAAATAGTATTTTCTAAAGTAGTACTTTCTGGTTCAAAAGCACAAGTATCAACATCTTCCAAATTTGATTTATGAAACTCTGTGCTCTGTAACTGAACATCATTAGACGCCATGTCCTCACAATATCCTAATGATGTTTCCATTTGATTTCTTTGAAGAGAGTTCTCAGCTTTATCACCAAGAGCTACGGTACTCTTCAATTCCAAATGACATTCAGCCGCTTCATTCTTCTCTGTCCTATTTTTATCTGTACAAGCAGAGTCACTAAACACATCAGAAGGTCCAGGTTCCTCAGTCATCTGGTCACCTTCACAGGGTAACTTTATTTCCTCTGCTTCTTGTTCAAGTTTTCCCACTGCACTCCTTTCTTCAATAGTGTCATCCATTTCACCTGAAACAACATCATTCTGCTCTTCTTCTTTATCTGAAAACTTAAACAATGGACTACAATCAGTCTTAGATTTACATTCCATCAGAGTTTCATTTTTCTTTTCTTCCACACTAGCACAACTCTCTGAAAGAAGTGGACAATTTAACTCATGAGATGGCACATTTAATTCACCCTGGTTATTATTACATGCATGCTTGGAATCTAATTCAGCTTCATCCTTCATTTCAACACAAGGTGACACTGAAGAATCAACAGAAGATGCTGAGACTTCTGGTACCACATCAATTGGTTCAGCATGTCGGCTACTCCTTCTATTCTCCTTAGGGTATTCGGATTTCAATGCTGTATAAAGATCTTCTTTACTCTGACATCTTTCTGATGGTTTCACCCCTACTTTAGGGCTAGATACAGTCTTCCCAGGTGGCTTTTTTGTGCTTAGAGGTGCTGCATTTGAACGCTTGGCAATAGTGCTTTGTCGCAAACTTCTTACTTGTTCTATCATAGGGGGGAAAATAAAATAAAAATAAAATAAAAAACTTAGCTATTTGCTGTGTGCTTTTATTTCAGTAGAGTTTAGAATATATCGCTTCTTTATTCTGAACTATGAAAACTTACCTGATCACTAGTAAAAATTTACTGAAGAGCTACTCATGATACACATATATAATTTAATATTAATTTTTCACTTATTAGTCTCTTGAATTCTAGCAAAAGGAACAGAATACAAATTTCAGACTCCTCTAACTTACAAGAAATGTTTTCAACAAGTTTCCTTTCTATACGAATTAAAATTGGAAATAAAATCATATTGAGCATCCATTGCCACCAAATAACTGTCTTAAAGAAAGATTTTCACACATTCCTAGACACCAAATATTTCTAATAATTAACACCAAGTTAAGTCCAATTAGCATTGTAAGTCCAAATGCCAAAGAAGTTTTAAATGCAAATGAAACCATGTATTCTAAACAATTATCTGTTGTTTCAAGATAAAACTTCTAAAGTCCTCCAATCTCCATCTTAATATATTTCCCTTTTACATCGAAGTTATTTTTTTTTTTTAAGTCAGACAGGTCTCATGTAGCCTAGTCTAGCCTCAAACTTCAAAGACACCCCTGAAGTTGATCCTCTCACCTCCACTTCTTCATGCCGAAATTTATGGAATAAGAGCACAACCAAAGCCCACGTTTCTGCATGCTCCGTAGGTAAGCATTCTAAAACAACTGAGCTGCACACATCTCCAGTCCCTATACTATTCCTATGAAAGAAATTAAAGTTTGCACCAAGAGTACCACATACACACTGCTAATGAATCAGTAACTTATGCTGGGAAAAATGTGTAAGGAAAATATGAAAAAAAAAAAAAAAAGAGCTTTTAACAGTGCTCCTAGCAGATTCTATTAAATAGGACTTTTCCCCCTTCCCCCAAGGGTGAGAAATCTTCCAGAAAAAGAAAAAGATACAGTAAAAAGAACTGAAATTAAAGAAAACTTTAAAAATTCACTAAAAAGAAAAGCAACTCAAATTAAAAATCACAATACAAGTATGAAGCTATACCTATCCTGTTCCTCTAAATCAACTCAACAAGAACATATCAATTTCTTTTAAAGTTACCCATTCAAAACAAAATTCTACTATGCTACTGCTTTTGAATCTTTCCCCCAACTTGTCACTTTTCATCAGAGGATGAAACTATTAAAGAATGTCCTTCTTATACCTGGGACAATCCCAAGTGATATTTCATGTACTGGTGTAACATAACAGCACCCTTACTCTTCCGTGTCCCAGAGGAAAATAAACTACATAGTTATCCCAGTCTTTGGGACCCTTTCTATTCCCCACAGGCCTCACAATCTCTTGACATTTGGGACATACTCTACAACTTTAAAAAGCTATGGCCTGCAGAGATGGCTCAGTCAATAAAGGGCATGTTATGCATGCATAAGGACCTGAGTTTAGATTCCCAACACCCATATAAAAGATGGGCATGGAAGCATGCACATGTAACCCCAGTGTTGGAGGCCGGACATGGGGCTGAGACAGGACCTCTGGAACTCACTGACCAATCAACCTAGTTCATCCAAGGAATTGCAGGTTCAGTGAAAGATACTGACTCAAAACATACAGTGGAAGATGATGCAGAAAGACATTGACCTTTGATCATCTTATTCACACATCTGGTGTGTACATGCATATACAACACAGAAATATAAAATAAATAATAATATATTAGTTAATGTATTATGAACTGTTCATCATATATGCTGTTATTTTTAAAATAATTCCCTGTTTTATTTCTGTACCTGGATGACATTTAAGTCCTGAACTCTATACATCTGTGAAATGAAACCACTTAAAAACAATAAAAAATGTTTAGCTTTGAAGTGATTGCTAGAAAGAGTGGCAGTCAATTGACTCTTCATCAGAAGGTATTCTGATGAAACAGTATTTTCTAATAGTAAGTTATCTATTAAGCAAAGGATAAAGCTACTTTTGCTTTTTGCTTCTCTAAATATAAACTGCCTTTTTTGCCTTTCTAGAGGCAAAACAGTTATTTTTCTACATTAAGTCAAGTACACATATGTCAAGTAACTAACTTTTAAAACATATTAAATGTGTGTGCGTGCGTGCGTGCGTGCGTGCGTGCGTGCGTGCGTGCGTGTGTGTGTGTAGCAAATTATGATAATACAACCTTATTTCCTTTGCTACAATAAAGACTCTTCTGAAAAAGGTATGAATCCACAGAAAATGAAGAATAAGAGAGGCAACAATGACAAATTTTGTAATTCAAACAAGGGACAATTAAATAGTATCCTTAACCTGGGATCATGGAACTTGGAGTCTGAACCAACAACCAGGGACCCTGCATGGGACTGACCTAGGCCCTCTGCAGGGTGATAGTTGTGTAGCTTGGTCTACTTGTGAACTCCTAACAACGGGAGCAGGGGCTGTCCCTAATACTTTTCTTGGCTCTTGTGAATCTACTGCTCATATTGGAATGCCTTGTCCAGCCTCAGTACAAGGGGAGATGCTTAGTCTTACCACAACTTGATAGGCCATGCTTTGTTGATACCCATAGGAGGCTTGTCCCCTTCTGAACACAAGAGGAATGGATTGGGGGGAAAGGAGGTGCAGTTGGAGGAAGGGAATGGAAAGAGAGGAGAGAGGGAAAATTGAGGCTGGGATGTAAAATTAAAAAAAAAAAGCAAAAAAGCAGTAGTATTCTTGAGACAAACACTAAGCTGGCAAGTTTAGCAAATCCACCATTAACACCCTGCCTGAAACTGGTAGCTTATCCCCCAGAGTAAAAACAAGTAAAAACACTAGGAATGTCATAGTTGAGAGTAGAAATACCAGACACTGATGATAGTTGTGAGACAAAAAGAGTTTATGTATACTGAAAGTTGAGATATTCCAATCAGCTTCCTTCACAGGGTACCAAAAACTGCTAATGAGAACACAGAAATAATCTGAATTTTGATGAGATGTTTCTCACAAAACAAGGACCACTCCATTCATAAACTCTCCCATACACTTACAAGCTTCCTGAAGCAGGAGCAAGAGTCCAGGGTCAAACACTCACTGATCCTCTGTACAAGCACTCAAGACCTTGTCACAGCCTTTCCCTCGCTGTGTCACTATAATAGCTCTCCTGCTGACACTAGCTATGACAACAAAATGACTTCTGTCCTTCCTTTCAGGCTACAGATCCCTGCCCAAGAAAACTCCATCTTCTAATGCTGTGAATCTTGCTAGCAGCAAGCAGTGACAAGTCCTGTGATGTACAAAATCCCTATACATTTGAAGTTTGTTCAGCTCCTTGATTCTTGTAATTCCTAAATAAAACAGATATACAAAATGAAGAAAGGAAGCCTTCTAAATAAAGAGACTAAAACTTCCTTTCTCTTTGAAAGCAAAATGGAAAAAATAAACTACTAAAGGAGAAGAAACATTTTAAAACACTTTGAGTATCTTACTAAAGACAAAAGGTATCAGAACTTAAAGACAAAAGTCATCATATTTATATCAAAGAAGAGTGCATTGCTACCATCAGAGCCATTCCCCAAACAAAACAAAGAAATATTTGAGCATTGAGTCAGAAAGATAAGAGGAAAATAAAACAATTTCAAAAGATTAACTGGCCAGGCGTTGGTGGCTCATGCCTTTAATCCCAGCACTAGGGAGGCAGAGGCAGGCGGATCTCTGTGAGTTGGAGGCCAGCCTGGTCTCCATAGCGAGTGCCAGGATAGGCTCCAAAGCTACACAGAGAAACCCTGTCTCGAAAAACCAAAAAGAGAGATTAAGTAAAAGATAATAAAGGAAAATAAACATAATGAAAGGCCAGCATCTTTACCAGACTTGAATTCCAGAAGGCAAGACTTGACAAACTAACGAAATGAGTAAAAGTAATTTAAGAAAAACTTCCAGGATTGAGCAATAATTTTCAGATTCTGAATCTAACGAATGTTAGCTAACCTTAATATATAAAATATACAACTACCAAGAGTTTTCTTAATAGTGGAACAGACATCCTATAAGCCTCCTGAATATAGCAATGCAACACCACCCCATACCAAAACACAAACAAGCAAAAATACAAAACAAAAAACAGGCAAAACATTTTAATAAGTCAGAGAATGAAATCATTCTTACAAATCAGTTGTCCTTTCCCCACCCATGTCCACGCAAGCAACCCTAATTAAATGCTGTGGATATACAAATAAAGACTAGGCCAGAGAACAAGAAGTATTTCCAGCAGGAATGGAAGGGACTAAGGGAATAGTAGTAGTAGTAGTAGTAGCAGCAGCAGCAGCAGCAGCAGTAGTTAGCAGTAGTGGAGATACGACTAATATACATTATGTGTATATGTATTTATGAAAATATTTTTAAATATTTTGTTTGAGTTGTTAGTCAGGATTGTCCAGGATATTCCAAAAGTATTATAGCCTATTACTGCAACCTAAGTCCCTACAGCTGAAGACACCATTCACTTCAGACACCAGAGGCCCTTGAGATGGAACTGACCTGAAAGCCTTCTTCCTGAGGCCAGCTTTTATGGTACAAGAAGGTGCTGTGCAAGCTTCCAAAGGAGGGAAGAAGCAACCAACAGTCCTCCCAGTATGACAACTATGAACCACATCAGCGAACAGTGTAGCATAATAACCCTAAGGATGCAGTATTGGCACACATAACTTAGCAGCAACAAAAAGCTCTCTAATTGGAATTAAGATGCCGTTAACAAGAGAATAACTATACCTGGTACTAAAAACCTAACCAACTACCCAGGGCTAGTGTGTGAAGTTATGGATCTTGCAGTAGAACCTACAGCCACTTTATATCCCAATTACATCCTAAGTATTACTGTGTCTTCATAGCCACAGATAGGTATGGCACTCACCCAACTAAACTTCTCTTTGTAACAGATGGAGACAACTACAGAACAAAGTTGTAGAGCCCAGTCCCAATGGATACATACACAGAAGAACTGCAACACTTAAGGCTCAGGAATCAATGCAGAAGAGAGGGAGGAAAGACTATAAGAGCCAAGGGATCTGGGAGTTTGCTCTAAGATTGCAATCCTAGTAATATCAGAAGCTACACCCATAAAATCTCATGAACATGACTGCCTAAAAATTGCTGAACAAGCACAGCAATAATAGACATGCTAATACGGACAGGGAAAACTATACCCAAGATGCCCCAAACCCACACAAAGAATACAGACAACTGAGAAATGCCGAGAATGAGAGAGAAATAGTCTTCCCCAGGAAGAAAGAGCTCACCAACTGGTTATCCAATACCAAACAGTCAGCCCTGAAGATGCAAGTAATAGACAAACTGTGTGGGCTGTATTTGTGTATTTAGGAACACACACACACACACACACACACACACACACACACACACACCAACAAATAATGAAAAAGATGCCATGAATTTAAAAGATCAAGGAGAGAGATATGGAAGAGTTTGGACTGGGAGATATGATGTAATTATGTTATTACAATCTCAAAAACAAACAAGCAAAAAAAAAAACCAAAAAAAACCAGTAATTTAAAATGCTTACAACACAAAAACATTCTGAAAAACAATCTTTCAAGCCAGACATGACTTGAAAGTAATCTTAGTATTGGGAAAATGGAGTTAATAAGATCAGGAGTTCAAAGCCAGTCTTAGCTTCACAGGGTGTCTGAAATCACCCTGGGCTGTAAGAAACCATATTGATCCTCTGGTGAGATAAGTAGATAGGTAGATGGGTGGATAAATAGATAACCTGCTTAAGCATGTGTACCACCTAACACCCATGTTTTATGCATCTGATTTTCTAGCTTGAACCTCTTGGGAAGGATTACCTTGTGCCATTAAACGAGGTGATTTTCTTGGTGATCTCACTGAATTGTCTTCTACTCTGTCCCTCAAACTCCTGTTAGGTAAAATCAATTCTTCTTCATCAATGGTATCATTACCACTTTCTTTAACAACTCCTTCATCCATAATATCGTCAAGACCAACAACTAGAAAGAGACAAAAACAAAAATTATTTAAAAAAATATTGGGTGTGTTATAAATTTAAAAGCAGTGCATGGGGGAAAAAATCAGTGTTTTAATGTGATACTGCATAGTCATAAAAATCTAAGTCTTTTGATAACCTATGTAATACTGTTACTAGTAAGCACCCATATCAATTCCATTTGACAAATGTCTACCCTGTGAAGTAAATATTCAGAGAGAATTAGCAATAACCTTGTCTGATTTGACCTCAACTACTGCTCTATTATTATCATCCAATTGCCCCTTGAAACTGTCACAGGCAACTATACCTTGAATACTCAATTATCTACTGATTCTACTGAGGTAGTATAAAAGTGTTCTGTGTCTTGAGACATTATGCTGCATAAGTAGGAATGATACAGGTAACTAATAGATGGCAAAATAAATAAGGAAAGAAGAACAGACAGAAAAGAAATTGAAAGGTGTACTTCTTCCCCCAATGGTGAGGAAAGCAGTGGGTATTTGTAGTTAAACAATTAAATTACTTTCCCCTAACTAGTAAGACAAAGTCATTTAACTC
This sequence comes from Cricetulus griseus, assembly GCF_003668045.3. Classification (NCBI taxonomy): domain Eukaryota; kingdom Metazoa; phylum Chordata; class Mammalia; order Rodentia; family Cricetidae; genus Cricetulus; species Cricetulus griseus. The sequence goes on along the minus strand of NW_023276807.1, from coordinate 16,647,810 downwards.
AGGAGATGATGGAAAAGGACTGGGAGACACTGAAGAAAATATTAACAGTATTCACATTGTTACTAAGTTTATTTCAATAAAAAACAAATGCCACCTTAACAAGTAAAGTTACTGTATAAATGATCATAAAAGCTGAAATCTGCACAAAGACCAATACTATTTTCATTAATAGCTTGATGCAAATCCCTGGCAGAACACGCACATGAAATGTGACTAAGGCATTTAACCTGTCTACTAGTTTCCTCTATCTCTGAAAGGAGAGTAACAGTACCTGTCCTACCTACCTCACAGGGTTGTTGTGAGGATCAAGTGGGATGATGTATGAAAACTCACTCTGTAAACTTTAGAGTACTATACAAATGTTAGTTATTATCTTCATCCTAGGGGTTAGAAGGAACCTCAAGAAGTTATCTAGTCCCCATCTTTGTATCCAAGTAGAAGAACTTCATTTAAAAGAGCTCAACAAGATAGTGGTCTATCCTAAAATTTAAAGAGAACAAAATTCTTAATAAATATACTTTCAAATAACACAATCTTTTTTGAAGAGCAATTCAGCAATGAATAGATTCACAAAACTGCTCAAACCATTTCCCCCAAATCATAAAAAAAAAAAAAAGGGAAAGAATAAATTGAGAAGAAAATGTTGGCTGGAAAACATTCTTTGCTCAAGAATTCATACAAACAAAATGCATATCCATGTACATTTAGACAGGAAAAAAGACTGACAGGATACAGATGAAAATATATCATTAATGGTAGTAGTATTAATTCTCTATAAAAGGTAAGGATTTACTTTCATCTGTTTTCCAAATATCTTACTACGAAGCATGCATTACTTTCAGAGTTCACAGTCTTAACCACTGTGCTATCCTCTACAATATACTTCAGGAAAATCAGGAATCTCTTAAGATAGAATTTGGGTAGAGAGAGAGGTGCAAAGTCCAGTGAGATTATTTTATCATGACCAAATATTTATGTTACTATACATACTCAAAAGAGAAAAAAGTTTACAGTAAGTACTCTAAAAAGTAAATTAATACTTTCTCATTTCTATATAAAAGCAATAAATTATGTATGCATTCTGTCAGCAAGTGTCTACTATAAGCACATGCCTTATATTGTAATCAGAACAATGTGAAAGAGTAAAGCTGTCCAAAAGAAAAAGCTAATTAATACTGGTTTGGGGAGATTTAGTAACTCAAATCCACAGGCCAATTTTTACATATAGTGAGTAGGTGCAAATGCCGTGGTACAAAAGTGTGCAAGTCCGAAGACTTCTTGAAGGAGTTTGTTCTCTCCACTTACCCTGCAAATCCCTGGCATTTTAAACTGAGTCATCAGGCTTGGTAGCAAGAACCTTTATTTGCCATTTCTCATTGGCCTTAATCTGAGACAGGTTGTATATAATCTTTTTGAAAACCCATTAATGGTACCTCCCTTGCTACCTACCTGCCTACTTACCTACCCACTATACTAATACAAATGTTTTACTTGAGTTCAAGTTAAATGTAATGATGAAACTGAGAGGGGATACAAAGGTAAGCATATTTAGCAACATGATTTACATCCTTATTTATATTTAGGAACATAATCCTACCTAAACATCAAATTCACTCCAAAGAAGTTAATTTAATGTAGGTAATGTACAACTTGATAAAGCCAAACTGGCAAGTCCATACATGTCTCACTGAGAGAGAATCCTGTCTCAAAAACAAGATTAATGGCTCCAGAAGGATAACACTGAGGCTGACCTCAGGCCTCCACACGAATGCACCAGCCTCACCCATAGACAAACATACCTAACAACTGAGTCATAAAGGTTTTTAAATTAGGGAATCAAGTGTCATACCACAAAGTGAGTATAAATAGAGGAACTGTTTAAAATGTGAACTCTGTGACTCTCCAGTATTTAGAAGTCAATAAATGAAGCATAAAAAGAAACAAACAAGCTGAAAAGATAAAGAGATTTGAGTGAAAACATATGAACAAGACAAGTGAAAAAATATTTCAAAAGAGCAATTAAATATCAAGGTAAATGTCGTTGACAGATGAAAAAAAAAGATGAATGCCCTTGATCTGGTATCATGATATCTACTAGTGTGACCTTAAGGGGTGGTAACAGCAATCTAGACTCAAAGGAGAAATAGTATAGTAAAGGAACAGAAAAGTGAAATATAGATGTTGAAAACAAACAAAAAAACAATGTGTGTTAACAATGAAATTCAACAGTCAAGGCCTGGACAAAATAGAATTCACTTTCACAATTCTCCAAGTATAGAAAGGAAAAAGACAGCATGTAAAGGTTAAACCATACCCACAGAAAACAGATGTAGAAATCTAACTTCAAAACACCTTGTAACAAATTTCATGAAATGAGTATCTAAATACAGGGCATCACAAGAAAGGCTAAACAATGCACCCAATGGCATTCTTTAACCTACTAAGCAGCATTATAAAACTAAGGAATATACAAAATATACATTGAAATTTTTCATTGCAATTTGTATTCTGCCCCATGCTTCTAAAAACATGAAGGCAAGAGACAACATGTTTTCACATATTAATTCTAGAATGCCTAACCATGAGATATAAACAGTCGTGATTGGCAGCCTTTGGGGGGGGGATACAGGGAGGACTTAAAGACTGCTTCATTTTATTTCTATTATCCAGGTTCTTTTCTTCTTAGCTAGATCATGGGGAGATCAATGTCCTAATTCATTTGCACAGCCTGCCTGTTATAAACGAAAAGCTGTAAATGATTATAAAAATGTAAACACAACTCTAGTATAACTGAAATTATTGATTTACAGCAAATTACTTTAAACAAAAGAGCTGACTAATCACTTCTTTTCATATGCTTTTGTTACAATGTACTTTACTTGCCCAAGATCTTCAAAAAGCTAGCCACTACATGTCTCCCGGATTATGGTTACTATCTGTTGTTTCTTTAAATATGTACTTTATATGACCTTGCTGTTGGACATATGTCACCAGAGGCAGACTTTGAGGGTTTAAGACTCTGGCCATGTCCAGCTTGCTTATTTTGTGCTTATGTTTGAAGGTGTGAAATCTCAACTTCTGTTCCTGACACCATGCCTGCCATTTCCCTAACACTAAGTATCTTTATCCCTCTGGAACAATAAGCCCCAATAAACTCTTCCTTCTATTAAGTTGCATAGGTCATGTTTTACCATAGCAACAAAAAAATAACTGGATCAAAAATACTGGATCAGTCAGGTATTCATGCTCGCACAGCAAGCTGGTGGACTGGGGAGTGGCAGATGGGACTGGGAACAGGAGAGTTCAGGTGGGGAGAGAGGAGGGAGAAACACTGGGAGAAACAACTGGAGGGGGAGCATTTTAGGAGATGAGGTGCAATGGAAACTCCATGGAATCTATAAAAGTAACCCTAGAAAAGACTCCTAGTAATGGGGAACACAGCCTGAACTGGCCATTTAAGGTAACGAGGCAAGGCATCAAGTAGAGGGATTAGACACCAAACCAGCCACAAAACCTTAGACCTAGTTTGTCCTGCCTGCAGTGTTCTGGGACGGGAGCCTAGCAGAATCACTATCAAAGAGACCAGAGATTTCATCCAGCAACTGATGGGAACAGATGCAGAGTCCCACCGCAAACATTAGGCAGAGAGTGCAGGTAGGTGTGCTGCAGGGGGAGGAAAGATCAGAGGACACCATGAGAATATGGCCCACAGAATCAACTAACTGACCAGGACCCATGGAGACTTGCAGAGATCAGAGAGCCCATTAGGGGTCTGACCTAAGTCCTCTACATATATGCTATGCCAGAGTAGCTTGATGTTAACGTGGGATTCCTAATAGTGGAAGCCAGGACTGCTTCTGATTTGTGGGACCCTTTTCCTCCTATTGAATGGTTGCTTCATCCAGCCACGATGTGATGGTGTGTGTCTGATCTAATTAATAAGTAGCTTGTTAACAGTGTATGATGTCCCTGGGAGGCCTGCTCTTTGCTCTTTTCTGAGTGGAGGCAGGGAATTGCATTTAGGAAGTAACATCTGAGAAAAGGGGGAGAGGGAGGAAGGGAGGGGAGAGGGAGAGAGGGGGAGAGAAAGTAGGAGGGAGAGGAAAGGGGGAAGAGAAATGGAGAGAGGGAGGGAGGGAGAGGGAAAGAGGAAGAACAATATAATCTCTTATTACCTTACAATTATACTTGTAAGCTACATGAGGGCAGGAACTTGTCTCAACAATCACCGCACCCTCCAGTACTTTAAACAATACAGCACATAACAGGTATATAGCATTTTCAAAAAGAGTGAACAGTACAGTATCAACGACTTTTAAGTCAAAGTGAACCTTAATCCCTTACAAAGAATTTCCAACCATGCATTATACCGCTAATGCTTGGAATGTTGTTTAAATAAGAATCATGCTACCATTTAAAAAACTCAGCCCTTTCATTGAAACATAAATCATTTTTTATTCACTGAGTATCTCATTTCAATGAATCAGTTCCCAATTTGACTCTGTTCTATAACTGCTGTAGTCTGGATCATAGATGGTTCCCTACAGTCCATGTGTCAGAGGTTGGTCTCCAGGAAGGCTCTAATGGGAGGCAGTAGAAACTTGAAGAGGTGTAGCCTGGTGGAAGGACTTCAGGTAATTCTGAGTGTGTCCCTTCCTCACCCTACTCCTTCCCAGCTATGAATGAGCTCCTTTGCTACAGCACACATTCTAAGCACCACATGCTGCTTCTCTACATATGAAAGTTAAGAGGCCAACTGACTGTTGACTGTAGACTGAAACCTACAAAACTTTTAGCTCAAATAAACTTTCTTGTGTTATTTGATTGCCTAAGATATTTGCCAAATTGACAAAAAGTGTACTAACATACACTGTAATATAAACAGAAGAAAACTGAGACAAACAAGAAAGGCTTTAACTTCTTAAAGAAATGACTCTTCCCCTAGGAAAAAAAAAGGTTGAGCACTGAATACTACCCCAGGAAAGAACTTTAGTGGTTGTACACAAACAACTAAATAAAATATAAACTTCATGAAGGTAAAACTTTGTGCTTATGCCTTCTGATATAGTATCAATGTCTACACATTTGCAGAAGTATGCACTGTTCAATCTTAAGGAATAATGGGAACAAAACATCACAGATCCCAATTATCTATCTCAAGAACTTAGAACCTTCATATTCAACTAGACTTAGTCAACATAATCAATAGAAATAAAATCCCTCTACTAAATTTCAGAAGCAGTGAGTGGTCCTTGGCAGAGTTCAGAGTTAGGAGGCTAGAAGTTTAGAAACATAGATTAGAAGGCATGGACACATGAGGAAAAAAGATAACTAAAGGCCCCCCACCCAAAAAAATACAATTACTATTTTTAAGAATGTCTGGCTAGAAACTAAATTCTCTCCAAAACTACGACTGAAAAGACTAAAGACAGGAGCCTTTACAGAAAACAAATCAACTCTGCACAAAGTTGGAGCATATAAGAAACATTTTAAAAAGTAGAAAACAAGAAAATCCTGATAATTGCAATAAATATACTGATAAGCATGCATGGGCATGGGGCACAGCTTCATGAAGAAAAGTTAAATTGTGCAATGTATTTAGTTGTGAATCAACTATACACACACATCTTGTACCATCCATTACATAGGCTTAGAAGTCAGTACTTCCTGATAACTTTAGTACTTTCTCTGACTTTTTTGTGTACCACAATAACAATTCTGTTTCTAGTTCATTTCAGTAAAGATGCTCAAGTCTACAGTCTTAAATGCATAATTTCCTTTTATTCCACATACTTCAATTAGTCCACTCCCTGGCCTCTCAACTAGAAAAATGGATGGACTATAAAAGATGCTTGAGGTTCTTCTAAACTATTAAAAAGATGAGAAATGTATCATGCAAGAATTATTCTCTTCCCCAAGTAAATTTGTCTCGAGCCCAACCTACTAACTAAATCAGAAGTTGACAATATCACTAATAAGGAATGATGCAAAGGTACAGAGGATATATAGCTTAGTGGTAGATCAATTGACATGTTTGACATGTTTAAGAATCTGGGTTCTAGCCCCAGTGCCACTGGGGGGAGGGATAATAATGTATTTCCTAAACAACTTAACAGTTAAAAGCAATATACTGTTTCATAAAAGAATGAAGAGCTATTTATAACATAGGTCTTAAACTCCCAGTTTTCTGAAAATTTATATGAAATAATTATTTTCCACACTGTCACAAGAGCATTTCCTTACCAAAGCCAATGAAAACACTATTCACTAATCCAGGTCATTTAACAATTTCTCTGTCACCAATGTGCATCAAATTTGTTTTTAGTACTGAGCCTAACTGCTAGAAAATTTCTGAGCAAACCTAATCAACAACTTAATTTTCAAGCTAACCTGTTTTTATGTATTTAACTTTATTTTGGGGACTTTCAGGAAATCTTTCATATTGAAATTGACAGTAACCATATATGAAAGAGGAAAAAAAAAAAAAAAGGCTGAAGCCAAAGTGAACACAAACATCCTCAGATTTTAAAATAATAATAAAAACATCAAAAAGCACTGCCTTTACAACAGTAACACAATACAACTAGACAGTCATCTAAAAACAGTATGACATATATCGCACTGAGTACATATGAGATCAGTTTTATATACAAAAGAACTTGGAACATCAAAACCACATATAATGATATAAGCACTCAAATGGAGCAAAGGACATTCTAACACATATTTTTAGATCCATAGAGTCCTTATGACAATCAAAATGGATAACAGTAGCACCACCCCCATGATGTCAGATACAACTATTTCACCAGCATAAACTCTGAAACTGTTAATTAAATGCTAGTTTTGTTCCCAGTCTCATCAAAAGGAATTGTATAGTACCTTTTAGGTAATGGGGAAGATTTAATTTCACTAAAAAACACCAGCAAATAAACATGAATTAAAATAACTAGAAAATAAGAAATGACTACAATTGATGCCAACGAGCATTGCCAATGGATGCATGAAACCCACTAAAGGCAACCTGATGAGAAATGAGTATTTCATGTTGGGAAAGTTATGGTTTTAGGATGGCATGTTATCTTAAGTGATTTATCTCATTCCAGCACCCACATGGTGGCTCACAGCCACCCATAATGAGATCTGGTGCCCTCTTCTGGCCTGCAGGCATACATGTAGACAGAACACTGTATACAAAATAAATAAATCTTTTTTAAAAAGGGAGATTTATCTCTTATTACCTTAACTTGGTAATCCAACTTAACAGTAAAGAGTGCCACAATCAAACATAATAAGATTTCTGACATTATTAACTACAAAGCTTCACCCATGAAAAATTCTTGTAAATATGTTTAATCTTAACTCTAATCAATCGTTTAATCCTCACTTCCAATTTGGTGGACGTAAAGGAACAGAAGAACAAGCCAGGTGACCTCATCAACAATTTAAAAATACCTATGATTGAAAAACTGTTCTTGGGATAGGTGGTCCTATTATTTCTTCAAAAGGTATCAATTTGAAGGCTAAGAATGAATGTGGTAGCTCAGATGTGTTCTTGCCTGGCATGAACAAAACCCTGTATTTGATTCCCAGCACCACATAAATGGGGTATGGCATATGGAGCATGCCTGTGTTCCTAGCATTTGGAAGGTGGAGGATTATCAGAAGTTCAAGGCCATCCTAAACTACAAAGGGAGTTCAAGGCCAGTGTAGGCTAGAGACTTGAACTCAAAAAAGGGAAGAAAAAAGTTATCAATGGGAAAAAGTGACCTCAGAAACTTCAGAAATGTTATACCTGCACCTTGATTTTAAAAGAACAAATGAGAAGTATAACTTGGGACAAATAGTAAACTTGAATCCCGATAGATAATTAGATAATACTATATAATCATCTAGGTATAGGTATAGAATTGTGCTTAAGCCCTTTCTGTGGAGATACCACATGGCTGGACTGGATAAACTGGCAAACTTCATACATGAGTAAAGCAAGTAGAGTCAAATATTAACAATGCTGAATCCTGATGGAAGGCACTTGTGTACACACTGTATTATCATATCACTATGTATGAAAACTCCAAAATACAAAGTTAAATTTATAATGGAAAACATTACTTTAAAAAAATCAAAATAGCATAAACTTGATTTCCAGTCCATTTTATTCTAAAACATATTTTAAAATGTCTTTTTAAAGGTAAGCAAGAAGGGATATTTTAAAAGTTGAAAAAGCTAAACAAAAGAAAACAGTTACTAAGCTAACATGGCTCCACATTTGGTGATGTATGCTTGTAGTCCCAGCATTCCCACTGCAAGATGGGGAGTGGGGTGAAGAGCATCATCAGCTAACCCATGTGCCAGCTAGCTTAAAGTCTGCAAGCAGCAGAAACAGGTTCCTAAGTTATTCTCTGACCTTACAGGTACACTCTGACACACACGTGCCTACACTCACTTTACTCAGCAACTTTCATAAGGCATAAAAACCAGCATGTTGACGCGTGTTTAATCTCGGCACTTGGGAGGCTGAGGGAGGAAGGCTGCCATGATTCTGAGGCCAGTATGCTCTATAGAGTAAGAGAGGTCCTGTCTCATACAGGTGGGAGGAGGGCATGTCAGGCAGGCAGAATAGTTCAGCAAGTTAAAGTACTTGCCTCCAAGTCTGATTACCAGAGTTCAATCCAGGAACACACATGATGGAAAAATAGAAGCAACTCCTACAAGTTTTTCTCTGACCTCCACATGCACCAAATGCCTGTATATATAAACTTTTTAAAAGTCAGTGTCAATCAAGTAGCAAAATTTAGGGGGATAATATATAAAGTGAGTATACAATAAAATCATACTCTAAATAGTGTCATTTTTATAGAATCCCTTATATAGCACTTTTAAAAAGATGTACTTTATTCTTAATTCTGTATATTCATGTGTGTCTGTGTGAGTATTCATGCAAGTGTGGTATCTCAGATGCCCTGGAGCTGAAGTTACAGGCAGTTATGAGCCGCCTGACATGGTTGCTGGAACTGAACTCAAGCCCTCTATGAGCAAGGGCTCTTAACTGCTGAGCCACCTCTCTACTCCCCTGTACAGCAGCTTTAAAACTATACACAAGAAGCTGGCTCTGTTCATGGGGAAAGTATAAATAGATAATCAATGACCTAGAAGAAAAGCTTGCATGAACTTGCCTAAAACGTAAAACAAAATTAACTTTACCAATATTCAATCAAACTAACACTGGCACCCTTGGTGGATTAGTCTCTGTCACAACATATCCCGAGGAGAGACACTAAGGATCAGAACTTCCTAGAAGAGAGAAATTGATGCCTAAAAATGTTTGCCTTCAGTGCTCTGCACTATAGTGTTATTAATAGAGTTATCTGTATTTTAAAACTTATAAACAGTAGATTGCTTGCAGTAATAGAATGGGAAGTGACTATTAAGACATAGCACATCACAATTCTGTATTAATTCACAGCAAGGACTTCTAAAAGAGTTATTACATTTAAAGATGGGTTAAATATTTTTGTTTCACAAATGAGATAGGTATTACAAACACAACAGCCTACTTCTATTATGAAAAGGTCTAAGCAGTAAGTCATATTTTAAAAAAAAAATGCCCTTAGTCTGTCCCTTCCACAAAGATGGCATTTTAGTAATATGTAGCACAGGGTATGATAGTGAATGCCTATATTCCCAACAACCTGGGAGGTAGGAACAGAAGAAACACGAATTCAAGATCACTAGCTACCTAGTAAATTCAAGGCTGTTCTGGGCTACATGAAACCCTGTCTCAAAAAACAAAACAAAACAACAACCAAACAAACAAAACCAAAGTGGAAAGTAACCAAGGAAGATACCTGACATGGACCTCTGGTCTCCAGCCCCCACCATCCCCACAGCACTGGCCACACACATGTTCATACACACCTACCTCCCACACTGGCACACCCATAGAAATGAAGCCTCAAATAAGCAAGCAGTAATGCTGACACCCAACTTCTTCAGGGTTAAACACTACAATAATCCACTTTCTTCCTAAACCATGGAAACAAATGATGGGTGTTTATGATCCATTAAGGGGGCAAAAAACAGAACCAGCATAAAAAGGCTTAGACAAGTGAAGCAGGATCAGTTTGGAAAATAAGCCACGTATTCCAAATACCTTGGGCAACAAACATGTGAGTGGGAAGAGACATCAGTACACAGAGCACTAGTGAATGACAGGTATGCTTAAAGCTCAGGGATTACTCAGCTAATCTTCTGTAGAGGCTGAGGCTGCATTACCCAACCCACCTTACTACAGATGTGAGTACTAGCTAGGCTGTAACCCATGAGATCCACAATGTCAAATGCAGTATACACTCTCAGGTAAACCCAGCCCTACTGAAAACCGTAGCCAAATATTCAAAGGCTGGAAAATGATGCTTCTGGACTCAGTAGGAAAGCAGAAAATGGCTAGCTTGTTGAAGTGGGAATCGGGTCATCAGCACGCCTTCCCTTCTTTGAAAAACAGGACTTGCTCCTACCAAGACATTACAAAAACCAACCAGGTACATCAAGAACAAAGAAAATGAGCCAGACACAAGGCTCTGAAGTAAGAATCTCCCTCCCAACCGCTGGAGTTGCCAGTTCCTTCATCACTATCTCTAGTCAGAACTCCTCCTGCTCAGCATCCTTAAAACGTAACACAGTAAAGCACTTACAGATTTTTATTATTCATTGTTCTTGACAGAAAAAAAGTTAATTTGTGGAGTTATTTAGAGCAAGATAAAAACAAGTTCAGAAAAATATCTCAAGAATCCTTCACATAAAAAAAGCAAATAAGGGCAAGAGAAACAGCTCAACAAATGAAGCATTTAACAGGAAAGCCCGACAACCAGAGTTCAATGCCCAAGACCCACAAGAAGGCAGCTGAAGGAGAAATCTGACTCTGTAAAGTCTTCTTCAACCACCACCTATGTACTATGGCGCACACATCCCCATCATACACACACTCATGTCCAATGATAAAAATAAAACTAAAAGTCGGGCGTTGATGGTGCACGCCTTTAATCCCAGCACTCGGGAGGCAGAGGCAGGTGGATCTCTGTGAGTTGGAGACCTGGTCTACAAGAGATAGTTCCAGGACAGCCTCCAAAGCCACAAAGAAACCCTGTCTCAAAAAACCAAAAAAAAAAAAAAAAAAACAAAACCTAAAAAGAAAATCAGACTGTTCGCTGCTCTGCCTAAGAATGCCTGTCACCCACACACATAAATACAGGTTCTGGATTCTTTTACTGTTCTTTCTGTGGGAGTTTTATTTGGAAGAAACAGATTTTTCTTATTTTTTACTATGAAGCGCGGGCTGGCCTCTAACTTGTAGCAATCCTCCTGCCTCAGCCATCAGAGTGTTAAGATAACAAACACCAAGTTCAGTGCCTGGAAAACTTTTTCTCTTTATTACATTTATTTACCCCGTGGGAGGGGGGGGGGAATTGCAAGTAAAGGTCAAAGGATAACTTGTGGGAGTTTTTATCCTCTCCTTCCATGGATTGAACTCAGGTCTTTAGGCTTGACCAGTGAGTACCTTTACCCATGAGTCACCTCACTGTCCCCACAAATGTTTTAAATTGTATAATATATAATTTAAATTGTATAATATATAATTGCATAATATAATTTAAAATGTATAAACATAAAATTATAGTTACAAAACAATTTAGTACATGCAAATGTGATAAACTTACTTAAATTTCAAGTTGAGAGTACAGAGTATAAAATAAAATTAGGGGAGTTAGAAAGCTAGTTCAGGGGTTAAGACCCAGAGGCCCAAGTTCAATCCCTAGTACCACATCAGGTGCCTCACAACCACTTATAACTCATGCCAGGAGGATCTAACAGCTATGACTTCTGCAAGCAGCTGCACCAACATGCAGATACCTAACACACAGGCATGCATGCGTACATACACACACACACACACACACACACACACACACACACACACACACACACACACACACACGGGTGGGAGAAGTAGCAGAAGAAAAAAAGAATGAGACTAAAGCCAGGTACTGTGGTACACACCTGTGACCTAACATCTGCAAGACAGATGCAGGAGGGCTGTGGGACCAGCAAGCATTTTTGCTACTAAAAGAGTAAGTCTATCAAAATATAATCATTTCACATAAAACCATTTCAGAATGTGTAATATTGACTCCTCTAAACTAACATCAGCTGCTGTCCATTCAACTTTTCACATTTCATTAGTGGAGTTGGTATCTAATGTAGTTGTGGGACCAGACCAGGAAAAAGCTTCATTCATCCTTATCTCAAGCGTGCTTACAGGAAATTGGCTTTACAGGGAAAAGAGGTTCTATATCAACTATTCCTCAACAGTCTCATCATTTTTGTATCCTCAGACTTTAGCAAATGTCTATGCAAATGACTGCATGACAGTTTCCCTCTTCTAAGCATGCATTTAGTAAGTATGATGATGCACTTGCAGCAAAACCAGCAGAAGACAGTATCTGAGAAGGAAATGGATAACAAAGCACAGTATTCACACCAGAAACTTCAGCTGACAATCTTCTAAGAAGATTCTCCTACTAAACCAATAAATATGGAGGAGAGGGATAAAGATCAAGGCATAAGGAGCTCCAACAGCAGACAGGCAGCGCTGTGAAGAAAATGATAGCAGGGACTCTGCAATGATCAAACACAGGAATTTACTCTGTAAATTATCACTTTAGGCTTAGGCTGTAAAACAAAAATCCAGACAAAATCGTACGTCTAATACAACAAGCCCTCCCCACCATACTGGGTGTACATTACAGAGAATCTTAGGTCACTTCTTGGCCCTGTTTTCTACAAAGACAGCAAACTTCTAAACAAACATCCCTATCAAGCCCCTTTAAATTTCACAATTTCCTCCCCCCCCAAAAAAAAAAAAAAAAAAAAAAAAAAACAAGAAAAACTTCACTGTCTTGGCAATACCCAGATAGTATCATATAATTTATATCCAAAAAAAGCTGTTTGAAAAATAACTTTAAGATTCATCTTGAGGGGCTGGAGAGATGGCTCAGCGATTAAGAGCACCGACTGCTCTTCCAGAGGTCCTGAGTTCAATTCCCAGCAACCACATGGTGGCTCACAACCATCCGTTATAAGATCTGGTGCCCTGTTCTGGTATGCAGATGTACATGGAAGCAGAATGTTGTATACATAATAAATAAATAAAATCTTTAAAAAAAAAAAGATTCATCTTGAGATTGAGCCATACTAGTTAGTCTTCATTAGTCCCACAGCACTGCTCAACTGCTCGTATGGGGGATATATTGAGACATTCTTTAAAGGGTCTGTGTTCAAAATATAATAAAGCCTATGTTCCCTAAAAGTATACTATTAAAGATTTCCATTTATTAAATGTTAAAATAAAACTACAGACAGAAATTCTAGTTTGTGTCTGAAATAAATTTTCCTGACGCACCAGGTTTTACTCTTCACAGTGAAGGTTTCTGTGCTTTGGTTACAATCTGCAGCAGGGCCACCCGCAGCATACCTGCATCACACCTGCTCACTCTCTGGCCTCCTGGTCCCACACCCTGTCCTTTCTTTGGTTTATTTTTTCCATGTCAAGTTTACTAAGTACCTACTTCTCTACCTCATATATGAATAACATATATTTAAAAAGCCTGGTTTCATAGGAGCAAAATTATTTCATTTAGTTTTTGTTCTCATTATTAACTTATTTGAAGAAGCCAGGGAATGCATTATATATGGGATTAAACACAGAAATGTTAAGAAGTGGGAAAAGGCTAGGATTTGACTCCACTTACAAGCCAACCTGATTCTCTCTGATTCATGTTGCTGACAAAATACACAAGACCATCAAGATAAAAAAAAGTCTTCCTTGTGACACAGTAAGTACAGTAAGGACCATGATGTCAGTCAGTGCCTCTGACCCCTTCCAGTTTCACAGGAGTAACACAAAATTATGCCTGTCTAGATGTCTCCATGTTCGGCGAACGACAATAAGAAACTGGAACAGCATATAGTTGTAGAGTATTTACTGCTTTTGTAGTGAACACCGAACAAGTCTGCTCTTTGGAATAAAAGATGGGATAATTTACTTTTATTTCATCATTCAAGGTTGTCTGCTGAAATCACAATTCTGAGAAATAATCCAAGAACCCTTGGCCTAACAATACAGCTCAGAAACACTCAAGGCTGCTGCTACATTATCTCTTCCAATAAATGAATGCTAAATACATAACTAGTCTTACGAAATATACTCAGACAATTCATCAAAAACTGTTATTTCTATATTAAATGCTAAGTTCCATGGTAACTGAGGTAAATTTTGTTTTACTCACCTCTGTGTATTTGTAGCCTGGTATATGGCTAGCACAAAGCACACATTCAGTAATGAACACAGCTCAAAATACTTCATTTTAAACAAAAATGTTGTGTTTAGGAGGCTGAGGCAGGCCTGTAACAGTTGCAGAGACAACCTGGACCACACAGTGAGGACAAGGCTAGGCAAATGCTACACAGCAAAATACTATTGTTAAAGAATTAAAACTACACACAAACACACGCACACACCATATATATATATATATATATATATATATATATACACACACATATACATATACAAAGTTATATATGTGTGTATGTACATATATAATATAAAAACTTATACTTATACACACACAGATATGAGGACAAAGGTGAGGTGGGTTTTTCCCTCCTTATAGCTAACTGAATTCTACCCTGAATATGATAGTTTCCCTAACACAAAATATTTAAGGCAGCTTGTAGTATACTTCTATACACTGGTACTTATTTATTAACTGCATATATTTAAGAGCATCTATTTTCACAATCAACTGAATCACTAGCCAAGTGTTTTATGTCACTCCTCCCCCCACCTTCCTTTCTAAACCCCTCAGTTTAGACTCTAATAAATCTCCCCTAAACCCAGTCTTAAAAACAAATCTAGCCTCTTTAGTCTTCTAAAACCAGATTTTAAAACTTTATCCAACTGAAAAACAAAACTAAATGAAATCTGAGAAAAGACTTTAGAGCCCTGATTTCAAGAGCATTCAACTACGTAAGCAACAAAAACGTAAGACACTATTCCAATCTTAGTACTGAGACTTTTTTACTAATGAACTTGGGAAATTAACCACCTCGATACCTGTTGATAACTGCTGTGGTCTGCATGAAATGCCCACTAGAGGCTCGTTTATTTAAACCCTCAGTCAGCAGTTGGCAGCACTGTTTAGGCCCAGGAGACTGTAGAACTTTTAAGACTGTAGCCTTGATGGAGAAAGTTCATCACTTGGATGAGCTACGAGGGTTTAAAGTCCCAGCCCTGCTCCCTGTTCTCCTTCTCTGTTTTCTGTATAGAGGTCAAATATGGTAAGCCACCTTCCTCCACTGGCCCTCATCTGCCTGCCATGCCTTCCCTACCATCACAGACAATGACACTCTAGAACTCTAAACCAAAATAAAAGAACTTTTTCTTCCTTAAATTGCTCTTGGTCCTGGTACTTTGCCACAGCAACAGAAATGTAACTGACACAGTTGTAGCTACAACTCTTAAGGTGTCCTGAATGTAATAAGGCCAATTAATACCTGGTACATAACCATTTATCAAGTTCCTTCACAGCATCCTCTGTGAAAAAAGAACTAGGGGCTTTCTTTCTTCATAAGCTGCATCTGCCTGCGAGCTTTGAAAACACTGCCCCAAACTTCTGACACTGAAATGACTTGCATGACAGGAAATACAAAGCAGTAATTCAGAAGTAATAAGTTACTACGTTGACCAAGTTTGATGTATTGATGATTAATTGTACATCTAGGATATGATACCTAGATAGTCAGCTAAACAATTCTGAATGTAGGTATTTTTTAAAGAGAAGATTAACTTTGAGTAAAACAGATTTCCGCCTCAACTTGACTACCTAACAAGGCCTATCTATATCCAAGCACTGACTTATAAGGCAATAAAACCTTTTCCTAACCTGAAACCACAGAGGAAGAAATAAGACAGATACTAGTTACTAGTAAATGTTTCTCAGTCTGCTATTTAGTGATTCCTCCAAAAAACTGCAGACTATCTGGCTAACAATCTATTCCACAATAAAACACCATTAAATTTCCTACTTACCATCAAAAATGAACAACAAAATAACCCAACATTTGGGGAATGTTCACAACACTACTGGAAAGGAAAAGTAAATGCAGAAAAAAAAAACTATTTTGTCCCTATGACAATAGAATGCCATTGCCAAACGGTGTACACAGAACACACTAAGAGTTCTTAACACCTTCTACAATTAAATTTTCAGACAAAGAAAATATGGCAATACATGTCAAAAAAGCAAAACCCTAAAACAAGTTTCTAAAAGAGCAAATCAGGAAAGGTGTAAAATGTAAACAAAAATGATGCTGAATACAAAGAGAGAATACGGTGACATGGGATAAAGTGACGTGAAACTTGTCAACACAAGTGAGCCTTTAAGGGGATGCATTTGATCACCATGCACCGCGTACAAGTACTGAATCACCACACTAGTCTATGAATTTGCATAATTATTATGTTAATTTTTAAAAACAAACTGCCAAAAAATGGTACTAAGGTGTAATAACTGCTAAAACAGCAGTCACTATGAACCACAGCACTGTGCTCAGGAGGAGGCAGCATGAGCAAAGGTTCTGAGGAGACAGGGGCTTGCTCTGTTTCCCTGTCTGGATTGGAACTCACTATGGAGCCCAAGCTAGAGTGGAACTCTTGACAATCCTCCTGCTCACCCTCTTCAAGTACTAAGATTCAGGCATGAAGCTTCTATAGACAACAAAAATATACAAACTACCCAACTGTGTCATCAACAAAAGAAATCTGTAAACAGAACAGAAACAATCTGGTTCTGCAGAACAAAGAAAAAGACTTATTTCATCTGCTAAGTTATAAAATAACCACAGCCTATGGCCTTCACTGTCCTGAGAAATACACGGGAACATTTCTCTGTTTAACTCTAGTCAAAACCATCAGTAAAAACCTATGGAGCCAGGTATAAACATCTGGAAGTAAACAACAAGTTTATAACAAAAAATGTCAAACAATTTATGAATAGCTAGAAAGTTACTCTCCACAAAGTAATTTCATTAAGTTACAATAAGACGACTTCTTTGAAGCTCTCAATCTAGTATTATTCCAGAATAAAAATTTAAAAAATGTTTTCCATTGTGCAGTCATTAGAAATAAGTGAGCTACTGACCAATCCAACTATCTCAAAAGACAAAAAGATCTGTGAATCAAATCCTGACTGATCGGCAAATAATGAAATTTAAACAATCCTAAACAGGAGCTTTAACATTACTTTAAGTGTCCCTCACAGATTCTCTTGCATGTCTTAGAAGTGTACATGCCATACAAATTTGGATAACAAAAAGGTTTGACTAAAGACCTAAGATAATTACAGCCAACAATTAATGAGAACATTTCTACTTAAAACAGAATTATTACAAATATCAAGATAGTCCTTAAAAATAAGTATTTCAAAAAAGGAATTTTAAGTATTTAACTAGAAATGTTCACCAAGACTGAAGCCTTTTTACATCAGTAAAAACTTTCACATCAGTAGAAATTATCTTTTAAAAAGTTTTTTTAATAGCCAGTAGAAATATTAGGATCACTAAATGAGCCAGATTTTATAAGTAAGACCTATCAAGCAAGATGCTAACGATGCTGATTCCAGACCCTTCAATTATCAGTGGAGACTGTAATGCCAACAAGTGCACAAATGTTTTTCCTGAATGTGAACTAAACCAGCCAAAATTGTGAGGACAAGCAAAGGCTACCAAAGTACTTAACAAAAGATATATACAACTACCCAAAGACACAGGCACTAAAGTTAAAAAAAAAAAAAAAAAAAAACCTGCACAACACATACAGAAAATAATTGTAAGGCTTTGAAACATTTGGAAATACAAGTAACAAAGTGACGTATGTGATAACACAACACATATGAATCATTTCAGAGATACACCATTAACAGGGATTCAAAACACTTGAGGATTAAGGAGTGATTGAAATCAGAGTCTTAATAATCAGTGCTGAGGTCTTCAGGTAGCATGATCTGCATCAACAGCAATCCAGACATTCCAAGCCTTCAGTTACTATATAAATTTAAAATATGGTACAAAAATATTAAAAATAAATAATAAATATACTGAAAATAGTATTTCAGAAGAGGTCTAAAGTCTCTAGCAAACAAACCAGCATCACATAAACCTGTGAATTACTCTGGGGAATAGCTTTTTTCCCCCTTGACTTTGAGGCAGGGTCTTGATATGCAGCCCAGACTGGCCATTGCCATAAAACCCTCCTCTGCCAGCTTCCCACGTGCTGGGATTATAGGCATGCACCATTCATTATACCCAATTCCAAAGATACTTGTCATTAGGAATACTGTAGTCTGACAGTTACTCTGCTTACTCTCTCAGCTACTTCAACTATGAATACTAGCTTGAGCAGTGCTTTCCAACAGTTCAAGCCACATGAGTGATTTCAAACATCCAAGTAGTCAGTCACCTGTTTATAAACAACAGGCTAGGCTTATTCCTGACTAGTAAGATCAATCCTGAGATCAATCTCAGGAAATAAGTAAATGAATGAATGAATGTTAAATAAATAAATAGATGCATGCCAGCAGAAAAAGTAAGCCAGGCACAGAAATCCTCTACTTAAAAGGATTTCATGAGCCCAGGAGGTAGGTGGAGGCCAGCCTGAGGCAACACTTAAGACCCAGACTCATAAAAATAACTGTAAAAAATAGGCAAAATTAATTTTCAATATTTAACCAAATATCTCAAAATATTGCTTTGACACATTATCAAGAAGTTAATGAAATTCTTTGCAATCTTCTTTCCTATCAAATATGCAATATTTAATGTGCATTTTACAGCACATCTCAACTGGAACTAAGTTAATTTGGGGGTAGTAATTATATATGACTAGTGGTTACTGCATAGGATAGCATAGACCTAGAGTTCTTTGTCTGGTTTTGAAATAGACATACAAAATATATCTGTAATTCCAGACAAGAAAACTATGAAAGCTGAAGACACATGTCAATTCAGTCTTTGTTCCTGACTCTAGCAGGCCAAGGGTGACAGTGTCCCATTTGCCAGGCAACCTCTATTTCTAACATGAGTCCCAATTTTCACATGTTATAATGACATAATTATTAACAGCAACCCCTTCAATCCTCACAAACATCCCATGTGATGTGACAAGTTACATGGTCATTCTACCTAGATCCATAACATCCTTGAAAATAACTCTATACACTGCTTGGAAGAAAACTCAGTTGAAATTCTCTAATTCTGATGCCTGGAAGAGACTCTAAAATTTAAAACAAAGAACCCTAAATTCACTACACTCATTTTTTAAAAAGAAAAGAAAAAAAGATGCTGCTGAAGTCTTTATTTTAAATTGCAGACTTAAAAAAAAAAAAATAAGAATTACCTGTTGAACAAGGCATCTGGAAATTGGGATCATTGCTATCCAAAACAGGCAAACAGAACTGGTTACTTGCAGATCCTAGCATAGGATCCTTATCGCTGAGCATGTTCTTCAGCGAGTCCTCTAAGACATTTTGACTTGTACTAAAATCCTCACAGACTTCATTCTCCAGGTTGGATCCTAGAAATAGGGCATCATCTAAGTGTTCAGTAGGAATTAAATGATTAAATGTATCAACTATATCCATGAAGACTTCTGTGTGTCTTTCAACCCTATAGAAAGACAAAAAAAATACCATAAGAAATAAAGCTATCAATTGAAAATCACCGAAAACCAAATTATTTTAATAGTTTTGAATCTAAGAACACACTTCTGAATTTGTTTTTTAAAAAACCTTCACTGTTTTTTTTAGAATATACATTTGGAAATGTGGAACAAATCTTTACTGAATGACCTTTCTTTATCATGCATGTAGAATATTATTGTACCAGAAATCCTACCGAATGTTTACTCAATTCATTTTAGAAAAGAATTATAAAGCCCATTAATTTGACATATCTGAAAGAATTACATGGTTTAAACCATAAAGCTGTATGTTTTTAACCATAACATTTTCATAAAGAATCAAACAATGCTTTTACAGTAAGTCCACATAAAAGAGCTAAAATCCAATTATTTCAATTAAGGTCCCATAACTACTAGAAACCAAAGACGGCCTTGTTTTATTTACAAATCATTTAAATTATGTGCAATCAAACTATTAACTAAACCCAACAAATCACAAGTTTACAGATACACACAAAATTGTGCACATATACACATATTCTCCTACGGTCTTCTTTTAGGAGAAAACAAGATAAATAACAAGAAAACAATCACATCACACATTTGGATTTACTTTAATAAGTTATGTGTGGTTTACACAGATGTTGAATTAGTCTACCTGAACTATACCTACACATTACCATTGACCAAAAATTATTTCAAGTTTTTAAGTGCAATAATTATCAAAAACTTAATTATTTTTATGAATGGCTTAAAAACTGCTCTGATCACTTAGAATATCCTGTACTCTGTATTTTCAAATTGTTACTGTAACTCCAAATCTACCACAACCTTCTTAACCTGGCTTAAACTCGTCCCCCTTAAAAATGAGGGAAAGCTGGGTATGGTGTTGCACACTTATAATCCCGGAATTCAGGGGGATCAGGAGCTTGAGGCCAACCTGGGTCACAAGCTAAGATACTATCTAAAAAAGGGAGGCAGTGTGGAGTTCCCACATTTAGCTACTGAATATATATTATATGCAATACTTTGGTGACCATTTTATCCAAATGTATGTAACTTAACCCTCAATGATAAAAAGGATCGGATAATGATGAGGAACCCACAGAATCAACTGACCCGAGCTAGTAAGAGATCATTGACTCTGAACTGACAACTGGAGAACTGGATTAGGGCCGAACTAGGCCCCCTGAATACAGGTGACAACAGTGTGGCTTGGGCAGTATACGAGTACTTGGTAGTGGGACCAAGATCTAACAATAATGCATAAACTGACTTTGTGGAGCCCATTCTCTATGGAGAGATACCTTGGTTCAGCCTTTGGGAGGGCAGGGGTTGGTCCTGCCTCAACAAGGTGATGGGACAGATTAGTTGACATCCTAGGGGAGGCCTCACCCTCTTTGAGGAGCAGATGGGAGGTAGGGTGTGGGGAAAGTGGGGGAAGGAGAAGGAATTGAGATAGGAATAAAAAGCTTTAATAATAATAATAAAGGACCAGATAATATACTTGTTTTACAAGGAAAATGCACTGAAATGATTTAAAGGTCTTCCTCAAAGTCATGCGGCTCCACAGTCCATGACTAATAGCTATTCACCCTTAGTACTGAGCTTAAGAGCTGGAAAGACTGAAGGCTATTAAACACAATTTCCAGCAAATTAGTGATTACCCAGGCTGCAGATAAGGAAGCATGACTCTGAAGAATAAATGGAAACTTTAAGGGACCTCAGAAATGACCTAAATCTTAATTATTGTAGTACTTTCAGAAATATCCCATCACTCTTCAAATGGATGATTATGAGCTCAAGGCCAGATTTGGTTTACATAAAGAAGAGCTTGAAGCCAGCCCAAGTCACTAAGACTCACCACCACCACCACCCCACCCCTCACCCCTGCCGCCAAAAAAATGAGCAATTTAAGAAGCAAGCAAGCAAGCACTTAGGCATACTGAACTCTTTAAGATAGGTAAACTTCCCAATATGGTTCTTTAATACAAACTGTATAACTTCATGTTTCAATGGATTTAGGAAGCATTATCAAGGAAAAAAGATTCCATGATCAAAAGTTGAAAAAGACTAGGTATAATAAGGTTGTATTTAACAATATTTTTTTCCTTTAGTCATCAAATGTTTACTATACAGCTACCTTGGCAGGCTACAAGGAATGGAAATCTTTGACAGGAAACAAAAAGATCCCTTATTTATGGTTCAAAAAAAAAAACCCCGACCATTCCCATGGGACATACCATAATGCTAGTATTTTGTGGAACATATTTTAAGGGAAATTGACATAAATTAATGAAGCCACTTTTTTTAAGGTGGGTCCTATTAGATTTGTACACAATAAAGAAAAAATACCAAAAATAGTGTACACTTTCCAACATTCAAGCTATGTTGAAAGTAACATTTATTACAAGTATAAAGAAATCTAAGAAACTAGATTCAGATATTAAGTACTTAGTATCAAAAGTAACTCATGCTCGGGCTAAAGAGATGGCTCTTGGCTAAAAGCCTATGCTGTTCTTACAGGAGATGAAAATTTGGTTCCCAGCACCCAAGTACCACAAGCTCTAGGAAGATAGGGATCTTTATAAGCATCCAAAGACTGACATAAAATTTAAAATTCACCTTAAAGGGGAATCCATGCTAAATAGCAAAACAAAGGTTAGTTGATTACAGAAATATTAACTTAAAAGAGACACTAATCTAAGTACAATGTGGATTGACAGCAGAACAGAAATAATACACACATTACTGGAAAAGCTGGTAAAATCTAAATAAAGTATGTACTTCATTCAGTTAATAGTCTTTTGTTTAGTCTGATAGAGGCACCAACATTACATCCGAAGTCAGTAATAAGGGGAAATGGATTGAGATTATATACAGGGTACGTAGAAATTCTTATCTTGCTTCGTGGCTTTCAATAAATCTGAAAGTATTTCATTGGGGATACCAAGTAATGTAAATGACAAAGACAAGCAGATCTAATTAAAAAGACATTTTCAGTCTCTTTGTTAATCATATAGCTGCTTGATATAAACAAAGTTTTACTTGAGTACTTCCTTACATTTGGTATTTTAAGCAAAAGACACTACTGTCCATTTACAATGGCTCATGAAATGTACACAATTAAATCATTACCAATAATTTGAGATTCTACATATTAAAATCTGACATTCTCTGGGATCAGAGCCACAACTATTATTTACAAACAATAAAACACACATAGTTGTCACAGAATAGGATAATCTTAATTCAAACCATTCATTCAATCACAGATTTATTAAACACCTACCACAAAGGGAAGCCAACTACAGTCTCAAAATTTAAGAAATTCACAATCCAAGACAGATCACAGACATACAAATACAATAAAATATAAATACCAACAAACTATCAATATTTGAGGGCTGCTAATAGGATCAGAAATGAAAACTCAGGAGGTTAAGTAGGTATGTTACCCGAATCCTAAAGAGTCAGAGGGTAGACCAAGAGAAGGAACAATGCTAACTGTGAACAGTAGTGTTCCGTTCTACTGAACCATTTATAAGGACCCCAGAGCATAATTAAAAATGTAAGTGTTAATGTTTTAAGTAAAATTTACTTTTATAATTCAAAGCCTGCCTGGACTACAGAGTACATTTGTGTTCAAGGCCAACCCAGGAAACTCAATGACATTCTGTGACCAAAAAGCAAGATATAGGTCAGTGATGGGGCCCTATTCCCAATATTATATACATCAAAGAAAGGGGGAGAATACTGAGTTCAATGCTAGTTTTGGCTAAATATCAAGCTCCAAGCCAGCCTGAGGACACGACATGAGATACCCACCCCACCTCCACCCCAGAAAAAAAAAAAAGAAAAAGAAAAAGAAAAAAAAAAGGCTAAAAAGCCTGGGAGATTATATAATGAGCTTCAGCTGCTCTTGTGGTCTACACATGTGCATTCACACCTGTAACAGCTGACTTGAAGATACAAAAAGCAGCCACGATGTTTAAATGAGAATGGCCCACTGGCTCATCTGCTTGAATACTTGGTCTTCACTTAGTGCAAATGTTTGAGAAGTTGACGGAGGTATCACAGGGGGTGGGCTCTGAGGTTTCAAAATCTCATACCATTCCCAGTTACCTACCCCTCTCCCTCTCTGCCCCCTTCCTGCTCCCGCTCTCCTTACAAGATGTCAGCTGTCGGCTGTTCCTGCAGTCATGCCTTTTTTCTACCGTCATGGAATAAGGCCAATCATATGCTTTCTTTTACAAGCTGCCTTGGTCAAGGTGCTTTGTCACAGCAATAGAAAAGTAACTAAAACACGAGGGAATTATAAAATGTATGAAATCTTAAACAAGGCAATATTAACTGGGAGGGAGCATTTTATGTATTCTAGTGAAGGTTTTACTACTAGATAACATGCTAGTGAAAACCTAAAGAGAAGTATTGATCAGCTATATGTAAGAGAAATCCTGGCAAAGAAAGACCTAGAAGAAAAGCAAAGCCCTAAAAAGGGACCATAATTGATGCCTTCCAGGCCTGACATAACAGTTTAAACTATTTAAACTTGATTTAAATTTTCAGTCAAGCAATTTGATCAGGCATACTCAGCAAAAACAAATTTCTAACAGGCAGCTGTATTTTAAATGTCAAGCTGCACAGAAAAAACACCACTTCCCTACCCCTTGGGGATCAGGTAAGTTCTCTTGTAGCGGAGGCTGACCTCACTTAATCATCTTGCCTGTTTCCCAATACTGGGGGTTCCAGGTATGGGTCATCAGGACCAAATTATTCTTAATTGGAGGCAATTATACCCACCCCAAGAACATTTGGCTATGCTTAGATGCCTTTATTGTCATGACAGTTGGAAAGGGTACCACAAGTATCTAGTAAATTTATTACAATGCATTCAAACAAGTCCACATTGCACAGGGTTAAGGAAGCAACAGTGTGGGCCAAGAAATGTTCCTCTATAGACATTCACTTAACAAAACAACTCTGAATTATAATCCCAGTTTTTAAAACTTGATTAGCAAAGATGCAACTGCTTACTAAAGTAAGCAAGCAGGGGAACAAAAAGCTGAACCCAAAGAAATAGCTCATTCAAGATTCAATAAACTTACCAGTGCCCTACACTGGTTTTGTAAAATTAAACTCACTGAATGTTTACTAGTCAGGATACTGTAGTACTAAGTAGCTCATTGGTTTTATGTCATTTAATTCTCACAATCATAATTTTAGGAAGGTACTAGTGTTACTGACAATTTATAAGATGCTACAGCTTACAAATTACACCTCTTGTTCAGCATATGAAGTAGAACACTTAAACTCACTTGTGTGGCATTCGAAGTGATTTCTTAAAGACTAGTATGAAAGCTTTATAGATAAGGACTAGAGAGATAGCCCAACAGTTATGAGCACTGGCTGCTCTTCCAGAGGACCCAGGTTCGATTCCCAGCACCCACATCCTTGCTTAGAACTGTAACCCAAGTCCCAAGGGATCTGAGGCCCTTTTTTGGCCTCTGTGGAAACCAGGCACTCATGAATAAACATACATACATACAGAAAAATACCCATACAACTTTAAATTATTTTTAAATTTAAAAAACTATATGAGAATCCTACGTTATCTTTCTAAGAAGGAAAATGATGGAACACTTAGGTACAATCCTACAAAATGACTGTCCACACACTTCAAATTCTGTTCTAGTTTCATGAGTTGGAATTTACCAGCAAAACCTCATAAAGGAAAACAAGGACCAGGAAGACTTCGAGAATTTATCTAGTAAAAAGAATAAATGGCACCCTACCCACAATGACACCAGACTCAAGTAGATCTATGAACTTAGAAAAGAACTAGCAGGTAGGAGCTGAAACTGCAAATGCAGAATTGGACTAGTCAAAGGTAGTAAAAGAAAAAAATTCATTTCAAACTTCAGTCATTTTGTATTTTAAGTAGCATTAAACAGTAGAACTTTGAATTAACCACTGAAGTATCATCATAACATAGGTACTAAGAGTCAAATTGCACTTAACCTAGGTGCAATTATTACTTCTCTTCTACAAAAGAGCAAATTAAAATTCAAATATTTATTTAATTTTCCAAAGGTCATATACCCAATGTCCTCAAATCACAATTCAGGCAGTGTGATTTCTGAGCCAGCACTTCTAAAGTTTTTTTTATGCACTCCACTTACTAGCACATTATTTTTATAACTTTAAGTCACAATAATAAACCTGTAAAAATGCTGAACAAGTATCTCACTTTTCTTTCAAAATAGAGCAGAGAATGTGTACTTAGTCACATTATACACATAAAAAATAAAATGGCTATCCCCAATGAATATGATGAACATATCATTTGGAGGGAATAGTAAACGTACCAGTTAAAAACTTTCTTTTTTTTTTTATTTTAGAAACAATCTTATTTTATATATCAATCCCTCCATTCCCTCGCCCTCCCAACGACCCCCCCCACTTACCTCCCACCCACTCCCCAAGGATAATGAGGCCTTCCACGGGGGGGGGGGTGTGTCATCAAAGTCTGTCACATCATTTGGAGGAGGGCTTAGGCCCTCCTCCCTGTATCTGAGCTTCGATAGTATCCCTCCATAGGGAATGGGTTCCCAAAGTCCATTTGTGCTCTAGGGATAGACTAGCTCCGCTGTTAGAGGTCCCATAGACTGCCCAGGAAAAGCTTTCAATGTATTTCACACCCTACTGTTTTGTTTCACATGTTCACCTCACACAAATTCCAAATTACAGTGTTATGCTTAGCCTTTCTGTATCTACCATGCCATTCAAAATTGTCTGATATACTTAAGATGTATACCAACAGACAAAAACTTCTGGATAATATTCAAGTCTCAACTACTTTCTTACAGCCCTCCTTCACTGTGTAAATGGTCAAAAATTAAAACCTGAGCCAGGTGTGGAGGTGCCCACCTTTAATCCCAACACAGGCAGAGCTCTATGAGTTCGGGGCCAATCACTCTTCAGGCCAGTAAAGGCTAGGTAGGTAGTGAGACCCTGTTTCAAATAATAATTATCTCTAACAAAGAATGTCTAAAATTAAGCATAATGAATGACACTTGGCAATTCATACAATACTTTCCTAACACTGTCAAAACAAAAGAAAACTCCTTTCCCTCAGAGAACCCAGGTTTCAGATACTTTTAATCAATCAATGTTCCAAAAATAGACAGATAGACCAATGTTCTGGTATCTCCTATGTAATCAAGCAGCAGCAATTAAAAGAGTATTTTTCTTTCCTGTTCTCAAAACTGCAACAGTACCCTAAATGTTTGATAGTTTACAAGTCACTTTTGTAGTTTAAAAATTAAGATCTCTTACATTTCTACAAAGGTATCTCATTCTCAGAGGATGTACACACGTACGTGGAGGGGGCAGGGTATTTAGCCCAAGATATTTTGTTCCATTTTTTTTTTTAAAGCTAGCAGCCATTTGTCAATAAAAAATTCTTGGAATGCAGGTGAATGAACATATGTAGCCTTCTAAGGAATTCTAACACCCTGAAACTGAATTATGTGCATTAGAAGAGAAAAAGGACACTCTAGGGAGAAAAAAAAAAAAACTGAAATACAAAGTAAGGGAAATAATAGAATTTAATCTGGATTTCCTTCAAAAAGATTTCAAGACAGGGTTTCTCTTTCTCTGTGTAACTCACTTCATAGACCAGGCTAGCCTCAAACTCACAGAGATCTGCTTGCCTCTGCCTCCCCAGTACTGGGATCAAAGACATGTGTCACCACCACCTGGCAAAAGTATACTTTTAAGAAAGCAAAATGTGCCAGGTGGTGGTAATGTACACCTTTAATCCCAGGGGCAGGTGGATTTCTACACGTTCAAGGCCAGCCTGGTCTACACAGCGATTTCCAGAACAGCCAGGATAAGACGCTGGTAAGACGCTGTCTCAAAAAAATCAAAAGCAAACACTGAATACATATTATTGAATAAATATTACTTTGCCAAGGAGTCAAGTTATTACCTATCTTGATACCTAAAACATAAAAACTGTAGGCCTAATGTTCACACAGCAATTTTCTAAAGATACCCCATACGAAATAAATACCTCAACCCTTTTTATGTTGTTGTTGTTGTTGTTTCTGTGTTGTACCACATTTGCAGTTATCCTCAGCCATATGCAGCCTGTGTGGACACATCTGCCAGGGTGTGAGTTGTTATTTTCCTGCCTGAAAGCATGGCCTTCTGCTTCTGCCTTGCCTTTCCTTGTTTGTTTGTTTGTTTGCTTTCCAACCAGGAACTAAGGGAGCTGCTCCCCTGGGAACCATAAATAATCACAGCAGAGCCCCCAAAGTAGTGCTTTCTATTGTATGTGCATGTCTGAGTGTTGAGTGTCTGTGTCTCTTTCTGTGTATATGCCTACGTGTATGGGTAATTCTTCAAACTCTCACTCTTAAGATAATTTTATAACAACTTTCACCAATAATATATAGATCAAAAGCTATCAAATTTCTCTTAGCTGATTCCAAAACAAACTATGCTAAATTTTAATGTGGCTTTAAATTATTAAGTTTCAATTTCTCTATGCTGAAATTCATTAATTTAACCTAACCTAATTGTCTCTAATGACATGAGAATATCCAGCATACAAGTGCACATAAGAAGCTTATACACATATAACTAATTCGGTGCAAGGGATAAACTCACTGTTCTTCCACTAGGAAGCAAGAGCACTATAACAAATTACACCACTCATGCTCTTTAAGAAACACCTATAAACTGTAAAAGGGACAGGAGAAAACATCGGTCCCACCACTAAGTCATATTGTCACATCACTAGTACAAACTATAAAACAAAGCTTAACATTTCCGGTCCTAACTCGTTTTTTAGATCGCCCATTTCACCTATGCAACAAGTCTTTCTGCTGCTAAAGAATTATCTGAATGCGTGGTTTCATCAGAGCCATGATGAGTCCTCAACGTCCTGCTTACATTATTACTATCACTGGAAAATAGACGATTCATTTTAAAATAAGTGATAATGGTAATGATGATGGAGTGAAGAATCATTGTGAACATAAATGACCGGCAAAGAGAACAGTGGGAAAGAAAAAAAAAAAAAAGATGTAAGTATATGCTAAGGAGTACTGATTTTTCTCTCAACATCTTCTGAGCTCTGGAACAGCGCTATAAGCGAAAAACATGAAGATGCTACAACAGAACGCTTGTTTCTTTCATCTGTCTCTTTTCTGTAACACACACCATCCACATTTCAAAATACCAAACACTTCAAGAATTTTAAAAAAAGGTAGGGACTGAGGTTTGCAAACTGAAAACACGGTACAAAGTTTGGACCCAAATACTAAGTAGAGCAATATAATTTGCTACGATCAATTTAAAATTTTAGCGTAAAATAAGGTAGCAAAATTCATAATGTGGGAAGAGTCTCGATTGTTCGATCCTTTTTTAAAAAAAGATCTGCACGAAGAATGAAGATTAACATCAGGCAGACATGAAAGCCACATTGTTGCCACTTCCCTCAAACCACAATCACGCTCTACTAATGATTACTGACTAGCAATAAACACACACATTCGAATTATAACGACTGGGAAATGGCATTTTGCTACCCAAAGACAAGAAGGGGCGTCTGAGGGAAAGGGCCATCTGAGGGAAAGAGCCTCGGGCTGGATGGTGCTACAACACTCTCTCCTCTCCCTGGGTCCCCTTCCCCCGCCCCGTGTCAGATGATCAGTTATTTAGCACCATTAACACGTACTTATCGACTAGTGGTTCATTAAATGACACGTCCTGTCTGCAGCCAGGACGCTAGGCTTCCCCTTTCAAACTAGGCAAACCGAGCCCACTGTCTGGGTCCCCAGCACAAAAGCGCGCGTTCCCCCGAAGGTCTGCAGCGCTAGACTCGCCCGAGGCTGGGACAGGGACCGGCCTCGGTGCCGCCCGGCCTGCAGCCCGGCTCCGCGAGTCGGCGGCGTCCGCAGCGCCAGGCCCGGGGCCTTCGAACCCGGCTTGGCCCGCGCCGCCCGGCCGCGCGGCGGCGGCGGAGACCGGGCACGCTCGCCGGCGAGAGCCGAGGCTCGGCGGTCGCGCAGAGGCGCGCCGCCACCGCTGCTCCGGGCCCGCGGGCCAAACGGTGGGGCAGGCCGTGGCGGGGCGGGGCAGGCCGGGGAGGCCCCGGAGACCACAGGGCCCCGGAGGAGCGGGCGGCCGCTGCGCGAGGGAGGGAGAGAGGGAGGGAGGAAGGGATGGAGGGACCTGGGCCGCCCGCGTGGGGGGGAGGGAAGGAGGCCACCGAGAGCCCGTCGCGGCCGGAGCCGCCACTCACCCGCTCCGTAGACGAGCGCTGCCACCGGCAGCCAGAGGAAGATGGAGGCCGCGGGGCCGCGGAGGAGGGGGCCGCGGAGGGGGTGCGCGCAGGGCGTCGGCGTTGCTGCCTCGGCTCGGGGCTCCAGAGCCCGCGCCGCCGCGGTGACGACACTACGGCTGGCCTGCGCGCCGCCCTCCCGGTCCGTGCTGCAGTCGCTGCCTCCCTGAGTCCGGGGGTCGCTCGCCTCGTGGAGCCTGTGCGGCGCCGCGAGAGCCCGCAGCCATCGGCGTGCGGCGTGCGGCGTGCGGCGGCGGCGGCGGCGCGGAGCAGGAGCGGGGCCGCGTCACGTGACGCTACTGTTTACCGTTCCGGGGGCCGGGGCTGCGTGCGCCGCGCCTGCGCGCTACCGTCTGCGCGCAGCCGCCCGGATGGCTCCGCCAGGCCAGCCTTTGGCGGTGGGAACGGAACGGAGGGTGGCTGCCAACCGGGATAAGCAGGAAACCAGACAGTTAATGCAGAGCCGACCCCTTGTCCCCGCCTACTGCTTACCTCCTGGAAGTGACTTGAAAAGGGAACCATTAGGCCTGAATATTCCGGATGGCGCTGCCCCCCACCACGCGGCCGATTAGCAATTAGCTAGGGCCCGCTCAGAACTCAATCGCCTCTTTCAAGAAACGTTCCTGGGGGGCTAGGCGTGGTTTATCGCCGTGCTCGAAGCCCAGGCGCTCAGATTTTCATGATTACT
This sequence comes from Cricetulus griseus, assembly GCF_003668045.3. Classification (NCBI taxonomy): domain Eukaryota; kingdom Metazoa; phylum Chordata; class Mammalia; order Rodentia; family Cricetidae; genus Cricetulus; species Cricetulus griseus. The sequence goes on along the minus strand of NW_023276807.1, from coordinate 16,616,973 downwards.
TAGGCCAGCCTGGTCCACGTAGCGAGCTGCAGGCCGACCAGTGAGACACCCTGTCTCTGAAAGAGAAACATTCCTGAATACCAAAAAAAAAAAAAAAAAAAAATACTCTTGGTAAGCAGTTTTCCAAATATGATCCGCGGTCCTTGGACGCCACACTCCATTGCTACCTTTCAGAGATACTTCATTCCTCTGACAATAGCATGTGTCTGAGTTTCTTGTCACCTTACAGAGAACTGGTCAAATACACTTTAAAAAAATTTTTTTCAGTCTTCCATTATGTTATTGCAGAATCTATCATAACGTTTGTGACAGGCAATGAAACTTGCGGTCATTTATTTATTTGTTTGCGTTTCCTTTCCATGGTATCAGTAGCTACACCATGAAGTAAAAACCCCTGGAGTCCCTCAATTTTTAGTAGCGTGTAGAGAAGTCCGAAGAGCAAACAGTGAGACTTCACAACAGTCTGTTTACTCCATCCCAGCGTTCTACGGTCTAACTGTTGCCTGTCAGTCACTGTAACCAAAATGAGCCTCTTAACCACGATTATGTTTCCAGTCTGCAGTGACAATTGCAGTGTTGTCCCGACCTGCCGAGCACCTAACCAAGAGGCCTGCATTCTTCCTTTGAAACCCTTTGTTAGGTTAAACCTCACACCAAGCACACTTGACAGAGTGAAGGTCAGCAGGAGGTAGAACAAGCCACAGGCAAGTGGTGACCTGCTCTTTACTTTCTCTGTCTTCTTTCTGGTAATTTCACCGCTGAAAGCAAACACTTCTACAAAGGAGGCTGTGATTGTCCGAATTCAGTGGAGTTCTGGGATGCCATCCCCATCCCCTGCTGGAACACGTCAATCCCTCACATCTTTGTTTCACAGTCTTATTTTTTTTTTTTTTTTTTTAGAAAGAAAGGAATAACTAGAAACTTTCACTGGAGTTGTTTGGGGAAAAAATGCAAAAAATAAATACTGTCCTAACTCTTCTTGACCTCAGTGTAAAAGGGGAGGAGGGTATTAAGAGTTGAGGAAAACTTACTTATCTTTTCAGAGAAATCTTAGTAAATTAGGGCAAAACACAAAATGAAGGTGAAAGTAAGAGTCATAGCACTGTCGCAGTCACACAAAGAGTCAGCAACCTTGCCATAAAGCAGGGTATTTTGAGTCTGTTATTTCAATCAAGCATCCAAATCCATATTTGTCCATTCTTGAGCTTTGCTTGTTGCTTCTAAAGATAAACAAGACTATTTATTTGTCTTTCACCCAAGTCACAGATTAAAAAAAAAAAAAAAAAAAAAAAAAAAAAAGAGCCAGAGTGGTGACTCACGCCTTTAATCTCAGCACTTGGGAGGCAGAGGCAGGTGGATCTCTGTAAGTTCAAGGCCAGCCTGGTGTACAGAGAAAAAAAAAAAAGAGCCCAGGAATGGTTATTGCCCATGGGTCCTTTTTAACTAAAATGCTTAAACACTCAATAGAAAATCAGATAATACTGATAGTATTAAAAGTACAAATTAGGGGCTGGAGAGATGGCTCAGTGAGCACTGACTGCTCTTTCAGAGGACCTGGGTTCAATTCCCAGCACCCTCATGGCAGTTAACAACTGTCTGTAATTCCAATTCCAGAGGACCTGACACCCATGGCAAAGCACCAATGCATATAAAATAATTAACAAATTAAAAAAATAAAAGTACAAATTAACGGGGAAATTGAATTTAGTAGAAGAACAACACAAAACTAATAGTGTATTTTATATATGACTGAAAATTATGGAAAAATTAACACAGTTTGGATCTTGCAAAAATGTGGACCCACGAAAAACCATACTCCACCTAAAATAAAGCCATGGAAGACAGTATAGAATGCAAATGTCAAAACTGGGTTTGATTGCCAAGTTAAGCAGGCTTCTGGGGCTCATCTACTACCTTTTGTACAGCTAAGCTGCTGGCAGGGAACTGGGCTTGCCCAGCCTTAGGCAAAAAAAGCTTATGTTTGTCTGAAACACCATTGTTGCCATAGATAGAACAAGCTCCTGCAAGTCCCTGTTGGCTGTCCTGTTTGGTGTCCTGTCCTGAATCCTGGAGATCTCTGAGGCCTCTGGGGTGAGAGTCTTGCATCACAGTTGTAGATGTGACCCTTGCTGGTCTTCCTGCAACTAGGACTCTCATTCTAGGGTGAGCTCTGCTCTTGTTTTCCTCCTGTTGTTGACCGCCATCCAAGGCACACTTAAGACAGAGGGCTCATGGTGCACAAGGGAGGCCAGGCAAGGCGGGGGATGAAAGACAGTGGTGTCAATTTTCCAGTATCTTGGTGCCACAACACAGAAGCATCAGGTCCCAAGTGCCAGACCCACTTGTCTCTGCTGGCATCGTGCCACTTAGACATTCAGTCTGGGTCAGCAGATGGCACCTTCCAAGGTCTACCTGCACCCAAGGGCATCCATCACTCAGGACTACAAAAGGTCAGGTCAGAGAAGGTTCAGGCTTTATTCCCTCACATGTTTCTCCAATATTAGGACCCAACTCTCTTAAGAATTCCACTGTGAGAAATATTGAGTTGGGGGAAGAACAGAGAAGAGAGAGCAGGATGAGAGATACCATATCAGAGGGAGCCACTATAGGTCTGAGAAGAGATCTGGAACCAGGGAGATCTCCAGAGACCTACAAGGATGACACGATCTGACAATCCAGGCAATGGTGGAGAGGATAACCTAAAAGCCCTTCCCCTAAAATGAGATTGATGAGTTCTCTTTATGCTATCCTAGAGCCCTCACCCAGTGGCGCATGGAAGCAGAGACAGACATCCACAGATATACACTGAGCTGAAATCGGGAATTTAGTTGAAGAGAGGGAAGAATGAAGAGTGAAGGGGTCTGTACCAGGTTGGAGAAACCCACAGGAACAGTTGGCCTGAACAAGGGAGAGCACATGGACCCCAGATGTGCTCTGGGAGGCCAGTACAAGACTGATCCAGACCCCTGAACATGGATGTCAATAAGGAGGCCTCTGCATCCAGGGAGCCTCTGGTAGTGGATTAGCATTTTTCCCTGGTGCAAGAAGGGACTTTGAGAGCCCATCCCACGTGAAGGGTTACACTCTGGCCCTGGACACATGGGGAAGTCCCAGGACCAGCACAGGAAGATTTGGTGGACTTTGCAGAGCCCGGGTTAAGGGCCCTATCCTGCCTGGGGAGTGGTGGGTGGATGGGGTGGAGGGTAGGCTGGGGGTGGGGGAGGAGGGATGGAGGTGAGGGGAGGGAGAGGGAGAAGGGACTTACATGTGAAACAAACTTGTTCCCTAACTAGAACTAAAAAAAAAAAAAAAAAACCTTCTCAGCCAAAAAGCAGCATTCTGCCTGTTCCCAAATGGGCAGCATCCAAGCTGCAGCTCATAATAAAGAAACTTTTGTTTAAAAAAAAATTCCACTGTGAGCTGGAGAGATGTATCTGTCCCGCGCGCTCTGTATTTCTCGCCAGCAAGAAATCATACACGGGACACTCGGATCCTTCTGCAGACAAGCTTTAATGCATCTTGAGAGTGAAAGAGCATAAGCTTCCCAGAGCGGAGACTAGAGCGGAGACATTGAACCAAGAAAACCATCCTTTATAAAGGCTGACCAGCCGCCTGGGACGTGTTACCCTATGAATGGCTTCAGCTCCTCAGGCCAAAATGAGCCACGGGATAGGCAGAGATCAAAGGAATGGAGATTACCCAGCGCCTGTGAAGTAATTTACATCTTGGTGTCTTCAGGCACCTATTATTGTAATGGATAATGCAGGAACCGGCTTCCTACATGTATCCATGGGTAAAACCACCTGCTGCTCTTCCAAAGGAGGACTAGAGTTCAATTCCTAGCACCATCTATAGCAGGCAGCCATGACTACCCATAATTCCAGCTCCAGGTGTCCAACACCCTCTTCTGGCTTTGTGGGCACCTGTACTCATGTACACACATGTACACACACACAAAAAAAAGATTTAAAAAATCTTTAAAACAATTAGGTTTGATATAAAAAGTGGTGTCTTCACTGAAACACTGGTTTCTAGAGTGTCAGTTCAGTCAAGTGGTAAAAATGGGAAATTTTTGAGTTGCCCATTATGAGCAGACAGATCATTTGGCATTTGGGCCTGGCAGTAGATGGGGCAGCATGAAAAGCACTTGTCACCAAGCCTGACCACCAGAGTTCAAACCCTGGGGTCCACATAGTAGAACAGCAGTTGTCAACGTGTGGGTCACAACCACTTTGGTAAACCTCCATCTCTGAAAATACTTACATTGTGATTCAGAACAGTAGCAAAATTACAGTTAGAAAATAAGAACAAAAAAATAATTTTATGGTTGAGGGTCACCACACCATGAGGATCGGTATTAAAGGGTTACAGCATTAGAAAGGTTGAGAATCACTGTAGTAAAAGACCAACTCCTGCAAGTTGGCCCCTGACCTCCAAACGTATGCCATCCATGCATGCCTTCTTCTTCCTGCAAAACAAATACATGTAATAAAGTGTTTTAAAGAAATAAAATATGACATTTGTGTAGTGGAATTTTCTCTGCAAGCTATGCCCTAGATACACATCATCATGTTGGTTTAAAAAAGGTGTGTTTTTATGTTTCACTATGAGATGAAAACAGCAGAGTCAAAATATCCAGAACTCTTTCTCGTGAGATTACCACTGAACATCTAAGCCTGTCCCAGAGCACTGTATCTCTTATACCGACAGACTTTCTCCCATCCACACATTCACTTTTCTTCTAAACATGGCTAGCATGTTTAGCTAAACATGGCTAGCATAATTAATGGGTAAAGGGCAGTGTCCTCCCTATCAAGAATGAATAATTGCTATCACATACCAGGGATCAGGAGAGAGTAGCTAGGAAGACTAGATCAAATAATAAAATAAGCCTCCATCTACCCCAGGCCTTTGTAGACCATAGGAACCTTTTAAAAAGACTCCCATTATAATACATAATACAGAGGTCATCTCCTCTGTATCAGTCTCCTCCCCTATCCACAGCTTCTTACATTTGCTCATTTGTTTATCCATTATATATACCAGGAATGAACACAGTTAGTCTTGCCCTAAAGGAACTCAAAAGAGAGGGAAAGATGAGAAGTCAACAATTACGTGCAGAATGGCATGACAGCAGTGGGCACAAAAGACAAATGCTTATGTTTTCTTGAGTCTGCATAATTTCTGGGACATCCCCCGGGGTGGACGGTGAGGCTGCCCTCAAAGACGAAAAACTAGCAGAAAAGCTGCTGCATTTCAGTCATTGTGAGCGGTTGGCTATTTAAATTGCACAAACTGCCATTTCGTTAGTTGGGGTTCTCTAGAGGAGCAGAACTAATGGAACGAAAATGGGGGGGGGTATGTTAAGGGATTTATTAGAATGGTTTACAGGCTGTGGTCCAGCTCATCTAACAATGGCTGTAACCACATAAAAGTCCTAGAATCCTATAGTTGTTCAGTCCACCAGGCTGAATGTCTCAGGTAGTCTTCAGTATGTGCTGGGATGCTGAGGAAGTAGTAATACCAGTGAAAGAATGGGCTGGCCAGAAAGTGTGAGGTCAAGCAGGCAACATTTCCTTCTTCCTCATGTTTTGTAGAAGCTTCCACTGGAAGGTTTGGCCAGATTTGAGGTGGAATATTACCACCTCAAATCATCCAGATTTAGGGCAGGTCTTCTCATTTCAAATAATTCAACCAAAAATCCCTCGCAGGTGAAAACAGCAACTTGGATTTTATTCATTCCAGATGTAGTCAAGTTGACAACCAAGAATGGCCATCACAGCAACCATAAAAATACCCAAATTTTTAAATAGTGTTTTTAGAATGCCCCTTTATGATGTGCTCAATGATAATATTTCCTCCTACTTAAACTGCCACAGTTTTCCAGAACATAAAGTCTAATCAAATAAATTTCTTCATATTGTTTCTGTGTTTCATATTGTTTCTGTTTCTTCATAAGGTTTTGTGTTTGAGACAGAATCCAACTGTGAGGTAGCTCACTGTAGCTCATGGTCCTACTGTCTCAGCCTCCAGGGCAAGGGGGTAGTAGCTAAGCATTCGCTATCACCGTGCACTCCAAACTTAATATGGTAGTCAAAACCCTTAGGATTGGTCTTGCCTACCCCTTCAACTTTCCATATCCGAAGATAATGCAGAGGTAAAGAGGTAATTTAACAGGAAGTTTGTCAGCGTACAGCAGGAGAACATACACGAGTTTCAGAGAAAGACCAACAGCTGAGTTGCCTTCATTTCTACAGTAATTTGTAGAGTTGCTTGTTTTGAGACAGATTCCCACTGTGTAGCCCAGCCTCAACTTCCCAAGACTATAAGCATGAATCACAGTATTATGACTAGGATCTGAAATGTTCCCCCACAAGGTCAGGAGTTGCAGTGGGTGGTGCTGTGTAGAGAGGTTGTGGAACTTTCTGCTATAGGGCCTGGCTGGCACACACAACCTACTGCGGGTAGGTCTTAAGGATTATGGTGCCCCCTTGCCTCCAGGCTGGATAGAACTGTTTCGGTCTGCCACATTATTGTAAGGAATTTTCCTCCTGATTGCAACATTCCCTCCAAATTGAAACATCTCCTCCCTGAGGAAAGAGCAGGCTTGCTCAGCCACTGGAGTCGAACAAAAGGTTACATGTGAGAACAAATACTTTAAACATTCTTTTTTTTTTTTTTTCTTTTTGAGACAGGGTCTTACTATGTAGCTCTGGCCATCCTGGAACTCACTCACTATGTAGACCAAGTGGCCCTCCAACTCACAGAGATCTTCCTGTCTCCCCAGTGCTGGAATCAAAGGTGTTTTCCGCACCACGCCCACAACTATTTTGGAGGTCCCTTTTCCTATGGTGTAAAACAGAAGAAACTGAAGGGGCTCTAACAAAGTTGGAACATGGCAAACATGCCTCTGGCAGGCCTAGCCCTTCAGTACCACTCCCTCTGCCTTGCTAAGAGCAGATTACATTCCTCGAGTCCATTCCCTTATTTGGCCACTTCCTCCTCCTGAGGCTGACTACTAAGGTCCAGCTATCAAAGTATTAATGTCCCCCAATCAGAAGCCCCCTTTGGCTCACCTAGCCCATTCTAACAGACTTCCCCTTTCTTTCTTTCTTTCTTTCTTTCTTTCTTTCTTTCTTTCTTTCTTTCTTTCGTTTTTTTTTTTATCACACCTGCAAGGTCATTTGCTGATGTTTGATGCCTGAGTCAGAAATCAGATCTCTCTCTGAAAACAGGTATTTGGGTGTGGTTTGTGCCTGTTGTAAGGGGTGGGGTCCAGGAGGAAGGCCCCTCTGTGTAGGGGGTCCCTTCATAAACAGTTGCTGATGATAGAGACTCTGACCAGCCAAACTGCAGAAATAGAGGATAAACCAGTGTGTAGAGAACTGTGTTGGGGGTTGGGGGTGAACGCTATCAGCAATATATATAGCTGCTTTGAAGTTCTCCTTGCTATTTGTAAATAACCTCTCACCCATACTCCTGTTAGTCTCACCAAGGAAAAAAACTCATTGGTCCACCAAATTGGACAAGGTGCAATTGTTACTTTGGTCTGTCCCAGGCTCCCTTTTTGGCAATGTTGTTTTCTCCTCAGGAAGTCTGTCAGACAACACAAAGGTTGTAACCACCTGCATCGTGCTGCCACCACCACAGACTGAGTTGATTCTACAGCCATGCATTCTCCCCCCATGACTGACTACGGTCCCCTGAAAACTTTTGCCGGGATAAACCTTCCTCTCTTGAGTTGTCTATGACAAGTATTTTGTCATGGTGTTGAGAAAAATCACTAATATACAGGCGGGATTTTCTTGGGCACCTTCAGCCTTTTTCTAGCTCCGTCTACTTGTAATTACTTAACTAATCAGGTAAAAGTTGATTATTTAATCATTTTATTCTATAAAAGCTTGTAAACTTCATGGCCAGTGAGTTGGCCTAGCAGGTAAGACATTTCTCGACAGGCCTAATGAGCTGAGTTTGATTCCTGGGACTCACATGGTGGAAGGAGAGAATGTGTTGTAGAATATGAGTGTTAAGATGTGTTACAATTGTTTATGCTGCAAAGTATTGAAAGACCCCCGGTGGCTCAGGCCCTCAGGATTTCGGCCCAGGACCTCAGCGACCCCAGTCACCAGGCAGAGGCGAAAGCTTGATGCAAACAGCAAGAGGCTTTATTGCAGTGGTTTAACAAGCTAACTCCATGTTATCTCGGGCCTTTCATCCACCCACCATAGCGGATGGCTGGGGAAAGACCCTGAGAAACCACAGGACAGAGATCTTATAGGGCAGCATAAGGGGACTGTCTAGGGGTATGCACAGGCTCAGGATTGGTGTGCCTCCAGGCTTAGAGGACTTGCCCTGAGTTGATTGGCCAACTGGTTGTTATGGCCCATATGCCCTCCCAGGGCGATTGCTATGCTCTGCACGTCATTGCTGTGCACTTGTCCATAAAGCACACCCAGAGCCGAAAAGCATAGTACCACCAGCTAACTTCTGATTGGTTCCTTGCCATGAGGCAGGCATCTGACCTCCTAGTGGCCAAGGCAAGGTCAGGCAAGCACGTGTTAGTCTGTTATGGCCTCCAAAATGGGGAGCTGTTCCTTCATTATTATTATGTATAAAGGTGTGTTACATTTGCTTATGCTTCATTTGTTTATCGATGCAAGGATGTGTGTTTAATTATGTAAAGATGTGTTGTATCTGTTACACTTTGCATGCCTGAGGCACCAGATTGGTCTAATAAAAAGCTGAATGGTCAATAGCTAGGCAGGAGAGGGATAGATGATGTGACTGGTAGGCAGAGAGAATAAATAGAAGGAGTAATATAGGCTCGAGAGCAAGGAAGGGAGAACTAGAGAAGGAGGAGAGAAAGAAGGACATGCCCAGAACAAGAAGCCAGGCAGACACCAGTCGCCAGACATAGAGAAGCAGTGACAGTAAGATACACAGAAGAAAGGGAGTAAGCCCCTAGGCAAAAGGTAGATAAGGAGAAACAGGTTTTAAGTCAAAAGAGCTAGCCAGAAACATGCCTATGCTAGGCCGAGCATTCAAAACTAATGATAAGTCTCTGTGTCATGATTTGGGAGCTGATTGGTGGTCCCAAAGAAAAAAGCCTGGAACAAGAACAGACACCCAAGTTGTCCTCTGACGTCTACACACAAGCTATGGCATACCTCCCCCATCACACACACACACACACACACACACACACACACAATCAATCGATCAATCAATCACCAGTCAATAAGGCTTATATACTTTAAAACAGCACAGACCATGGATTTTGTTCAAGCTTTTATCCCACGAACCCATTATGACATATGGTTCTATAGAAATTCAATAAATATTTCTCATCTTGATGAGCTACATTTGCCAATGATGGATTTGCAAGAAGGCTTAAGACTCCAGGAAAGGGCTGGAGAGATGGCTCAGCTGTTAAAGGCTAGGCTCACAACCAAAAATATAAGACTCCAGGAAAAAAAATTTTCCCTGTGTTTTCAAAGAATGGAAGCCAAACGGCATAGATGTTGGTTTAAGGTAATTTTGTCCCAACATTTTGATAGGCAGAAGCCTAGATTTAATGGTCACCGAAAACTCACTAAGCATGAGTATGCAAACATGGCTCCTTTGGTATGCAGAGGGCTGAGAATGGTATAGAAAGAGAAGTGTACTGGTTGGTTTTGTGTGTCAACGTGGCACAAGCTAGAGTCATCAGGAAGGAGCCTCAGTAGAGGAAATGCCTCAGTGAGATTCAGCTGTAAGGTATTTTTTCAATTAGTCTTCAATGGGGGAGGGCTCTGCACATGGTGGATGACACCATTCCTGGGATGCTGGTCCTGGGTTCTGTAAGAAGGTGGGTTGAACAAACCATGGGGAGCAAGCCAGTAAACAGCAACACTCCATGGCCTCTGCCTCAGCCCCTGCCTCTGGGACCCTGCCCTGCTTGAGTTCCTGCCCTGACTTCCTTCAGCAATGCTGAAGTATAAGGCAAAAACAAAAACAACAACAACAACAAAAATAACCCTTCCTCCCCAGCTTGACTTTTGGTCATGATGTTTCGTCGAAGCAAAATAGAAACCCCAAGACAGGAAGGATGTGTTTCCTGTTTCTACAGTAGAACATAGCCAGTGGTATTCTGTTGGCACCTGTCTTAGGGTTTCTATTGCTTTGATATAACACCATAGCCATAAACAACTTGGAGAGGAAAGGATTTATTTCAGCTTACAACTCTCAGGTCACAATCCACAGCTGAAAGAAGCCAGGGCAGGAACTCGGAGCAGGAACCCGAAGTCAGGAACTGAAGTAGAGGTCACATGGAGTGCTGATTACTGGCCTGCTTACTCATGGCTTGCTCAGTCTGCTTTCTTGTAGCACCCAGGACCAATGGCCCAGGAATGGAAGCCTACCACCACAGTAGACTGAACCCTCTATGCCAATCACTAGTTAAAAAGATGCACCACAGACTTGCCTACAACACAATCTTATGGTGATATTTTCTCAAATCAAAGTACCTCAGCCAGGCATTGGTGGTGCATGCCTTTGATCCCAGCACTGGAGAGGCTGAGGCAGGCGGATCTCTGTGAGTTCAAGGCCAGCCTGGTCTACAGAGCAAGTTCCAGGACAACCTCCAAAGCAATACATGTCACACTGACCTGAAGCAAACAAGCTCAGAACTTCAAGAGTTGACAGCTTGGCTAGCTCTAAGAGACATGACAATTCAGTCTGACCATCACCACAATCCCCTTCCTAGTCTCTCTCTCTCTCTCTCTCTCTCTCTCTCTCTCTCTCTCTCTCTCTCTCTCTCTCACACACACACACACACACACAGTGATTTAGTAATTGTTGACCATATGAGAGGAAAGTTGGAGCAGAATAACCCAAGCAGATTTTGAGTTCATGAGAAAGAGTAATCTTCCAATTAAGGAACATGTGGAAATAACTTGAATAATGATACTGTTAATGTGATCTTTGTAGTTATCCCCCCTTTTACTAGAAAGGTGTCAGAAGGAATGTTTGGTTTTAAAATGGTAGCACTGCCTTGAGCTCAAATTTCTATATGTTAAGAAAGATTGGGGCATGCCATCTCCAGCTGTAGTAGATAGAGGCAGATACCCTTATATTATAATAAAATAAACAAAATACATATGAACAGATTTGACAAGTTCCAGGCTTCTCAGTTGTAGTTAGTATCCAGGAAAAAAAAACAAAAAACTAAAGACAAACAAAATGTTACCAATAAAAGAATAAATTACTAGGTGTGGTAGTTTGAATGTAATTGGCTCCCCTAATCTCACTGGGAGTGTCTCTATTAGGAGGTGTGGCTTTACTGGAGTGAACATGGCCTTGTTGGAGGAAGTGTGAGATGGTGGGAGTGGGCTTTGAGGTTTCCAATGCTTAGAATACCACCCGGTGTCTCATCCAACTTCCTGTTGCCTGCAAAATGTAGGACTCTCAACTACATCTCCAGTATCATGTCTACCTGCTTGCCACCATGTCCCACCATGACGATAATGGACTGAACCTCTGAAACTGTAAGTGAGTCACCCCAATTAAATGTTTTCATTTATAAGAGTTACTATGATTATGGTGTCTCTTCAAGGCAAAAGGAAACCCTCACTAAGACAGTAGGGTAGAATAATTAAGTTGAAACGTTCAGCAAAATTTACTGTTATGAATCCATTAAAAATATCAGGAGTCCATTGCTTTTGGCTAAGAGCAAGTGTAAAAATACCAGGAGTCCAATTTTTTTTTTTTTTGAGACGTGGTTTCTCTGTGGCTTTGAAGGCTGTCCTGGAACTCACTCTGGAGACCAGGTTGGTCTCGAACTCATGGAGATCTGCCTGCTTCTGCCTCCTGAGTGCTGGGATTAAAGGCATGCGCCACCACAGCCCAACCCAGGAGTCCAAATTTAACAGTTTCACTGTTAATGCAGGAAAAAAAGGTGTTCAGTGCTCAACTTCAGTGGTATCTGTTATTCTTTTGTTTAAGCTGCAGCTGCTAATATAAAGAAAGGAACAACGGATAAACAACCCACGTGGAGTTTATTTACCAGAAAAGGGGAGAGAGAGGGATGGGTAGTCAGCCAACCCAAGAGGAGCCAAAAGGAAGAGAGCGAGGGATGGGTGGCAGGACCTTTTAAAGGAAAGGTTGCATATGCGCACTGGGGTTTTGCACCTCACAGGTTGCAATGCATGGCAGGTGAGTGAGTGCCCCGTTGTTAGGGGGCGGGGTCAGGGTCATCCAGGTGTTTTGTTCTTACAGTGTCCTTATCATAATATATCTTTATGAACCTGAAGATGACTTTGATGCTCTCTTTTGGCCTGTTTCTATGTAGTACCAAGTTTTGTGTAACTGACCAAAAAGACATTGTTAAGCATTTTTAATACTCTCAGGGTTGTTGTGCTCTTTGTTTTAAATAGTCAGTCAGGCAAACTCAGGATGTGCAAACTTCTAGAAGTCAGATGACCTGCTTTTTTCAACAAATCAATGCAATTTTTCAAAAAGAAATATTATTGATAAAAGGAGACTTCAAACACTCATGATGTTGGATATGCTGTCATACACCTACAGTCCCAGCATTTTGGAGGTGAAGGCAGGAGGCTACCCTGGTCTATATGAGACCCTGTTTCCAACCAAACAGAAGATCAAACTACTATTGAGGTGAAAGTAAAGTTTACCTTACAACTTGACCCAGAATGAAGTCGGTGATGGTGACACATACCTGTAATTCCAGGGCATGGGAGGCTGAAGCAGAGGGATTCCTACGAACTCAAGGCCATCCTTGAGCTACATAGTAAGACCATGTTTCAAGGAAAAAAATAATAAAGGTACATGAAACATGGTATATGGTATATCAATAGTCACTGGATTTTTATTTGAGCAAACAAGTTAGAAAACCAATAATTGACCAACTCGACGACTGAAACACGAAGATATTTTAAGACAATCACTTCCAAGAACAGAGACTAGCTATGACAGATATTTTACAATGTTTGGTAGTGTTATGCTGAACTTTTTTTTTTTTTTTCAAATCTAATTTAGGGGCTGGAGAGATGGCTTAGCAGTTAAGAGCACTTTCTGCTCTTGCAGAGGACCCAGGTTCCACTCCTACCAACCATATGGCTCAAAACCATCTATAACAATAGTTTTAGACTATCTGAGACCCTCTTTTGACCTCCATGGATATCAGACACGCCCATGTTGCACATCCATACACACCGGGCATCTTAGTTAGGATTTTAGTGCTGTGACGAGACTGTATGACCACAGCAACTCTTATAGAGGGGAACATTTAATTGGGGCTGGCTGTTTCAGACATTTAGTCCATGATCATCATGGCAGGGAGAATAGCAACACACAGGCAGACACTGTGCTGGAGAAGGAGCTGGGAGTTCTATATCTGGATCCACAGGCAGCAGGAAGAGAGGAAGCCACTGGACCTGGCTTGGCCATTTGGAACCCCAAAGCCCACCCTTCGTGACACACTTCCTCCAACAAGGTCACGTGTGCTCTAATAAGACCACATCTCCTAATGCCACTCCCTAAGCACTCAAATATGAATCTATGGGACCAGTCTTACTCAAATCACCACACAGGGAAAACAGTAATACACATAAAATAAAAATCTAAAGGTATTTTAGACTCTAATTTTAGACACACGTGTAGAAATGCATACGGATTAAACTATATGAGATCTGGAAATTTGTTTAAAAGTTCCCAGGAAAAGTAAATAAATCTCAAATTAGTGAATGGAGATTAGATGAATGCTGTGTAATGTGCTAGGCATCCATCTTGGTTCCTAATAGCTGTTTGTCTCTATCTCAAATTCCTGAAAGAATAATTCTCCACAATCCCGAATCCTTGACCCCACCCCCAGGAATGTATAGCCGTGACCACCTGCTTGTTATGACATGACTAACAGCTGAATTGGCTTCTGTACCATGCTTATGCAGGCATTCAAGGACTATTTTAAGGTCACCTGGGATCATCTAATCTTGGCAGAGCAGAACACCTCCTGTGGCTTTCCTCTTTAAAAGCCTTTCCTTCCCCCATTTCTGCATAGCGCAAATCTCTGATTTGTGGGAAAGTCGTGGCCCTGATAGCAGCTTTAATACATTTGCTTAATTGTAATTTGAATTGAATTGGGGAGGGTGTCTTTTCCCAGTAGTCTTGAGCTGCACAGCACTAAAATGGTAATTACAGTTGTTAGAGGATGGATACAAACAGAATTTATTATGCTATTCTGTCTCTGCTCTTACATGTATTTGAAAAACCCCCAAGATAAAAAGTCATTAAAAGGATTACTGCTTTCTACACAAATATTTCATATATATATATATATATATATTATATACATATATATTACATATATATTATATATGTAATGACACACACATACATGATTTCTTTGTTTGAAACTGGATCTTACTAGGAATTACAGGGCCTCGACCTCTATCCTCTTGCCTCAGCGTCTCAAGTGCTGAATTTCTAGGTGTGCATGCCACACCTAGTGTACACAAGCACTTTGTTTTTGTTTTGGGCTTTTTTTTGTTTGTTTGTTTGGTTTTTCGAGACAGGGTTTGTCTGTACTGTTTTGGAGGCTGTCCTGGAATTGGCTCTGCAGACCAGGTTGGCCTCAAACTCACAGAGATCCACCTGCCCCTGCCTCCCAAGTGCTGGGACTAAAGGCGTGCACCACCAACACCTGGCGCATTTTTAATTCTTTATATTTTTGAAGATATTTTTCTATTCTTTGACAGTTTCATACATGTATATAATGAATTAAGTAGTTTTCATCTCCATTACTCTCATCCCCTCCGTGTGTGTGTGTGTGTGTGTGTGTGTGTGAGAGAGAGAGAGAGAGAGAGAGAGAGAGAGAGAGAGAGAGAGATGAGATGCTTGTATAAGCATAGGTGGGAGGTTATTTGCTGGAACATAGGGCCCCTTGCAGTGACAGCAGGACTGAAGAAAGTGATCACCAGCAGGAGCTCCACCCCACCCATGTCCCAGTGTTTCAGGTACTTTTCCTGTTGCTGTGATAAAATACTCTGACAAAATCAGATTAAGGGAGGAAGGGATTTTTCTGCCTCATAGTTCCAAGGTGTGGTCCACTACAGCAAGAAAGTCAAGATGGCAGAGGCTTGAAGCAGCTGGTCACATGGTATGCACAGCTGGAAAGTAGAGAGTGGTAAATACATTGTGCTCTCTCTCTCTCTCTCTCTCTCTCTCTCTCTCTCTCTCTCTCTCTCTCTCTCTCTCCTTACATAGTCTAAGACTCTTGCTCAGGAAATGGTCCCCCCAGAACCTGAGATGGGTCTTCCCTCATCAATGAATTTAAGATAATCCCTCACAGGCATGTCCAAAGGGCCATCTCCCAGCTGGCTCTAGATTATGTCAAGTAGACAATTAACACCAGCTATTGCATTCAACAACCGTTAACTGCCAATAGTCCCCCAGGTTTTCTATCTGGTGTAAGTAGTCATTTGTCTACATCTTCCTTGGGATAATGTCACAAAACAATTGTCAGACAGTCATGGGGATCTAAATTTATAACCAGTTGTCCAGAAGCACAGGTGGTAGTCTGGACCTCGTAATTGATCCCTAGAGTGGGGGCAGTCCCATGGAGCTGAGCATTTAATCTGTGGAAGTCAACTCTATTCTAGGTAGGTAGTGTCAGGGTTGAGTTGTAGGGCATCCAGTTGGTGTCTGCTGCAGAGCTAATTAGTGTATGAAGAAAATCCTATGTCAGAGTTTTCTGTATTCTACTGGGTAGATGAGAATAAGAAATAATGTGTTCTTTCTTTCCTATCTCTTACATTATACCACCCAATCTTTGGTGTTTTTTTAAGGAAAGTCTTAGAAGAATAATACAGTTGAAATATAGTAAAGGTTAGAGAGTCCATCAGGTCTTTACCAGCTATCATATTCCAAGCCTAAGGGAGCATTACCTCTCCTGTTAGACACTCCAGATTAAAAGGCTGCTACATCCTTTACACCGAGCACTCCCACTCATTGCTTTTCATAGTCTCCGGTTTTCTGAAGCTATGTTCAGTCGTGTCCTTTCCATATTAAGTGGTCAGCCTAGTGTGTTTAAACCTGCATCTGGTAATTCATTCTCTAATGTTCCAAGTGTCTGGGTTTTGCTCATGGAAACTAATTTGAGGGAGTAACTGATAATTTGTTTACTAGCCATTGTGTTTAAAAATGAAATGTTTTAAAGAGAGAACAGCTCCCCAATTTATAATGGAACTATGCCCCCCCCCAAAGTCTACCACAAATTGAATACATCACAAGTTAAAATGCATGGAACTTATCAAATACTGATAGTGTTTGGCTATAAAGTTACCCCCCCACACACACACAAAGGCCTCTTTGTTGAATTGAAAGTTTGGTTTCTAGCTGGTGGATTGAACCATTAAGAGTTGATTGAGCCATAAGGATTTCGACATCTTCACTAGGTTAATGCATCTGAGGTTGAAAGAACTACACCATCGGGAATATGTTGGTGGGAGCGACATACTGTCTGGGTCCCCTCTTTGGCTGTCTCTGCCTCTTTATTACCCGAAGGTGAGCATCTGTGTTCCACCACATCCTTCCTCCATGATGTTCTGCCTCACAAGAGGCCCAGAAACACTGGAACCAGCCAATTGTGGCCTATCATGCCCAAAGCTGTAAAGCCTAATGAGCATTCCTTCCATTTATTTATTTTTCTGAGACAGAGTTTTACTACATAGCCCAAGCTGGCCCTAAGTTTGTGATCCTCCTGGCTAAACCCCTCAAGTACTAGCATTATAGTCATGTACCACCAGCATGACCAGTGCTTTTCTCACTTTAAGTTTCTTCTCTCACACATATTTATCGCAGCAAGTGATACTGACAGCCACATACATTATTTGGCTACCCGAAGCACTGCAGAACATCTGTTGTTTACCCTCGTGAGCTCGTGGCTGGCTGCTGCCCAGCACCTTGGAAGAGTATCATAGTATGGATCATTAGCACAGGAAAAGATAAGAATTCAAAGTGATGTTTCCCCTGAATATGTGTCAATTTAGCATCACTGTAAAAGGGAAAAGTTGTAAATCATGGGCCATCTGTATTTACCCCCAGAAAGGATCCTCATTAGTGTCTGGGACTGCTGAAGTCTTAGACCACAGGAAACCAAGTTCAAGTTTTAGGTTTCTCTGGGCAGTCCAAGAGTCAACCAGGTTTTAATTTTACATAGGTCAGTTCATTTCCAAGTCATCCTTAGTTTATTGCAGGAAGTATTGACAACCCTTGTTTAAGAGATGAGCTGATGTTTCTTCTCCTCTGTAGTTCATAAATATGTCAAAATCAGCTTTTTTTTTTCTCAAGACAGGGTTTCTCTGTTGTCCTGGAACTCACTTTGTAGACTAGGCTGGCATTGAACTCACGAAGATCCACCTGTTTCTGCCTCCCAAGCGCTAGGATTAAAGATGTGCACCACTATGTCCAGCCAAAATCAGCAATATTCTTGACCACTAGAAACATGTCATTAACCAAAAGCAATACTCATCTTAGGGTGATTCTCTAGACACTTTCTTTTCTTATAAGTGTGGTCTAGTAATTCCTTAATGTTTCATCATCTCATCTCAGCTCTTAAAAGTGTAGCAAACCAAATTGGAAAACGAGGGAGACTGAGATAAGGAACAGAGCCTTAGGGAGAAGTGAAGGAGGAGGAGGAGCTTGGCGTCTGGCTGGCTTCTGCTCCATACAGTTTTCCTCCAGTATATGTGTGGTGAGGTGCTGGGTCCCAAGGTTGTGAGTCTTTTTTTTTTATTTGTTTTGTTTAATCATTTACAATCATTTTACATATCAATCCCCTCTTTCCTCTCCCTCTCATGCCCCCACCCAGAACCCAGGGATGGTGAGGCCTTCCATGGGGGATCAGAAAAGTCTGTCACATCATTTGCGGGAGGGCCTAGGTCCTCCTCTGTGTATCTGGGCTTCGATAGTATCTCTCCATAGGGAATGGGCTGCCAAAGTCCATTTGTACACTTGGGATAAAAATTGGTTCCACTGCTGTCTTTGATGCCCTTCCCTTATAATGAGATTGATTGCTACCTTAATTACCATCCTAGAGCCTTCATCCAGTAGCTGATGGAAGCAGAAGCAGGCACCCACAGCTAAGCACTGAGCCATATTCCTGGAATCCAAGGTCATGAGTCTTAAGTATGTGAAATAAGAAGGGAAAAAGTAACCTTGCTGTATCTCCATTCTTAGAATGGAGGCTATTTCCAAAGAGTTAGAAGAAATATTTCTAAAGACTTTTTAATGGGCCAAAGGTTCCTACTGTAAGAATTCTGCCCAGAGCAAAGGTTTCTGTGGTTTCCAAATTGTCTTCTTGCTCTTTGCTTGAAATGCTTGAATAAGGTTATTGGTCAATGCTCCCTACTCATTTGTATCCACAGTACTGCCAGCTCTGTGGAGGAGAAAGACTACTTAGAAAAATTACCAAGAGATCCCACATCTACTCTGAATAACCTGTCTTCTGTTTTCTAAGTATAAGTTGATGCACACATACCAATGATTTTGAGGAAAATTAATAATCAGAGTAGAAAAGACCAAAATGACCAAAAACAAAAATAAGTGGAAATAAAACTAATTTGAAAAATAGAAAAGAACTTTCAACAAGGATAAAATGATATTTTCTGAAGAGTTTAACATAATGTTCTACCTATAAAACCATTAGATATCCTACTAGTAACTATGCAAAACAAACCATCAGAAATGCAACAGACATCTGAACATACACACACACACACACACACACACACACACACACACACACACACACGAACAATGCTTACAGAAAATCAATTAGCAGCACTAAAAGGTTCTGTAGTGGGGCCCCACATGCCAGTGGATGGTTCCACATCCACAGGCACACAGGCAACACTAATTGGACTTGTGAGCACTTTGTTTTCATACCTAGGAATGGTGGTCAATGACTGGAAGTCAAACAGCTATTTGTTTAGAATATATGGGAATGAAATGTAGAAAATATGAAAACAAGTTCAGATTCAGCATCAGTATGTAATATTTAATATCTCAAATTGATAAATCTATAAATTATGAGCTACTTATACCTGTCCAGCTACTGGCAGTAGTTACTAGGAAAATGAGAAACAGGAGGCAGAGGTGCTATGTATAGGCTGGACGTGGGGCCACATTCTGAGAAGTGCTTGGCTAGGCAGTTCCACCTGTGTATAAACATCACAGACTGTTTCATCTTCAACTAGGTCATTATAAATTTTCTGTATTTGTTATAGGTCCCTATAGAATTTGGGGTAGTCTCATTTGCTTCAATGGAGTGAATCACTGAACAGATTACATAACTGCATTCTTGCTCTTTATGATTGGAGCTAGGACTCAATGGGACATGCTTGGCTGGCAAGAAATAACCAGCACTGATTTTTTCACCTTTGTGGTTTTCAATCATCTTAAATTTTCTTTCCAGGTGTTAGCCCTCTTACTTTCAACATGAGCAGTAGATTTTGCATATTCAGGAGCTATGCCAAGAAGACACCAGATTAAATTGAACATAAGAGAAAAACTAGAAAAAAAAAAAGGTAAGCAAAATATTTGAGGTTATTTTTTAGTTTCAATATTGCTTCTATTAAACATTTAAAACTCATTTGATTTTTTTAAAAATCTATCATCTGATATAAACCTCAGCTTAACACCCTTTTAAAAATATTTATTTTTATTTATGCATATTGGTGTTTTACTTGCATGTGTGTCTGGGCATATGTAATGCAGCAATTTCAGAGGCTGGAAGAAGGCATTGGATCCCCTGGATCTAGAGTTACAGATGTTCATGAAAGTCCAAGAATCCACCTTCTTGAAGGTGCTGGGAATGGAACCCAAGTCCTCCAGAAGAGAAGCCCAGATTCTTAACAGCTGCACCATCTCTCCAGCCCCCCTTAATTTGATCTGAACCCAGGAGCCCAGAGTACCTGTCAGACTGAAAAGCAAACATCATTCTGGTGGTCAGACCAGGGAAGCAAACAAAGAACCAAACACCTACCCAATAAAGGCAAGACCAATTGTTCATACCAAGAGATACTACAAATGATTTAACTCCAGATTCCTAGATCCCAGCTCAAAAACACGAACAGGAGCAACGATGACAATATGCCACTTCCAGAACACAGCCTGCCTATTGTAATATTTCTTAGAAAATAATTTATCTGAACAAGACAAAGACTTTGAAATGACAGCCATGAATATGTTCAAGGACTTTAAAGAGGATAGGAAGACCATGGACCATGAATAGCCAAATGATGTGTTGAAAACAACTCAAGATACGAAAATAGAATTTAACAAAGAAACAGAATCACTAAAGAGAATCCAAACTGAAATAAAGCTCAAAGTGCAAACCTCAGAAAACCAAACAAGAAGCTCAGAGTTAAGCCTCAAAAAAAAATTTAAATGATAGGATCTGGAAGATAAGGTAGAAGAAATGGATAACTCAGTCAAAGAAAATGTTAAATCAAAACAAAACTCCAACACAAAACATCTGGACATGGAAATTGGAAAAAAACCCAACAACAACAAAAAAACCCCATCTAGGACACCATGCAAAGACCAAACTACAAACAACAGGTATAGAGAAAGGAGAAGAAACCCAGAAGAAAATCTCCCAAATTTAAAGAAAGATGCCTAACAAGGTACAAGAGGCATCAAGAACACCAAAAACACAGGACAGAAAAGAAATTCCTGTGACATATAATTATTAAAATACAAATGGTACAGAACAAAGAAATGATAGGGTTTTCTAGAGTAAAAGAACTTATAGAATGAATCTCTCTTTCTCCCTCCCTCCCTCCCTCCCTCCCTCCCTCCCTCCCTCCCTCCCCCCCCCCCCCCCGTCTGTCTCTTACAGGCTGCAGTCCAGCTAACTCAGCAATGGCTGGCTGTGAACAGAAAGTCCAAGAATCCAGCAGTTGTTCAGCCACAAGACTGGATATTTTAGTTGGTCTTCTGTATATACTGGAATCCTGAGGAAGAAGGCCCCAATGGCAGTGAAGGATTGGATGTGCTAACAAGGCAAGGGTAAGCAGGCAAAGAGCAAAAGCTTCCCTCTTGCATGTCGTTATATAGACTTCCAGGAGATGTGGCCCAGATTAAAGGTGTGTCTTCCTGTCTCAAGATCTGAATTAAAGTTGTATGTCTTCCTGAAGGGCTCTAGTATGCCTGGGCATGGCAAACCTGGCACTGTGGGTTTTGCCTTTTCCCATTTCCGCTCCCTTGTCAAACTGTTTGATTGCAATCCTAAAGCTAGCCACCAAGATCTCGTCCCTTATTTGGTCATTCTGTTATGCTTGACTCATTCTGGAGACTGATCACTAAGGTCCAACTATCAAAACATCAAAGTCCAGCAACCAAAATTCATTATTTGACTAACCTAATTAAATACCCAATCAGAAACATTTCCTAGCTCATTCGAACACAGACCTCCCTTTTTCCCTCTTGATATTAACACAAAGATAGATTCAGCCACCTTGTCTTTTTGCTTTGCTTAATAAAGGATCTCTATGTGTTTGGTTTATGCTTGTAAACTGGTGTTTGGGTGTGGCCTGTGCTCCCCTCTGGGGCCCAGAGGGGAGCACCCTGAAGTACGGGTCCCTTCACTTCCTTCCTCAAGATCTGAATTAAAGGAGTGTTAATTTGGGAAATTACCAATATGGAGTCAGGTAAAAAACACAAGGGAATTTAATAGGGAAAAGCCTTACTTACAGAGTGACCTAGCCAGCCAGCTGCATGCAAAACCCAGTCTTCTAACAGAGCTGATCTGATCTTTGAAGGCAAAAGTATTCTTTTGCATATTCAGTTTGCATTTTCATAAGCTATTGTATATATAATTGATTGTCTTGTCCTGTAACTCTACTGCCCTAGTTAACCTTCGTAAGAAGTCCTGGAATTGTTCTGTAGGTCCCTGTTCTATTCTGGTATAAGCTTCTAGGCATTCTCCAGGCTCACGAACCTTATCCCAGGCATTTAATGCTGCTTTCCTGCATAGGGACAGTATATGGTCATCATATTCAGCCTGAGCCTGTGGGTTAGCATAAATACCCTTACCAAGAATCTTATCTAGGGGGGTTTCATAACCTTCCTTTATGCCTTGACACTCAAGGAGCTTTGTTTCCTCCCCAACCAATGCCCTCCATTGGATTTGGCATGAATTCTCAAGTACAGCTGCCACCAATAGTTCCCAATCTGTGGGTGTCATCCTGTTAAAGGTTGCCCATGAATGTAATAGCTGTTTTACATATGGGCTATGGAGACCATATGAGACAACTGATTCTTTAATATTCTTAAGATCCTTCAGCTGTACAGGTTGCCATACATAAGCCATCTGTCCCTGGGGGTGTTTATTAGAAGCAGGCTTTTCTACCATGGTAGCTGGGTAGACTAATGGTGTACGAGTAACAACCTTAGAAGAATAGTCATGATACCTGGGTGGAGTAGGTACCTCGGATTGGAGTGAGGCATCCCAATGATCTTTAAGCTTAGTAATGATATCCTCATGAAAAATTTCAATTTGCTGCATCATAAAAGATTCCAAGCATGTTAGCGAATCTGTAAATTGCTATAACTGCTCCTCTATATGTTTTTCTAGGTCTTCAATATGCTTGTCCTTAGACAGCATCTGGATGGTATGGAAACTGCCTTCTAGGTATTGGAGTCTAGATTCGAGGTCATGATTTGCTGATTTTGAGTCCTCAGCAATAGACTGTATGGACCTATCTAATATGTCAGGCCTGTTCTGTAAATTATCTTCCAAACATTCAAACCTAGATTCAAATTTGTGATCTGCTACCTTAGATGCTTCAATAATTGATTCAATGGCATTGTCCAATTCTTCAACCCTATCCTGGGTATCTTGCATCTTTGCATCTAATTTCTGGGTAACATTGCCTATCTGAGTTTCTAGCTGGCTACAGATATTCTTTAGCTCATCAGGGTCTTCTGACAGCCTAGCCTCTAAGGCCTCAGACATGGCATAAATACACTGCATCTCATCTTGGGTAACAGACAGCTCTGTCTTTAGCATATTGGACACAGAGCCAAGCTTATCATCCAATTTCTGTTCCACTTGCTGCACAGTTGTGACCTGACCTAATCTGTTCTTCAATACCTCATTGCGTAAAGCGGTTATTTCCTGCAAGCAGGTGGTGAGGTTGTCTTTGTCCCTGTTCCTGGGACCTCTGGCTAGTAATGTTATTTGTACCAGCAAGCTAACTGCCATTATTGCATATGGGCCCGTAATTGGCAGATTTAGCATCCTCCTCAAACATTGAATTCACGTAATAAGCAAAAATATTACCAATTTTAGAAAATGATATATATTCTGCCACAATTTTACCTATTTTTTACTCCAGATGCAGTAACTATCATTGACCAGCAGGTGACACAGGTTTAAAGTTAGTCTGCCCGACTTTTGGTAACGGTGGGTCAGGCAAGATGGTGGTATGGGTGGAGCTGAGGTCACACAGATGGGTGCACTTATCTTAGAGAGTGTATGGCCTTGCAGCCGCAACCACTGAAATAGGTGCAGCTTTACAGCTGCCGAGGCCAGGGGAAGCTGTGGACCCTGCTGAAAGCCGAGACCGACTTGGTTCAAGGGCAGGAGGCCTCTGGGCGAGGGTAGGCTGCAGTCCAGGCTGGTCCTGTGCTCATGGTGGTAAAACCGTGGGAGGTCTGGAGAACTCTCCCAGCTGGGCAGACTGTTTTGAGCAGCTCAGCAGCAGCCAGAATGCGCTTGTGTGGAACAGCGGGTAGGTTGTGAACCGGGAGCACCTGTGGAGACAGGGAGTGTTTTCCCGGCCTAGGCCACCATCCTGGTGGAACCTGCAGGCTGTCCCCAAGTGGGGCCTAGGTTTACAATATCCCACTTCTGACACCAGATAATGTGGGAAATTACCAATACAGAGTCAGGTAAAAATACAAGGGAATTTAATAGGGAAAAGCCTTACTTACAGAGCGACCTAGCCAGCCAGCGGGTAGCAGTAAGTACAGGAAGCCAAAGATGAAAGTGAAAGCAGGGCCGCTGCATGAGCATCCCTCACTGTTAAACTTCCCCTACATCACCCTGACCATGCGCCCTTGAAGGCATGGCTACAGCATCCCCTACAGAGTGTGTCTTCCCACCTGAAGATCTGGAACAAAGATATGTATGTGTCCTCTTACATCAAATATCCAGACTATAAGTGGGTCCACCCACTCTGAACCAAGCAACAAAATCTCTCACAGCTGTGTCCTTCAGTTCATTCCAGATGTAGTCAAGTTGACAACCAATAATAGCTATCACAAAAGGAATAAGACCAAGTCACATATAAAGGCAGATCCCTTAGAATAGCACCTGCCAGTGGAGACTTTGAAATCTAGAAGTACCAGGACAGATGTTTTACAAGCTCTGAAAGGCCACAGATGCCATCCCCAACTACTGTACTAAGGAAAACTTTGTATCACAATCAAAAGAGAAAGAAAAAAATTATCAGAACAAATTTAAACAACTTCTGTCCACAAATCTACTCTACAGAAGACATTAGAAGGAAAACTTCAGTATAAAGAGGTTCAAGCAACAACTAAATAACAGGAATTAATGAACACTCTTCAATAGTATCTCTCAACGATTGTTTAGAGACTGGAAGTCTGGACCTTAGTTCTCTTTCCCATTTTGCAAGATGGCAGTTGAAAAAGCCAGGAAGCCTGATACAAAAGAGAAGAAGTTTCCAGCCCAGAAGATTGGCAGTGTTGCTGCTGGTTTGCCAAAAAGGATGACCCTGAAGTTAAAAAGCCCAAGAAGGGGAAGCCCCATTGCAGTCGAAATCCTATCTTGTTTAGAAGAGTAGAAGCATTAATTAAGAATCTCTAATCAAAAAAAAAAAAAAAAAAAAAAGGCTAGGGTCAGATGGTTTCAGAGCCAACTTCTACCAGATCTTCAAAGAAAAACCAATGGCAATACTCTACACATTATTCTTCAAAATGGAAACTGATGGAACATTTCCAAATTCTTTTTATGAAAGCACTACTTTTCTGATACCAAAACCATATGAACAAACCAACATCAACAAAAAGAAATTTATAGACCAATATATCTTATCAATATACATGCAAAAAACCTCAATGAAATGTTTGCAAACCTAATTTAAGAACACATTAAAAAAAGACTATCCACCATGATTAAGTTGCTTCATCCCAGAAGGCCAGGAATGGTTTAGCATGAGTAAATTAATAAATATAATTCCTCACATAAACAGATTAAAAGATATGATCATTTCATTAGGTACATAAAATCTTTGACAAAAATCCAATACTCTTTCATGATAAAATTTCTGTAGAGACTAGGGATATAAGGAATATAAATATAAATATATGTATTTATATTTACAGGAAGTCCACAGCTAACATCAACCTAAACAGAAAGAAACTCAAAATCAAAAGACAAGTTGTCCATTATTGCTATACCTGTCAAATACAGTACTCAAAGACAGAGCAAGAAGACAACAAAAGGAGCTCAAGGGGATAGAAATAGGAAAGGAAGAAGTGAAAGAACAGAAACCAACCAAACAAAAACCTTACAGGATAGTTAAACCCATCCTGAGTAATAAAATAACAGCCAGAGGTGTTCCCACCATAGATTTCATTTTTTAATACAAAGTTATTGTTGTAGTCACTGTTCTATTGTTGTGAGAGACAGCACAATCAAACACTTTTTAAAAATTGAAGTTAAAACCCACTTCATGAGACAGAGCCCATATCTGACACTGTTGACAAGGGCAAGAACATGAGACTAGATAGGTCATAGGCCCCATGGGAGAACTTACTAGTATTATCCTGCTAAATAAATGTAGCAATAAAACAACTTCTAATGATACACTGGTGTATCCACAGATCAGTGCATTGGTCATCCCTCATTCTTCTTGCAGATAACTAAAACACAGACCCACAACTGGACATTGTGCAGAGAATGAGAGTCTTTTGAGCACTGGGCCCTGCAAGGGCAGTCTTTATTATTCGCTTTCCATCAAGGCTGGTTGGAGAAACTGCAGCACCTCAGAAGCTCAACATATGTATTATTAGCTTAGTTAGGATTTCCATTGCTGTGAAGGGACACCATGACCATGGCAGCTCCTTTAAGGAAGATATTCAATTAGGATACATTATCATCATAGTGGGGAGCATGATGGCATGCAGGTCGATCAGAAGAAAACAGGAAATGGACTGTGACACTGAGTGAGACTTAAGCAAAACAAAACTCAAAGCCTGTCCCCACAGTGCTACATTTCCTTCAACAAGACCACACCTACTTCAACAAGGTGACACCTCTCAGTGGTGCCACCACCTATGAGCTTATGGGGGCCAAATACATTCAAACTACCACAATTATGTAGAGTTGAGCAGAAAGGTGGGATTACTGCATACAGCTGAACAAGGAGGTTGGGTTATTACACAGATTAACAAGGAGCAGGGTGTATGTTGTATACTTCGATCAAAGAGGTTTGGCTAGTCTCTGGAGGGGAGCTGTCTTCAAACTCTCAACATCCAGGGAGAGGAAACTCTGGAGGATAATTTTCTGCACAGATTGTCAACACCCATTGGACTAGAGGATGTTTTGCCAGGCCTCTGGGCCTCACCATAAGGCAGGGGGCTTCGCCATTCCTCTCTGGGTCTGGAGATCTGGGTTTCTTGATATGGCTGGCTCATGACTGGCTCATGTGGACAACACACATCCACTCAGGACTTCACTCACTGGGGGCTTCTTCCACTCCCAACCACAAATGTTTTAAACAAAGTGGCAGAGCACTAAATTAACATGAAAAGTGGTAGCCTTCTTATACATCAAGAACAAACAAACTGAAAAAGAGACTAGGGTAAAATATCTCACTCACAAAAACCTCAAAAAATATCTTGGAATAAACCAAACCAAGAAAAGAAAGATCTCTTAAATGAATGCTTTAAAATGCTGGATAAGGAAATTGAAGAAGAGTAGAAGACAGAAAGGCCTCGCATGCTCATGAGTTGGAAGAATCAATATTGTGAAAATCACCACCCTACCAAAAGCAATCCACAGATTCAATGCAATCCCAACAAAACTTCCAGCACCATTCTTTAGAGAAATAGAGAAAAAAAATCTTAAGATGCCTATTTTATCTTTGTTTCAGAAAAACTACACAATATGTCTATGTATTTGTGTGTGTGTGTGTGTGTGTGTGTGTGTGTGTGTGTGTGTGTGTGTGTGTGTGTGTATGTGCCTGTGTGCACTTGTAATGACCACAAACGACAGAATGGGGCCTGAGAGTCTCTGTAACTGGAGTTACAAGTTGTGAGATACCCAACATGAGTCCTGGGAATTGTACTCCAATCCACTTAAAGAGTGGGAATTGCTCTTAAGCACTGAGCTATCTCTCCAGTTCTCAGCCACTTGAGTTTTGGCAAAGGTGCTCCCTAGGTTATTCTTTATCAACTTGATATAAGCTAGAGTCTTCTGAGAAGAGGTGCCTCCATTGAAGAAACATCTCCATCCTACTGGCCTGTGGACAAATCCATGAAGGCATTTTCTTGATGAATGATTGATGAGGGAGGGCCCAACCGACTGTGGATGGGGCTACCCTTGAGAAAGCTGTCTTAGGTTGTGTATAAATGTAATCTGAGTGATCCACTAGGAGGCAGTATTGCTCCATGTCCTTTGCTTCAAGTTCCTGCCTTGACTTTCTGCTGACTTCTCTTGATGATAAACTTGACTGTAAGCCAAATAAACCCTTTCCTCCTTATTTTGTTTTGAATGAGATGTCCCTCATATTCTCAGGTATTTTAATACTTGGTCCTAGTTAGTGACACTGTTTGGGTATGTTTAAGAGGTGTGGTCTTGATGAAAGAAATGTATCATTGAAGGTAGACTTCAAGATTTCAAAAGCCATGATCCATTTTCAATATGGTCTCTCTGTGTCTAGTTTGTAGTTTGAGATGTGAGCCCTCAGAGCTCAGTTTGCAGCCACATGTCTACCTCCTGCTGTCTCCATTGTTATGGACCTTAACTCTCTGGAAACATCAAGTCCCAAATAAACCCTTTTTTCCTTTAAGCTGCCTTGGTCATGATGTTTTAGCATAGCAATAGAAAAGTAGTGAATAGGAGCAGCGTCAGAAGGAGGCCCGAGCTTCAGTACCGAGCAGTGTCAGTGAGAGGCTTGAATCCCGTCCCAGGAGCAGCATCAAGGGAGCCATGAGCCTCAGACCCTGGAGCAGCGTCAGAGGAGGAGCATCCACCAGAAGCCCTGCTCTACTTGTGCCTGAAGGAGAAGTCACCAGAGCCACAGCCCCGAACTATACCAATTGGAGAAAGAGAGAACCCCTGAAGCACAAGCTCCACCTATAACCATTAGAGGAAGAGATGCATGCATAGACAACAAGGTAAGAACACACTTAACAATATAAAGAGCAAGACCTGAACATCCCAACACAGATGAAGTAGAAGAAAACTACCTAAAAAATAACTTTATGAGGATGATTGAGGCCCTTAAAGAGGAAATGAAAAATTCTCTTAAAGAAATGGAGGAAAAGACAAACAAAAAATTGGAAGATACCAACAAACCCCTTAAAGAAAACCAAGAAAAGTATCAAATAAACTTCCAAGTTACTTTCCATCACAGTATTTATCATGGCAATAGAAACATAGGACAGAAAATGGTACTAGAGTGTAAACTGTTGCTGTGGCAGACCCAAGCATGTTGTTTTCAGGAGGACTGTGAAGTGTTTATTTAGAACTTTAGACTGGAAAAGCCATTGGGTGCTCAGAGCTTAATGACGACAGCCTTGACAGATCTAGAATTACCTAGGAGACAAACCTCAAGGCATTTCTATGAGGGAGACTCTGTGCTAGGTTAATTGAAATGGTCCTCTCAGTTGGAGCTGGAATGGAGCTCGGTTCCACCTAAACCAACAGCTCAGATGGGCTCATAGTTCCACACAGCTGTTTGAGATCTTTTCAGAAGCATCCACCCAGACATAGCTAGCAAAATTACAATTATTTAAAGTTGGAAGAAAAGGAGGGAGGGAGGGTGTGTGTAAAAGCACAGACAATAGGGTAAGTTTTCTAGGGAAAGTCTCAATTAGGTTTCTTTGCAATGGGTATAGATGAGATTTTGGTGGCTCTCAAGTTATGTGTCTAAACGTTACTAAGAACCCATTTCCTTTCATTTTTTTTAATAGTTCCCAGAGACATGCTTTACAATAAGATTAAAATATAAAGAATTTTCTTCTGTAAACAAAATTGCAGGGTAGATTTATGAAGGTTATTGTTTAGGTTTAGAAAAGAGAGCAGAATGCTAGAAACTTAAGGTTATACAACTTTTGGTCCTAAGTAACCACAGTTTATTTACTGTCCTTGATTAGATGCCATATGGAAAACATATACTGTCCCTATTGGCGATTTCTGCTTTATCAGTGGTGCTTAAGTTTTCTAACTTCATCATCAGTACAAACCTCCTTTCTCATGCTTTCCTCTTATCTCCACTGGCTTAGTCTGTGTTACTATTGCTGTAATGAAACTCTGACCAAAGTAACTTGGAGAGGAACTGGTTTATTTGGCTTACACTTCCAAATCACAGTTCATCATTGAAGGAAGTCAAGACAGGAATGCAAGCAGGGAAGGAATCTGAAGGCAGGGTCTGATGAGAGGTCATGGAGGGATGCTGCTTACTGTCTTGCTCCATCATGGCTTGCTCAGCCTTCTTTCTTATAGAACCTAGGACCACCAGCACACTGATAACACACCCACAATGGACTGTCCCTCCATCATCACTAATTAAGAAAATTCCCTATAGCCCAATATTATTGAAGCATTTTCTCAACTGAGGCTCCCTCTCTCCAGTGACTCTAACTTGTGTCAAGTTGACTAAAACTAGCCAGCACATTCCACATGATCTTTCCAGTCTTTTGGTCCTACATCATGAAGCTCCATCTTAAATCTGGATGACAACACTCCATCGTCTGGAGTCCCAGAGTGAACAGAAAATGAGAAAGTGAGCTGAGCAAAAGCATCCACCTCTCCTTGCTTCTGGACCAAAGGCACCAAGTGACCACAAACAGCATAAACAGCTGCCTAGCTATCATGCCTTCCTTCTCATGATGAGTGGTGTATTAGTTATTTTTCTATTGCTGTAATAAAACACTGTGATCAAGGCAACATATAAGAGAATGTGCATATTTTGGGCTTACAATTTCAGATGGACAAAAGTCTACTGCCATCACCATAGGGAAGCATGGCAAGAGGTAGATGTGGTAGCCAGAGAAGCAAGCTAGAAGCTCAAATCTTAAACCACAGCAGGAAGCAGATAGAGCAAAAATCAAAATGCTTCAAGTCTTTAAACTTTCAAAACCCACCACCAATGACATAATTCCTTCAGCAAGGCCTCACCTCCTTAGTCTTCCATACAGTGCCACCATCTGGGGACCAAGTATTCAAATGCACAAGACTATGGGGGAACATCTGTCTTTCAAACTGCTATATAGGTGGTATTCTCATAAAATGTAAGCTAAAATAAACCTCTTCTTCCTTAAAGTAGTTTCTTATCAGATGTTAGGTGCCCACAAGAGAAGTAACCAATGCAGAAAGCTCAGTATTGAAGAAGATTGAGTCTGTTGTTGTAATAAACCTGGCTGTGGTTCTTAGCAAGCCTTTGGAATTTGTTTGTGGGAGGATGTACATGCATTTGGAACTTCAGACTAGAAAGAAGCCCTAAAGTTTAGTAAGCAGAGCTTACCAAACCATCCCAGGGTGTATTCTGAAGATCAGAATGCTGTAAAAATATGGACAGCAGAGGAGGCCTGGCTCCTTAGTTTTCAGAGGAAACTCTACTGGGAACTGTGAGTTTTTATCTTATTTTACTTTTTTTCAAGGCAGGGTTTCTCTGTGTAGCCCTGGCTGTCCTGGAACTCACTCTATAGATCAGACTGGCCTTGAACTCACAGAGATTCATCTATCTCTGCCTCCTGAGTGCTGAGTTTAAAGGTGTGTGCCAGAACTGCCAGGAACTATGATAGAGACCATTCCTGCTGAATGTTAGTGAAGACTTTGGCTTTATTATGCATGTATCCTGAGAACTTGTGTGGGGCCCAGTGGTGAGGTGTGCAAGCGTGAAGACCATGTAAAATATGGAGATTGTGCCATGTGTCTATGATGACACATGAAGGAGAGTGAATGAGACACATTGATGACATGAAGCAAACAGAGTCCCCAGTTTCGTACAGACTTTGGTGACTTCATACAACCTTCCAGAAGTCTTTGGGCTCAAGTCTGGGATTTGTACAGATCTGACTGTTGCTATGAAGCACCAAACATGAGATGGTGGTGCAAAAGAAAACTGCTAAGTAAGAAACCTCTATAGGAGCAGGGGAAGGAGTATGGTGAAACTCAAATTGAGTATTAGAGTATTAAAAAGCCCCCAAGGGAAAGGGGGCTGAACTTCTGATAGACTCACAAAACTCCAGGGTAGGAAATAAATGAACCAAAACAACTGTAAGGAAAATAAAATTAAGACAAGGATGTCCCCGCCCTCCTCTTTCTTGGGCTCATGCCTAGACACTGGGTAAGATTACATTTTTACCAAAGGTAAGAAAAAGAAACAAAGGGTAAAATGCTGTTCTTTTATTTTAATGAGAGCTAATCCTAAAACCTTCAGTATTTTCCCAGTTTATTTCAAGTATTTGAGCAAGTCCTCAGATGTGACTGCAGTGGAATGACTCCCGATGTCTGAGTCAATGGACATTCTGTTTTCTGTAAGAATTTTAAGTGATTATTAGCAGTTTGCAGTTGTCCTAAGAAAGGTACCCCCCTAGACTTAGTGAGTTAAGTGATCAGCTACTAATAGTATATACTTCAAGTGGCCAACCTTTGGCATTTCTGTATTGTCAACAGAACTAGAATATGGTAGAGAAGACCAGTTCTACATACTGACTTATTTAGTGATTTGCTCAAAGCACTGCTTGTACTGCTTATTTACAAGCCTGACTTCACTTTGTCACCTGGAATAGCAGAATGACATGAAGAAATAGCTAAAGCAAAATAGGTCATTGCCATTAGCAACCTGACCACAGGCTGAAATAGGTCCCTTTCCATTCACATGGTCCTCTGACCCAAAAGGTGTGTGTTGCATCATGTCTCTCTTAAACCAAGAGGCCTGGGGCAATGATTCCTGCCAGACCTTGTTTCCTCCAGTTAAAGTCAGGAAGCACCATCTGCCCCTTCTGCCTACAGGTTATTAAACTCATGCCTCTGTGTATGTGGGGAGAGCTAGTGGTTCCAATGGCCAATGTAGCTGGGACCATGAAGGCCAGTTTCTCAAAAAGATGCTGTAAGAATGCCCTGCTGAGGCCTAAACAAGCTCAAAACAAACAGTTGACAATTTCAAGTCAGCTTTGTTCTAGTGGTTGATGGCTAATCAAATCATTCAATTATGTTTATTACAACCAACAAAGACTTGTTAGTCGGGTACCCCAAAGGCTATCAAGGTGATAGCTGAACAGTTGAGTCCCACTAGCAAGATGATTTGGGTAAAGAAATAATGTTAGACATGATTTTGGCTGAGAAAGGTAGTCTATGTAATTCTGGGAGGACAATGTTGCACTACATTCCATATCAACAGAGCTCCAAATGGGACCATTACCAGGTCTCTCCAGGGTTTTAGTGCTTACTCTAGAGAACTAGCAGAAAACTCAGGAAGAGACAACTGTTTTACTAACTTAATAGAACAGTGGTTTGGGAAGTGGAAAGCAACAGTTACTTCCTCTTTAACATCCTTAATTACAATAACTGTAGCTATGGTTCTCATAGGCTGTTGTTTAATACCTTGAATTATAGGCTTAAACCAGAGGCTTAAAGAAACAGCTACTGTCAAACAACCTCTACCATGTACCCACACATGCTTTTTCTTTAAGACACTTGGGAGGGGGAAGAGGCCTAGCACCCCTTAATTGGATTGGAAAGAAAGGGTGTGTAATAAAGGGGGGGAAACTAGTCATTTCTGTCAAATAATTTTTTTGGGGTGTTATTTTGTCTTGTTTTTGGAGACAGGGTTTCTCTGTGTAGCTTTGGAGCCTATCTTGGCACTAGCTCTGTAGACCAGGCCAGCCTCGAACTCACAGAGATCTGCCTGCCTCTGCCTCCTGAGTGCTGAGATTACAGGCATGTGCCACCAATGCCCTGTTAAATCTAACTTCTATACATATGTTTTCCTTCATACTTACCTGGTTCCTTTGTGATGAAATTTGTGTGTGTTCAGCCAAATTTAACCCAATCCTTACAAGATACATGTGTCTAAAATCCAAACTCATTGCCACAATTCCTAGAATATTTGTTATAACCCCCTTCTCCCTGTGCCCTTTCCTCATCCTCCTTTTGTTCCAGTCCTCAAGATTTCACAGATTTTGAGGAACTGCCAAGTCCCCTCTTACATTAGGGATAAAAAGTAGAGGCCATTATGACATTGTGCAATGGCTTCCCAGCTCTTTGCGGCCGTGGACCCTTCTGCATGGAAGTCAAGTTTGTCTTCCAAGACCCCTGAGTTTGAATGGTAGTCTGTAGCTTTAAGACCCTGGTCTTATGTCTAACAACAAGTTGGAATCCTTGCAATGAAGCCACTGTGTTTATCAGGGATGCTGAAGTCTAAATCACAGTGGAAACATCATGATACTGGAGATGCTAGAGCCATGGGCTGTCCACTGAGGACACCTGCATGTAATTCAAAACCAGTCCAAGAAAGAGGCTGCTTATGCTGTGGGCAGCAAAGCTTCATGGGTATGGCTACGTGACTCCTTTGCAACCTAGAGGAGTCCACCGTGAGTTCCAGATGCTAGACAGGACACAGAGATCTAGCATTTGGTGTTTGCCCTGCTGGGTTTTGGCCCAAGCTATGCCTCTATAGGTACCCACAGGTAAGGCATTTGCCTTGAGTGTCAGAAGATACTTGGACTTTGGGGTCTTAAACAATGTTGGAACTGTTAAAAACTACAGGAACTTTTGAAGTTGAACTGAATGCCATTTTG
Source organism: Cricetulus griseus (assembly GCF_003668045.3). Classification (NCBI taxonomy): domain Eukaryota; kingdom Metazoa; phylum Chordata; class Mammalia; order Rodentia; family Cricetidae; genus Cricetulus; species Cricetulus griseus. Next base: position 16,582,911 of record NW_023276807.1, on the reverse strand, counting down.
CACAGTGAGATAGCCATGAGCTTATGGGGATAAGAGATGGAAAGTGTGACTTAAAGGTGACACTGGGATGCCAGATTGACAGGTGTTGACTTGTGATGGTTAATACTGATTGCATTGTCAAATTGAAAGGATTTAGACTCACCTTGGAGACAAATCTTTGGGACTCTCTGTGCGGAACTTTCTGGATTGCATTAGTTGAAATGGGACAGTCCACATTAAACAGAGGAGGTATCGTTCCATAGGCTGGGGCTATAGAATGAATACAATGGGAAAAGTGATGTGTGTGCTACCTTTTGTCTCTCTCTGCTTCCTGACTGTGGACACCATGTGACCTCACACTCCTGTCCCCATCTCTTACCACCCGTGATGGACTTTGCCCCCAAAATGCAACCCAGAATAAACCTTTCCTTTTAAGCTCCCTCTTGTCAGGCACCTGTTGACAGCAACAAGAAAAGTAACTAATGTAGATGCTAGGGATGGCAGGAGAGTCACAGGAGGAGGGAAACGAAATTTGTTGACAACCTAAGCGTGAGAGAGGGAGAAAGGATGGATATCAAGAGAAGGAAGCTTTTAGGCAGGTCTGGTACAAATTCAGGATGAACAACTCTAAAGCAGTGTGTCCTGCTTCCTGGTATGCTGAGAGCTCCTGAACACTTTCCATTTTGTGAAAGAAAAGAAGGCAGACTGGAAATTGAACGGGACCTGTTAAGAAACTGTTGCCAAAAGAATTTGTTCAGGTGAAGTTAGCCCTATGGTGCTGACATTGACTGTGGGAGAATTAAATGAGGTTGTGTAGCGTGAGCCCAAAACTTCAGAGTTAAGATTAATTAGCTTTACAGAGTTGAAATTGATTAGTAGAGTAGCCCCATTGATTTTGAGGTTAAACATAGCACTCAGTCAATTACTTATTGTATTCACTGCTCTAAATTAGAGCTTGAACTGTTGAAGAGTGTTAAGAGTAATAAGACAAACTCAATAACTATGGATATGTTTGTTTTTCAGCTGTCGATGAAGCCATTGATCTGTTTAAACAACCAAGTCCTTTTCATTGTTGTTACTGTCTATTACAAACAGTAATGCATGTCCTAGCAGGTTCTCAGACTAAACAGCTTTAAAAATGGAACAACTGACAACAAACACTGGGAGTATTCAGAGAAAAGAGAACCCTCATTCATTGTTAGTGGGATGACAAACTGATATAGCTCTTATGGATATCAATACGGAGGGTTCTCAAAAAGCTAAAAATAAATCTACCCTATGACACAGCTATAACCTGTCCTTGGCATATACCCAAAGGACTCAACATCCTGCTTCACAGATACTTGCCCAGCCATGTTCATTGCTGCACTATTCACAATAACCTAAATGTCTCACAATTGATGCAGTCATAATGAAAATGAGGCACATATACACCCGGAAATACTATATAGCAGTAGAGAAATGAAATCATGAACTTGTAGGCCCATTGGTGTACAAGAAAAGCTCATATTGAGGGAGGTAACCCAGATCCAGAAAGACAAATATTATATCTTCTTTCTCATCGGAGGCTCCTAGTTCCAAATCCTCAGATGTGAGTTCATACCCTGTAGTACCTACAGAAACCAGAAAGGTAAAATGAGACCATTGCCAGGATGGGGCAATGAGGAGTAATTATAGTCAGACTTTCTTTGGACCATCAGCACCTGAATAATGACATGGAGACTTACTATTAATTGTGAGAGCGTGGCCTTAGCTTAGGCCTGTTCCCAGCTAGCTCTTATAACTTAAATTAACCCATTTATATTAATCTATGTTCTGCCACCTGGCCTTACCCCTCCTCCATATCGTATGTTCCACTTCTGCCTCTTACTAGTGAATACCTTACCTCTCAGATTTTCCCCAGAGATCCTATCTCTGCCTGGAAGTCCTGCCTATCCTCTCCTGCCTAGCTATTGGCTGATCAGATCTTTATCAAACCAATTAGAAGTTGCCTTAGGCAGGCAAGGAAGGTTACAGGCACATCTTCACACAGTGTGAGCAACTCTCCTGTAACAAGTAATAGCAGGGGCAATAGCAGCATCTAACTAGGGAATGGGGAAAGGGGGTCTTCTTAGGGAGGAAGAGGAAGAGAAACGCAAAAGAAGGAGGGAAGGGGTCAAATAACAATAAGGATATCTGAAAAGGCCACAAGCAATCATACTATAAATTATTTACCTTAAAATCTACAATACAGGTAATTCTGTATATAAACACATACCCATAGTTTTAATAAGATTTTTAAAAATTGTGCTGATGGTGTTCCCTTCAAGAGCCAAAGAAGACCCAACAGAAATCACTATACCAGACAGGAGAAGCCAGTCCTCTTTTGAGTTGTTGGCCATTAGACTTTCCAAGAAACTCCCCCAAATACAGCCTATGGCTGTTGCCCTTGATTGCTCTCAGAGGTGGAAGGTAAGTCCCTATTGCTGGGACACCATGTGGTCTTCTCCAAGGATGGTGATCCACTGAGCTCCTCTTGTCCTAGGTCCTGGAAGATGTGACAGTGCTTACCATCATCATTATCTTACAGACAAGAGAGCAAGTATCCCAGAGACTAACATCTTCCCTGGCTTGCTGTGGTGCAGTAAGACTCCAACCACAAGTCTTCCTGGCTCTATGCCATTCTTTTAGCATGTACACATCATGTAACTAGAATAAAACCATGGCCACCAAAACAACCAGCCTACATGATAACCCCAAAGGTGCAGTAGTGGCACACATACCTTGACAGTGCAACACCTTCTAGTTGTACTTAAGACCCATTTAATGAGAGGGAAATTATGCCTAGTTCTGGAAACCAAACTAACCACAGAGACCACTACAGAACACCACAACCAATCAAATGGCAGAGTTGTGAAGCCCAGTCCAAATGGATACATATACAAAGGAACTGCACCCCTTAAGGCTCAGGGAACATTGTGGAAGAGAAGGCAGAAAGATTGTGAGAGGCAGAAGACCAGGGAGTTTACTATAAGACTGTGTCTCCTATGAATGTCAGAAGCTACACCTATAAAGTCTCACCAACATAACTGTCCAAACATGAGCTGAACAAGGACAACAACAACAGACTTGCCAAAGTGAATGGGGGAAATCTTATGAAACTTCAGCTCTACTTGAAGTTCTACAGGTAACTAAGGGATATTGAGAGTGAGATAGTCTTTCCCAGGGAAGAGCACATCAATTAGTTATCCAATACCAAATGGTCAGTACTGAAAAATATACATACAAGTAACATTATATAGGATGAGCATGTTGTATTTAGAAATACATATATGTATGTAACAACAACTAATGGAAAAAGTGGCCATAAATTTGAAAGACAGCAAGAGGATTATATGGGGTGGTTTGGAGAGAAGAAAGAGAAGGGGGAAATGATGTAATCATATTATAAACTCAAAACATATTTTTCCCATATTGGTGACCATATTCACATTAGCTTGGTAAAGATTGTATCTGAGGTTTTGTTATTTGTAAATTTGGGGATTGTTTTGCAATTGGGATGTTACATCAAAAGAGTGAACTGTTAATGGAAAAGATTTGTCTTCATTAATTTTCTTCAAATAGAAACACAAAATACACGCAGATGTAATAATTTTGGAGTGTGTCGTAGGGTTTCTATTGCTGTGATAAAACACCATGACCAAAAGCAGCTAGGGAAAGAAAGTGTTTATTTGGCTTGCATATCCATATGACAGTGGTATCACCGAGGGAAGTCAGGATCCTGGAGGCAAGAACTGAAGCAGAAGCCGTGGATGAGTGCTGCTTACTTGCTTGCTCCTCTTGGCTTGCTTTCTAATACAACCCAGAACTACCTGCTCATGAGTGGCACCAACCACAATGAACTGAGTTCTCACTCATCAGTCAGTAATTAAAAAAGAAATGCCTCAAAGGCTTACCTACAATTTGATAGAGGATTTTTTTTCTTAATTGAGGCTTCTTTTCTTAAATATGTCTAGGTTTGTTTCAAGTTGACGAAAACCAATCATAACAGAGGATCTGGGGAGATGTTAGTGCATGTGCATTTAATTGAGAAATGCTTGCACTGAAGAGATGGCTCAGTGGTTAGGAAAGCAGAGGACCTGAGTTTGATGCCCAGAACTCATGTCAGGTGGCTGACAACTGCCTGGGATTGCTCTGGCTTCCACTGGCAGCTGGCAATCATGGTTGCATACACATGTGCATACACATAATTTAAGAAATGGTTTTAAATGCTGAATTGAGCATAAAATGGTGGTATTTTATATCAGAAAACAAGAACATAGCCTAATATCTTCCTTTTGCTCACCCACCACACAGGTTACAAAATATGAATATCAGAAATTGAAAGTGTTTTCCTGCACGTTTCCTGGAGTTTGCCCTTCTAGACTATGGTTCCCATCCAGTAGAAACACACATTTGTTCTTTGATAATGACACCTTGAGGGCCTATCTCATTAGAAGCTGAGTTTCTGCAGGATTAGACTTTGGCTCATGTTTTCTAACAGTTTTACTTTGTGTCAGGTAACAAAAAAAAATTCTGTCTTTCAATTTACACTCCTTGTCTTCCTTCTCCCTTTCTTAGAGAATGTAATACAATGAATGTCCTCCACATGTCAAGAAATACAATGGGAAGAATCCCTTCATTAAATGCAGACCTTCCTTTTGTGATTCATCACACCATTGCTTTCATTCACTTGTGCCAATTGCTTTTTATTCAAGAGCTTGGGAGATGAAAAATTTATAAGTTAATGTAGGATGACTAATAAATATTTCAAAAAATATAGAATCCAATAAGAGATGCAAGTCTCTTATCTTATTCTTATATTTATCAGTCTAGAATGTCAATTTATTGACAACATAGAGAAAATGGAGCAATTTAAGAAAATAATGAATTATAAAGTGATAAGATAAAGCATGTTCCAAGATAAAGTCATTTTATGCTTCATATACTTTAGACAGATAACTTTTATGAGTTCGAAACAAATTAGCATTCTTAGCTTTGCATATTCATATGTGAAAATATAGTGTACTGGGGCTGGAAATGTCTAAATATTTACAAAAAGTGTTAGGTCAGCTAACTGATGTTTAATTGATGGTTTTGTTTTCTTTCTTTTTGTTTGAGATAGGGTCTTATTATGTGGCCTAGGAGGGTGATGAACTCTCTCCATCTTTCTACTTCTGTCATCCAGGTGCTGGAATTACTGTTGTATGCCACCACACCCAATTTTGTTTGTCACTTAAACAAATATCTCAACAGTCCTGTTCCATGCAATGTGAGTATAACATTTATGTACACAGTTACTGGGATTTTTATTCCTTTTGTTTTAAGACAGTGTCTTGAAAGACCCCTGCCCCTTAGCTCTCTCTTTCTCAAGTTTGCCTCTTCCTCCGGTCGGCGGCTGGTGAGCGGCGGATGCCTCCGCTCCTGCGCCTCCCCGATCCCCACCCCCGCCGGCCTCCACTTCCCCCGCCGCCGCACGCCCGGCCGGCCGCGGTTCCCTCCAAAGCTGGTCCACCCCGGAGGGGCCCGCGCCCCCTGCCCGCCCGCCTGGCACCGCGCCCCGGGGCTGGGGCTGATCGAGGAGCCCGCGAGGCGGCCCGAGGACGAGCACCAGGTGAGCCGGCCCAGGGCCCGCCCCCGCGCCCCCCGCCCGATGGGGAACACTCCGTCCCAAGGTCTCCGTCCCAAGGTCAGCTATCTGGACGCGGAGGGGGAATTGAGTCTGTTGTACCAGACACCAGACCTTGAGAATATGCTGATCTGGAATGGCTCTGTGCCTCATTTGAACCATCCAATAGAAATGACTCTGTATCTCACCTCATTTGAATGACTCTGTATTTCACCTCATTTGAATAACTCTGTACTACGCCTCATTTGAATTATCCAATAGAATCTCTGCTTCTCGCTTCTGTATTGCGCTTTCTGCTATATAAGGACCCCTCTCCCTTGGCTCGGCGCGCTTGGCCTCACAGAAGCTAAGTCGCCCCGGGTACCCGTGTATCCAATAAAGCCTCTTGCTATTTGCATCCAAGTTCGTGGTCTCGCTGATTCTTGGGTACGGGTCTCCTTCTACGAAAGTACCTCTTCGGGGGTCTTTCAGTCTCATATAGCTCAGAATAGCTTCAAACTTTCTATGTAGCCAAGGATGATCTAAATGCCATAACTCCTATGTGTTAGGATTACATTCCCGAGCCACCAGGCCTGCTTCTCTGTGTTAGCTATGTTTCTGTTGCTGTGATGAGAAAATTATAGCAGAAGGAAACTTAAGAAAGACAGACTTTATTTTTGCTTATGATTCAAGAGGGATGAGTCCATCGTGGTGGGGAGACATACCAGCGGGCAGGCATGGTGGCATGTGGCAAGCAGAGAGAGGATCCATGAGAGGCATAAGGAAGTCTGCTTCAACACACCTTAGTTAGCCAGGCATAGCAGTTTATTGTAGGCATTTTTAAGCACAGTACAATTTGGAAAAAAGCTTCCTGACGTGACACAATTCTCTGTGCACAGGAGGCATAATTACATAGAAATTCAACTCAAAGTACGTGTCACTTCTGGGAAGATGAGTTCTAGAGATAGGATACCTGTGTTATCTTAAGAGCCTAGGGGAGGGTCTGCTGTGGTCTGGTCATACAGATAGCGTAGAGGTCATTTGGGCTATTAGCCATCTCCAGTCCTGGTTGTGGGAGCTTGGAGAAGTGCCTAACCATACAAATAACACAAAGGTCACCTAAACTATTAGCCATCTCTGGTTCTGCTTGTTTAACAATCCTGGTTTCCCTAGTGCTTCTCTGTGAGGGCAAAGGACCTTTGTGCTCCCATCAGTGGCAGGAACAGGAACTTGAGAAATCACATCTTGAATCACAAACTTGAAGCCGAGAGAGCAAACTAGAAGAAGGGCAAGATTCTGAACTCTCAAAACCTGCCCCGGAGTGACACACTTCCTCCGCCACTGCCTCTCTAAATAGTACCACCAACTAGAGACCAAGTGTTCATATATCCAACCCATTAGGAGACATCGATCATTCAAATGACCATACCCTCATTTCAAAATTTTTTGACACAACAGCAAACAGACCACAGTCTTTTTACCTCCACCAAGATTGTACATACCAACTAAGCAAACATTTTAAATGTTCACTAATTCTTGGAATCACATTAACCAACACAAGCAGAAACTCAGCAAAGGGGGAGATAATTAGAGACTTAACCCTTGACTTTTAGGATATTACTTTTCTGATATTCCTTCTAAAAGACAGAGATATTTCTTTTTTTTCTTTTCTTTTCTTTTTCTTTTTTTTTTCCGCTTTTTCAAGATAGGGTTTCTCTGTGTAGCTTTGGAGCCTATCCTGGCACTCGCTCTAAAGACCAGGCTGGCCTCGAACTCACAGAAATCTGCCTGCCTCTGCCTCCGGAGTGCTGGGATTAAAGGCGTGCACCACCAACACCCGGCCAGAGATATCATTTCTAATACATATTACACATGTATACATAATTATATATATATTGTATATATGTACATATTGCGTGCGTGCCCCCCATATATATATATATATATATATATATATATATATATATATATATATATGTATATATATAGTTTTTTTGAGACAGGATTTCTCTGTGTAGCTTTGGAGCCTGTCCTGGAACTTGCTCTGTGGACCTCGAACTCACAGAGGTATGCCTGCCTCTTTAATCCCAGAGTTCTGAGATTAAAGGCATGTGTCACACACCTGGCTACACACCTATATTTAACTATACATAAAAAGCCAATTGCTTTAATTATAGCAATGCTTATTATTGTTTATACCAAAGCATTTATACCAAACCCAAATATACCAAATAGAGAATTCTTCGCATCGCTAAAGACAGACATTTTTCTGAAATGTTTCAGGTTTGAAGCTCAAGGGGGAAGATGAGATTATTCTTTTGTGTAAGAGATTTATTATGTTAATTCTTTTGTTCTTACGGTGCTGGGGCTTGAAACTGAGGCTTCACACACACATTAACACTTTAATATTGAGCTATGTCCCCAGCCAGACGATACTTATTAGAAGATATTAATGCAGTGAACTGACAGACAACAGCACAGCAGGTGCTTTGAGGGTTGTTCAGGCCATGTGGCAAAGTAGGGATCCCCTTGTATAGCTTTCAGAGGAATGAGGGATGTTTCATGTCCACTGACTAATGAATAGTTCCTAGGAAGTCTTGTAATCAGGCTGTCACTGATTACCAGGTGGCAGAGGAAGGGGGCATGGTCTTGTGTTTTAGTTGGTATGGAGTCTAATTTTTTAAGGCCTTCATCTGAGGGCACAGGAGGACAGTGATAGCCATTCCTTGATGCAGCTGATCTTACAGCCAACAGGGGTGCTCGGTTCTTCCTGCTGTGCTATCAGCTTCAAACTCGGTCCAACGTGAGGAGTTTGAGTCCCATTGAGGAGGTTGAAGTGGAAAGTATCTTACATTCCTACTGTGTTTTGTGCTCTGCTCCCTACCAAGGCCTCCGGTTTGGTATTCTCAAATATTAATAGAAAATGACATAGGGCCCACATATTTCAGGATACATGCCTCAGTTAGGCAATGAGTGAAAATTGTATGTTTGAGGCAGTGAAATAAAGATCCCTTTTGAGGTCAGCACTATCAGAAAAAACACATTTAGCTGGTTCCAGAAAACACAGAACCCTCATAGGGAGGTGTCCTGTAATTCTGGGTGATTTCTTGACAAAAAATCATCAAATCAATTTAACATACACTTATGTAGTCTACAATGTAAGAGGCGCTGAGTGTCACTACAAGTACAAGATAAAAAAAACAAAGATGCCTATTTCCCACTAATTTAAAAATATCCAGGACATGGGATGTAGCTCATTGGTAGAGTACTTGTCTACTGTCCCGAAAGCACTGGGTTCAATCCAGTACAGAACAATTAATTCAGTAACTGCTGAAGAAAATCATTAACAATTTTAGTATAGGACAGAAGAGGCCTCTGATAGAATCTTCTCAAGTTAAAGTTTAAATCCTAAAAGCTTCATTTAGTCTGTCAAAATGTGTGATTTAAGGTTTCAGTTAAAAATTGAATTTCTTGCTGGGCGTTGGTGGTGCATGCCTTTAATCCCAAAACTTGGGAGGCAGAGGCAGATGGATCTCAGTGAGTTCGAGGCCAGCCTGGTCTCCAAAGCAAGTGCCAGGATAGGCTCCAAAGCTACACAGAGAAACCCTGTCTTGAAAAACCAAAAAAAAATAATAATAATAATAATAATAATAATAATAATAATAATAAATTGAATTTCTTGGGCTGGAGAGATGGCTCAGAGGTTAAGAGTGAAAGACCCCCAAAGAGGTACTTTCGTAGAAGGAGACCCGCACCCAGGAATCAGCGAGACCACAGACTTGGATGCAAAACCGCAAGAGGTTTTATTAGAGACGCGGGTACCCGGGGCGACTTAGCTTCTGTGTGGCTAAGCGCCCCGAGCCAAGGGAAAGGGGTCCTTATATAGGGAAAAAGGCGCAAGCTAGGAGCAGGGATTCTATTGGATAATTCTAATGAGGCATTGTACAGAGCTATTCCCATTGGTCAATGTAAATGAGGCGCTATACAGGGTTATTCAAATGAGGCAAAGTACAGAGTTATTCAAATGAGGTGAAACACAGAGTCTTTCAAATGAGGCGAAATACAGAATCATTTCTATTGGATGGTTCAAATGAGACACAGAGCCATTCCAGATCAGCATATTCTCAAGGTCTGGTGTCTGGTACAACAGACTCAATTCCCCCTCCCTCCGCGTCCAGATGGCTGACCTTGGGGGCGGAGACCTTGGAACGGAGTGTTTCTCATCGGGCGGGGGGCTCAGGGGCAGGGCTCCAGGCCGGCTCACTTGGTGTTTGTTCTCGTGCCGGCCCACCTGGTGCTCGTTCTCGGGCTGGGCGGGCTAAGGGGCAGCGGGGGAAGTGGAGGCCGGCTGGGGGGTGGGGATCGGGGAAGCTGCCGACCGGAGGAGAAGGCAAACTTGAGAAAGAAAGGGCTAAGGGGCAGGGGTCTTTCAAAGAGCACTGCCTGCTCTTCCAGAGGTTCTGAGTTCAACTCCCAGCAACCACATGGTGGCTCACAGCCATCTATAATGAGATTTGGTGCCTTCCTCTGGCCTGCAGAGATATATGCAAGCAAATACTGTATACATAATAAATAAATAAATAAATAAATAAATATTTTTTTTAAAAATTGAATTTCTTCCTGGGTATGGTTAGAGTGGAAACTATTGCTGCTTCATTATCGAGTAGTTTTACATGTCATAATATTCAAAAGATAGGAAATCCATGAAGAAGTGAGAGAGGGTTCATGAGAACCAGGAATCCTGCAGCAGACATTGTTAACTGTATTGGGCCATTCTTTGCCTGACCCAGAAGTCACTGTCATTGGCAGAAGCTCTTTGAGCCCTGGACCAGTAAAGTCTTCAGGTCACCACAAGAACTGAATTATAGGGGGCTGGAGAGATAGCTCAGTGGTTAAGAGCACTGGCTGCTCTTCCAGAGGTCCTGAGTTCAATTCCTAGTACATCTGTAATGAGATCTGGCGCCCTCTTCTGGCTTGGAGGCATACATGCAGGCAGAACACTGTATACATAGGCATACATGCAGGCAGAACACTGTATACATAATAAATAAAGATCTTAAAAAAAAAACGAACTGAACTATGTGGTGCATGCCTTTAATCCCAGCACTCAGGAGACAGAGGCAGGTGGATCTTTGTGAGTTTAAGACCACTTGCTCTTGAGTTCCAGGACAGCATCCAAAGCTACAAAGAAACCCTATCTAAAGAAGTTGCCGGGCGTTGGTGGCGCCTGCCTTTAATCCCAGCACTCGGGAGGCAGAGGCAGGTGGATTTCTGTGAGTTCAAGACCAGCCTGGTCTACAAGAGCTAGCTAGTCCAGGACAGCTTCCAAAGCCACAGAGAAACCCTGTCTCGAAAAACCAAAAAAAAAAGAAAAGAAAGAAAGGTCCCTTGGAAGTGCCACAACGGAGGGACTTGGGGCTGAAGCAATGACTCAGGAGGAAAGAGCACTTACTACTCTTGTGTAAGACCTAGAATCAGTTCTAATGCCCACACCAGGAAACTCGTACCTAGCTCCAGAGGATCCAATGTCCTTTGCCCTCTATGGGCACCTTCATGCATTTGAAACACATAAGCCCATACATACACATAAATAGAAATAGTAAGTAAATCTTCACAAAAAAATCCAAGGACTCTGGAAGGTGGAGCCACTGTTGATGTAGGCCATCCCACTGGTGTTGGTGGCACTATTCAGGTGTTATGAATGGTCTGGTCAGTGAAGCAGGAACAGTGGCACAGGATAGCTTTAGCATCTGGGAGCTGTGGCCAGGGGTGTGACTTTCTCAAGAGTGGCATAATTCTGCTGCTACTACAAGTGCATTTTTTCTTGGTAGGAAATCAGGCAATTAATCTGGGATATCAATTGCTAATGGTGATAGGTTCAATATACTGGAACTCACTGTCCCTCAAGAACTGAACTTTGGCTAGTGGCTGTGTAGGGCAAATCAAGGAAGACATCTTTGATTTAGAGACAAGGAAAAATCCAGGAAGCTAAACATGTAGTAAAGGTCAGGCATTGCTTTTTCATAGCACAATAGATATACTTGTGTGGCACTCTGTCTCCCCTACTGAACTACTAATTATTGAGAGCAGAAACATATGTCTCTATATTCACAGTGCTGCAGCAATGTTTTGTATTGGCATGGTGTTTTGTTATAGTTGATGAACCACTATCAATTTATTATTATGAACCCAAGTCTGTAGTTTCACTTTTTTGTTTTGCACAGTGTGTCTATTGACAAACGCATGTTAAAGTTTTAATTGCATATCACAATAAAAGATACCCTAGAATGAATAGAAAGCTGTCCAAACCAATTCCAAGATCTCAACAAAGAGATGAGGATCCTTCCAAAATTATTTATGATTTTATTGCACATTCTGTTATATGCCAAAAAGGTTTTCATGGAACTTGGTAGACTTGTTCAATATTCAAATGCATAGAGCCAAAAAGGGTCAGGACAATTTTAAAGAAGAGATAAGATAAGCCATGTCAAATATCAACTTTATAATAAATAAATTTTGATTAAATGCATGTTTTTGTTTCATTAGATAACACTCAAATAAACCAGAGAATGTCTTTTGTTTTCACTATACAATCATGATCTTTTCCTCCTCATGGCTTAAAAGTAATACAAGCACTATTATAGAAAATGTAAAGAACATGAGACCATGAACACAAATGAAGTCACTCTATCACACAGTTCCCACCAAGAATGCTTATATTCTTGAAATGAGAATGTCCAGAAGCCACTGGAAAATAAAATTTCCAATGAAGATCTAGTCTATACATCCATATTCTGCCATTCATTTGCTAACTGTAAAATGTTGTGGTTACATTGCACTTTGCTTGATTATAATGCATACCATAAGCTGAAAAATATTGGCTACATAAACAGTAGAATGACTGCTGTGTTTTGTAGGGATCTTTCCCAAAATAAAACTTATTACTTCCAAGGAATTCAGTTATTTCCAGACCACAATTGAGAGGATGGGTGGGAATTTGCGGATACTTTACTGTAGGCAGGGTTATTAATGCTGCTTGGGTGTGGCACCAAAGACAAATATGTGTTTTTCATTTGCCTTCTTACTTATAATGTTTACAAAAATGAAGATGAGCCGGGCAATGGTGGTGCATGCCTTTAATCCCAACACTCCAGAGGCAGAGGCAGGCCGATCTCCATGAGATCAAAGCCAGAATGGACTACAGAGCGAGTTCCAGGACAGGCTCAAAAGCAATAGAAAGAAACATTGTCTTGAAAAATCAAAAAAAAAAAAAGAACATGGTTTAATTAGTATGAAGGACAATAACAGATATCCAAACAAAGTTACATTATGAGGTAGGTTCTGTGTGGCAGATTTTTTTTTTTTTTTTACTTTTTTCCTTTTCTTGAAAATAGATTTTTTTCTCATACAGTATATCCTGATTATAGTCCCTTCCCTCTACTCCTCCAGTTCATCCCTACTTTGCCCTCCCTTCTGTATCCACTCCCTTTCTGTCTCTCACTGGAAAAAAGAACAGGCTTCTAAGATATAACAACCAAGCAAGCATGAGAAAACAAAATATAATAAGATGAAGCAAAAAACCATTATATCAAAGTTGTCCAAGCAACTCAACAGGAAGAAAAGAGTCCCAAGAGCAGGCACAAGAGTCAGACACCCACTCGTTCTCACAGTCAGGAGTTCCATAAAAATACTAAGCTATAATATACATAGAGGACCTGTTGCAGACTTGTGTAGGCTCTGTGCTTGCTGTTTCAGTCTCTGTAAGCTCATATGTGCCTTGCTTAGTCCATTCAGGGAGCCTTGCTCTCCTGGTTTCCTCCATCTCCCCGGCTCTCACACATTTTCTGCCTGCTTTTCCTTGGGCTTCCTTGAGATCTGTGGGTAGGGATTTGATGGAAACATCACATTTAGACTCTCTCTCTCCAATGTAATGTCTGGCTGGGGGTCTGTGCATGTGTTCTGCAGCTGGAAGAAGTTTCTCTGATGATGACTGAATAAGGCACTGATCTATGAGTATAGTAGAATATCATTGCTATTTTATTGGTACTTTTTTTTTTAGACCTAATAGTGTTTTGTTTTACCCTAGGTCTTTGGGCTATTTAGTCTCTAGTTCTTGGTTACCCAAGCAATGTGGGGTATGGGTTTCCATTTTGTGAAGGGGGACTTCAGTCAAATCAGGCATTGACTGGCTTCTCCCATAAGTTCTGTAGCACCATTCATTGTCCTATATATTTTGCAGGCAGGACAGATTGTGGGTCAGAGGCTCTGTGGTTGGGTTGGTATTTATGTTTCTCATTTGGTAGCCTGAACCAAAGACACTAGAACATAAGGGTAAAGGTTCCATGTAGGCACCAGCTTGACTTGTTCATGTACAATGAGTTGTGTGCGTGTTGCCCTTGGCAATGGAGCCCTTCTGTCAGCTTAAGGTGAGCCATTGTCTTAGCAATAGTCTGGGTTGTTTGGGGATTTCCATGGGACCCTCTTGGCCAACAACTCTATTGGTTACAACCAATTATGTCTACTGGAAGCCTCACTTGGTAACAAGAGATGTCCAATCGAGACCTCATATCTCCCATTATTAGGAGACTTCATTAGAATCATCTTCATATATTTGAGGAAGTTTCCACTACAGTTTTCTTTTCTTTTCTTTTTCTGAGACAAGGTTTCTCTGCAGCTTTGGAGCCTGTCCTGGAACTCTCTCTGTAGACCAGGCTGGCCTGGAACACACAGAGATCCACCTGCCTTTGTCTCCCAAGTGCTGGAATTAAAGGCATGTGCCACAACCAACCAGCAATGTTTTCATATCATTCCTCAAATGTCCCTCAATTCCAACTGTCTCTCCCTGAATTCTCTGGATCTACCTTATCTAATGGATTTAATTTTTTAAAAGGCTACAATTCCTCTTGTGCCATTTGTTAATTGTACATTACACTTTCTTATTGAGAGATTGGGCTAGCTATGATTTTTCTTCTTGAATCTAGTTCATACTTTGAGATTTCCAGAGATGAGTAATAAAAGCTATAATATATATGCAGAGGATCCATGTAGACCTATGCTTGCTGCTTCAGTCTCTATGAGCCCCTTGGGATGACAATGAGGATGCAACTTATATATAATGAGTCCTAACATTCTGAGGACAACGAACATACTAGTTCTCATGGAGACACCTCATGGAGAACCCTAAGACTAGTTGGAAATGCCTAAATTGCCTCCAGATGCCACAACCTTTGTTCCCACCACTGTAATTGCACTGGGGATCTCACACAGAACCATTTAGCTAAGCCCCTCAAATTCCTGACTTTCTACAACTTGAGAGATAAGACAATGGGTATAATTGTAACCTAAGTCTGGGAGTGTTTTTCTGCTAAGTACTACAATAAGAAACAGGAATGTATAAAAAGGAGAAAGGATCAGTTGCCAAGGGCCAGACCATCAAGTTCTATTATTATGGAACCAAGTAGAATGTTCTTCTCTCTCCTCTCCATCATCTCTATTCCTGGCAAATTTTGTTCCTTCCAGGGGATCTGTTTGTTACATAGATGAGTAATTGTAACAACTGAGCATTATCATCCCACTATAAAATGCTGAAGATGGGGAAGAGTAACCAATATTTCATATCCGTTTATCCTAGCCATTGGTCTTCTCACTATACATCGGTCTTCAAGCCCAGGCAGCTCTTCCCACAGTGTGTGCTTTAAGGTTTTACTAATGTTACTGAGTTATGGTGTTTTACTTTCTATACAATTGTAAAATGCATTCATCAAAACCCTCTACACTTCACTAGGGTTTGGTTTTTATTTCTTTTTACAGGTACTGCAGAATTAAACAGAAGTCTATTTATCTCTGTGGTCTGTGCATTATTTGGTCCAGAACCAAACATAATATGTTTTGTTTTTGTTATTTTATTTTTTATATCTGATTGTTTCCAATGTTTAAATTCCTGAAATAATTACTGACCTTAAAGGAGGGTAGGAAGTAGGAGTCTCACAGAAGGAAGGTGTGGTGTCTTGAAAGAAAATGGTCCCCAAAGGGAGTGGTGCTATTCGAAGGTGTATCTTTGTTGGAGTCAGTATGGCCTTAGAGGAAGAGTGTCACTGTGGGAGTGGGCTTTGAAGTCTCAAATATGCTCAACCTAAGTCTAGTGTCTGAGACCATTTCCTGTTGCCTGCAGATCAGGATGCAAAACTCTCAGTTCCCCCAGCACCATGTCTGCCTACATGCTGCCATGTCCCTCCATGATGACAACAGACAGAACCTCTGCAACTGTAAGCTGCCTCATTAAAGCAACTGTCTGTAACTCCAGTCCCTTATAAGAGTTTCTGTGGTCATGATGTCACTTCACAGCAACAGAAACCCTAACTAAGACAGAGGGGGAAATATCTTTCACACACACAACCCGCACAAAATAATTTTTAATTAAAAAATTGACTTTGAAATAACCAACTAAAGCACAAAAAATTAAAAAATTAGTGTTTTAATTTCACTTATGTTGTAATAAAAATTCCCTGACTAAAAGGAACTTTGGGAGTTAAAGGGTTTATTTGGCTTACAATTCCAGGTCACCATCCATTATTGAAGAAAGTCAAGGCAAACTCAAACAGGAGCAAGAAATGAGATTTGCTTTCTATTCCCTGGAGGGTTGCCTCCAAACAAGGAGCTTACTTCACAAACAAAAAAAGTACACCAGGGACTATGGAGGATATTGCTTGTTACAGGGCTTGAAGTCTGTTTTATTCTAAGCTATACTTAGTATACAGCCAGGACCACCTGCCTAGGGGTAATGTTGCCAACAATGGGCTGGGCCCTCCCACATCAATTAACAATCAAGATAATTTCCCACAGACATGTCTGCAGGCACATTTTATCTAGGCAATCCCTCAATTAAAGCTTCCTTCTTAGATGGTGTTAGACTGTGCCAAATTGGCAGTTAAAGCCAACCAGGGCAATTAGTTTAAGGAATATTAATGTGGGGGCTGGAGAGATGGCTCAGTGGTTAATAGCACTGACTGTTCTTCCAGAGGACCTGGATTCAATTCCCAGTAGCCACATGGTAGTTTACAACTGTCTGTAACTCCAGTCCCAGAGCATTTGATACCTTCACACCAGTGCACATAAAATAAAGTTAAATAATTAAAAAATAAACATTATGCAACCAGTAACTGGGTAAATTTTCAGAGAGTATTTCTTTGTCTATTACTATCAATTATAATAGGTTGTGGTTATAATTCTAGCTTGGTGATAGACCACTTACCTATCATGTGTAGGGCCATGGGTCAAATCCCTTGGGTCAGAAAGAGAGAGGCAGACAGACAGAGACAAAGAGGGATGGAGAGGGAGGTAGGTTAGGGGAGAGAGAGACAGAGACAGAGACAGAGACACAGAGAGAGACAGAGACAGAGAGACAGAGAGAGAAAGACAGAGGTTCATTTGATTAAAAAGAACAGTTTAGCTGGGTGGTGGTGGTGCATGCCTTTAGTACCAGCACTCCAGGAGGCAGAGGCAGATGGATCTCTGTGAGTTCGAGACCAGCCTGGTCTACAGGAGCTAGTTCCAGAACAGCCTCCAAAGTCACAGAGAAACCCTGTCTCGAACCCCCCCTCCCCCAAAAAGAACAGTTTACAGGAGTAGTTTGTATAAAATAGAAATGCATTGGTTCATGTGAACAAACTGTATTAAAAATCAGCAGTACAGCTGGGTATGGTAGCACACCTTTAATCCCAGTGCCTGAGAGGCAGAGGCAGGAATACTCTGTGAGTTTGAGGTCAGCCTGTGTCTACATAGGGAGTACCAGGTCAACCATGGCTACATAGTAAGACCGTGTCTCAAACAAAACAAAACAACAAACAAACAAAAACCCCAAAAAAGAAAGAAAAAAAAAAGAAAAAGAAACAAAACAAAACAAAACAAAAATCAGACAGAGTAAGGTGGTGCACAGTTTTAATCCCAGGACTTGAGAGGCAGGCAGGCAGATTTCTGTAAATTTGAGAGCAACTCTGCATACAAAGTTAGTTCTGGGCCATCAAGGGCTAGACAGTGATACAAAACAAACAACAACAATAATGATAATATAATAAACATTACATAAAAATCAGTAGCGTGATTAGCATCAAGTGACTGGAACAGAGTACTCAAATGTCTTTATTGTCTTAGGGCTCTCTCCTTTCTTTCTCTTACTAATCTGTTGTTAATACCACCAATAGAGAATAAGACCACTACCAAAATTTAAAGCCAAATTTGAAGGAAGCTTTAATTAAATACTGGCCAGGTGGATGGGCTCTGGCCAGGTCCATACTCAGGTTCCTGGGAAATGGCCCCAAGTCATGGTTTGCAGCTGGTTAAGAAGGAAAACCCCTAATTCATTGCATTTCCCATCCTGGCAAGCATACATCCTAATGTATTTCTTGCCTACTTATGTACCTCCTGCCAACATGTGATCATGTAGATGGGTCAAACAAACTTGTTTGGGGGAGTGAAAGCATGTGGCTTGTTATCTCCCATAAACAATAGCCTCCATTCATTGTCGGTGGGCAAGGGGCTGGGAGGTCAAACCAGAGGCATTTTTGTTTCATGGAACTCTTAGCCATAATAATTAAAATTTGAAATGTAATTTTGGCTCACACTGTGGTCTACTCTTTTTGACTTGTTGATTACAGCAGCTACACCTGAGTTGGACTGTTGCAGGGCTAAAAAATAGCTATTATTAGCTATTGTGTTCACATTATCACTAGAGAGTAAAGACTCTTCCCGGATGGTTAAATTTACAAAAACTTAACACTGAAAGTTCTCACATGGGGACTCAAGAGGGACACTGAAACAAAGTGCTAGGGGCATATGAAGTTTATTATAAGAGTTACTAATGCCATGGACAGACAGACAGACAGACAACAGTATGGTGAGAACTCTGAGGAGAGTTCAGGCCCAGCATCTGAGGGGGCAAGGTCTTATTTTTGGTATTATCATCCCATTGTACTGTAACCTATTGCCATTACAGCAGTAGAGGCATCAGTACTTTAAAAGAGTGCTTCCAAGCCAGGCGTTGGTGGCTCACGCCTTTAATCCCAGCACTCGGGAGGCAGCCAGCCTGGTCTCCAGAACGAGTGCCAGGATAGGCTCCAAAGCTACACAGAGAAACCCTGTCTCGAAAAACCAAAGAGTGCTTCCTTCCTTTCTTTTTAAAACGTTTGACTTCTCTTTTATTATTTTAAAGTTTTCATTGCATAATATTCATTTTGCTTGGTACTCGGTTATACAAATACATAATGTACTTTGAGTCTATTTCCCCATACCCACCACCTTCCCCTTTCTGTTAGTTCTCCTTGGTCTTTTTCTTTTTTCTTTTTTTTTTCCAACTTTTTTTTATTTGAATTAGAAACAGGATTGTTTTACATGACAATCCCAGTTCCCTTCTCCCACCTGTCCTTCCCTGCCCCCCCCCCAACTAAGACCTTATCTGTCACATATCTTTTCTGCTCCCCCTGGATGGTGAGGCCTTCCATAGGGTGTCATCAGAATCCTTGGTCTTTTTCACAGCATTGCTTTTACCTTCATTTTGTATATACATGCATAATTTTATGTATCTTCTGAGAATGACTTATTGGATTTATAAGGATTTTCTCCATTTCCCCCCAAATGACATAGTTTCATTCTTCTTTATGGCTGAACAATATCTATTGTGTATCTGTGCTGTGTTTTATCATTCCTCTATGGCTGCTGGGTTGGTTTCCTAACTTGGGATCATGAACAGTGCTGCAGTAAACATCGATGTGTAAGTATCTCTAGATGGGTTGCCTTGGAGTCCATTGAACGAAAGAGGAATTTGCATGGATCTGTGAGTGAGTGAAACCAGAGACATTGCACTCAAAGGTCACTGCTGTGAAGCTGGGTGAAGGACAGAGGTGGAGATGCCTGGAATCCCAACTTGTCCTTTTGCTATTTTGTTCAGAGTTTTGCTTCTCTTGCCACCTGCTGGTCTCCTCATCAATAGCAAGAGACAACACCTAGTGGCTAAGCTAGAGAAGCAGGAACTAGTTCACACAGAGACAAGAATTTCCCCAAGGGGAAAAGCCAGGAGACCACTGCAGGAACACATCCTTTGTAATTCTGCTTTGGCAACTGTCACTCTTGCTTTCCTTTGATTAATTTCTCTATGCACTGAAATTTGTATACTCACACAGGCACTTAAGGTGTTCTGCTGGACACCTATTTCTCTGGTCCTCTATCTTCTTCCAGATCTTCAATTCTGCAACAATATTCATATTTGTGTCTGCATGTTGCCATCTTTATTGCATAAGTCGTGTCTACCCAATAGTTACAAAATGGCTACCACCCAGAGATTGCCTATTTAGCTAACCTTATGCTGGGCAGGAAGCCATTGGTACCAAAATTCCTTCTCCTGGAACTCACTCTATTAGGCTGGCCTTGAACCCCCAGAGATCCGCCTGCCTCTCCCTCCTGAGTGGTGAGATTAAAGGCCTGTGGTACCACTGCCTCGCTAGCATCTTCTCTTACTTTAAGAAGGGACATTTATTTTTTCACTGAAGACTCTACAAAGTCCCTTTTATTTCATCAGTCAAATCAGAGCCATACGTTCTCCCTGGACAACTCATAGAGGGACTTAATGACTGGTTTAGACCTGTGTTTCTTGCTCCTGTCTGTATATCGGTGTAACTTGGAATTGGAATTTTCTTTCTTTCTTTCTTTCTTTCTTTCTTTCTTTCTTTCTTTCTTTCTTTCTTTTTTTTTTAGCTTTGGGTGATGTTGCTGTTGCTGCCTCAGACGCTGGAGGGCTGTGACTACAGGTCTGCATCCCCATGCCCAGCTCAGGAAGTTTTAGAAACACATTTCACTTGGTTAATAACTCACAGAAACAGCAATGTCATGGTTGCGGGGTGGTGCCTTGTCATTAGTACTTGTCGGCTTCTGTCACAGACACTATGGTGTGCAACTGGAGCTCAGGTTCATTGCCTTGGGCAGAGCAATTTCGAAGCTTAACTGACAAAATTGTTTTGCTTTTTAACAAGGAAGAAGAGACGGGTGACTGAGGGAAAGACAAGCTTTGTCCATCTAGATGATCTCATCTTTGGATGGTCTGCAGAACTGACAGAATTATGACTAAAGCCTCCCTTTGCTTGAGTCTTAGGAAATTATTGAGGACCAGTAGATTCCACACAAGTTATTTGACTGATTACTCTTGGAAAGTCACCAGACAGCTTGCCTCTCCTAGACTTTCCTGAATGAGCTATCAAATTGCACAGTGTCAGAAACAAGAAGTAACTTTTTGCTGTGGGTATGGTGGCACAAGCTTACATTCCCATCACTGGGAAGTTAACATAGGAAGATCAAAAGTTCAATGAGACTTTGTAAAAAGTAAAAAGAGGAAATGACTCCTAATGGTTTTTCAGCTGTACTCAGAGATCAGTGTGTAGTCAGCCGTCATCAGAGCAGCTTCCTTCCACAGCAGAAGGGAGCAAGTACAGAGACCCACAGTCAAACATTATGAAGAGAGTGAGAGACCTCGGAACACTCAGCCGTAAATGGGATGTCTTCATCAAATCCTTTCCCTCAGGGCTTAGGGAATGCCAAAGAAAGGAGGCAGAAACAGCGTAAGAGCCAGAGGGGAAGGAGGATGCCAAGAAAACAAGCCCCTATATATCATCATGACCAAAGCTCATACGAACTCACAGCAATTGGAGCAGTATACACAGGCTCTGCAAGGGTCTGCACCAGATCTCTTTGTATACACTGTGGTTTCCAGGTTAGTGTTTTTATGGGATTCCCGAGACAGCAAATGAGTGGGTCTCTGATTCTCGTGTGCTCCATTCCTTCTGTTGGCCTGTCTTGTTCAATTCTGAAGTAAAAGTTTTTAATTTTTACAGTTCTAAAAGTGAATGAATGAGTGGATGAAAGAATGAATGAATGAACACATAACCTCTAAGGAAAAGGTTAACAAGTGTCATTTATACCTGTGGGGAGGGAGAAAATCAATTTTCTCCAATAGAGTGACACTGGATATGTCAACCATTCTAGGATAGACTCATGCTCAGGAGTTGTTAACCAGCATAAAATGGACTCCACAGTTTGTCTTTTTATTTTTTTCTCTCTGTTTTTTTTTGTTTTGTTTTGTTTTGTTTTGTTTTGTGTTTTCTCTGTGTAGCCTTGGCTGTCCTGGAACTCACTCTGTAGACCAGGCTGGCCTAGAACTTAGAGATTCACCTGCTTTTACTACCCGAGTGCTGGGATTAAAGTTGTGAGCTACCACCACCTGCTGTGTGTATGCTTTTATTTGGCTATAGCTTGGTGGGGTTGCAGGGGTATGGTTTTCTTTTCTTTTCTTGGTTTGGTTTTTTTTTTCATTCTTGTATAGGATTTTTGTTTGTTTTTTGAGAAAGAACTTAAAGTTGGGTGGGTAGGGAGGGGGAAAGGATTATTTAAAAAAATTAGATAATAAAACATATAAAAATGGGCTGATGACATAGCTTAATGATTTGCCTAGCATGGATGAGGCCTTGAGTTCAAGTCTCAGTGTATTGAGGAAGGAAGGAAAACATTATTCATTCATTTACTCATTCATTCAATTAATCAATCATTCAACCAATCTATTGTAAGCCACATAATTAATTAGCTCAACTTAATTATGTAAACAATCATATAATTAATTCTGGGGCAGTGACTAAGGAGATGTTTGTTGTAGGGACTAAAGTCAAAATGGTTATTATTGAGATTCACTGGGCAGGCATGGTGATTATTGTTATGGAATACTATTTTAAATGGGCAAAGATGTGTTAAATTTGTTTATGCTGTGGAAGATTCCTCTAACTGTGTAAAGGTGTGTTACATTTGTTTCTGCTGTTTTTGTTTAATTATGAAAAGATGTATTGCTGTTTCACCTTGCCTGCCTAAGGCACCTGAATGGCCAATAGCTAGGCAGAGGGATTGGCGAGGCTGGCAGGCAGGTTTGTAAAATGAAAAAATTTAAATACAAAAAATAAAAATGGCAAAAAAGAAAGTCTAGAATGAAGCTAACTTCTTGAGTTTGAAATGTATTTTTGTCTATTTAAAATAGAATAATGAAGCCCCACCCTGCAATGACCTGAAAGGAGTAGTGCTCTAGAGATAGAGAGCTTCATTCATTGTTCTTTAATATTTGACACCACGGGGAACATGGGTGGTTCTTGGAGGTGGCCACAAAGCAGAAGCTAAACATGCCACCCATCTTTATCTTCTTAAGGTAGGATGCACAGGGAAGCCAGTTGTGTCAAAAATGAGTACAGACAGAGACTTCAACAAAGATAGTCTTCAGTAACAGAGAAACCCTGTCTTGAAAACAAGAACAATAACAAAAAAACCAAGTCAGAGAAGCAGTTTTTGTTGCGTCATCAGTGTTAGCAGAACTAAACCATAATAGACTTTTCTCTCCACTGGCACAAAGCAGAATTAGAGGCCAGAATCATTTTTTTTCAAGCAGAATATATTAGATCCAGGGTTAATGACCTAAGAGCCCATTTGGACTGAGAAGCTATGCAAAGTTGACTGACTGATAGATAACACCCGTGGATGCTTCTGATCAGGTGATCATACACTAAATCCTCTGTCATCTACCATTTCCAAACCACGGGGGAACCGACCCATAGATATTCTCCCATCCCTGTTCTATAAAATCCCAAGGTCCCCAGGACCTGTGCAGTCTCACTTCCACAGAGAGACTGCAGTCCTTCAGTTGTTCTGATTAAAGAACAATTCTCCTTCTGGAGTTTCCCCTCTTTCCTTTATTTCCACATCGCCCCATCAATCCCTATTTGTATTTGTATTTGCAGTCCGCCAAACAACTCAAGGCCAGTGTTCAACATCCAGATGTTCATGCTGTCAAGAGCGTGTTCTTTTGAGATGTGCTTTGGTCAAGAGTTTGAATGCCTTTACGTGCCAGCGATCGATGTCAAATTCACCTGGATTATTTTCCTGCATAATTATGCATCAAGCAAATAATGACTACCATTTCATTAATGTCGGTGTATTAATGGTCTATGTATTTTAATGGTATTCTGCTGACAGAAACTCATGAAAATTATTTGAATTCATGTATGCTTTTTTAGCAAGGGGTTATCACTGTTTTATTTGCTTTTTTTTTTTTTTTGCATACCGAAATATTTTGGGAGAGGTTGTTTTCCTTTAGATATATTACACCTAGCAGTTCACATTCACATTTTGACCTTCTGTTAATCCTACAATTGCATGGTTTAAATGTAACCTTATGTCATTAGTGTGCCTGACAGCTAGGATGTAATAGTTCATGTAATAAGGTCTATCGATTCATCATGAATTCTGGATTCCAGCCAAGAAACTAACTAAATTATTCTTCTGAGATGGAACCATGCCCCTCCTTTTGACCTTAGCTCTACCAACAAGCCAGACTCTACTTTCCAAAGTGATTCCTCTGGGCTGGCAATGTAGCTCAGTGGGTGGAGTGCTTACCTAGATGCATGAGGCCCTGGGTTCAACCTCCAAAACCTGGAATTCCAGAACTTGGGAGTGGAGGCAGGAGGATCAGAAGTTCAAAGTCATCTTTAGTTACCTAGGGAGTTTGAGGTCAGCCAAGGCTACAGCCTGTCTCAAAAATACCACCACAAAAAGCAAAAAAAAAAAAAAAAAAAAAGCTTCTCCCAAAATGTGTATCTGTCCTAGTTTGCTTTCTGTTGTGATAATCAAAAAAGCAGATTGAGCTGGTCGGCGGCAGTGCATGCCCTTAATCCCAGCAGAGGCAGGCTGATCTCTGAGTTCGAGGTCTACAAAGTGATTTCTGAGATCTCTGGCCTACAAATTGAGTTCCAGGACAGCTAGAGCTGTTACACAGAGAAACCAACCCTGTCTTGAAAAGCCAAAGGAATAGAAAAAAGAAAAAAAAAAAGAAAAGGAAAAGAAGGAAAGGAAAGAACAAAGCACACTTGGAGGAAGAAAGGGCTTATCTCGGTTTATAGGCTATAAACATCATCTGTGGAGGCCAGGACAGCAGCATCAGGCAGAAACCTGGAGGCAGGAACTGAAATAGAAGCCACTGAAGAGCACAACTGACAGCTTGCTTCCTGCCTCAAGTTCAGCTACCCAAAGAAAGCCAAAGCCCAGCTGTCCAGAGGCAGCAGGGCACACAGTAGGCTGGTCCCTTTTCTATCAATCAATTAGCAGCCAAGAAAATGCCTCACAGATATGGCCACAAGCCTGTCTGAACCTGATGGGTTTTTTCAGTTTGAGGGTTTCTCTTCTTAGGTATGTCAAGTTGATAACCAGGATCGGCCTTCACAATACTGAATTTAAAAAGCCAACACAGTTGACATTCAATGCCAAATAAATTCTAGCACACACAATTCAATTGGTACATAATAAAAAAAAAAAAGCCAAATAAAACCAGAACAAAGAACTTTACAGGGTCAGGGCCGTTTTTCAATCACAAGTTCCTTATGTCTGCATTCAAATTAGGGAAACGTCAGACCACAGAATTCTCTGAGCTCTTTGCAAAGACAAGACAAGAGGTAGCTAAGACTGTTAAAACTTGACACATTTCATCAGGACACATTTATAAACATTTAGCTAAGTCTGTAATACAATGTGATGCCTTATGACTTAAAAATTTAAGTGTAAAACTGATTTTAACACTTTGGAGACAGAAATCAGTAAATATTTTCTTGTGACTTAAAAAAATGAACTGTCAGTCTTCATACGTTTCTGGACTTTTAGCCTATAACAAATAAATACATTGTAGTGTACTTTTACCTTATCTGGAAAGCATTCTATATAGTTGTCCAAAATCTATTTTTTAAGATTGATACCAATGCGTCCATTGTGTCCTGTTAAAGACTTAGCAATATGTGTCTTGATGAAATATGTTAAGGGTACACCTGTCTTGTGACCAGTAGTTTAAAACTTTTACCAAGATTTTAGAGACTTATTGAAGAGATGGCTTACTTAAAAATCCCGAGTGCTAGCCATCAGATATTTCTCTACAGTTACATCTCACCTTGTATATGTTGACATTTTATTTTATTTTTTTTTATAAGAACCAAGAGTTAGCCCGGTGGTAGTGTTGCACACCTTTAGTCCCAGAATTTAAGAGACAGAGGTAGGAGATCATCTCTGTTTGTTGGAGACCACCCTGGTCTACAAGAGCTAGTTCCAGGACAGCCTCCAAAATCACACAGAAACCCTGTCTTGAACACCCCTCCCCCCAGAAAAACCAAGAGTTAAAAATTCAAAGCCCTATTCACTCCAGTAAGGTATGTTAGCCCAGAGCTGACTTGATGGAAGTTTGGTCTCTGGCATTCAGAAAATGGCTGACCCAGAGACTACTGAGTTGTGCAGTGAGCCGTGAGGCCTGAGCTTCTGAAAGGCAGTCACCACTGTTGCTCTCCCTGGCTCTGTAAACCATGTAGAAAAAAAAAAAAAAAAAGCTATAAATTGTAGCTTGGGAGCTGGGCGGTGGTGGCACACACCTTTAGTCCCAGCACTCGGAAGGCAGAGGCAGGCAGATCTCTGAGTTGGAGACCAGCCTGGTCTACAAGAGCTAGTTCCAGGACAGCCTCCAAAGCCACAAAGAAATGTCTTGAAACCAACTCCCTTCCCCCACAAAAAAAATGTAGCTTGGGACTTAGAATTTCCTATCGTGAATATTTTAATGGGTTACACCAGAGTCAGGAGGACTACTGAAAATTGTTGCACTGGATTGTTTGTAAGACTTCAATTTTTCTTTAATGAATAGTAGAATCAGACTGTCCTTTCCAAAAGGACTTTTCTCTGATCATAAAGAACAAATGTATCTCCTATGATGGTGGGGAAAAAGCAAATAAACTTCACAATATTAAAAAAAAGTGTTAAAACTACTAGGGAGTCAGGCTGCGGGTTATCATTGGAACAGATGATCATGCTCTGTGAATTCCAATTTCCTTCAGGCTGGATTCCTTTCCTGCCTCCTCCCACCATTTCGTTTGTTCTTTTTTGAGACAGGGTCTTATGTAGTACAGGATGCAACTCGGTGTATTACAGATGTATATTTTCCTTAAGCTGCATGGCTTGGTATATGTAAGAATCACATGAAGGGTTTTTTTTTTTTTTTTTTTTTTTTTTTTTTTTTTTTTTTTAGATAGGATCTCCCTATATAGCTCTGGCTGGCCTGGAATTCAGAGATCTGCCTGTCACTCATTAAAGGAGTACTCAAACTCCTTATGCTCAGCTTCAAACTCAGGTCTGAATCCTCCACTTCTACAACACATTAGTTACCTAACTGGAGGTCCACATCCTGTCTGTGTAAACTGACAACACACCATTATAAACCCCTTATATAAAACTGAACTATGAAAAACATGTGGTGGTAAATTACTAAGTGGCAGCTATCAACTATATGTATTACCTGGTTAATATGGCAATATGAATCTAATTATATCACTGTCAGTTCTATTCTTTCTTAACACATAAACTGGCTCAATCTACTGGAAACGAACATATTTTACTTTTCTTTCAATATTTCAGTATAGTTACTCAAAAGGTAATGCAGATACATTGTCAGATACTTAAAGCAGTCTTTAATTTTCAGTTTGGGTTTTAAGGAGACACATGCTCACACACACACACAAATTCAAGGAATCAGCAATGTGGAGCATAAACGTGTACAGTAGGTGATACTACTTTGTATATTTTAACCTTTTGCTTGCAATTTAAAAAAAAAGCAGTCACTTCCATTTGAAGCATTTTTTACCAGTAACATTTCCTGGAACTTCAACACAAAGATTATGTTACTGGTAGGGCACAGGAACATTACTGACTAGAATCTGGCAACACTTTACAGTCCTCTTAATTGTCTGGAGTAGCCATTTGCCAGATAAATGTAACAAAACACCCTGAGTTTGAGATTACAGCTAGGCTATGGAACCACAGTACGATTGACAATAACTGGGACTTGATCACATGCCTTGGCAAACAATGAGTGTGAAGGGATGTTAAGTGTGGATAGTGAAGCACTGCCCTCAGTGGGCACAAAGAGCAACTTGAAGGTTGTAGGCTACTGCAAAATGACTGGCAGCACCTACTTTTAAGCTTTTCTTTTAGTAGACTGCATTTCTCCTGATTCAGTAACCACATTACCAGCATCAGGAACATCATGATTCCTTTATGAAAGTGGAAGTAGTCACTATTAGTATCTACTGAAGATACCAAAGCTCAAGCAAGCAAATTGCATAGTTAGACACAGCATTTCATGTACAACAGGCTGGCTAACTTATATAGTTGAGGATGACCTTAGATTTCTGATCCCTCCATACCACTATGCCTGATGTGCTGGGGATCAAACTCAGGGCTTCCCCTTCACTAGGCATGTACTCTACTCATTGAA
Organism: Cricetulus griseus; assembly: GCF_003668045.3. NCBI lineage: Eukaryota > Metazoa > Chordata > Mammalia > Rodentia > Cricetidae > Cricetulus > Cricetulus griseus. The sequence continues at coordinate 16,554,937 of NW_023276807.1, read as the reverse complement.
CTGTATTCCCAGTCCACCCCACCCCCACCCCAAGTAAATTTTATAACATCTGCGAACTTCTTGCATTGAAGAACTCAGCTTATAATTCTTTCAATTCTTTTCATATGTATTTTTGGATGTTATTACAGGTATTGCTGTATTTACAGATGCAACATACTTGACTAAAGAGCAAATATCAGTTTATATGCACAGGTAAATTTATAAAGCAAAGTGACTTTTAGCACCATATATACAATCTCAATAAATTAATCCAATTTTTCAGTAATTATGACAGCACCTTTCCTCTTCCCAATAAGAACAAATGCTTATTTATGGGCTATGTGATAATAAAGAGTACTATTTAGTAAGAACCAAGGACCTACGATCTCTGTAAGTGCTAGACTGGCATGAAAAGACAGCAGTAAATTTTTAAAGCATAAAGTGGAATATCATGTTTCAAAGTTTCAATTTACATTTATAACGTTTTAAAACAAATCCTGTTCATTTAACATGAGCATGAACTAGGGAAATGAAACATTTCAGATTATTGAAAGTTAAAATTTATTAAGCCATGTGCCAAATACTCAGGTTCAAATTAATTTCAAAATATATACAGGCATGTAATTAACTTAAAAATGAGAAAACTGGATCAGAAACCGCACAAAACTGCTAATGACTGATGGAACTGAGTTTTAAAAATCAAGGTCACCATCTATTACAAACTGTTTTCCCTCAGTACGCAACATTCAACTGGTTCTTAAAAGAGCAAAATTTACAATAAAAAGCACTTGGTATTCAACAGTGCTCATAACCCTAACAAATTTGTTCATAAGTTGAAATAACTGAATCCATTGTTTTCTACAAAATAAGTTAATTTTAAGCAAAATAACCTCAGTGACAAACGCATTTCATTCTTTATTTAGATGTTGAAGCTCTTGCACTAAGTTTTTACAAGCTGGTGAACACTGACAAATTATTTCTCCCACAGAACTATAACCACACATTCCCAGACAGTATAAATATATGGTTGAACTAACATTAATACACATCACCATTTTATCGATTACATAATAAAACAAATGATCAAGTATCCAATTATTAAGTTACATAGCTGAAAAGGCATATAAAATATGTCTGCTCAGTTTGTCAGCAGATCCCACGTCTTCTTTTTCTTTTTTTCTTTTTTTTTGCGAGGTTGGGAAGAGAAGGGGAAAACCATAATTCAAGCAAGTTGAAAAACAACTTCTGATAGGTATGGAAAAAAACAAGAATTTCAGAAATTTTGATTAAGAATTGGTTAGCTACAACAATGTATCTCTACCTTTTAAAAATATTTACTAAATTAAAGAGCATATTCTACATGTTCTGCACAAGACAAAGGCAACATTTTACTAAAAATATTTAATAGCCTCCTCCCATTCTTTTATCAGGCCCTCCCTGTTTAAGTCGCACCTTTGAGTGCAAACATTAAATTAACTATAAGGCTTTTTGTCTGGAGACATTATTGAAGATATGTGCTTCTGTAACAAAGTTGATTTTCAAATGGAGGTTTCCCATAACAGCACAAAATAATATAAAGACATTAAATAATCCTCACAAGACTTGCTTCAAAAAAACAAAAACAAAAACAAAAAAACAAAAATCCCAAAATCGATGGCTAAGCAAACCTGATGTATACTGGTATGAGTGTGGGAGATGTAAACATAGAGTGAGCAGGCAGATAACAACAAAAGCCCTGCAGTTTTTGAAATGACTGAAGGAATAAACCATGGAAGGTCTAGAGTGTTCTTAGTTCCTGGAATTTTGGTTCTGTATGATGCTAAAAATATATAGATATTGTGCTGGGTATTTTGGCACCTAATCATTCTAAATTCCTTATTCACTAATAAGACTGGCACAGGAGTACATTTAAAGACATAACTCAATACCATATTTTAGGAAAGGTCAATTGGTACAAATAATAAGCACATTTTAAATGCTGACCAGCAAAGATCTTTTGCTAAGTGTCCAAACGGGTTGATCATAACTTAAATATAGAGGTTTCAATTCTGTCAAGCTTGTGGCCTGGTAAAACAGGTTTTCAATATTACTGTAGAAGCTTCAGTAGACTTATTCAATAAGCCGACATGTTGGCTAATTATGTATGTCAAATCAGGTCCCATCTGAGTTCCACTCCCAAGGCGATGGCATCAGGCACCCCAGTTTTATTGAATACAACAGTTGTTTCTATGACCATTGGAATCCTTGAAGCGCAGCCGCATCTTAGGACGGTACTTCTCCAGATACAAAAGTTGCTTGCTGTTAAAAGCTCCACGCCGCTTTCTGGAAGGAAAAAAGACAAAGGTAATTGAAGGATGCTCTTTCTGGTAGCAAGGAAAATGACAACCAAGACCAAAGGACCCATCTAGAGTACTGAGATTTCTAAATATGCCAGGTTTTATTTAACTTTTATTCTATGAATGATGAGACCACCACCACCAAAAGCCTACAACAAAAAGCTCCAACTTTAGCTATATATCTCAGCAAAATGTATTAACAGCACATTGAGTCAAAAAAGCAGAACAAACCATCCAGCAATTATTTGCTTTCCCCTGGCCTCAATATAGTATTTTAATAATACAAGGGGGGCAGGGGGTAAAGTTAAGAGCACTTGTTGCTCTTCCAGAGGACCTGGAACCTATAACCACCCCAAACTTCAGTTCCAAGGGTTCCAATGCCTTCTTCTGACCTCTAAGGACAACAGGCGCACAATACACTTTCAGACAAAACACTCAAACATACCAAAACAAACAGAGCAAAGATAACCAATACATGACCCTAGATTTTACTTCTTTCTGACATCGAATAAGAAAATACAAGCAGGCATGAAAGAGAGGAGTGCATTACTTACTGTCTTATGAACTGTACTGCATCTTCATACTTCATTCCACCTTCAATTAATGCTAGGGCAACAAGCACTGGAGCTCTGGCAAGGTAAAAAATTTGACAAATCACTATTTTTCTAAATTAAACCCTGTAAAATCCATTATTCAAATACCCCCAGACCCAAGAATATAATTACAAATCATCCCGTAATATTAACATTTCAATATTGGCCTTTCATTTAAAATTGTAGCACAGAGCTTTCCAGCTACCTGTCTCAAAATAGATACCCAAGAAGCTGGAGATACAGTGTAGTGTTAAGAGTACTTGTCTAGCATGCAGAAGGGTCCAGGTTCAATCCCAAAGAAAAGAGAATCTTAGGAAGAACTAGTACTTTCAATTCAAACCTTTAGCTAGAACTAAAGTCGAGATCCCTTTGAAGGCCACTTATCAGATACACTGCATATCAGATCATGATTCCTAATAGTAGCAAAATTACAGTTATGCAGTAGCAGTGAAAATAATTTTATGGCTGGAGGTCACCACAACATGAGGAATTGTATTAAAGGGTGGTGGCATCAGGAAGGTTGAGAACCACTGGTCTAGAAAGTCATTTTCTTACCTGCCAAGGCCTGCAACACAATGGACAGCAATACAGCAGCCAGGTTCTTCACGAAACTTAATCTTTACAAGACTTAACCAGTCATCTACAATCTGGTTGGATGGTGGTGCACCATCATCAAAAGGCCAGTCCTGAATCAAAAGAAGAAATGTTTTAGACCTTTAAATTAACTAGGTACACTGGTGCAGTCCTGTACTCTCAAACCCCAGGAGGAGGGGAGTGGACTGCTGAGTTCATAGCTAGTTCCAGGCTGACTGGGCTAATTTTGTCTTGACTTAAAATTGAACTTCTTGAAGTTGGATTTGAATTAACTTCCATAGCATAACAGATATACATAAAAACTCAAGTACTTACAAGAACACGAATGCCTTCTTTCTCCACAAGAGTAGTGTCGTAAGTTGCTTCACATACTCTTACTATTGTGGTAACTCCATACTTCTTAAGTTCCTAGAAAAAAAAAAATACTTATATTAAAAAAATTCAGGAAGTCCTCAGAACCATATCATTATTGCTATCATTTGTCATTTTCACAATTTTTGATAATGCTGGTAAATGAAGAATGGCAGAACTTGTAATGTATATTTAACACAAGAGCAAATCAAATCTGGTTGTAAGCCTGGAGCTGGAGAGATGGCTCAGTGGTTAAGAGTATTGACTGCTCTTCCAGGTCCTGAGTTTGGCTTCCAGCAACCACATGGTGGCTCACAACCATTTGTAATGAGATCTGGTGCCCTCTTCTGGCCTGCAGGCAGAACACTGTATTCATAAGAAATAAATCTCTAAAAAAAGAAAAGGAATGCTTAAGGCATACATTTTTAGTTCAGTTAAGGGGGTGTGGGGAGGACCCTTAATCTTGTTTCTATGGGTACTTGGGTGCCTGTAGAGATAAGAAGTCAATTTCTGGTCCTATTTACCTCATTTTTTGAGAAATGATCTCTCACTGTCCAAACTTGCCAAGAAGGCTAGGCTAGGCTGGCTGGCAGTGAGTCCACAGTGTGCCTGCTTTCCCATTGCTGGACTTTCAAGCATGTGCCACCGCTTATGGCTTTTTAAATGTGGATTCTGAGGGAGACTCAGGTCTGCATGCATGAGCAATAAAGCACTTTACTCCTACGTCCCCAGACTGAAAGTCTTAGAAATAATTTCAAGGTTCAAATCCAGACTTCAATTTTAAACCAACCAAACAAAAAACCCCTCAAAAAACTACAGGCTTTAGAGTAATTATAATTCAACTCTGCATTTTTAAAAAAAAATGTCATTGGAAATTTAAAAGAAGATGTAACATTCAAATACTCCCTTATAAATCTGAGACACCTATTTGCTATCTTTGATCATCTGTAGGTTTTTATGCTTCATAAATGTGTGTCCAGATAAATTACTCAGCACTGTTCCTTCCAAGAGCAGGCTGGAAGCCTACACATAAGTCATCAGAAAAAAAGCAGAATTACCAGTTGGAAAATAGAGTCAAAGACATTAACTATTATAGTTTATTGCACTAGAAGAGGATACATGAAAAAAAAAAAAAATCCATTAGTGGCAGTCTCTGAAAGTATATAGTTCTCAAAGTGTAACACCATAAAGACATTTCATTTCTGAGTACCAAAACTATAGTTACAACTTCTTTCACATTAGCCCCACCATTAATAAACTGCAACAAATTAGGATCTATAGAAAATGTAACTTACCTCTATAAATTTGTTTAAGGTCGCATTGGTTGGATTGTGTGTAATAAGGAATCTCATGTTCTTGTATGTGACTTCCACAGGAGCAGGGCGGTTCATTCGAGCCATGTTAAGTTAGTTTTTAAAAAACACCCAATAGGGTTATGAAAGAATTAAAAAATTGAATACAGAAATGATGCAAAAAAAAAAATCAAAAACAAAAAAACAACCTGAAGTCTACTTCAATATTCAATATACTCCACTTGAAATTCTCAGTGCTTTGAGTATGAAATTGGGAGAAATGAGCAATGAAATGAACCTCCTAACAAGAAGCAATGATTCTTCAATCCAGTAATACTGAGGCAATACAAAGGAAGTGCACTGAGGTTTACCCCATCCAGGTCTGAGCTCTTGTAAAATGCTCTGCAGGTTTCAATTCAACACGTCTGTGTCCAGGTTATCCACTCTTATGGGGGCTTCTTGGTGGAGTAGTAATGAATCTCTACAGTTCACTTGTCTGCATAGAGGTCGTGCTGTGCCTGGCAGTAATCTCCACTGCCCTTCAGAAACTCCATAAATGTGTGACCAAGAACACCACAGAACTGCTGTTTAGAAGAAAAAGAAAGAAAGAGAGAAGAAAGTTATTTTCCAATTCAAAGGAACAAGTCATGCTTTTCCACTAAGTACATAACTACGCTCAAATTATGAGACACCAAGACATCATCTTTTACTCGAATTACAAAATTCAAGGTGACTGCATTTTAAAATCAATAGGCCTCCAGCATGCAGTCACAAGCCCAATAAAGTTGCTAATCAATCATAAAAAAAGTTCAAACAAAGTCCCTGCTACATTTGACAGAATTCCCATATACACATCTATACACACATACATTTCTGTTAATCATTCCTCTTTTAAGTTACTTTTATGCTGATTCAAACTATACCCATTATTTTCTATATTGACAAATCTGTTTACACACTAATAAAAACTTCATGTAGTTTGAGCTCTCAGTTTTTGCAGAATTTACTGAACTCATTCAGACACTTTAGCTGCTCACTAGTTCTTTGATTTTATATTGAATGTTTTTTAAGCTACTGTGATAAAAGTAAGGAGATACCTGTTATATGGGTTTTCTACAACGATAGTATAAGTATTTTTAATGCAATTATTTCAATAATTAGCCTTTACATTTTAGTCACTAATGCTTAATTATGAAGCCATGCCCACATTTCCCTTTTGTGTTTTCTATCATCTCCTTGACATTTTAAAATAACTCATGTACAGTTACAGCTTTATACAGCTACAGCAGGTTCTAAGTGTAAGTAATCAAGTACTTCTCACTGTTTGGAAAGGGACAGGAAACCAGCACGTCAGTAAACTCTGGTGAAGTATGTGTGAAGGTGTGATTCTATCCTGATGGGACTCATCTCTAGGAAGGCTGACTGGAAAGCCAGGCCATCTTGTTTCCATAAACCACATCCCACTGAATGATTGCTCTCTAAGTGAAACCATAAGAAACTTCCTGCTTAAAAATTAGTAACTCCTAAGAGCTTTTATACTTGTGTCATCTTTTAGGCTTCTAATTAAATTGGCTTTTATAAATACAATTTATTTAAGGGGTCTTCAACCATATAGTCTTAAGAAAAATTATCTTCAAAACAAAACACACACACTTTTACCTTTTTCCTATTTTAAACTCCAATTTCCATTATCTGCTATAAAACTAAAACCCAGCTCAGATATAAGAAAGGGATTAGAAGAATTTAAGGCTTTTTATAACCGTCTCAAACACAAGGCAACTATTATTACTAACATATAAAAATTAAGCCAGTTTCATGCCAGCAACAAATAGTAAAGTAATACTCACAGGGCATTTTTCTCAGAGTACATGCATAAAAGCTTTTCAAAGAAACTGGTTAGAGGTAGATGAACAGTAACAAAATGCTTTAATGTCCATCTACTCTAGGCAGTTTGTGGAGGAACTAAAGAATGACTCAATAACAAGAACACTCAGTGACAACCATTGCCCCAAACACATAACATGAATCTCTGAGCACAAACTGCCAAAGTAAAATCTTCAAACAAAATCCAAAATCCCAGTCTATTTCTGGAAAAACAAAGAACTAATGCTAAAATTGTATTTCAAGCAAGACAACCTAATTCCATGTTTTCTGAAATGTGCCCTCACAAGACACTTATCTGCCCGGTGGGTTAACAAACCCAGTGTCTAAATCACCATTAAAGATACTACTTCAGGTTGTAGACTCCCAATCATCTGAAATTATTGATATACATCTTTTCAGTCATGGTTTCTTGCCCTAAACTAAACAGGTTTTTTTTTTTTTTTTTTTTTTTTTTTTTTTTTTTTTTTTTGGGCCATACATAGGACTTACCCAAAGCTTTTCAAGAGTTCCATTAGGAAGCTGAAAAGCAGGGGGGAAAAAAAAAACTCAACTGGTTTGAAATGAGTGGAGCCACCCAGTGGCTGGAGGACACTTCTATTAAGAGTGGTGTCCACTGACATTCTTCTAGTATGTCCCCATCCCCTCACAGGCAAAAACTGAATATGATAGGTAGCTCAGACACACGAGAGATCTCCTATTTTAATTGCACAAGCTAACAGCATGCAAACAGAGAAACGAACTGTGTGTGTGTGTGTGTGTGTGTGTGTGTGTGTGTGTGTGCGCGCGCGCGCGCGTGTGTGTGGCATTTAAGCCAGTTTGTCAGATTGCAGATATCCTGCCAGTCCGTAGAACCATCTAGTTTTTATCCACTTCTGTTCCAAACACACTCGGATTCCAGGTAACGCACCTAATCTAGCGCGTATCAAACGCTGTTTCTTTCTGGGAAAGATTCTACCTTTCCTGGTTTTCAAACCATCAGCCCGCACGATGCAAACGGGAAGAAAAAAAAAAAGGGGGGGGGAGCAAGCCAGGGAGCACGACCCCAGAAGCTAAATGTCCAGTCCACACATCGTTCCACCACCGAAGGAATTACACAGCTCTACTGCAGCAGCGGAATGGTGCAGAGCTGCTCACTCAACAGGAGCCTCGCAGTTCTGGCCAGCTCGCTCCTGTTGCTCCTAGCCCAGGAGCAGGCAGCCCCAGGCGCAGCCCGCCGCGGGGACCGGGTAGGGACCCCCTCCACCACCCCGCTCGCCCCTACCGACGCCTGGCGGAGGTCGGGCAAGCCCGGGCTTGAGCGGCGCGCACAGCCGCGAGGTCCGCAATCACGGGTTCGCGGTGGCGAGCGCGGGCGGCCACCGAGGCCATCTTGGGAGGCCCCGGGCGCCGGGTCCCGGTCCCCGTCGCGCCGCCCCGGCCCGGCCACGTCCACGACGCCCGCGCGGCTGTTCGGAACAAAGGCCGCAGGGTCGCACGCGCACAAGGCGGCTTCTCGGCCCCGCCGACCGCTCCCGGTCCGGGTCCCGCTGCCGGCGTCCCCGCGCTCGCCCGCCCGCCGCGCCGCCTTCTTCCCTGTCTCCCTCCTCCCCACACAGCCGGCGCTCTAACAAAGGCCGGGCCGCGGTACTCACAGGAATATGTCTACTCATTGAAGATTGTGGCCTAATCATACAGCCGGTCCCGAGGCGGCGCAGCGGCGGCGGCGGCAGGGCAGGCGGCGGTGGGCGTCGGGGGCGGCGGCGGCGATGCAGGCGGCGGGGGCACAGGATGCAGTGAGCTGCCGAGGAGCGTCGCCGAGCGGCCGCGCGTGCGCGCGCCCAGGCGTGCGTCCAGCACGGCGCGCGCGGGGCGCGGGACGCGGGGCGCGGGGCCCGGGGCGCCGACGTCACTCGCGGCGGCTGCACCGGTGCGAACCGGTTGATGAATGGCGCGCAGTGCGAGCTGTTCCTCGCTCCTAAACGCGCTCGTCGCTAGCTCCTCGAGTTCGCCTCCGCTTGGAACGCGGCTCCGGCAGGCGGAACCCCGTCGCCCGCAGCCATAGCCCAGTCGCGCTGGCCAACGGTTTACCTTGGCACCTGCGCCCCAGGATCTCCGTCACCGCCCTATATTGATGTCGCATGACCGCTGGGCGGGTGACTCACCGCTCCAGTGACCAGCCCGGCCCTGCCCGGCCCTAGGCTGGGATGAGGGATTCTGGTCCCCACCCTCCCTTCCACGTGGGGAGGCTGTCCACAGAGTTTAGCCCATGGGACTCGGGAAGTGTCTCTGTGTTTTTTGAGGCTTGTTGCTCCCGACCCTTTCTTCTTTTTAGGTTACACCCCCAAACTGCTGATGCTGGTAACTGCAGTTGGCTCAAATTGTGGCATTTCGAAATCACATGCATCCTTTGTACAGGCTGCTCACTCACAGATAATGAAAGGTTAGCCATCGCTAAGGGAAAGGCTTTTCTTTCCTTTTCTTTTTTTTTTTTTTAATTAAGAATCTTCGGCTTTATCAACGACTGATGTAATTTTTTTTTTTTCTGCGTCAAAAGCTAAGCTTCCCATTTTGTTTATCTAGTCCTGTTCCAGTGTCCTCTTAATCTAGGCCTCTAAGTGAAGCTGTAGCGCAATGGTTTCTGTACTACTCCAGGGCAGCTTTCATCTGAAAACCCTTTCTGCTCAGTCGTCTAGGATTGGTAAACAGGACCTTTACCTGCTTTGAAGAAAGCTTTCCAGTAATACTGAAGCCCTTTGTTTCCCCGGTTTCCCCGAGCATTAGATTGGAGAAACAAGAATCAAGTTGAAACCTCTCTCCGAGTACTGCATTTTAGGGTGTATTAGCACTTCTATTTAGAGACTCTCCTTGCATAGTTACTCAACTTTCTTATAAACATATACACTGTAAGAAAGTAAGTGCTTTTGAAAAAAAAAAAAAAAGTAGGCCAGACCTTGAAAGTAACAACAACAAAACTCTCTCTCTCTCTCTCTCTCTCTCTCTCTCTCTCTCTCTCTCTCTCTCTCTCTCTCTCTCTTTTTGAGACAGGGTTTCTCTGTGTAGCTTTGGAGCGTATCCTGGCACTCGCTCTGGAGACCAGGCTGGCCTCGAACTCACAGAGATCCACCTGCCTCTGCCTCCGAGTGCTGAGATTAAAGGTGTGCGCCACCAATGCCTGGCTCAACAAAAACTTTTATTCATTAAAAATTGCTTGCCTGGGGATCCATTTAACTCAAGGCAACTAGAGACATATATCCCTTCACAAACAGAGGTAAAATAGGGTGATGTTTAAATTATGTAAGTCCTAAGAAAATACAGGAAAGATTAAAAGTCTTGGAACAGGAAAGTGAAGTTGATCAGACCAGGAAATGGACCAGCAGACAGATTCAGTATTACAGAATTAAAACCTTTCATATGACCAGTGACTTCGGGTAAGTATTAACTTCAGCTTGGGAAAAAATACGGGCAGAATCAATTAGTGAATAGCTTGGCCACTTTGTATAATAACATACTTAGACATATTAAATTGGCCCCTCTTACTCCAAAGGTTGGTCAACAGTGAAACAAGATAATGAAACCTTTTGGAAAGGGGAATTTGGTGAGCATTATAAAATAGCTCAGCAAATAGTAAGCAAAGGCAAGTCAGGTAGTTTTGTTATGGAACTTGTGATGCAAATTGTGAGCTGTGTAATCCACAGATCCTGTAATTACTGCAGGTAGTGCCAATGTGTTGTATTCAGTTAGCTGTCATTGAGCACTAGAAGCAGGGCTCAGACTCCCGGGAGGACTAATCAACTCTGGAGGTCTTAGCCTTTGACAAGGAAGTACCTACCACCTCATCCTATTTGCAGCTGGAAGAATGTATCTTAGAGCAGTTAGAGACTTTTGGCCCATCTGCTAAGTTCTCAGAAGGCCTGTCCTTTTGGCAGCTGCTCACCTGGTTTTCTGTGCTGCAGTGGTTATCAGTGTGCTGAGGGTGACTGTTCTAGTCATGGGGTAGTTTGAAGCCTGCTGATTCTCAGGAATAATCTATCCCAGCATGGAGCAAGGAGATCCCTGTGGAGCAAATCAATATAGGTCTTCCCCATTTGTACTTGGAGCATTAAGTACCTCTATGTAACAGGCTCGTACATACTGGCCCAGATGAAAGAAAACAACATTGAAAAACTAGTCTTTAGACTCCAGAATCCCTAAATGGAAGATAACCACTTCTGCAAAACAAGATGCCCACTGGAAACTACTTAACAGAACTTATCCTTAGAGCTTTTTTTTTGTTTTTGGTTTTTTGAGACAGGGTTTCTCTGTGGCTTTGGAGGCTGTCCTGGAACTAGCTCTTGTAGACCAGGCTGGTCTTGAACTCACAGAGATCCGCCTACCTCTGCCTCGAGAGTGCTGGGATTAAAGGTGTTAGCCACCACTGCCCAGTTCCTTTGAGCTTTTATCAATGTATTCCAAATGTAAAAAACAATGTCTAAAACACAATTGAGATAAAGCAGGGGTGGTGGGATGAGGGGATGGGAGGATGGGGTGGTAGGGTGGTGGTGGTGGTGGTGGTGGTGGTGGTGGTGGTGGTGGTGGCCATGGCCCAGTACTCAAGAGGCAGAGGCAGGCAGATCTCTGTGAGTTCGAGACCAGCCTGGTCTACAAGAGCTAGTTCCAGGACAGCCTCCAAAGCCACAGGGAAACCCTGTCTCGAAAAACTGTAACCAAAACAAACCAAAACAAAATAAAAACAAAAAAAGAAAAGCGAGATAGGAATATAAGACAGGTACTTATGGAAGATTAAAGACCTCAGAAGGCAACAGAGCAAATCCCAGTGATAATAGGGACAGCACATCTACAAACAATAATTCCATTTGTGCTGAGTATATAAAAGGAAGATTTCACTATCACAATTATCAGATTGTGTGGGGCCATGACAGCACTCACATAACAAGCTGTTATTGTTGCACTGAAAGGTCACATATCACAGTATCAACCTAGAACACTAAGTAAGGTATGTGTGAATCAAGCATATTTGGTATGAGCATAATCTGGATGGATAGAGCTGAATTGCCATTTTAAAGAAAGGTTTAAAAAACCTGGATAAACAGCAATGGCTACTATATCAGCATTGTTTAGAATAACATTAAGGTGAAAAACATAGTACACTTAAATTTTTAATGAATATATATTTGCTAAAAGTTAAAACATGCCTTATGGTAAATCATTATTTTAGTTGGGCTTTTTTTTTTTTTTTCAGGCTGGGCCTGTAATCTCAATTATTTGGAGATTCAGGCCAGAGGATTCAAATTTCATGCCGCCTCTGAAACAAGAAACATAGCTCTTAATTCTAGCACTTGGTAGGCTGAGGCAGATGGATCTCTATGAGTTCTAGGCCAGCCTGGTCTACAGAGTGAGTTCAAGGACAGGCTGCAAAGCTACAGAGAACAGAGAAACCCTGTCTGGAAAAAACAAAAACAGAAACCAAAACAACACAACACAAAAACTGTGCTGGAGAGATGATTCAGTGGTTAAGAGCAAATGCTGCTCATCTAGAGGACCTGCATTTGGTTCCTAGTACCAGTGTTAGACAGCTTTCCATCTTCTTTAACTCTGGATTCAGAAGAGGCCCTCTTCTAGCCTCTGCACACAAATACTCAAAAGAAAAGCTACAAGAGAGCTGGGAATATGGCTCAGTAGTAAGAGTGTTTGCCTAGCAAGGCCTTACGTTCTATCTCTAGTACTGCAAAAAGGAAAAGAAAAAATGGAAAAGGACTAGTCAGAGATGTTTTGATGGATAAAAACAATACCATGCCAAAATTTCTGTAGGAATTTTTAGCAATTTCCAGTGAGGAGCTAAAGTTTGTTGCAATAAACTTTTCAAGGAATCTCACCTTAAGAGAAAGTCCAGAGGCCAATAGGTAAATGTAGACTATTGTGTTTCATGTAGAATCAGACAGCATAGAAACTTTCAGTCATATAGAAGATCTTTATAGGTACAAATATTTGTGGATGAACTCAGGTGGATCGGTATTAAATATCTTTTTGGGTTTTATGGTTTCGTATTGTTTCTGAGATAAGGGCTTCTCATGTGAATGAAAGCTGGCCTCAAAATCACTAGGTAGCTGAGAATGGCCTTGAACTCTTGATCTTTCTCATTCTACCTCCCAAGTGGTAATATTCCAGGTATAGCTCACCAAGCCTGGCTGAAGGAAAGATATTAACTTGTCAAGTATAGTCACTAGAGGTAATAGTTTCTATATAAAACTAAACTGAATCAGAGATTCAACTTTTTTTTTTTTGGCTTTTAAAGACTCTGTGTACCCTTGGAGCCTATCCTGGCACTCGCTCTGTAGACCAGGTTGGCCTCGAACTCACAGAAATATGCTTGCCTCTTCCTCCAGAGTTAAGAAAATTCTCTTTAATTTATATTATAGGCATTTTTCCCTTTTCAAATTTAAATGTCTTAGGTAATCTTCAAATCAAATGAAAATATGTTTTAGTTTTAACAGCTTCCTTGGTTGTTCAGTGTATACACCAAGAAGTGATAGGTCAGATTGGTCAAGAGAATAGTATTTTTCACTTTGTGACCAAATAATTTCCTTCAGGCTGAATAAAGGACTTACTGTGGCCCCAACTAATTCAGCCTTTTCATATCCTGTGGCTCACATTCTGGTACCTGAGGAAATCTAGTTTGAGAAGTCTTATTTTTAGAAAACCTGGCAAAACTTTTCCTTGTGGTTCTGTAGCCTGAATACAAATCATTTGGGAATTGGAACTGTGTAGGGCTATCGTTTCCATGTGACAGTCTAGAGCATGTTGAATTATGCCAGTTTGAAAGGAAGCAAAAAATAGCTTAGGAAAGGAGAATTTCATCTGGCTAGAGGAAAGAAATGGAGTATAAATAAATGTTGAAGGTTGGCTGTGCATGCTATGGCAAGGCTGATACTTGATGTATTTAATTGACAGAGTTGGCATTTAGGCTGTAGATAATCCAGACAGACACTGACCGAAGCACCAGGACTCAGCAGCCTTACATAACAACATCAGACTGTTCTTGATCTGTTTCCTGCAGACACAGGAATGTTCAGGCTTTTAAAAGCTACAGTGGCTATACTTTCCCCTGACTAACACACATGCCATTTGCTTGGGCAGGATGAGAAAACACTGCTACCTATGTACTCAGTTAATCACTGCAGGACACTGAGTAAGGGGAAACCAGTGCAAAAACCTCTGGTGATTTTGAAAATGTCAAGAAAGTTCTCATATTGTGAACTTCTTTCGTGTGTAGCCCTGACTGGTTTGAAACTCACAGGTCTACCTACCTCTGGCCTCCAAGTGCTGGTATTAAAGGTATGTGCTATACACTAATTATTGATTTCTTGAATTCTTAAATTGTTAATGCACATAGCAGATGTTCAATATTTAGATATTATCAAGCAATTTTCTACCTAAAGTCCTTTTTAGACACCCATTTTTTTTTGTTATCCCAAATGTCCTTTGCAGCCTTCCTCTTTAACAGTGTATTCATCAGGGTTTGAGCATAGCTAGGTCCTCTGGCTTCATCCTTTGCTCAAGATGGAGTTTTCATCCCATTGGCTATAAGCATTTCCCACCCCAGCCTTGCTAAAGAGTCTGGACTTCATCTGGAAGTTGATGAAGTCACTGGAAGATTTTGAGTAATAGTGAACGATCAGATATTTTTAGAATATCGATAAAGAAGTTCCTAAGCTAAACAATTGCAATTACAACTTAGTAAATATGGTAGGAGAGAGAGAGGGAGCAGAACACTTGGAAGTGGAATGAAGTGGGCAGTTTCTGCCTTCTGAGTGCTGGATTAAAGGCATGTGCCACCGTGCCTGGCCTGGCTTTGGTTTGGCTTTATGCAGGGGATGGGGAGTTGTTCCATAGAGAGCTTGTCTAGCATATACAAGTTTAGTTGGGTCTCCAGCACTAAAACCAAATTACAACCCTGTAAAGCCCTCAGTAGGGCCAGGTGTGGTGGAGCATACCTTTAATCCTAGCACTCAGGAAGCAGAGGCAAGCAGATCTCTCTGAGCCCTAGGCTAGCCAGTACCTACATAGTGAGTTTTAAATGATCCCAGCACACGGGAGGCAGAAGCAGGCTGATCTCTATTGAGTTCGAGAGCCATCTGGCTACACAATGTGGGTAGTGGGCCAAGTGTGCTGCAATTTCAGCACTCAGGAGGCAGAGGCTAGCAGAGTTGATCCCAGGCTAACATAGTGGATCCCAGGCCAGCTGGAGTTAACATTGTGAGACCCTATCTCTTAAAAATACAGAACCAAGCAGAAACACAAAAGATATGGATGGATAGCATGAATAAGACTGTTCCCAAATATGATGCAAATGTCCATAAAAATATTGTAAAGTATTGTCTGTTGACAAGGTATAATAACTAAATAAAATGTTTCCTTTGGGTACAGAAGAATGCTTAATTGTGCTTGGGGACTTGGCATGTTGTAAGGGAAGTGAGGTCAAGATAATCTTCGAGGGAAGGACTAGAGTGTAGAATAAAGGGTATAAAAATTTCTCATCCCCGAGACAGACAATCCCAGTATTATCACGGAATGAAAAGAGTAAGATTCTTTTCTTGTGCTTTGACATTTTCAAGAGAGATCAGAAACTTGAGAAGAATAGAAAAAGCTTCTTCCATAATGCCGTGCATTTAAAAAAAAAAAGGACTGAAGAACTGAATTGTAACTAAATACACTCCTGGTGAGAATTGTAAAGTCTTTTTATTGCTTTGGCTGAGAGCAGTCAACCATCTGTTAATTTGAATATTTGTGCTTTTAGTCTTCTTCATTTAAAAAATATATAAAGCACTAAATAGAATAAAGAGAAAGAAATGTCTATGACATTTTCTGGTTTGGTAATGGAATTTCCCACTGTACCTATAAGCTTATTGAAATAAGACCAGACCACTGATTCAGATGCTCTGCTAGGATGTTTTCCTACTTCCTGTTGTCAGCAACCATAGCAATTACCTCTTAAATGACCCAAGTCAAGTTAACTGTATCCCATTATAGTTGCAGACTCTGGCTGCCCAATAGTTTAGTAGAGCTATGCTCACACCATCATTTCCCGAACACTTTTAGTCTCGATAAAATTTCATCATGATTTACCTTCCCTTTCCTTGTATACTAAAATACCAAATTCCAGTTTCCTCCTGTCCCTGTCAGCGATAATGCAATACATTCCTTACTACATGTTCCCCAGCTGTCACTCTTTGAGGCCCCAAGATCTAGAATATTTGCTGACATCCGGGAAAGATTGACAAACCTAGCTCAATTGAGACACTAAAATAGTTATACCACGTGACAGGATTCTAGGCCAGCTTCAATTCCCTCTCTTGGGTGACAACTCTATTTTTAGGCCACCCTTGTAAATGTTTATAAGAAGGAAACACCATAACCTTTGGCATTCGATCTTGAGCACAGACACAGAGTTGCAAATGGTGTGAAAATTATTCAATCATCACAAAAGTCACAATAACTAATGATGTCTTATTACTTTATGACCTTAAAATACATGTTTTGAGAACAAAAATTTAATCTTATGTTGAAAGCAGATCTATGGTTTCAGCAGATTAAATCCCTAAGCAATAGGAAAGAGTTCCTGGTAACTTGTTGATTAGGAAAAAAAAAGAATGTTCAACTTGAATAGTATATACTGAAGAACAAGGTTTGAACTTAAGCAATATATGTAACTATACCTTCTCCTAACTGTTTTTAAAGTTATAGAACCAGTTAAATATAATTCTGGTCCACCCACAATGATTCCTGTGCAATTATTAACATCATAGTTCACAAGAACATTTGATTTATGGTCTGGGAGATTACCAGAAGGGATAAAGACAAAAGACAGAAACTCAATGGACTGAGGTCAGTCTTTGGTTCCTAGAGTCCAAGGAGAGAAGAATTCACCTATACAAGTCCTCTGATCTCTGTCTATACTCTCAGGCACACACTACCATACACAACCAGAGAAATTCTGAATAGAAAATGAATTATGGCCAGGTTATCCGGGCTATATAGTGAACCATTGTTACAAACAAAATAAAATAAAATAAAATAAAAAAGGTTGTGTGTGGTGGAAAATGCTTTTAATCCAGCACTTAAGAGGCAGAGGCAGAGGCAGGAGGATCTCTTCAAAATCAACCATAGCTTGGTATACATAGCCAGACCCAGACCAGCCAGGGCTGTATAGTAAGACCCTGTCTCCAAAAATAAATAACACGATATGTACATTTTACCTGGCAAGTTAAAGGTGTTAATAAAGAAAAAGAATGAGAAACACAAAAACCAAATACACAATTTAAAAAGAACATTATTTAACAGCAAACCCATTTATAGGTGAATGTTATGTTCAAGTCCTGGGAAAGAACTAATTCATAGCTTCCAAGACCTGCAACTTTCTTAAGAGACTTTTGGGCTATTGGGGGCCTTACCTCTGTGAAGGGCTTCTCTCTGGGCAGATTGAGAAGGGAGCCTTTTGCTGTAGTGGTAGCTTGCCTCAGCTCACTAAAGTGTGCTGTCTGAGACTCTCCAAACTCCTTTTATACGCCAGAGGATCTCCCCTCCCTAGATAACCTCCCCTCCCTAGATAAGCCTATTGTCTCTGATAATTACATCAGTTTTTTCACGTCACAAATAGTTACAATACAGGAAGGGGTAGCAAAGAAAGCAATGTTTGGGATCTATGATATAAATGACACTAGAAAATAGTGGGGATATGTGGATAATTTGGTGTGATCCCAAGTCATCAGACTGCAAATCTTTTTTTTTTTTTTTTTTTTTTGGTTTGTTTTTGTTTTTTTGAGACAGGGTTTCTCTGTGTAGCTTTGGAGCCTATCCTGGCACTCGCTCTGGAGACCAGGCTGGCCTCAAACTCACAAGAGATCCGCCTGCCTCTGCCTCCCTAGTGCTGGGATTAAAGGCGTGCACCACCAATGCCCGGCTGCAAGTCTCATTTTTAAAAGTCTTCAAATCTTGTAAACAGTTGACCCCTCTTAACATAAAAAACAGGGTGTTTTTTGTTTGTTTAACGTAGGCTTCTCTGTGTATTCCTATTTGTCCTGGAACTCTCTGTAGAACAGGCTGGCCTCAAACTCAGAGATCCTCCTGCTTCTGCCTTCCAAGTGCTAGAATTAGAGGGTTTGACACGGTGCCTGTCTATGTTTGTTTTTATATTGACTCAAACCATTTCTCAACTTCTATTACATGGAAAAAAATCAAAACCAAACACAATTCACAGGATTTATGACCATAACAAGGAAACTGAGACACCATAGAAGGGTGTCACAATGACAGCTTCTAACTGTGTGTTTATTGCTGGGTGTCTAGCACAGGGCTGTCCATGTGCTAAGCAAGCCCTCCACAACTATGGCACACTTGGGGTCATCTTTGAAGTATTTTAAGAAAGAAAATAATATGTATGAGTACTAGAAAGTCTTAAGAGCTGGGTAGTAGTAGTGCATGCCTTTAATTCCCAACAGTAGGGAGGCAGAGGCAGGAGGATCACTGTGAGTTCAAGGCCAGCCTGGTCTAAAGAGTGAGTTCCAGGACAGGCTCCAAAGCTATACAGAGAAGCCCTGTCTCAAAAAAACAAATCAAAACACAACAAAAGGGCATTGAGATAACAGGCTTATTGTTTAAGAAATTTGTCTCAGTCATCCAATTCTCTTAGAATGAAACTCTTTGCATCGCATTCTAAGATCCATTTCAGTGTCTTTCAGGGTGGAGCCAGGGAAAAGGTTTTTTGTTTTTATTTTGTTCTTTCCTTTGAGACTATGTCATATTATATAGACCTGGAACTTGCTATATAAATCAGGCTGGCCTCAGAATCATAGATTTACCTGCCTCTGCCTACCAAGTACTGAGATAAAATCCATGTACCACCATGCACAGCTCAGAGAAGTATTTTTTCAAGAAATGTGCCCACTTTCTAGATGAAAACCAACTATCATCAGTACTATTAGTCAGGGTTCTCTATAGAAACAGAATTTATAGAATGATTCTGTATGTAGAAAGAGGATTTATTAGAATGACTTACAGGCTGCAGTCCAGCTAGTCCAATGGCTAGCTATGAATGGAAAAATCCAAGAATCCAGAAGTTGCTCAGTCCACAAGGTGGGGTGTCTCAGCTGGTCTTCAGTAGATGCTGGAATTCTGAAAAAGCAGACTCCACTGCCGTGAAAGAATGGACTTGCTTGGCAAGGTGATAGCAAGCATGAAAAAACAAAGGCTTCCTTCTTCCATGTCCTTATATAGGCTTCCAGCAGACCATGTGACCCAGATTAGAGGTTGTCTTCCTGCCTTAAGATCTAGACTAGAAGTGGATCTTCCTACTTCAAATTAAGGAAAAATTCCTCTCAAGTGTGCCCTACACTTTTAGATTTCAGTTGATTCCAGATGTAGTCAAGCTGACAGCTAAGAATAGCCATAAGAATCACTTTATTTATTCATCTCTGTGTGTGTTAAGAGATGTGGAGGTTTTGTTCTAGACTCAAACTTCTGGGCTAAGTGATAATATCGTCTCAGCCTCCAGTATGCTGTTTGCTTGTTCTGTGCTTCAGAAAGTCTTCACTTCAATATGTAGAACACGTTGGCTGGAATTTTCAGAGATCCTCTTGTCTCTGCTTCCAGAGTGCTGGGATTAAATGTGTGTGCCACCTCATCCAATCAGCAACCTTCAGAATAGCTGTGAATGAGGGCACATAGCAATGCATCTGGCTAATCCAGCTAGGTGTTGGTGGCACATGTCTTTAATTCTAGCACTTGGAAGGCTGAGGCAGATGGATCTTTGTGAATTCAGGGCCAGTCTGGTCTACAAAGCAAATTCCAGGACAGGCTCCAAAGGAATACAGAGAAACCCTGTCTTGATAAACTAAAAAGAAAATAATTTGTTAAGACATACTATACACATGTTTCTAATCTTGTTCAAGGTATTGTACCTATACAGCTCACCTATCAATGTAATGCAAATTTCTAGTTATTGAAAGTTATTATCAACTAAGTAAGATAATAAGGAAATGTAGGTGAGTAATTAGTCAACTATTCCAGTAGGACTTGTGATCACATTAGGTATGCTTTCAGAGTCAGAGATATATTTTAGATAGGTCATCTTCAAACAATTCAGAGATCTACAGAATATGGCATTTCAAATGTTTTAATAACATAGGTATTTTTTTAATGACAATGAGACATGTCTGCTCCTGGCAACACCAATCTACTTTAGAGAAGATGATGGGCATCAAAGAAACTCCTACTTACTCAATAATATTTCCTTCTTGGGTCTCTGAGGGAGTTGAAGACTAATTAGTATAATTGTTTTCATTGTTTACTAGACTCAGAAAAGAAACTCACTAAAGAGGTGTAAAGTGTAAAAGTTTGAGATACATTAAATGATAATTTGATAATGCAAATTAGAAGAAAGTAAATTAGGTACAAGACTTTGGACTCACCAAGATAGGATAGATAATGAAGTATTTTCTCTGAATTTGTTAAATGCAAATGGCTAGACATTGTTGATGAGCTTATTGCTTGTATATATGGTATATATTTATTGTACTTATTGTATATTAGTTTCTCTTAGGTTAGTAGTTTTTCTTTTCGTATTAAACAAAAAGGGGAATTGTGGTTATATATTACTTATGATTTATTAAAGCCTGATTGAGGATGATTAGATTGTAGTAGTACACACCTTTAATCCCAGGACTCAGGAGACAAAGGCAGATGAATCCCAGGACTACAGGAGATTGAATCAGTCTAAAAGAGTAACAGAGCTCACGCCTTTAATCCCAGTACTAGAGAAGTATCAAAGGCAGAGCAGGTTCTTCAGTAGCCAGTCTCAGGAGTCTCTGGCCACATTGAGGAGATCATAGCAGCCTGAGTGAATCTGAGGAGCCCTGAAGTAAGGAGCAGTTTGAGGATCGCCCCTTTGGTCTGAGCTGAGGTAGGGGTAAGAGCTAGTGGCTGGCTGCTTTGCTTTTCTGATCTCTAGCTTGAAGCTTGAACTCCAATATCTGACTCTGGGTCATTTATTTATCATGCTACATCACTCTAATCATGAGAATGTATAGGAAAAACATAAGCTAATGGACATTGTAATTAGCTTGTACTAATCAGAAACATCAAGATAATAGATAGTGAACACTGAACAACTGAGCCAGGCATGGTGAGAGAAGCTTGTAATCCCAGCACTTGGCCGGTAAACATAGTAGGATCAAGAGTTCAAGTTCACTGGACGCATGCCTTTAGTCCTAGCACTTGGGAGGCAGAGACAGGAAGATCTCTCTGAGTTTGAGACCAGCCTGGTCTACAAGAGCTAGTTTCAGGACAGCCTCCAAAGCCACAGAGAAACCATTTCTCAAATCCCTCCCCCACAAAGAACCCCCAAAGAGTTAAAGGTCACCCTTGGCTATATAGGAAGTTTGAAATGAGCTTAGTCTACAAGAGTGACAATCAGTCTCAAAACAACCAATCAAACATAAGACTGAACTACTGTTGATGAAAGCACATAGGGCTTTCCATTCTGATCCAGAATTATCTTTCTCTATAAAAACATTACTCAGAAAATTGAGGAGACTCACATGCCTGATGCTATTTTCTTGATTTTCATAGCTGTACTGCAGTTAGACAACAGAATGTTCTCATTTCCACTTTGAGGGTTATGGACCTTTCAGGATACCAAAGGGCCCAAATCACAGCTGTTACCTACTATGATTGGTTAAGTGGACATGATAGTGTATTATATGGAAATAGATATGCATGACGCATGTAGCAGGAAGCTATTAACCCGGAGAAACTAGGTGAAAATCATGGAGAAATCCTTTGTATTTTTCTTTCTTTTTTATTGTTTTCATTTGTATTTTTCTTACAACATAAATCTAAAATATCAATAATTATTACAAAATAATAATCTTTATAGCAAGACTATCTGCATTGTTCTTGGGATAGAAATGTTTTCAATGGTTTACTATTTAAGTGGGCTAGTGTGTATAACACCTAGAAGAGTCTCCTTTGTGAAGTAGCAGGGGATTTCCAAGGCACAGGTGGTGGGGGTGGTGGTGGGGGTGGTGGTGGGAAGGCAGCTTGCTAAGGAAGAAGATACTATAGAGTTGAAATACAAAAAAAAATCTAGACTTAAATTTAATCATGTCAAGGAGTTAACTTAGTTATCTAAAAATTGGATATCGAAGAACTGTTGATGTCTGTGTATACAAACAGAGCATTGAAGGGTGGAATGGGATCTACCTTGTTTGAGTATTTGAGAGAAGCCTGCTTTGTTTACAACTCTGAGTGGTCTGAGAAACAGCTAGAAATTAAACTAGATGGAGCTAGGCAGGAGAATGTTGTTGTTATTATTATTATTATTTTGCTTGTTTTTGTTTTTTGAGACAAGTTTTCTCTGTGTAGCCCTGGCTGTTCTGGAACCTGATCTGTAGACTAGGCTGGCCTTGAACTCACAAAGATCTGACTGCTTCTGCCTCCAGAGTGCTGGGATTAAAGGCATGTGCCACCTGGCCCAGATGAGCAAGTTATTATTACTCTTGTTTTACTTGCAGCTATTGCATGACTTGCCTGGCATCTCTTGGGAAAGCTTCCCGTTTGGTCCCTAAATCTTGTACTCTTGCTGTGGAACCAGCCTAGCAAATGGGCACAGTGTGTAATACCTTTCTCAAGTTCCATGGTCAAAGATAGCCTTCTGAATGCATAGATGCCTTGGTTGAATGGGCAGCTCTTATTGTCCCTGGCACCTCCTGTTCACAGTATGGTGACTGAAGGATCATTTATCACAAAGAGTTGATTTTTAGTGGGAAGATTAGACTGTAAACAAGGAACCAATTAAGAAAAGAGAGTGGGCCAGGGGTGTGGGGGTTCTCTGAGACGTGAAACTTGCACTTTATGTAGGATGCTCTTGGGCTAATGGAGACTCTAGCTAACATGGTATAAAAGCAATGCTTTCATTCATTTTGAGACAGGGTCAATAGCTTAGGCTATTGATTATGGCTTCTTGCTTCCTATGTCTCCAAGGATAACATTGAACTCCTGATTCTTCTACATTCATGGTCCCAGTGTGGGGTTTATAGGCATTTGCTACTATTTGGTTTTATGAGTTGCTGAGGATTGACACCATCGAGGTAGAGGCAAGAGGATCAAAGTCTTCCTCAAATCTATTGAGAATTTGGTAAGGAGTGGTAGCATTTCAGAGTAACAGGAAATAATCAACAAGTATTGGACTTTAGTTACTACTCTTTGAAGTGAAATGGGATCACTAAGAATTGACTTTCTGAGGGCTTCTAGTTGTAGAAGTATACAGTCAGGTCAGCAACCTCAAGGTGACAGGTGAGAAGTGGCTAACAATAAAACTCCTAATATTTGAAACGCCGACACCAGTGTTGAGTTCCTTTGCATCTGGAATTTGAATCTACCAGTACAAATCAAGGATGTGCAAAAGATCAAAAAAATTGAGAATCTGAAAAATTGTCAAAAGAAAAGTGATCATTAAGTGTGTCTAGGCTCTTGAGACAGGAAGCAGAGAGACTGACGGATGGAGGGCTGCTTTGGCTGCCGACTGCTGTGCAGGATGTGCTGTAGATTTCTGGGAAATGGAGTGGACTTGGGTCAAGTTTCTTGTTCTCAGGGTGTGGCACACTGTTCACCCACTGCTGATTGGTTTCTTTTTTTTACTCATTTTAATGCCTATTTCTTTTTCTTTTCTTTCTCCCTTCCTTCCTTCCTTCCTTCCTTCCTTCCTTCCTTCCTTCCTTCCTTCCTTCCTTCCTTTCTCTTTCTTTCTTTCTCTTTCTTTCTTTCTTTCTTTCTTTCTTTCTTTCTTTCTTTCTTTCTTTCTTTCTTTCTTTTTTTTTTCTAGTTTTTCAAGACAGGGATTCTCTGGGCTTTGGAGGCTATCCTGGAAGTAGCTCTTGTAGATCAGGCCAGTCTTGAACTGCCCGGCTTTAATGCCTATTTCAAAACTTCCATTTCTTAATACTTTTAGTATACTTGCTGTATATCCTTGTTTGGAATACATGTTTTTGAAATTACATAATGGTATTTTGATAGGAGGATTATTTTGTATTTAATTTTTTTTCTTTTTTTTTGTTTTGATTTTTTGAGACAGGGTTTCTCTGTGGCTTTGGAGGCTGTCCTGGAACTAACTCTTGTAGACCAGGCTGGTCTCGAACTCGCAGAGATTTGCCTGCCTTGCCTCCTGAGTGCTGGGACTAAAGGTGTGCACCGCCACTGCCTGGCTTAATGTCTTGTCTTTTTTTTTGGACACAGGTTCTCTCTTGTATAACTCTGTTCTAGAACTTGCTCTCTCAGAGAACCAGCTATCAAGTGCTGGGATTAAAGGTGTGTGTCACTAGTCCTAGAAATTTTAGATGCATAAGTGGATTTTGAAAAATGAAATGTGTTTTATGTTTCTGTATGAGTCTTGTTTGCTGCTTTGCCAATTGCTTGATGGCTGGTAACTCAAGGAGAAAGCACATGCCCATTTTATTCATCCACTCCTCTCATGGACATAAGGCTTTCTCCATCTTCTACTGTTATCTTCAAGAAAATACAAAGCTATGTATGGTGGTGTACACATTTAAACCCAGCACTTGAGAGGCAGAAGCAAGGGTACCTCTGTGAGTTTGAGGGTAGCCTGCTCTACATAGCCAGGGTTTCAGAGAGACACCTTGTCTCAAAACAAAACAAACCCAAAACAACTCCTTCCCCCAAAACAAAAATCCTTAGGAGTCACATTGAGCTAACAGAGATTCAATGTCTGTGAAACATCTTTTGGGCACAAACATAAGAGGAACAAGGTATAACCATATTGATTTGATCAAGCAATTCTATACTCTTTTCTAGAATGTTGTATGAATGTACCCTCCCCTCCCAACAGGTGTGACTGTTCTGTGTCTTCCTTCTCCATCGCTGGGCATTATACAATGCCTTAATTGTTTACCATCCACACCTACAAATCTCGTGTCCCTGTGATTACTGACAGGTTTGAACTTGCCTGCACATATATATTTCCTGACCCTTTGAATGTCTTTAGAATGTTCCCTAATCATGTCCTTGATTTCCTGGTTCTTGTTGATTTGTAGCACTTTCTGGCAAACCACAGAGCAGAGCAGAGATCAAACATGAAAGACAGTGATTGTCATAGTTGTTCGAAAAGGAGTGAAATTCTCACAAATACATTGTGAAGTGAAATTCTTCATGTTAGGTAGTGGGTCAGTGATATTCATCGGATCATTCCTTGTTTCATTGTAAATCTTATGTGCTCTCTAATTTTAAAAAGGTTCTACATGCTAAAATGTTCTCAGTCTTCAAAGTCTGTTCTTCTCACAGAGAGGCCCACATAGCAGCGGAGACACTATCGTCTCTGAGAACTTGTTATAGGGCAAAATCCACTGGCACTTCAGATATCTGAGGTCAAAGCTCTCGGAGAGGGGCTCTTGTGTATTTAGCTTCTCAGACAATTTTGGACAATAAAAGTTTTTGAATTACTGTAAGGAAATATTCTTTAGCATATTTTGTTGTTTGTTTTGTTTTTGTTTTCGAGGCAGGGTTTCTCTGTGTAGCTTTGGAGCCTATCCTGGCACTTGCTCTGGAGATCAGGCTGGCCTCGAACTCACAGAGATCCGCCTGCCTCTGCCTCCCAAGTGCTGGGATTAAAGGCATGCACCACCAATGCCCGGCTCTTTAGCATATTTAATGCTACCTAAAAATAATACTGTTGACCTGCCTTCCAAATATGTTCTTCATCTTTTAGTTTTTAATTGTAGTTTTTAGATATGGAGTCTCACATCCCCAGGCTGGTCTTTCACAATGTAGCTGAGAATGACCTTGAATTGCTGTTCCTTCTGCTGGGCTCAAAGGTGTGTGCCACCACATCAGCTCTTCATTTTTTACCCCATGCTGTTTCTTGGTATAAAATCTGCAGTATTTTATCTGTCTGAATCAAATTTCAACATCCTATTAATCATTTATTGTTTATGCAACACTACACTTAAATACTAGCATATGTAATTTCATCACTAAGTATCCTCAGTTGAAGGTTTAATCTAATTTCTATTGCTTTTTTTAATGGAATATGTGACATCCATCTTTTATAATCCAATTTCTAAATTATTCAGCTTCAGTTTTTTTTCATGTCTGTTCTTTTTCATGGAGACTAGAAACCAATTAACAGCATTTGAGGGGTTTCAAAACAATTCCTCAACTTTGAAGCTAGAGGAGCAACAGGAACAGTCCTACATTTATTTCCCTTTCTGATTTGGGCCGCTGACAGGAAAGAGACCTTGCAAACACCCTCCTTACAACACCCTGCCATTTCCGACCAGCGAACACCCCAGCACAGATTCCAGAGAACTTTACAGGTGGTGACTAAGTGCTTGAAAATTTGCATATGTGTTTGTCAGCAAACTTAAAATTTCCCCTCCATTTTGCAAAAGTATTCCTGAGATAATTTTTATTTCTATCTCACTAATCTCTGTTAAACTGAAGAAGGCTAGTTCTGATGGAAGTGAAATTTATCTGTGGCATCATATCTGCTTTTCCCCTTTTTACAATCTTGTCTGGGCCTGCCTGTATCCCAATGGCAGGGCTCCTCTCCCTCAGTGCAGTTAAGGCCCCTTCTCAGATTCTTGGCTACTGAAGTGTCCTCAAGGTGCAGAAAGGTCAGGATGCTCAGTCATTGTCCCTTTCTCCTTTCTAAACAGCCAGCATCGAGGGTCCCTATTCCCTCAGCTCTTTCATCTACAGACAGAGGTGTTACTGGATTTTAGGAGAATTAATCAGCCTTCTCTTTGACTGAAAAACAAGTGAACTCCACTAGGTTTCAAGTCCTCTGGTTGAAGGTGGATTAGCTTTGGAGCCCAGCCATTGGCTCTTTTCTTTGGAGGTGGGGAGATCCTCTAAAGCAGTGGCTTTTCACCTGGAGATCACTGAAAACAGTATCTCAAGATCCCATTCCCAGAGATGCTGATCTGTGACTGGGAGACATCATTTTTGTTGTGGTCAACCTTATCATCGTCACCAAATAAAGCATTAGGCTTTAGTTAACCCAAGATACTAGCTTCTTAGTTTCAAAGAAATTGGAACATAGAGAAACACTGGTGAGGGAAAATGGGGGCTGGTGAAGCCTTTCCTAATAACTAGAATCCTGTGAGTGTATATGCTGTGCCTGGAGGAGACTTTTAGTTCTGGGGTAGTTTAGGGCAAATTTCAGGTTACAACAAGCCTCTGAGAGGCTAAGACTATCAAATAGTTATTTAATGTCACTTGTTTTCTGAGGGGAATTGGACATAGAATTCCCTAAGATACCAAAGTCTGGATGTGCAAGGCTTGCTAAGAATGGTGTGTTTGTGTGGCATCTACACAGACCATCTTATGCACTTTAGGTAACATTTAGCATGCTTAATCAATGTAAGTGCTCTGGAAACAGTTGCTATGCTGATGATTTAGGGAATGTGGACAAGAAAAATGTTGGTATATTTCAGTATAGATATATCCTCCCCCCCATTTTATATCCATGACTGGGTGAATCCATGGATGCAGGATCCTTACATGGAAGGCTGACTGTACTGAAAAATCACAAACAGTGACTATAGCAAGGCTTGCCTTTCCTTATAGTGGTGTTTCCTTTCTATAAAGTAGGAATTGCTTCTGTGAATTTATTATCCTTGTGATTAAAACCCAGTGAACATTAATGTTACAGAGGAGACTATAGACCATTCATCTCTGGGTCTGGGTTAAATTGCAAATAAAATAAGGAGGGTTCATTTCCTGGGAGGTTCCTGG
Organism: Cricetulus griseus; assembly: GCF_003668045.3. Lineage (NCBI taxonomy): Eukaryota > Metazoa > Chordata > Mammalia > Rodentia > Cricetidae > Cricetulus > Cricetulus griseus. Next base: position 16,527,127 of record NW_023276807.1, on the reverse strand, counting down.
GATCAGATATTTTTAACAAGATTATTTTAATCCAATCCTTTTCTATAATCCACCTTTTGTGACATTAATAAGATATCTTAAACCTGGCTGGCAAAGCAAGTACCAGCAAAACAGAGTGACAACATGACCTATGCCCCAAATAAACATGGCTATTGACTTTTATCTAGTCCAAATGTTCTCGAAGGCTATCAACTTTCTGGTCTTTGATACACGTGGTCACGGTCATTGTGACTAATTCATCTGAAGCTATTATGTTTTTGGGTTGCTCTAGGGATCATATTTTTAAAAACAGTTCTATTCTTATTTGTAGTCAATGCCACTAATGTTAGTTACAAACGCAATTTCCTTGATATTTAGCTAAGACAATAAGAAAGCCACATTATTGTTCTGGTTTTAATACTACCAAACCTTCCTTTACTCACAGGGGACCACTGAAAAACTTGTTTCAGTGATACATATGTAACTTTTGTTTTTTTTTGAGACAAGTTCTCACCTTGTAGCCTTGGCTGGCCTGGAACTTGCTATGTAGACCAGGCTAGTCTTGAACACAGATAAGCACCTATCTTTGCCACCTCAATGCCAGGATTAAAGATATGTGCTGCCATAGCCAACCGTATATAAAAATGTTTTGTAAGTACTGGGTGTATTGACTTAAATCAATCCCAGTTATGAGAATGTGTGTTAGGGCGGCTTGTGTGTTATTTACCTCTATTGGCTGTAGCAATCTGTGAGGTACAGAAGTTCAGGGGCCAAATGCCCTCTGCAGACCACGTTCCCCTTGCTCTGAACCATGGCTTGGAAGAGACTGCGCAGCAGCATGGAGACACACTGTCTCCTCTGTATTTCCAGTCCCATTGTGGTTGGTTACCTGAGCCCTGCAGTATTGCTTCTGAGCAGAATTGCTCTGCTCACTGGTGGGCATCCAATTCATGCGGACGGCGATTTCTTCATCTAAAATGTTTGCTCAACAATTCACTGCAGTTTGTGTGGTTTAAAAAACCGAATTGTGATTCCCCACACGTTTCTCAATACAGTTGCTCGTCAGCCTATTTAGCACAGGTCTTCCAGGTGCACAAGGTCAGAGAAAATCTGAGTCCAGTTCTAGAATGTAAGACTCAGTTTCTCTGCCTTGCTACTCTTTGTAAGCCATGCACTCCAGTCCATCAACCACACAACAGGATGAAAGTGCTAAAGAGCCTCATAGCTAAGTAGAAACACATTCCATAGTTTTGTAAGCACTATTCATTGAAAACCCTCAGTATGAAATTAAGATGCTATTCGTGCCACAAAATTACATTTTCCTGTCTGTCTTCTTTTGAAACTATTAAGTTCTTTACAGCAGAAAATAGAGGACAATTACTTTGATGCCTCTGTCTTTTTCATTCTTGTCCCTCTTCCTTCTCCTATCCCCTCTCTTCTTCATTCCTTTTTCTTTTTCCTTTCAGGGTCTCACACGGGTCCTATGACTTCCACCTCTTGAGCGCTGCATTACAGTCATGGGCCACCGTATCTGTTCCACTAGGTCACAAGTTCTATAAAGGCAGCATTGGTGGGATCTTTCTGTTAATGCTTTGACACTCTCTGGTTCCCCAGAATGTAGGAGGCACACATCAGGTGTACAGTGTACTAATTATTTAATAGGCAACTATAATTTCAACAATAAAAGAAAAATCTATTTTACAATATTTTTTCCTCAGAGAATTTGCTTTGGAGGCAAAGCCTTACTGCATACCACAAGCTGCCCTTGAGTTGGAGATGCTCCTATGCCAGCTCCATGAGTGTGGGATTAGAGGTCTATGCCTTCAAGCCTGCTTCCCGTTCCACTCAAGGATTTTTTTTTTTTTTTTTACAAATATCCACAAATTTCAGGAATTTTGATGTAAATATCTTTAATTGTGATTAATTAGTTAATTAATTAATTGTGTGTCTGTGTGTCTGTGCACCCCCCCCACACTCATACATGCATGCCCATGGGCATGTGAAATCAGAGGGCAATTTGTGGGAGTCAGTTATCTCCTTCTACAATGTGAGTCCTAGTGATCAAGTCATCAAGCTTGGCAGCTGGGGTATGGCGTCAGCAAGGGGCCATTCAGTTTACCTGGAGCATCTTGGACCATCCAGTTAAATGACAGACTTGGAAGTGCAAAGCAGGCACACCTTTTCTGGATGCCTTCCAATATCACCCTATGAGTTCAACATTGAGCTTGTCAGCCTTTTTCTCAGGCTGGCTTTGTCCGTAGCTGTGTCCCACGGCTCTCCTCTGACAAGGCTCTACTTCTACCTTTGCTTCACCTTGGGATGAATTTGCTGACTCCAGTCAATGAAAAAGAGTGTTAAGTAATTAACCTCGGGGCTCTTTTAATGATCGTGTTTCATCATTACATCATTTTGCATGGCTCCAGTTTGACTTCTCTCGTCCAGTTTGTTTGGATTAATTTTTTTTTTTATTTGCTCATTTTCAGGAATCCATCCTCTTGTTAGTTATCTTTGTGGTATCTCAAGCAACAGTTAATCTTCATGATGCTAATTTTCTTTTTGTCAAACAAATGAAACATTGCTCATAGTCCTATAAAGGTACCAAACTAATGGTGAACTGCCAGATTACATAATAAGTTATAATAGCAAAATATCCTATTTCTCTAGTAGTGATATACTAACTTACTGGTCAGTGCTGACTTTTTCTTTTTCTTTCTTTCTTTCTTTCTTTCTTTCTTTCTTTCTTTCTTTCTTTTTTTTTTTATCTCACAATGTAGGTCAGACTGGCCTGGAACTTGCAGCAATCCTCCTGTCTCAGTACAGGAGTATAAGTATAAGCCTATATACTGGGTTTATATGTATGAGCCATGATGCCTGACTTTATATTTAAAATCAATTAGCTTTTAGGCCTTTGACAGGTCCTGACAACACCTAATAAGTACATATTTTTCTTACATATGACATGGGTGGGTGAGACATTTCTCAGAAAAACTGAACCTAATACTCTGCTGTTAGAGTGACCTTAGGAAGAAACAAAGTGGATAACTCTTTCAGCCTTGGTTATAAAATTTTCACTTTCTGATTTTTATTTTGTGCAAGCAGGGTAGGCTGTTTGAAGTAAGTTTAAGAATAGATGTAACAAGTCGGGTGTCAGTGGCGCATGCCTTTAACTCTGGCAGTCGGGTGGCAGAGGCAGAGGCAGAGGCAGGGGGATCTCTGTGAGTTCGAGGCCAGCCTGGTCTACAGAGCGAGTGCCAGGATAGGCTCCAAAGCTACACAGAGAAACTCTGTCTTGAAAACAAAAACAAACAAACAAACAAAAAGAATAGATGTAACAAACAAATAAGTTCATTAGGCTGCTTCTCCACAAAGGGAAAGAAAGGGAGGAGAATTAGATCAGAGAGAGGTAGAAGGGGATGCTCAGGCTGTCAACAGAAAGGGGGAAGAGAGGTGAGGGAGGAAGGGATGCAGTGGGGAAAGATGGGAGCCAATCTGGTCAATACTTTTGCTTGTAAATTTGGGCAATGATAGTAACTTTAACTGATGAAGGAAACTCTTTTTTATATCTTTGTCCTAATCCAGTATTTGTCTTGTAAGTAAATACTTACTTGTATGACTTATATGAAGAGACAAGTGAGATACCATTATTTCCAGTCTTGGAAACTCAACTGAGGGTCTCCCAAATGCTAGGCAAGTGCTCCTTCACACAGCTATGTCTCCAGCCTTCTTTTATTTTGAGTTTTGAGGCAGGGTCTCACTAAATTGGCCTGGTTGCCCTTGAACTTTCTTAGCTGTGATTACAAACCTATAAACCACCAGAGCTGGCTTAATACTATATTTGCAACTCTAGAGAAACTCGGTATCTGTCTGAAGTATATAAAGGCTCTATAAAGTCCATAAATTTTTTTTTTATTATAAGTCAACAGTCCAGGCTATAAATCCTCTGGAGAAAGTTCCAGTAACCTCAGTGTTTCTAGGGTGAGAAGAAGGGGAAGAGAGTGAGCCACACCTACCTCTCACTGGCTGTCCTTCCTCCTCTGGTAGCCATGCCTCTGGCTGGGGAGAAGGGAGGGGAGAGATGCTGCAGGAGTCACAGTACAACAAACAGCCTTCAGTGGTGTTGTTTCCCTTTATGACCCTCAGATCCTTTTCTAAATCCAGCAGACACCTGACTCCCTGGTGTGATCATCACACTCATGGTCAGAACTGCAGCACACAGGCTGGCACTGTTGCTGGGAATTGTGAGTCACTCCTCCAGGTTCTTCCTGGTGTGGAAGTGAGTCTCCGAAGGGGAAAAGAGCAGCCTGTCAGGTGAGCTCATCATTGTCATCATCACCAGCTTCCTGAGAGACCACACAGTGTAAGTGAAAAGAGCATCTGTCAGACTCCCAGGAAATCACTGTCTCATGTGACCATGGGAAGGCGAGTAAAGCTCTTAGAGTCTCAGTTTTCTTAGTGAAAAGTAAAAGTCAATCCCTAGGTAGCACTAAATGTATATGCCTAATGTGTGGGCAATATTCTGCAGTGGTTGGCTTGGAAATGCAATGACCTCCACAGCCCCAAAGAGTTAAAAGCCACAACCCCCAACTGTTTGCACTCTAAAACTTCTTATTTATTTACTTAAATGGGGTCTTTACCTGTCTCTGACTCCAGAGTGCTGGGATCAAAGTAGTACTCCTCCATGCCTGATTTCTGGTGGTACTTTTTGGGGTTTGTGGAAACTTTAGGAGGTGGGGTTTGGTTGGAGGGAATAAATTACTGGGGACATTTTTTGGGAGGCTGACTCTTGCCTGCCCTCCTTTCTCTGGTTCCTGTCTGCCATGAGATGAGACATTGCTCAGGTCCCATCTCTTTCATCTTTTGCCCAAGTTTAGGGCCAAGAATCTGAACAGAAAGACCAGAAACCTTGAGCTAAAATAGGTCTTCTCTAAGATGTTTGTGTTGGTTATCCTGTCATGCATTCCACATATGCAGATCAAGACAAAGTAAAAATATTATTTTATAATACTATATACATCATATAAAGCATCTTAGATGCTTATAGCCTCTGTATTTGTAGAAATAGTGGACATGGCTACAATATAACAGACAAAGAAGGAATGACTCATGAACTAGATGACCATTCATTAGGCCATTTATTCATTTAAAAAGTTTATTAGTTAGTTCTATGCAAGTTCTGTGAATTGCAGTAAAGATAGTAGGATATATAAGACACATTGAGTATCCTCAAAGAATTTATTTGTCTAAAAGGAAGGCTTGTGCATAAACTTTGATGTAAAATGTATGAATAAAAGATATGCCATGGCCATTCACAACAGACTCATCCTGGAGGAAAGCTTACTATAAGGAAGTCAAGGCAAGCCAGTTCCAACATGTGTTGAGTTCCCATTATGAGACAGCTCAAGATATTTGCATATTCAACAAGAATCTGCAGACAGAAGAGGTTGAGTCAAAGTAGAGAGGCTGGAACCTGTAGATAAGGCATGGATGGAAACAAATACGTCAAGTGGAAGCCACAGCCTAACAAAGATGGAAGTCATTTTCAAAAAGTGCCTAATGTGACATCATGGGTATTCTCATATAGAAAGCTAAAGTTTATTGTTTTTTCTCTTGCAGATAGTTCATGACATACATCTCATGGAAACTGTTAAGTTGAATAACATTCTTTCGAGAATTGTTTTCTCTGAAGATTCATGCATAGATCTTTTCTGTAAAATGAGATTAGTCTTTTTCTCTAAGGAAGATCACAGAATCCTTCAGTTTTTCTTTTTTACTCCTTCATCTTTGATTTTCAATTTAACTTCGTAAGAAGCTCATTTGGAACTGGATGCTTTTAGAAAAATGTTAATGTAATAAAATGCAGTGACCTATGTTACTTTACCAGTCTTATTTACTGGTACCAAAGCAGCAATTCCAACAGTTGATAACTGAGGGAGACCATGGGGGAAATGTATCCCTAATTCTCCAAGCCATTAGCACTCAAAATGTTAGTGTCTGTCAGCTTTCTCTCTCTCTTTCTCTCCCACCCTGCTCTCTCCCTCTCTTCTCCCTCCCTCCCCTCTCTCTCTTCCTTCCCCATCCCTCCCCCCTCTGACTCACTCTCTCTTCCCCTATCTCCCTCCCTCTCTCTTTCCCTCCCTCTCTCCTGTCTCACACCAATGATCTCAATGGAGGATTTACTTGGAGAGAACTGATAGGGCACAAGGAGCATTCACACTGCCAGAGGTCTGAAGGAACAGTCCCCACACAGAACAAGGGGAGAGAGTGTGTGGGCCTAGAAAAAGAAGGAGGGCTTTATCTGTGAATCAGGAGTGCAAAGCACTGAGGAGAGGCAGCTGCCTGGAAGTGCTGCTTCCTCAGGAGGGCAGAGCCCAGTGGAGCTGGGATCCAGACTTGGATGATGCTGGTGTTCTGAGCACCATCATGCTGGCTGGCAGAGACAGAAGGAAGTAGCAGCCAGAACTAACTGCTGTTAGAAACAACCAGAGTTTGGGGAGTGGAGAGGTACAGCTGGGACAGTAGGCACATGAGGAGGGGACCTAGCCTGTTCTGTCTCCCTCCTGCTTCCTTCCAGTCTCTCACTAGTGTCGCCTGCTGACAGAAACTAACCAAGGTCCTTATGGCAATGGTAGTGTGGCTACAGATCTAGCCTTAGTATCTCCAGGCCCAGGATAGAGAGGTGAATGGGTGTAAATAGACAGAACCATATGCACACAAATTTCCAGGATTTACCTACGGTGTAGTTTCAGATCCACAACTCAAGTTCTCTTTTAGAGACTTTGGAGTAAGCCCAGAAGCCTTCACTTTTGGAAAGTAGCATCAGATAATAATCTGATGGTGTCTTCAAACACCCTTTCAGAAATGCTGTTTCTTTGTCTCTGTATGTGTGCTTGCACACAAGCATGCTTGCATACACATGTGTCTAGGTGCATATTTGTGTAGATGCTTGTAAAGATGGAGGCCAGAAGATGACACTGGGTATCATCCTTAATTTCTATCCATTTTATTTCCTGAGGTCCTAAGGCAAGTTCTCTTCCTGAAGCTGAAGCCCACAGGTTTGCCCAGTTTTTCTAGCCACCTTGCTCTGTGTGTACCTGACTTTGCCTCCTGTAGGCAGACCACTTTGTGTGCTTGACTTTTATATGGGTGCTGAGTCCCTGAACTAGGCCGCCTCATTTGCCTGGAAAGCCTTTTATTCACTGAGCTGTTGGCCTAGTTCTGTTCTGGTGTCTTTAAGCTGACTTCCTGATTCAAGTTATAATAAGAGTCTATGAAGGACCCAACAGAAGCTCAAACAGTCCCGTGACAATACACTTTACAAACTTCCATTAAGAAATGCTTGAAATGTGAACTTCAACACTCAGGAAGCAGAGGCAGGAAGCATGCCCCAGATTAGAGGGCAGCCTGATCTACATAGTCAGGTCCAAGACAGTCGGGGCTACATACCAAGACTGTTAAAAATACAAAACTTGAAAAAATGCAGCAGCTTCAAAATAGATAAGCATTTTGACCCTCTTAATATCCCATATCTGCTATTTTCCCATTCACCTATACTGGCAACAGTGATTTAGTATTAGCAAAAGTATTTAACTTTCACAAGATTTGTATGCTTCCCTTTATCAGAGCAAAATAAGCATATGTTGATTTCTATTTGTTTGGGCTGCTGCGTAGCTCAGAATCATTTAGTGTAATCCCAGCCAAGTCTTCCCTTTTAACCATTTTATTTTATGTTTTTCATTTGATGACATAAATATATGCATATATTAAAATTAATATGATTATAATTTTCAAAGTGTTTTTGGAGCTAGTACCTTAAAGCTTATCACTAGTTAACTCAAGTTATTGAAAAGGCCAAAGCTGTTGTTCTGTAGGGAAGGCACCTGCTGCAACAGCCATGGCAAGTCTCTGTTCTTGCCTATGAACTACTCTTTCACAAAACTGGGCATCACTAATATGCTCCCGGGCTTCTGCATACTTCATAATTCACATGGAAAATCCATTTGAAACGTTCTATCTTAGAAATTCCTCTATTTCAGTTGACTCATTCTCCCTCTCTTGGTATATGTGTATGTGTGTGGGTGCACACACGTGGTGCTGTGCATGTAGAACTCAGAGGACACACTTGAGAGACAATCCTCTCTTTCTAGGATGTGGGTCCAGGGATTTGAACACAGGCTGCCAGGCTTTGTAGCAAGTGCCTTTACTCACTGAACTATCTCAGTGACACTACAAAGTCCTTTTGTATCTCTACATTATTTCTGCTGCTTTAACACTCATGTCTTGGAAACTTGGAATCTATGGCAAGACATTATTTTGTTTCTGAGAGTAGGTGATCACAGAAGATATCTGGCATGGACTGATCTAAATAAATACACTGTCTTTGTCTAGTTTTAAGTAAGCTTGCTGCAAAAACATTCATTTATCTTTCTGTCTTTGTGGAATTTAATTTGTAAGCACATATTGTGTACGGTATTCAAGAATGCACTTAAATGTTGAAAAAAAAAAGAGAAAAACCACCCAGGACACTTACTTTATAATTGTTTTCTGATGATCCTTAAAAGTGGTTCTCTTTGATAAGGAAGTGTGTGTTATTACTTCTGCATCTAATCTGCCTCCCAGGGTAACTGCAATTGGCCTACTGAATAAGACCTCTCATTATGCGACAGTATTATGGTTTTGCCAACACAACAACCAACAGGAAGTACACGAGCCAGTATAGGCTGTGTGTTTTTAATGGACACAAATAGTGTAACTGAGGGCAATATGTAACTTCCAGAGTCACTTTTTACCTCAAAAAGAAAGCGCTTCCTGCTAACTACATTCTGCTTCTTTCCATCTGCTGTGGAAGCAGTTTAGTGAGTGTGGTTGATGGCCTGAACAGTCAACTTGATTAGACTGAGAAGAACCCAGAGGATTAGTAAAGCACTCATCTTTCATTAAATTAAGTTACTTTTTTTCCTTATTAATTTGCAAATAAAAAAATCACATCACTAGTTAAGGGAACCACTCTAACACTGCCCAGTCTCATTTCTACGAAGTTGGAATGGCCATGCTGGCACAATGGAGGTTCACATGGGGTTTTACACCTGCACTATCAATTACATTTAAGTAGATTTAAAAAAAAATTTATGTGTGTTCATGTGTATGTGTGTCTGTGCATGTAAGAGTGGAGGTACTGAAAGGGTATTGGATTCCCTGGAGCTGTGAGTTAACAGGAGTGGGTACTGGGAACCTACCTCTGGTCCTCTGCAAGAGGACAGTATGAGCTTTTAATGGGTGAGCAACATATCCAGCACTTCAAAAGCATTTTTAAAAATTTATCCATCATGATAAAGAAAAAAAAAAAAAACCTCTGAGAGGGTTGAAACAGAAGAAAACATTTGTTTTATACCCCTTTTCACCACTCATATCTCTATTTGCCTGCCTCTGGCCTTCCTCATTTTTAATTGTGGTAGTTGAATGTAATTGACCTCCATAACCTCATAGGGAGTGGCCTATTAGGAGGCGTGGATTTTTGGAGTGAGTATGGCCTTGTTGGAGGAAGTGTGTCACTGTGGGGGTGGGCTTTGAGGTTTCCTATGCTCAATATACCAACTCAGTCAACTTCCTGCTGCCTGCAAGATGTGGGACTCTCAGCTACTACTGCAGCACCACATCAGCCGGCAAGCCCCCATGTGCCTCATCAAGATAATGGACTGCACCTCTGAAACTGTAAGGGAGCCACCGGATTAAATGTTTCCTTTATAACAAACAGTTACTGTGGTCCTGGTGTCTTTTCATAGCCACAGAAACCCTAAGACACTAATACCGTCCTTTCTTGTTCTCCTGTTATATTTCAAATTGTACCTTGAGTTATACCTGTTTATGTATACACATGTTGTGTTGCTTAGTTTTGTTCCCATTCAGACTGTGTTCTCTGCCTCTCACTCTCCCATAGGAAGAGAAGAACGAGCATCAATGGCAAGAGCTGTCTTCATGCTCAGGAGAGAATGCTATGTCTCCTCCTCGTGATTTTGGGTACTCTACTAGTAATGAACTATAGAAATGATCCCTGAAAGTATAGTCTTAGAGGTTTTTTTTTTTTTTTTTTTTTGTCAACTTGACATAAGCTAATGTCATTTGAGAAGAAGGAACCTTAATTGAGAAAACACCCCATCAGATTAGCCTATAGGCAAGCCTGTGGATTATTTTCTTGGTTGATGATTGATGTAGAATGACCCCGTCCAATTCAGCTGGTATTATTCGGTCAGGTGGTCCTGGGTATAAGAAAGCACACAGATGGAACTAACCTAACAGAACTCTTCTACGATTGAGGTCTCTGCTTCTTGCTTTGAGTTCCTGCTCTAACTTCTCTTAATGAGGGATTGTTACTTAGGAGTGTAAGATTAAGTAAATCCTTTCCTGCCCAAGTTGCTTTTGGTCATGGTGTCTTAACACAGCAAGAGAAGCCTAACTAAGACACATGTATACATTATGGGCTAGGACCAACATACAAGAGAGAACATGTGGTTTATTTATTTATTTTGAGATCTGATAACCTTGTAAAGCACACTCTGAGAGTGTGTCTGAAAAGAAAGTTCCAGAATTAGTTAGATTATCACCCAGTCAATGCTTTTTAGCCCAATGATAGAGATGTCTACTGGGAGGTGGTAGAAACATGCAGGGTGGGGCCAAACCAGAGGATGTGTCTCTGGGAAATATCTTGAATGGTACGCCTAGGTTCTGGTCTCTTCCTGTTCCTGTTTTCTTGTTCTGCTTCCTGGCTACCATGAGGTGAGAAACATTACCCCTCCCTCATGACTCAGCCTAACTATCCCACCGAAGACAATGCAGCTGACCACCAGGGAAAGTATGAGTGTCAACCAATGCTTCCCACTTCAAAGGGGTTCTCTCAGGGATCTGGTCACAATGATGAAGAGTCTAACAGTGAGGATGGCATTTGAGGACAAGTTGACCTGTTTTACCCATTGTGAGTAAGCTTCTCTGAAATCCTCAAAATGATCTACTGTGAGGACTATCTATTTGTTGTCCTCAGCTTGGCTTCTCTCACTATAGTCTTCTTAGCAGGTGTGTGTGTATGTGTGATCCTATTTACATCTGCATATGAATTCTGGAACTCTATTACTATAATTATGCAAATTACTTAGCTAAAGTCAGATGGCAGAGATAATAGTTGAAATTGGTAATAGAGCTTTTGAAAACTTGGAGTAATTGGAGTGTAAAATTTTACAAAATAAGAGGCATAAACACACAGTGATTAGACAGACTTCTAAGACCTTTGGGTAAGAGTGCGCACTGGAGATAGAGTCAGAGATGAGTTCTTGTCTGGACTGTGCCACTGGATGAGTGTATGATCTTCAGCAAATAAACATTTAAAATTATTTTATTTTACTCATATGTGTGTGCTTGAGTGTATGTATGTGTATCACCTGTGTGCAGAAGCCCATGGAGGTCAGAAGAGGTCATTGGGTCCTCTGAAACTAGAGTTATAGATGGTTGTGAGCCACCAGGTGTGTGCTGGGAATGGAACTCAGGTCCTTTGCAAGATTAGCAAGTACTCTTAACAACTGAGCCATCTCTCTAGCCCCCCAAGTCAACACTCATTGGCTATCAACTATGTTGTCTGTGGGCTAAGAGAGTCAGATTCACACATTTTATATGATTTTATATGATTCCCATTTCTCTAACAGTTTAAGTGTTCTTTCAATTATCCGAAAATATAAGAATTATTCATTTTAGAAAAAGTGGATTTTCAGATTGACACTAACTTGGACGTTCTTCTGTGTAGGAATACTGGACAAGGCAATATGGAGCTGAGACAGAAACAGGTGAGTTTGGTCTTGGAAGATGGCTAAGTGATGCAGTATTTTTCAAGCACAGAGATTCAAGTTTAAAGAGTTAGGGCAGGACCATGGAGATGGCTCAGTGGTTAAGTGTACTTTCCTGCTCTTTGAGAGATGGACACACAGATAGGGACATACACATGTCAAAATAAAACATAGAAAAGAAAGCAAGTAAGTTAAATTCCAACTGTTAATAAAATACTGATATTGAGAGAAGTGTATTGAATGTGTTTACTTTGCAGTATGTATAGGTCAAGAAATAGAGATTCCCTGCCTCTCTCCTTCTCTCCCTCCCTTCCTCCTTCCCTTCCTCCCTCCCTCCTTCCCCCCTCTCTCTTTCTCTCTTTCCCTTCCTCCTCCACCTCTTTTGTTCTATTTTTACAGGTTCAGTTAAATGTATCTTTTTTGTTTCCAAACTATGCTACTTTAGAAAATATGTATATTTCTTTTTTCTACATCCTGATTAATGGTAATTATCATCACTTATGCTTTAAAGGTATTATGTACTTTTTGTTTTTGTTTGTTTTGCTGTAATTAGCTACTTTGATGATTCCCACACAAAGGATATATAACACAGGACCTTCTGAAATAATTAGAGTAGGGGTAAAGTTGAATGAATGAAACCTGATTCTCTTTCTGGTTTGTATTTATTTCCCCCCTTGAGACAAGGTCTTGCTATGTAGTTCTTTGTGGCCTGGAATGTACTATTTGTAGACCTAAGTAGCCTTGAATTTAGAGATCTGCCTGCCTCTGCCTCTGCCTTGGGAGCGCTGGGACTAAAGGCATGTGCTGCTGTATCTGGCTTGAGACCTGCTTCTTTTAAAGTGGTGTTAGAAGTTGTTACAGGTCCACAACCTTTCCCTTTTCTTTTCTGTGTTTTGGATGTTGACTAGAGCCCAAGTATGGTTTCTCTGGCATTTTGACTTCCTTCTTTCTCAAACTTCTCTCCCTGCCATGTGGCTGCTTGTCTGCCAAGTAGCTGAACGTGCCAGCTAAACTCAAATGGCATAGCTTTTGAAATTTCTCTTCTTCATTTTCCTTCTCTGGGCATACCTAGGGTTTCTCTTTTAAACTCTAATAAAGTGTCTTCAAAGGTAAAAATAAAACAACAAAATTGGAGGTGACTCATTTTATATTAGAGTATGATGAGCCGGACATACTCTCTGTATGGCATTAGGATCATTTGCAATTTCCCTATTCTTGCTAGAATTTAAGAACTGATTATTGAGTTGGTGAGATGGCTTAGAAGGTAAGTCATCATGGCCTCATTTCAATCCCCAGAACCATAGTGAAAGGGAAGAACTGATCCCCAAAAGTTGTTGTCTGACTTGTATATGTGTATCCGCCCCTTGTGATTTTCGTGTGTGTGTGTGTGTGTGTGTGTGTGTGTGTGTGTGTGTGTGTGTGTGTATTATGAAATAGGATCTAATCAAATGGCTTCTTTGTACTAGGTACAAAGAAAGAACAGTAACCTTGTGCCAAATCATGTTGACAAGGCAATATTGAACATAGGCCACAGATTGTAAGATATTGTTTTCAGATGCATAATTTCAGTTTCCATGCTTTCCTATTTTTCCTAGTTATTAGAAATACTAATTGGTAAATCTCCCAAAAGCTGAGGCCAACATGTCTGAACATTTACAAATAAAATTACATAAACCAAATAGGAAAACACTCCCAGATGTATTATGAAACAAAGGAAGACTGAAAATTAAAAAAAAAAACAAACACATGCAGAAAAGGGCAGGAAAGAATTTCTGCAGTGCTAAAGTGTAACAATGGAAGAGAATTGCGGTGTGATTTTTATTTGGCAACTATAAAGGTATTTGTAGATTAATCTGTTTTAAAATATGCTGGACTGCCAGGCAATGGTGGCACATGCCCTTAATCCCAACACTTGGGAGGCAGAGACACACGATCTCTTTGAGTTGAGGCCATACTGGTCTACAGAGCTAGTTCCAGGACAGCCAGAGCTACAAAAAGAAACCCTGTCTCCAAAAACAAAACAAAACAAAACCAACAAACAAAAAGTATGCTAAACTCAGATTTGGAGCCTCGGAAACAGATTTGGGGGGGGGATTATAAATTGAATCATCCCACAGGTTTATGTAAGAAAAGGAAGAAATAATGTCCACCGAGTTTAAATATGTTGAGTGTTCATTTCAAGTTCATTTGTTACAGTGAGCTGTGGTCACAGAGGTCTTTAACATGCAATGGTTGTACCTTGATGACATATTGACATCTGATTTTCTGGACTGTGAATAATTCATTTATAGCACTTTCTAATTTTCTCATTTGTTTTCAAGTTAAGTGAGACACCTGGAAATTAACCATAGTTTCAGCATTAAGAATGGTCACACCTGCAATTACTTAATGGCTGAGTTGGATTTTAGTAGACTGACCTGTATTTCACTCTCAGGGCCTACACGTTAGTTCAATTGAATCTCATAATGGAGTATAATTATGCCACACAGCAGGAATCAAGTGTGTGCCAAGTATGTGGGACAAAGTTGGCTGTGCAGAGTCTTCAGTCTGTCAATGGAAAGTCAGTTCTGGTAAGTCAATATGCCAGTCAGTTTACTATCTGTGCTGCTCTTACCTAGTGAGAAGAGAACACAGTGTAGGGCCACTGTACCAGCCATTGTGAAATCCCAACAACCATGAAAAGAGGAAGCAGTTTTGAAGTTCAAAATCTGACCTGACTTGCTCAACATGAACAGATTAGCAGTGGAAACTGTACTGAATTGACAGGTGATTTTTATGTTTTTTTCAACGTTGGTGTCCTTTTGTGTTTATTATCACTGGTGGTGTGTTTGATAATAAAGTTATCAGTTTTGTTTTGTTTTAAGACAGGGTTTCTCTGTGTAGCCTTTGCTTTCCTGGAATTCACTTGGTAGACCAGGCTGGCCTTGAACTCAGAGATCCACCTGCCTCTGTCTCCTGAGTGCTGGGATTGAAGGCATTTGGTAGACCAGGCTGGCCTTGAACGCAGAGATCCACCTGCCTCTGTCTCCTGAGTGCTGGGATTAAAGGCATGTGCCACTACCTGGGTTAGTTTTCAGTTTTCAGTGACTCTTGACACTATCTGGCAAGAAAGTATGTATTGGCTCTATACATAGCATACATACTAGTCCTTGTTTTGAGCTATTCAAGTATATTCCCCTTTCTAAAACTTTTGAATGTGTGTGTGTGTGTGTGTGTGTGTGTGTGTGTGTGTGTGTGTGTGTGTATTTCTTGTTAGTTGAAACCATCATGGGAAAAGGAAAGCCAATTTAAGGATTTTTTGTTTTGTTTTACAGAAAAATCAAACACACACACACACACACACACACACACACACACACACACACCCTTTTATTTTCTATTTTAAAATTCTCATTACTATTCAGATCCTTCACACTGAGAACACTAGACAACACTTGGTGAAGGAAGCATGTGGTTGCCATGGGGATTAGGAGCTATTCCAGGTCCATTCTAACCTCTTTCCTTGACGGCAGGTAATTTATTATTACACATTGTGCTGGCTAGTTTTATGTCAACTTGACACAAACAAGAGCCATTTGAAAGGAGGGAACCTCAACTGAGAAAATGTCTGAAAATGTCTCCAGAAGATCTGACTATAGGGCATTTTCTTAATTAGTGATTGCATGAGGAAGAAGCCAGTAAGCAGCCAGCCAGCCACCCACCCCACCCCATCCCAAGGCCTCTGCATCCCTCCTGTCTCCAGGTTCCTGCCCTGCTAGAATTTCAACCCAGACTTTTCTCAGTGATGGACTATTACCTAGGAGTGTAAGCCAAATAAACCCCTTTCCTTCCCGAGTTGCTTGTGGTCATGGTGTTTCATTACAGCAATGATTACTCTAAGACATGCTTGAAGTTGCTTTCCAGGACACAGTCTATGCCTTGGTATATGCTTTTATAATTACCCAATACCACAAGCCTCCAAAGGAAATGCTATCTTATTCCTGTACCTATTTGTCTCAACTACTATGCTACACAACCAGTGACCAGAATCATTTATTACTTGCTTACTATATAGCTGGCACAGGATCTGGTTTGTTCCCAAAGCCTTTCTTTGATGGTTAACTGAGATGATTGACTGAGAGGGAGTTTAAATTCTCCCACCTGACAATTCTGGTCAGTTTATCTCTCTTTCCCATTTAAAGAGTTCAGAAGTCAGTTCAGGGGTGATGCCAAAGGGTAAGCAGAGATTCAGCCTCTTTCAGTTCCCCTGGTACCTGTGGCTTTCATTCCCAAGACTATCTCAGAGACAAAGGAGGCTGTTGAGCTCTTACCATTGTGCCTATAATCTAGAGGAAAGAGGAAGAGCAAGGAAGCCACACCCTCACTTTAAGTGCACTTCTGATAGGGAATGTACTGTGTATATTCATCTTATTGATTATTGAATAAAATACTGTTTGGCCAATGAGACAGCAAGTTAGACAGGACTAGGGGTCAAAGAGGATTCTGGGAAATGTAGTAAAGTAGTGGTGATCCAGACAGGAAGTGACATAACAAGGAGACTCATATTTAAGCAAGGAGAAACAGGAAGTGTCCCTTTTCCCCTAAGCTCCTCCTCCAGCGGTGCAATGTGATCCACTGGCAAGGGAGGGTGCCAGCGGAAGGCATCCTCTATAAGATAAGTCTTATAAAATATATAGATTTATGATAATTAAGACTGAGCTAACAGATGAGAATACTAGTCATTGGCCAAGCAGCATTTGAACCTAATACAAGTTTCTGTGTATTAATTTGGGCCCTAACTCGGGAGGGCGGGTGGCGGAGACCGCCCATGTGGCAGTAGAACTTGGGCAGCTTTTGTCGGAAAGATTTATCATAACACACTTCCAAGAAGTAGCAAATGCCATTTTCACTCATATCCTAGACTCAGGCTGCAGTCATTCCTTTTGTTGTTGTTGTTTGTTTCTTGAGGCAGGATTTCTTTGGGAAACAGTCCTAGCTCTTCTGTAACTAGCTCTGTAGACCAGGTTGGCCTCAAACTTACAGAGATCTGCCCTCCTATGCCTCCTGAGTCCTGGGACTAAAGGCATATGCTGCCCAGCCCTGCAGTCATTCATTTTTTTTCCAAAAATGCCATTGAGTTTATTTTGTATTGGCCATCTACTGCTGGACATAGGGCTGTAGATGGAAGTTTTTGTCCTTCCTGGTTCCGCAGCAATTCAGTTCCAAAAAAACATACAGAGGCTTATATTAATTATAAACTGTTTGCCCTGTTGCTTGGGCTTATTACTAACAAACTTTTAAATTAACCCATAATTCTTATCTATGTTTAGCCACGTGGCTTGGTACCTTTTCTCAGGAAGCCATTCTCGTCTTGCTTCCTCTGTTTCTGGCTGGTGACTATCTCTGCCTTTCCTCTTCTCAGAATTCTCCTGGTCTGGTAGCCCTGACTACATTTCCTGCCTGGCTGTTGACCAATCGGTGTTTTATTAAACCATACCAGTGACAAATCTTTACAGTGAACAAGAGCATTATCCTACGTCATAGGGCCTACACTTAAGTGTGGTTTGTATACTCAGTGAGACTCCACTGGAGAAAATTAATTTTTCCTTTGTGAATGATTATTAATTATAGATAGCTTCTGGGTTAAGGATGGAGCCTTGAATCTATTTCCCCTCTCACTGCTGTGGTCCAAATCTGGCTTAGACCCTTGTGGGCCTTCTGCATGCTGCTGCAGTCTCTATAATATGTGTGTCAGTCCTGTTGTGTCTAGAAGGCCTTGTTTTTTTTTTTGATGTCTTCCATCCCCACTAGTTTTTTATATTTAAGTTTTCAATTTTTTAATATATATTTATCTAAATTAGAAACTATCTTATTTTATATATCAATCCCAGTTTTTTTTTCTTATTTTTTTTATTAGTTCAAATTAGGAACAAGCTTGCTTCACATGTCAATCACTTCTCCCTCTCCCTCCCCTTCCCCCCAACCCTCCCCCTAGCTCCCCAGGCAGGGTAGGACCCTTGACAGTGGCTCTCCAAAGTCCACCACATCATCCTGGGCCAGGCCTATGCCCTCCCCCATGTGTATAGGCCAAGAGAGCATCCCTTCACATGGGATGGGCTCTCAAAGTCCCTTCTTACACCAGGGAAAAATACTAATCCACTACCAGGGGCCCCATAGAGTGTGGAGGCCTCCTAATTAACATCCATGTTCAGGGGTCTGGATCAGTCCTATGCTGGCCTCCCAGACAGCAGTCTTGGGTCCATGTGCTCACCCTTGTTCAGGCCAGCTGTTTCTGTGGGTTTCACCAGCCTGATACTGACCCATCTTTTTTAAAGATTTTATTTATTTATTATGTATACAACATTCTGCTTCCATATATATCTGCACATCAGAAGAGGGCACCAGATCTCATAATGGATGGTTGTGAGCCACCATGTGGTTGCTGGGAATTGAACTCAGGACCTTTGGAAGAGCAGTCGGTGCTCTTAACCTCTGAGCCATCTCTCTAGCCCCAATACTGGTGTAAGATGGTATCTCAAAGTTGTTTTGAGTTGCATTTCTCTGATGGCCAAGGATTTTGAGCACTTTCTTAAGTGTCTTTCAGCCATTTCATATTCCTCTGTTGAGAATTCTCAATTTAGTTCTGCACCCTACTTTTTAATTTCATTGTTTGGTTTTTGGTGGCTAGCTTCTTGAGTTCATTGTATATTTGGAAATCAGCTCTCTGTCAAATGTGGGGTTGGTGAAGATCTTTTCCTATTCTGTGGGCTGTCGTTTTGTCTTACTGACTGTGTCCTTTGCCTTACAGAACTTCTCAGTTTCAGGAGGTTCCATTTATTAATTGCAGACCTCAATGTCTGTGCTACTGGCGTAATGTTCAGAAAGCGATCTCCTGTGTCAATTCATTCAAGGGTATCTCCCACTTTCTCTTCTAGAAGATTCAGTGTGGCTATATTTATTTTGAGATATTTGATCCATTTGCATTTAAATTTTGTGCATGGTGACAGATATGGATCTATCTGCAATCTTCTGCATGTCTGAATCCAGTTGTGCCAGCACCATTTGTTGAAGATGCTATCTTTTTCCCATTGTATAGATTTAGCATCTTTGTCAATAATAAGGTGTTCATAGGTGTGTGGGTTAATATCAGAGTTTTCAATTCGATTCCATTGGTCTATCTGTCTATTTTTGTGCCAATACCAATGTTTTCAGAACTATGGCTCTATAATAGAGCTTGAAGTCAGGGATGGTGATGCCTCCAGAAAATCCTTTATTGTACAGAGTTGTTTTGGCTATCCTGGGTTTTTTATTTTTCCATATAAAGTTGAGTATTGTTCTTTCAAGGTCTGTGAAGAACTGTGTTGGGATTTTGATGGAGATTGTGTTGAATCTGTAGATTGCTTTTGGCAAGATTGCCATTTTTACGATGTTGATTCTACCTATTCAAGAGCATGGGAGATCTTTCCATTTTCTAGTATCTTCTTTAATTTCTTTCTTTGAAGACTCAAAGTTCTTTCTTTACAGGTCTTTCACTTTTTTGGTTAGTGTTACCCCAATATATTTTATGTTGCTTGTGATATTGTGAAGAGTGATCTTTCTTTGATTTCTTTCTCATCCTGTAGTCATTCTTATGTCCAGTTAAATTTAGGACCTGTGTTTCTAATGAAGGAGGGAGAGTTGGTTGCTGAATGCCAAGTAGCAGTCTAAGCTCCAGTGCTATCACCCTTGTCTTACAGTGAGAAGATAGAGTCCAACAGGGTTAAATTGATCTGCCGGGTGCTCAGAGCCAAGATTCAAACCCTGGTCAGCCCAGCTTCAACGTACTTAAGATTTGCTTTGAAGTGCTTCTACCTTAAAACAGCTATTTCATTCCATTTTATCTCATCAGTTACATTAGTGGAAAGAAAACCTTCCCAAGTTGCTAGGTCAACCTAGTGAAACAATGGGGCTCTTTGTTTCACCCAGCCTGGCTGGCAGAGGAAGCAGTGTGGGTACCCACTTGTGCAATGAGGCCTTTACTTTTGCTGACCTTTTTCGCAGGTGGATTCATAGAATTACTGACAGGTTTAGAAAACTGGCTGGTAGACAGATTAAAGTCTTATTTTCAGCTTCTGCTTGTTGAGGGTTGCGACAAGTTTATACCCCATTGGGACTTGCATTGCTGTCCTCAGGATGGTTTAGATTTTACACCAGATAACAAACAGACAAGAGTTTCTTTAGGACCAATGAGAACAAGGGGAAAAATAGTCTCATCTAGAAAAAGTCACCATAACCTTGTGATCCATTTTAAGGTAGCTTAGGACATTGCTTCTAAGTTATTTGAAAACTATTATTGCCGGTTAACAGATGATTCCCCACTATCACACTTGACTATCCAGCTTGTATAACTCATCATGTGCCAGGCCTCCTCTGCCTCCCTCGTTCCCTTTCTCCCTGGTCTTCCTCCTGTCCTGCCTCCATCACCCAAGGCTTTTTTTTTTAACTTTACATTTTGGGGTTCTGAACCAGAGCCTCACAATGCTCTGCAACTAAGCTGCGTCCCCACCCTCCCTTTCAATTTTTTGACACAGGGTCTTGCTAAGTTAACTAGGCTGCCCTTAAACTCATCCTGTAGCTCAGGCAGGCTTTAATTGAAACCCTTCTCCCACTGTCTCCAAGTAGTGGGGATTCCAGGCCTGCCTGCTTCTCCAGACTGTTATCCTTAGCTTTAGTTTGGTCAGGTTCTTGTGTCTGTGAGACTCTGAAGGCTTTTTATTAATAGCCTTTGCCTGCCTGCTTAGCTCTTTGTTCTCTAGCAGCAAAGGAGGACATATGAATGTGATAACCAAGAAATAAATGTCATGACTTATATGTGTCACACAGAAGCTTTATATTTTGCCTAAAATTTCTAACATTTTATGAGACTTCTGGAAATGCAGCAATACCATTCACAATATGATTAAGAATAATGTTACACTTCAGCTTTTCCACAATCCCTTCATTCATTAAGGTACAAATGACCCTGGGAACACACAACGGTTAATGGCATGAAGTTCAACGAATTGAAGTTTTATTATTAGATCAATAGAGATTTTCAGTGTTGTGACCAAAAAGGTACTTTAAAGCGATGAGGCATAAGACAAGAAAGAGGGACCTGTGACACGAAAAAGATGCCAGGTCAGAGATATTTGACCCCTTTATGACATTGCTTTGTGTCTTTGGTCCTTTGAAAACACTGAGCAAGAACAGGACCTGGGTCTAAAAGATAATTCCAGAAGAACACACATGGTTAGTCTCTAAGAGCTTGTCTTAGTTATGTTTCTATTGCTGTGATAAAACACCACACCCAAAAGCAACTTGTGGATCTATTGGGCTTATACCTCCCTAGCCTGCTCCCTGACTGAGGAAAAGTCGGGGCAGAACTCAAGGCAGGAACCCATTGACAGGAACTGAAACAGAGGCCATGGAAGAGTACAATTTACTGGCTGTTCCGCATGCCTTGTTCACTGTGCCTTCTTATACAATTCAGGACTATGTGCCCAGAGTGGCAGCACATAGTGGCCTGGGCCCTTCCATATCATATATATATATATATATATATATATATATAATATATGCTTTTTTTTTTTTTTGGTTTTTTCAAGACAGGGTTTCTCTGTGTAGCTTTGGGCCTATCCTGGCACTCACTCTGTAGACCAAGCTGGCCTCAAACTCACAGAGAGCCTCCTGCCTCTGCCTCCAGAGTGTTGGGATTAAAGGCATGTACCACCACCGTCTGGCACCTATAGACCATTTTATGAAGGCATTTTTCTCAATTGAGGTTTATCTTCCCAGAAAACTCTAGCTTGTGTCAAGTTGACAAAAAACAAAAATAACAAAAATGAAAAGCAAGCAAAAGCAACAAAACACAAAATAAAAATAAACAACAACAAAATCAATTAGGGACAGAGCTTTCCCACAAATCTTTTTGTTATTAACTTGTATTTAAGTAACTAACACGTTAACACATCTCCTTTACTAAAATTCTAAAAGTTCATTTCAAATTTTTAACATTTTTTATTATTTATTTATGTGTCGAATGCAAGAATATACCATAGGTACATGTTCATGGAGCTCAGGAAACAACTTCCAAGAGTTGGTTTTCTCTTTCTACCACGTGGTTTCAAGGGACTGAACACAGGTCCTCAGGCTTGGTGGTAGGTACTTTTACTCACTGAACCATTTCAGTAACCCATATATTCCCAGTAATATTTGCTGACTCTTCAGCGATTACAACCCAACTCATTCTCTTCACTTTAACCAAGTTAAAGAATGTTGGATACTATAGCCTTGAGGTTGAAAATATAGTGGAGATAGATGACGTAGGTTGCATATATCAGTTTTACTTGTCTTAATCTTTTGGTCTCTTTGGAAACATGTCTAGTGATACATTAATACTTCACATGGATTACCTCATGTAACCTTTGCAGCAACACCTCAAAGGAGTAGGTAAGGATGTTTATCCAAATCAAAAGTGAGAAATTTGTGTTAAAACCTCAATAATTTACTTGGCCAGTAAAAAGTGAGTTGATGCTTCACTGGTAATTATAGCAACCACCTTACACCAAGTGAAAAACATGTATACTAGGTGTATATCATAGTGGTCTGCACAAAATTGATGTTAATGACCAATAGCTACTAACAATTACCTTTTTGTAAAAACTCATTTGTTATTGCTGTGGGTAGGAGTATGATGTGTTGTGGGTGATGTGTCACGGCACATGTTTAGAGGTCACAGACAGCTTTATGGAGTAGGTTCTCTCCATGAATTCTAGGAATTGACCTCAGGTCACCAGGCTTTTGTGGCAAGTGCCTTTGCCCTCTGGAAAACTCTCATAGAAGAGCTTCGAGAATTTTAAATCGTTGTCGGGACGCTAAAAAGAATTGCCTGAGCCTGCACTTCTGTCAGGTTACAGATTCCAAATACATTTTAGAACTTTTTTCTGAACCACAAATGATTATTTTATGATTTTGAATTGATCATCAATGAGGGTCTAAACTGAAAAACATTTTTATATAAATAGATCATTTTCCTGTAGCTTATGCAGGTCTGGAATCTGTAACTACTTGCTGCCACTTCTGGAGTAATTTAACTGGGATTATAGGCCTGCACCACCCGGCCCAACAATGATTTTTCTTATGCGTTCTAACAGTTTTTCTGAGTTTACAGATGAGAGACTATTCATGTTGTGATTTTACTATTTGTGCCAACACATTTAAAATCAGTTGGAACTCAAATAGTACTGAGGATATTTTTGGCAATGAGTGAAAAGAAACGCAATTAAAAATGATAACTTTGTAAACAAAGCTCTTGAGTCACGTGGTAACGAGTAGGGGGTAGTCCTGCTCTCAGAAACACAGTTAACAATGGTAACTTTGTAAACAAAGCTTTTCCATTGAGTAAATAGTATGGAGGTAGTCCTGTTCTGAGATTCAATCACTTATGTTATTAAGGATGTACATTCCTTTATTTCCCTGGGATCCCAGACCTAGTTTTGTGACTGAATCCTTAGGCCTCATCCTCCACCAGGGCCAGATGGCTGCTGCACCAGAGGCTTGTTTCCATCCATGTAATATCTTTCCAAGTAGTATCTTTCCTAAGGCCCCATCAGAATTAACCCACTTGGCCACCATTGCTTCACTATCTTGATGTAAGTTGTTCAATTTACTAAGAAATTGAGATTACCATGATTGGTTTACATCAATCCACACTGAAATTTTGGATGCCTGGAGAGAGTCTATTGTTGTGGACTATTACTTTAACTAGGGAAAATGTGTTAATGTTTATGATGCATTTGTCCAATGATGGAAGGATGTGTTACATCTGTCTGTGCTGCATTTGTTTAATTGTGGAAAGATGTATTGCGTTTGTTTCACCTTGCCTACCTAAGGCACCAGATTGGTCTAATAAAAAGCTGAATGGTCAATAGCTAGGCAGAACAGGGACAGGAGGGCTGGTGGGCAGAGAGAATAAATAGCTAGGCAGAAGAGGGACAGGAGGGCAGAGAGAATAAATAGGAGGAGGAATCAGCCTCCAGAGACAAGAGAAGGAGGGAGAGAGAGAGGAACATGCCTGGGGGGCCAGAAGCCATGCAACCCCCAGCCAGCCAGTCATGGAGACAGCAGGAAGATAAGGAGGTTAAAGTGCCCCAAGGCAAAATTTAGATAAAGAGAAACAGATTAAAGTAAGAGCTAAAATAAGGCCCAACATTCATAACTAATAATACGTCTCTATGTCATGATTTGGGAGTTGGTTGGTGGCCCAAGAGAAAGCCTGGTACAGTCACCCTCCTTTGAATGATGTACTCAAGGGCAGACAAGTCTGAGATGTTTCTTATTGCAGAAAAAAAGTTTGAGATAAAGCTTTAATTTCAGAATTTTCCTTAGAAAAATAATACTCAGACTCAATGCTCAATTAAAATTTTTTTCTTATCCATAAGTTCATGTGTTTGAAATCCGCTCATTCTTTTCTTTTCAGCTAATATACTTTTCTACTTATTTATTCCATGCTAGAGCATTGCTGTTAGTGCTAAGTCTAAGAGCCAAACAGGACCAAGATGCAAACTGTACAGGGACTGTTGCAGTAGCAAGTAACAGGATATGCAATCAACCTGTCTTGAGCAAGCAGAGCATCTAATATTTATCTCAATTTCCAGAACCTCTTAGCTGATTTCCACAAAGGTCTCATTAGCAGGACAATGCCACCCTAGTACCTTCTGATAAAAAGGAGTGTGTGAAACTCTGTAGCAAAACTTCAGGTGATGGTGCTTCCACATACACCATGTCTTATACAAGTCTCCTTTTCGGTGTTAATTCTCTGCCTGTATCCTAGAAACATAACAACAAATCAAGAATGTTTCTCATACTCTAGTCTTTGCAAGTATTTAAGTGGAAACTTTATAGTCAGTACTTCTTGGTGTTGGATTTTGTACATAAAGACAAAAAAAAAAGTTTGCTTACATAAAGTTGACCAGAATTTGGGGCTGCAGTTAGTAGGCTTCACTTGGGGTTAGTCTTGTAGGTTGAAGATGTTTCAGAGAGGGGCAGAATGTAGAAACAGACACTGCGACAGACATGAGCTGAGTCCCGGTGCCTGAGCACAGTGCTGATTTCGTCTAGAGCCAAACAAGCTTCATTGCAATGAAAGTTCATTCTCTGGCGGCTGTTCTCAGCAGTCAGCTTCTTGAAGGAAGTGAGAATATTTATTTCTGACTCTGAGGATGGTGCCTGATTCATAGTGGGGCCTCATTAAAGTTGGAGGCTGGACATGACCTTTCAGAGAATAAAATTTGAGAGAAAAGGTCTAAAATTTAAATCAAGTTGCCTTCATATATTTCAGAATAATTTAAAAAAAGGAAAAGCAGCCAAGCAGTAGGTAAGCTAGACACTAGAACTTCCCGAGCGGCTGCTTTGACTCATTTGCAACTTTTATCTTCTCCAGGGGTCAGTCCCTTTGAAATCATGAGGTATCTGTACAAATCGCTTGGGACTACATGGCCCAGAAGTGGGCTAAAGTGCAAATGAGGTGTATGTAACTCCAACACAGGCTGTCAAAACACTCCGTGATGGAGAACAGTTGCCCTATGCTCTGTGCCACGTACATAGCACTGCAAGCCGCAGTGGTGGCTTTGCTGCGTGCAGGCTGCCTCTGCTTCTGACTGTGAGTGAAACCACATAGTTGCTGTTCTTGTTTATTTCTTTCAAAACCTCCAAAATATCTTCCCCAAATTAATTGTTAGCCGATGCCTTATTATGTTGTTATTTATGCTACAAATATCCTTCACGGATGGTACTGCTTCCTTCTAATCCGACACGCTCAAGTTCTGGATAGTACAGTCAGGGACTTTCTGTAGAAAGAAGGGCATTGCCCTTCTGGTGGAGGCTGGTTGAAGTGCTGGAAGGAAGACAGAGTCGAGCACTGACTGACCCAGCTATCTGGTCTGCAGTTGACTCACCTGGACCTTGGCCTGGTCACTTCCCTGTCAGTTGCTCCATTTCCACACCTGTAAAAAAGAGGCGTGTGAGAGAATTTCCTATGACGTCTCCTAACTTTAAAGTTTTATGACTGTAACATATCAAATGCCTGTTTTTATCAGAACTGAAGTGGATTGGGTTAATAATTATCCTATAAGTTCATTCATTTTTAGAATAAAATTACATATAAGAATATACAAAAATTATATCATATACTTAAAATCCCCCAGGATAGGCTGGGGATTCTCCTCATGTATGCATGAGTTCCTGGATTTGAGCCCCACCAACAGCAACAAAAATATTTGTGTGTTTGCATTGCATGTATACACCAGTGTAAAATAATTAACTGAAAAGGTAAGTACATTTGTTTTATGTTGTTTTTTACAAACATGACTGGGATAATAAAAACATATAGAAGGCTCTTTGCTTGTTTGCTTTTTAAATTTAAAATTGTATAAATACACAATTTTATATATTTCATATATACAATTTTAAAAGAGTATCTATGTATAATTACATATATATAATTTAAAAAGAATATATATATATATATTTTTCCTGGCTGTCCTGGAACATGATCTGTAGATCAGGTTGGCCTCAACTCAGAGACACACCCAGTGCTGGGAATAAAGGTGTATACCACCACCGATCAGCAGAATATTATTATTATTATTATTATTATTATTATTATTATTATTATTATGTGTGAGGTCAGGCAGAGGTCAGAGGACAAGTTCTAGGAGTTGGTTCCCTCCTTCACTGTGGATTCCAGTATTGACCACAGACCTTTAGGCTCTTAAAACAAACTCTCACCTGCTGAGTCCTCTGTTTGGCACCTATTTGTGTTTTTGAGACCCAGGCTTCCTACGTAGTCTATGCTGCCTCGAACTCTAGACCTGTTTGCCTTTGGCTCCTAGAGATTATAGGTTTGTGATACCATGACTATTTCTAATGTACTTTTGAATCCTTTGTTCCATTGTGAACACTTTCCCACCCCTTTAAGACTTTTAAGAGGGAATATTTTCCTTTTCTATAAATAGTCATACTGTTAAATACAAAATTACAAATCATTGTATAACTACACTCTTACAGCTACCACTTCACTCAGGAGATTGAATTGCACTGGCCACCCTAGAAACACTTAAAATTTAAAAAAAGTTATGCGTATGCGTGCATTTGTCTGTGTGGAGTTTTGAAAGCCAGAAGAGTCAGAGCCCTTGAAGCTCAAGGTACAGGTAGTTGTGAGCTGCCTGAGTTGGGTGCTAGGAACTAGATTTGGATGCTCTTAAGTGCTGAGCCATCTCTCCAGCCCCCAGAAACATTCTTTTAAAAATATAACCACCCTCCTGATGCTGAAATTGGCTGGCCTCATCATCAGGTTGCCCTGAGTCATTTTTTGGATTTTTCTTTGCATTTTTTTGTCATCTATTGTACATTTAAAGACATTATCATGCATCACCTAGAATGTCTGTTAATTGATTTTATTGTTTTATCAGACAAAGACATAAACATACAAATATAACTGATTGGATTATTTACCTCCCTTCTTGGCAGTTCATTCAAAATTTTGTCCTTTCGGTTGATGTCTGTTGATAACATTTTAAAGGTTGGAGAAGGAATTAAGTGACAGTTCTTCTTACTCTTGTCCTGCAGTCACACACCAACCTGCCCATCTCTGTGACCAGTCCCTAGGAATCAGCATATGAGTTATCTGGAGTTTTTACAGCTTTAATGCCTTTATCTCTTTAAAATATGATTTTAAGAAAAGCATTAAAAAGGCGATTTTCCTTTCATTTTAAGCTGGCATACTTTGTAGAGCAAGACATACAGATTCAACTCTTGAATTCAACTGTATGTCTTGAATGTATTCAATTGTAGTTTTGAATGATTGGGTGAACTGATGGTAATGTCTCATAGAAGAGAGACTAGAATACAGTTCACTGTAAACCGTGCTGCTGTGTGTCTCTCTGCTTTACCACAGAGCAGAGACGGAGTTGCCTTGTCTATCATCCCTTAGGCACAATGATAAGCTCAAGCAATTTCACATGTTTTGCCCCCCATACTAATAAATAATGTTCTGACAGAGTTGTACAGGATGGGAAAATGCACAGGTCAGTTTTAGTGAATGGAGGAATTAGCAATTCTCTAACGCGACCAAGTAATGTATCATTTATGTGAATTATGTGGTTACAAGAAGCCAACTTATATTCTGCTTAACCTTAAAAAAATGAGAAAGCGAGATGGCACACTGGCTTAGGGAGCAGAGGCGCTTCCATAGGAGCCTGAAGATCAGAGGATATGAGTTTGATCCTCCCATCCCACAAAGTGGCATGGGAGAACTGAATTGTGAGAGTTGTCCTCTATACTTGGATTGTGACACTTGTCTGCCTGTACACACACACACACACACACACACACACACACCCACACACACACACACCCACACACACACACACACACAATGCACAATTTAAAAAAATGTTAAAGAAGTCAGGGACTTACTGTTGGGCAGAAAGCCTTGAGAGTAAGGCTTTGAAATGAAAAGAATTATCGCATCTTAGGGGACCAGGATCTAAGGCCAGCTAGAAGCATCTCACTCACTCCAAAATCAATTTTGGATATTACTAGACTCTCATGTTCCTAATCATGAAACAAGAGACTACACAACTAGAGCCACCCATCACAATGTTATCAGGTACCATAAGCAGTAGGATACTGATTGGTGCTTCAGGCGATTATGACAGAAGCAGAACATGTTGGACCAAGCCTGAGTGAGTTCAAAAGGCAATAAATAAATAAATAAATAAATAAATAAATAAATAAATAAACACGACCTCCATCTCAAACTTATTTATACATTGCCTACCTCTGTTGCACCAGTATCTTCTGCCAACTTACCAGTAGGGCCTCAGAAAGGGAGGAAAGCAGGTAGTTTCCTATGATTAAGCGATAGTAGAAGAGATAATGGCTCTCAGTTCGCACATGAATTCTCACAATGTACTACTTGAAAATGGACTGTCCGCATATGATGGCCCCATCTAGAAATGCAGGGACAGTCTTGGAAAGACCTCTATACCATCAGCAGGGTTATGAATAGCAGGAATAGTCATTCACTTATCATAGAGTTCTCTGGCATGGACATACTCTATGGTGCCTTGACTTGTGCCATGGGCTGTTCAGGAGCAACACTGGAAGGATATCTTTGCAGGGTGCTTTTGCATCATCATTTCTGCTTCCTTTGAGTGAGCTGTTTCTTCCTTCCTTCCTTCCTTCCTTCCTTCCTTCCTTCCTTTTTTCTTTCTTTCTTTTTTCTTTTTTTTTTGTATCCCAGAGTCACTTGTAAAGTGGAGCAAGTGAATTCGTGCCTTAGGCTCTGCTTTGGGAAGTTCATTGAAATATTTTTGGGCAAACACAACGCCTAGATCAAATATACATGCTGTGCCCAAGCCATGCCATATATCTAGCATTAGTGCACACTATTTACATGGCTGTTTCCCTTATTTGAGAAAAAATGAAGTGAGGCTTATCCAGAATATTTCTGATGACTTGCAATTATATCATTTCTCTTGAAATACCTCTACTAGTTTAGCCATCTGTGACATAACTAGGCTAGCAATCAAAGACAGAAAATAGTCTGAATAGGCTGGATAAAACAAAAAATTGTTTTATCAGCAACACAGGGAGAAGGAAGCCAATTTTCTGTGCCCCAAGAAAAGTCAATACACAGTCAAACCTTTATTTTTTTTTTCAGAACCCTTCCAAAGCATTTATTTGACTATTTCTCATATGTCTGCTTTGTCAAGTACCTCTTCAAAGACTGTGGGCACCACTCATCTGGAGTCTGATCCCTGATGAGCCTGAAGTTAAACAATTGTTAGTGTCTCCTTTGGGTTAGCATTGGACACTACTCCCATTAAGAGTTTTGAGCCACTCCTTGTTTCACTGAAAATAGAGGAAGTCACGGTTTCCTTTTTAAAGAGAGACACCTCACTGACACCATTCCTGGTTCCACTTTATAATGCTTGGAAGAGATGGGGGAAGATGCATTGATACAGTGGAAAAGATAGTTACCAGCAGGGAGATTCAAAATGCGGGATGAGTCAGGTACTTTGGATGGGAAAGGGCAGGAAAGGAAAGAAAGAGGGGGGAGTGACTGGGCCAACTGCTAGTGTGGAAATGGAGCAGAGTATTGTATGAAACACTTACATCATATCTGTTGTGACTACCTGCCAGCAGGTAGAAATCTCGGCTAATTATCTTACAGATTTCCCCAAGCTTTCCACCCTCTGAATTCTCAGCTTAAGAAAAACCAATGACCCCTTCCACTATCTTAGTTTGTTGAAGTTATCAAACAACGAGAAGGAATTTCCTGGGCTTATCAAGTTTTTTTTTATTTTATAGACTGAATTTAATCCCATACTCTACTCCCCCAAATTTCAGGTATTAACCTAAGTGGGGTGACAAGAGAATGAAGAAAGAAGAGACACACAGACACACTATAGAAAAGCTACGATGGCGTGGTGTGTGCTCCAGCCAGTGGAGGGCAAGGACTGCAACAACAGCAACCTGTAACTTCAGTCAGTGGTCTTCAACATCTAAATGGAGGAAGCAGATTTATGGAATACAGTTTAGCTAATCTCAGAGGGGGATCTCTGCAGAGTCTCAGGCTGCATCAGCTAGTAGGAAGCTGTGGTTGCTAGTTTTTGCACACTCTGGTTGATCATTTGTAAACTCTTATATTTAGACTACAGGAATGCTTGGAAATCCCCCTGAGCCTTACCTGGGAAGGGCTTTATCGTTTCCATGGGTCAGAGGCATTGTAGTCATGGATGTGGCCATGATCATGTCAACAATACACATTTGCTCAACACTTCATAGTCTCCTTGAAACCCCACAAGTGCAGGCTGACAGAGAACTCATGAACCTCCTGCCTACTGAGCTAGATCTAACCGCATGGTCTTAGAGAATTTTCTACTTAGTTGTTGCTGTGATAAAACACCAACAAGGACCAGAGCAACTTGGGGAGGAAAGGCTTTATTTTATTTTATGATCCCAGAGACAGCGCATTGCTGAGGGGAGTCAGGACAAGACTTCAAGCAGGACAGGCTTCTGCTGCTTACTTGCTAGCTTAGTCTGCTTTCTCAGCTCATGCAAGACCACCAGCCAAGGAGTGGCGCCATCTCCAGTGAGCTGGGCTGTCCACATCCATCTAGGCAAAACCTCATAGACTTGCCTACAGGACCATCTGGTGCAGCCACTTTCTCAGCCAAGGTTCCCTCTTCCCAGATATGTCGAGGTTTGTATCAAGTTGACAAAAACCACACAGGACAATTGTGAATTAATAAGAAGCAAGAACATTTATTAAGACAGTTAAGGATGATATACTGGATATTTGTAACTTGTGACTTCTCATGATTTGTTTCCTTTTCCTAGCGGTACCTAATTTCCTTTAAGGGTAATCATGATATTGTTATTTTGGACTCAGCCAGTGCTCAACACCTTTGCTAAAAGTTGAGCTGCAGTTAAGAAAATTGCAAGCCTCAATCTTTGGAAGAGGGTTAAAGAGAAAGGAAGTGGTTGGAATTCATGTCTTCTGGGAACGAGGGGCTGGGTTTGTTAACATGAAGCTGTTGCCATCGACTGCAGATGCTGGGCCACTGAGAACCTTATCTTGCTGTTTTCAACACTTGGTTCTCTAGCTTTACTTCCAGGCCAGGGGATTCATCTTTCAGTACATTTCTTTTGCATAAATTATCTCAGCTATCTTATTTTCATCCTTAGGATCCCGATTCATTCAAAAGATAATCTTACCCAATTAGATAGATTAAACAGTGTTGACTCTGTATCATGCTATGTAGGACTATCCCCTAAGCCATTTTACCAGTGTATTGAGGAGTCCTGTTGGGTTGGCCGAGGGGCTTGTTGACTATTGACGATCCTTGGAAGGAGGGCCATGAGACCTCTCCTGAATATCCAGCCATTCCTCCTAGCCAGTCTTATGTAATTCATTATTTAAAAAGCATAGAACTTTTCTAGTTAAGTGTGCACTGTGGTGTGTGTGTGGGGAGGCTGGGGAGGGAAGGTTAAGGAGGTGGGTGGCATTTCAAGACTATGGAGCTTTATCGGATTGACCTCTCCCAGAAGTGAAAATTGGATAGTGAGTTTAGTCACATGAAATTTAATAGAATCCAGATTTCAGATTCACTTCTTTTTCCTTTTGAAGATTCAACAATATTGGCAAGTTTTGTTTGGGCTGAAAGAGCCCTTGATATAATATGTTTTAAAAAAGATTTTATTTTAAATTGTGTGTGTGTGTGTGTGTGTGTGTGTGTGTGTGTGTGTGTGTGTGTGTGTGTGTCTGTATGTCTGGGTATGTGCCTGAGAGTTTGTGTACCCTCAGAGTGCCAGAGGAAAGTGTTGGATCCCTTGGAGCTGGAGTTAGAGGCGGATGTGAGTCACCTGATATGGGTGCTGAACTCCTTTCTTCTGGAAGAGCACAAATGAGCCATCTCCAGCTCCTAATATATCATGGTCTTCAAAAGTCCTGATAGATGATGACACTCTACTTGTATCATTATTCTGAACTATGATCAGGAATAATCTTTTTTTTTAATCAATGATAAGCTTCAGATATAGGGATCAAACAATCCTTCCCTTCCTTTGCCAAAATGAATAAGCCAAAAAGGTAATACCTCCCCAGCCTCCTGCTGCCATTCTGAGACAGGATCTTCCACTTAACATGGAGTACCATCCCACCCCCATTCAGCTGGGCTTGGCTTGCCAGAAAGCTTCAAGGATCATTCCATCTCCCTTGTCTTAGATTCTTTGAGAACAGGGAGTATTATATAGAGATGTTTAGTGTATCAGCATTAGTAGAAAGGATCTCTGCTACTTGCTAAGTGGGATGTTGGCACAGCTGCTCAGCTTCTCTGAGATGTAAATAGAATAAAATAGAGCTAAAATTAATAGTTTTGCATGAATGTGAGATTGAATTATATAAGCCCTGTAAACCATTAATCAAAGCCAGATTATTTTAAGTACTTAATAAATGTAAGCTATGATTATAACAATGGAAATGAATAGGATATGTGCATGTATGAAATTATCAAAGAGTTAAAAAATTAAATTTAATTTGAAAATTCTTAACTCTACCTAATGCTAAAAGGTCATAGAGAGAAAGCAAAATAAAAGGTTTTGTTTATGAAATTTTTTCTTTAAAAGTGGAGCAGAGGGATTTTTAAATTTTCTGAATTCTCTGTCTCTTGAGAAATTGGATCATAGGCCATTCAGTAATTGGTAGGATGCCAATTCTCACAGCCTCTAAATGTGATTATATAATTAGAATTAGGAATTTAAACCACACAGTGACAGACAAATGTTCTAGACATGTGTCATCATTTCTCTTTATTTCTTTGACACAGTTGCTCCTCATTGCAAATATCTGTACATGTATACATAGACAGAGATAGAACATATGTATCCTGCCTACCCTGGATGGAAGACTTACAGATTCCTGCCCTCTTTCTGCTCCAAGAGTACCGGAGGCATAAAGATTCATATCTATTGGAAATTAAATCTATCTATGAGAAGCAATTTTCATTTTATAAAGTCATATGTCATAAAACCTGAGAAATCATTCCCAGGGGCCACTTGGAAATGAGTCATCCAAGGACTGAACTTGAATTTGAAATAGTGATTATTCATGGGGCTCGGGCATGTCAGGCTAACAAGCCAGCTTGCTTCACAAACGAAGAGGGCAGGAAGAAGTGAGAGCCCTACAGCTAGTGTGGGCAAGGTCAAGAGAGGAGCTTCCCCTCTCCAGGCAGGAGTTGCTTTCCTCAATAAGGAAGACACAAGATCCTTTGCCCAACCATGAATCAACATCAGGGGATGACCTATGTGTTTACACCTAGATTAAATACTGAAACAAAATTGGTAGGCAGAAGCCTGGAGCCTGCTGGGGCGTTAACCCCAAGTAGCCAGGAATAAAAGGTGTTTCTCCCATCCAAACTGAAGTGTTGGGGGAAAGGGGAAGAGAATGTGCATTGTAGTTTATAAACTTAGCCAGACTTCTGCATGTATTTTATTGTGTGATTTGGGTAAGAAATCTCTGCTCATTGCACCCTATGATTCTACCTTTCCAACAGTGAGTAGTTTGTAATCAAAGTACCTCTCCATTGTATTTTAAATCCAAAGGTACCCTTGTGACCTCGATTTCCTGACAGTTATTTCTGTTGAAGAGACTAACGAAAACAGACATTCAGGGGGGAAAACCAAAGAATGAGAAACCAAAGAATCAGTTTCCTTGCTAGACTGAAAAGGTTGATAAAGGGGCTTGGCAAGAGTCAAGACACTGGGAAAATATCAAGAAAGACCACCAAGCTTGTTTAGTCCCATGAGCATAACCCAGAGCAGAGTATTCCATAATATGTGAAGTTCAAGGCCAAATTAATACTTCAGGCAAAAATGACACCTCTTTCTTGGGTTTACAAGACCAAATCCTGAAACTTATGAAACTCCAGACATCCAAACAGTGCAATAATTTCTCAGAAACCCTTGGTCTGAAGTGTGGTTTAAGTTGTGTTTATATAGAAAACACAGACCATTATGTCTGTGTGTTTGCTGAACTTTATATAGGTGTGTATTTACTTGGCAACCATTGACACTTTTTTTTTTCATGGGTACACACTGTTCTATGCCTGGAAAAGGTTTGTTACCTTCTATGTGTGGCTGCTTTAAAGGTCAAGGTTACTGCTGCCTTCCCTGCTGGCTCAGACAGAACTATGTGCAAATTCACTGGCCTTACACAAGACATGTCTTAAGAAACAGAATAAGAACAGAGCATAAACCCTTCCAGAAGTGTTTGCCTTGGTGCTTAGGTCAAACACAGCTTTAAACATGCATCAGCTACTCATGCAATTGCTGGGTGATGCACCGTCACTGTGTAATTAATGC
Source organism: Cricetulus griseus (assembly GCF_003668045.3). NCBI lineage: Eukaryota > Metazoa > Chordata > Mammalia > Rodentia > Cricetidae > Cricetulus > Cricetulus griseus. Next base: position 16,492,397 of record NW_023276807.1, on the reverse strand, counting down.
AGTTTTCAAAGGAATTATCTTGTAGTTACTATGAACAACATGTTCTAGTTTGTGGAAACAATGCAATTAACTTGTCCTAGGCTAATAAATTAAAGGCAACACAGGCTCATCTAACAGCTGCTGGGAGGAGGGGTTGGCTGGCACCCCATTTACTGGGAGCTCTTTGAACTTATTAGCCTCTGTTCTCGGCGGGTGAGTCCTGCTTTGGGAGAGCTCAGTACATGCCCACATTACAAAATGGATATCAGAGGAAGTTTGAACATGCCTGGCTAGGAGAAAGATGGTAGAGTGAAGAGGGAAAATGCAGTAGAAATTATAAGCCATAACACACTAACTTGTAAATGACATAGAATGGCAATAACACATATGTGGTTATGTACTCGGGTCCACACTAGCATATGGCCCTTGAGAAATCCATCAAGAACTCACATACTGAAATTAGGAAGACAGCCCAGTACCTGCACAGTGGCATCTTGATTATTATGATGGGTTAAGATGCCCTTTAACTCCTGTATCTTCTCTTATATCATGGAGCTGATGGAAAAAGGTTGAAAATTTGTTGAAATTCACAAATTTGTTGAAATATTCATATATTCCAGCAGACAGTTTAATATGAAGACTTTTGTTTTGTTTTGTTTTGTTTTGTGAGATGGGGCTTTGCTGTGTAGCCTTGGCTGTCCAGGATCTCGCTCTGTAGACCACAATGGTCTCAAATTCACAGTGATCCATGTGTCTCTGCCTCCTGAGCACTGGGATTAATAAATGGCATACACCACCACTGTTCAGCTTGCTTTCCTTTGGATCTCCTGTAACATTCTATTTTGGAATATTTTCAGAAAGTGACCCATCATCTCACTGCTTAGGTAATAATTGCTAGAAGTAGAGAGGAACTTCAGAGCATCAGGCTCTGACGTGGATCTGGCAGGTCTGGGTCTTGGTGACATCTGAGCTTTTTGGCAGTGACGCATCATCAACACGTTTCCCCTGAGGTCATCTCCGAGTTGTCCTCACAATATTTCTGATCATGTCTGTGAGAGTGTTTTCTAAAAGAGACAATGGCTTGAGTCAATAGACTGAATAAGAAGATCACTGTTAACTCACGTGGGCAGCAGAATGTGGTCCCCTGAATGCTCAAATCAAACAAAAAACAGAAACAGCAAATTTACTCTCTCCACAAGCTGGACTTAAGCTTCTGCTAGAAACTTCTGTGTCAGGCCTCTACACTTGGACTGGTTCTCAAGCTTTGGGCTGGGGATGAAACTACTCGAGTGTTGTAGTTACTTTGCTATTGCTGTGACAAAGCAGCATGATCAAGGCAGATTCCAGAAGAAAGTGTTTATTTCGGCTTGTAGTTTCAGAGGGTTAGAGTCCATGGTGGTGGAACAAAGGCATGGTGGCAGGAGTGGCAGAGAACTCTCATATTTTGGTAGGTAAGTTGGAGGCTGGGAGACATACTGGGGATGGTATGAGTCTTTGAAACCTTAAAGCACACCCCTGGTAACACAGCTCCTCTAACAAGAAAGCACATCTTCCTAATTCTAAAACTGTCCAACCAACCAGCAACCAAGTATCCAAACATATGAGCCTGTGAAGGCCATTCTCATTCAAGCTACCACAACAAGCTTCTTGGACCTTCCATATTGCAGGAAGTTATGGGACTTATTAGTCTCTATAAGCATTGGAGCCAGTCTGTTATCACAAGGTCTATCTATCTATCTATCTATCTATCTATCTATCTATCTATCTATCTATCTATCTATGTTCTATCTATATCTATCATTGTCTATACTCTATCTATGCATATATCTATCTATCTATCTATCATCTATTTTCTTATCTACCCCTCTATCTTGTAGGCTTATGCTTCTTTAGGGAATTCTGGCCACTCTACCACCTGATATATATGAATAATTCTCACTGGTTGGGATAATTCAGTTTAGCTTTAGTGACTAGAAAGAATTCTTTCCTGAACATTCTGCTTGATTGGTAGTCATAAGATTGTATCTTGACATCTGTCAAAAATTTGTCTAAGAGATGAACCATTCAGTTATGAAGGCAGGCATCATAATTCTTGTTTAGCCACTGGTTCTCCTCTTGTCTCCCCACTGTTGTTCATCTACTCTCACAGTCACAAAGATTTCCAATGAGAAGACGATAAAGCGACACCATCGTTGTCTAGTTGACAATGAATGAGATGATCTTCTTTTCTGTGATTAGAAAGCCCAAACTCCATGAAGCTGTATCAAAACTTTAAACCAAATATACTTTTCAACTTCTTTTCTTTAAAATTTTCATTGTTTATTTATTTAAATTTGAATGGCATATGTAGAGGTCAGAGGACAACTTTCAGAAGTCAGTTCTCTCCTTTCACCATGTGGCTTCTGGGGATAGAAATCAGGTCTTTACTATTTATTGGCCCAAAATATTTTACTGCTTGGAGACAGTCTTACTACGTAGCCCTGGCTGGCCTGGGACTTGCTCTTAGACCAGGCTGGCGGGCCGTGAACTCACAGTGTACTGCCTGCCTCTGCCTCTCAAATGCTGGGATTAAAGGCATACACCACACCCGTCTAAATATTTTGCTTTTGGTAGAACCTTTTGCAGATATGTTTGGGCATTTTCTTTCCCTATGTTACAGTAAATTCAATAATGTTTCATTGTGTTTTCTACCCAAAGCAAGACCCAAAAGATCAATCTAACATTAAAAAAGGACTTTAAAGCAGATGCCATTTTAAATTATATTTATGTTTTAAAGAAAATACACAGCTTTTAAGGTAAAGGTAGGTCTTATTCTAGGCTACTTAGATACAATTCTAACAGAATCTTAAGTTGAATAAACATGATGTTCATATCTTTAGCAGTTTATTGTTGATATATTCTTTGAAAAATTCTTGCTGGAGAGATGGCTAAGAGGTTAAGAGCACTGACTGCTCTTCCAGAGGTCCTGAGTTCAATTACCAGCAAGCACATGGTGGCTCACAACCATCCGTTATCAGATCTGGTGCCCTCTTCTGGTGTGCAGATATACATGGAAGCAGAATAATAAAATCTTTAGAAAAGAAAAAAATTCAAATTAAAAATTTCTGTTAAAATGGAAGATGAATTGATTTTGTAATAGTTTTATTTAAAAATAATGTTAATATAGTAATGATGTTTTATACATATATGCATGGGTATATACAAGTTTGTAATGTGTGCAAGTTTGTGATACATGTCTGTTTATATGTGTGTGCTTGCACATAGAAGCCAGAAGATAATTTTAGGTGTCATTCCTCAGGCACCATTCACGTTTTTTTGAGATGGAATCTTTCATTTTCTTGTAGTTCACCAAGCAGGCTAGGCTGGCTGCCAATGCAGGAATCTGCTTGTCTCTACTCCTCCAAGAATGTGCCACAATGCATAGTTTTATTTTATTATTATTTGTTTTTTACTGAAAAAAATTCACACAATATTGTTCTGATCACACCTTTTTCCTTCTCCAGTTCCTCTCAGAACCTTCCTACTTCCCCACCCACCCAACTCTACATCTATTCTCTTTCTGTTAAAAACAAACCAAGAAACCCTCCCCCCACCCCCCCCCACACACCAAGCAAAAGACCAATAAGACAAAAAATGTTCAAACAAAGCCATATGAGACAAATCTACAAAAATACCATAGAGTTCACTTTTCATTTGGTGAACAACTTGGCATGGGGCCCACCCTGAGGTGTGGTTAATGTACCCAATGAGACTCCACTGGAGAAGACTGATTTTCCCATTGCAAGCAGGTTATCCATTGTAGTTAGCTTCTTGCTCAGTGGTGGGAGCCATGTCCACTTCCTCCTCAGCGTTGGGATCTTATCTGGCTCCAACATGTGCCAACCCTGTGTGTGCTACCAGTCACTTTGAGTTCATATATGTCTCAGTGCTGTTATTTTTGGAAGACGCTGTTTTCTTAGAGTCTTCCAGCATGTCTGTTCTGTGTTTGTTCCCATCTATTGCAAGAAGAAGCCTCCCTGATGATGGACGAGCAAGGCACTGGTCTATGTGAAGAATAGAATGTTATTATGAGTCATTTTATAATGGATGGATTGTTTTTTTCAAATGTGGACTCTGGGATCAACCTCAGTTCTCTTGTATTCAAGGCAAGCATTTTACACACTGAGTCATCTTTCCTGTGCGATAATGTTATATTTAAAAACTAGCAATGTTTATGGGCTGGAAAGATGGTTCAATTGTTAAGAGTGCATACTAGTCTAGCAGATGACCTGACTACAGTTCTCAGCACCCATGTCAGGTAGCTCACAACTGCCTGTGACTCTAATTGCAGGGCATTGGATATCTTTTAGCCTCTGTGGGAACGTGCCCTCATATGAACATACCCACACATAAACACATGTGCATAATTAAAAATAATAAAATAAATTAAAATGTTTAGTGTTATATCAATATTATTTTAGTGACCTTTAGTGAATTACCTATTCTGCTATACTTGCTTTGATTGTCAGTTCAAAATTAGGAGATGAAATTCATTTTTAAATGTCTTTTCAAAAAGTTTGGTATACATATAAGGTATGTCCAAAGTTTTGTTAAGATTCAACGCTTAGATTTTCTTTTTTCATGTGTTTATGGTTGTGTGCATGATGTTTGTTTATGCATTTGCATGTATGTGCTGCACATGCAGTCTGGTTGTATATTTATAGCTGTGTGTGTGTGTGTGTGTGTGTGTGTGTGTGTGTGTGTGTGTGTGTGAGCCAGCATTTGATATCAGATGGATGTCTCTATCACTTTCCACTCTGTTCCCTGGGTCTCCTGCTTTACCTGGTGCTCTCCATTTTGGCTAGTTCAGCTAGCTGGTGTGTCTGGGGGATTTCTGTCTGCATCTTTCAAATTCTGGGATTACAGGCATACTGACAACCCAGTTTGGCTTTTATTTTATTTTATTTATTTATTTATTTATTTATTTATTTATTTATTTATTTATTGGTCTTTTGAGAAAGGGTTTTCTCTGTGTAGCTTTCAGAGCCTATCTTGGCACTTGCTCTGGAGACCAGGCTGGCCTCAAACTCACAGAGATCGGCCTGCCTCTGCCTCCCGATTGCTGGGATTAAAGGTGTGTGCCACCAATGCTTGGCCCCAGTTTGGCTTTTATGTGTTGCTGGGATTTGAACTGTGGTTCTTACACTTGTGTGGCAAGCATCACTGAGCCATCTCTCCAGATCATGACAGTCTAATTTTTCAATGAGTTTTCCTTTGTTTCATAAGATTCTATTTTTTTATAACAACAATAGAAGTTTAAAAGCCTTACATCATATATATATATATATATATATATATATATGTATTATATATATTCTAATTTCCTTATACATTATTTTTAAAGAGAAAGCTTATGTAGGGCTTATTTGTTAAATAAATGAAAGAGAGAAGAGGTTGCATTTATGATAAAAGCTGAAAGAAAGGCTGGCCAAAGAGGTGCTTTCAATGGCTTCCTGCTCATGAAGGCATGGAGCAGGGCCTTGGGTTGTGTAGAAATGGAGGTGGCTGCAGGGAGTTCCATTTTTTACTACCTGACTCATGCTGGGTAAATTAGCTAGCAACACTACCTCTGCCTCTTCTCACTTGCTGAAGGACTTAGCTCATATGAAGTTAGGAAAATCAAACTGAAGGATATATTTAGAGCATGAAACATTGTAGCAGGCATCATTATGACAAAAGATTTATATTCTCAACATCAAACTTCAAGACACTTCTCTTAGAAGCAATTAATCTCTGCACAGGTTACTTGTCATTATGAGCTTATTTCATCAGAAAAGCAGCGGGATATTATTAATACAGAAAAAGCCTCCCTGGTGCCGTATTGGCTCACTGATTACATGGTTTTAGCATTATAGCAGTAGATAAGAATTTTAAAAACTGAATGACATCAAAACCAGTAGATTAAAAGAAAGTGTCCCTAACACCTATCTGTCTTCTCTAAGCAGATTGCTGCATGTGATCTTGGTGACTGTCTCAGTCAGTACAAGTCAGCTAGAGGAAAATGACAGAAACATTAGGGCCTGTAAAAATAATTCTTATAATTGCAAAGTCACATAATTTTTGTATCTGTAATATTTACTTCAGTTTTTTCACCATTCTTTCTTTGGACAATATCTTGTTATTTTTGAGATAGGGTCTCATGTAGCCTAGGGTGACCTTGAACTACTACTTCCTCTATGTTCTAAGTGCAAAGATTACTGGCACATGCCAACATGCCAGAGGCTCATCAAGATAATATCTTAAAGTTTGCATAGTACAAGATGCCTGATATTTAGTAGCTTCTATGTATGTGTGTGTGTGTGTGTGCGTGCACACACAAGCACGAGTGTATGTATATATGTATGTATGTATGCATTCATGTATGTATGCATGTATGTATGTATGTATGTATGTATGTATGTATGTATGTATCTATCATCTACATATCTATCTATACCCACCACAGGGTCTTGTTATACAGCTTAGGGTGACCTTGAACTCATACTCTTCTCATTCTTGTTGCTCCAGCACTAGGATGTCCTAGTGCATGCCCACCACACCCTGTTAGTATTAGTGTCTTGTTGAATAAAATACACTAGTGAATCAGTAGCTGAACAGGCACAGAGATGACAACTATGCCTGAAGGCCACCTTTGGACATGTTTCTTGTTAATAGGCACTAAACTACATGCGTCAACGATGAGTGCCTAATTAAAACCACCAGTACTTCCTGTGTCCCAGCTGATGTCAGAACTGTTTTAAATTATCTGTGTTCCTTTTCTTAGTGCCCGACAACCTATCAGACTGCTAAGGAGGCCTCATGTCCATAACGTAACAACTATTCTTTCAGTACAACCACAATTTTAAACTAGGATTTGATATTTGGCAGATGGTCCAAGTGGCCAACCTGGGCCACAATCTAGCTTTGAACAACATGGGGAAGGGCCCATTGTGAAGTCCAGCTCACAGTGGAATCACAACGATTTCCTTAAAGAATAGTTCTACTTTCATCTGCTTTTATATTTCTGGGTCTCCTTGCAAGATTTTACTTGGGAAATGATCCATCATTGAAAAAGCTTGAGGTTTCTGTTTTTGTTGCTAAGAAGTATTAAATAAGAAAGGTCTGTTCTTTGAAGTTCATGAAAGAAGACAAGTTTGAGTCCCCTAATACTCAGCTTAATTTTTGAGTCAACAAAGCAAAACATAGTAAAATGTAGTCTTGTTTTCCTGAGTGATTTTGAGTAAAGAAGATTGACAGCTTTGTTTAAGGGTACTTGCAAAGCTGCTGGAGGACAGGGAGCAGATTTACTTCCCCTCTAAGTTAATAAACTTCTTTCCCTTCCATAATTGGAGATAGTCCAGGGTTATAAAGATAGTATCTCTCTCTGAGTCAGAGGCAGACAGGCTTTCCAATTAGGACAATAAAGGCAATGTTACTATAGGAATAGGGAGATTTACCAGTAGTCCTTTTAAAAATGTGAGGGTTTTCCAAGTTTGGGGTTCTTTAGTTGTCAATCAACTGTAGCCCAGACCCTCTGGGTATTCAGCATCTACCTTGGATACATTTGCTTCTCTACAGTAGGCGTTGTGTGAGCATGAGGTTCTTGTGGTCAGCTGTGCCATGTATAATAAACTGTAGTGATGCATGTGGCCTCATTGTCTCCTTCCTGACTGAATCTATGGAAACTTGGCAAAGGGACTGACTTGGGCAGATATCATGGTGACTGGTGTTTAGGATCTGTTTGGTTGCTTGTAGGACCTTCACCTCCAAAATAATTTTGACAAAGAGAACCTCACACAGAAGGTGAATTCCCACTGGGATCTGTGCTTTTGATTTTTTATAGGAGAGTTCAGTAGTCTTATGACAGGCATTAGTGAATGTATTCATAGTGGTATCTGGATAATCCCATCTTCCCCATTTATCCAGCTAAGTATTTTGATTATGAGGTCTTCATCAACTTCTAAAAAGACTGTCCAAATATCATTGCACACAAGGATCACCTGGGAGCCTGGTGGAAGCAGGTAGCTATGTCGTTCCCTCCAGGGACTTATTCACTGAGTCTGGGGTACCAGAGTGAATTAGCTTTTGAAAGGAGCATACTACTATTATACATACTACTATTATACTTGAAAGTTTAAAAAGATCAGAGATCCAATGTCTTTTTTAAGTAAAACTGTAAGTAGGTGAGAGGCACAAAATTAATCTGTGCCTTTCCTTTGCAATATGTAGGTGTGACTGGAGAGGCACATGGGGATATTCATTGTGTTCTCATTTAGAAGCATTAGCTTGGAAGTCAGTTCCTCAGCACCAAACTCTTCCTTGCTAAGGACCTGGCTGTTTTTCCCACAATCATAACTGGAATTAGTGACACAATTGGGCCAGAGATTATTCATCATGGGACCTATGTGATGTTTTAGAAATATTCTTCAGTGTAATGGCTTGGTTAGCAAATCACCTTTTTAGTATGTATATTGCAAGATTGAGGTGCTGGTTTGAAGCCAGAACAAGCCTAACAACTATCCACAAGACCAAGCATTCCTGCAAAGCTCTCTAGATCCTTATCTCATGGGCCTTGACTTGTACATTATCAGTTTTCTAGTAAGCTATGCTAATTCATTTTCACAAGGGCTTGTGGTGTGTGGCTTATTCTTAACATTTCCTTTATTGTTAGCACTCAAACTTGGTTGTGTACTATAGGTTGAAGTAAATTTCTCAAATTTTGTAAAGTGCTACTCTTTCATTGGAGACATCGTTTTGTTCTTTTATTATTTAACATGTATTATTTGACTATTTAATATAGTATACTTGTATTTTGATCATATATACCTCTCATTCCCTGATTTTATCCCTTTCCAATTTTCTCTAGGACCTTTCTTCCAACCATGTCTATTCCTACTTTCACCACCTTGAAAAAATAACCCAACTGAGTTTAATTAGGGTTGTTTGTATATGCATGAGTGGGGTGTTATTTACTAGCTCACAGACAACTTGAAAAAAAAATGACTGCCAGTAGCTACTCAGCGGGGCATGGGGCCTCATTTGTCCCTCTCTTATCCATGCTGGAGTGTTAATTGGCTCCATCTTATGCAATTCCTATACAGGTAACCACAGCTGCCGTGAGTGCAAGACTTATGTCATGGTCAGAACTTGACCAACAACCTGTAAGGAGGTATCCCACTCCTGGTACTGGGATTTTTATTTAATAACCCATAGATTTGGGGACCAGTATTATTCTTTTATTAAAAGTTTTTTTTTTTTTTTTTTTTTTTTTTTTTTTTTTTTTCTGAGACAGGGTTTCTCTGTGTAGCTTTGGAGCCTATCCTGGCACTCGCAATGGAGACCAGGCTGGCCTCGATATTAAAAGGTTTTTATTTATTTAAAACTTTTATTTTTCATTTTATATAACAAGCACAGTTCTTCCTTTCTCCCCTCCTCCTGCTCTCCTCCCCACCTCCCTCCCACCCAAACTCCCATCTACTCCTCAGTAAGGGTAAGGCCTCCCATGGGGAGTCAGCAAAGTCTGCATATCAAGTTGAGGCAGGACCAGGCCCTTCCCCCTGTATCCAGGCTGAGCAATGTATATACCACCACAGGGAATGGGCTCCAAAAAGTCAGTTCATGCCTTAGGGATAAAGGGACTAGTATTATTCATGCAAGCAGGGTACCTGCTGTTGTAATACCCTTTTAAAATTATATTTTAAAAACTAGTTTGTGGCTGGGCAGTGGTGGCGTACAGCTTTAGTCCCAGCACTCAGGAGGCAGAGGCAGGCAAATCTCTGTGAGTTCGAGACCAGCCTGGTCTACAAGAGCTAGTTCCAGGACAGTCTCCAAAGCCATAGAGAAACCCTATCTCACCCCTCCCCCCCAACGCCATAGACACACAAGGAAAAAACAAACAAAAAACTAGTTTGTGAAGTAGTGGGTTTTTCTACAGCCTCAGTCTTGATCAGCCTTTCCACATCTCATCTTTGCCATCACAAACAGCCCTATCCCTACTTAAACCCCATGGAGCTCAGTATATTCCTCCTCCAACTTTCATATCAACTGTATTCTACCAATAACTTCCCACATAATGTCTCTTGCCCTCACCTCTCTGATGGGTCTTTTCTAGCTTCCTGACCTCTACAGCCACTCCGAGTTAAACACAAATTAAATGTTTGAAACTAGAATCTACACACAAAGTCTTCACCTATGCCTGTATTTTAAAGTGTGCTACCCACTTTTTTTTCTCTAGAAGTTATGATTTGTGTTGAGGTTCATGATCCATTTGGTGTTTATTTGTGTGCTAGGTGAAAGAGGGATTTAGTTTCATTCCTCTACATCTAGATACCAGTTTCCCGGGACTACTTATGGGCTGCTCTATCTTTTCTGCAACATGAGTTTCTGCATCTTTGTAAAAATAGGGTTGTTTTAGTTGTGTGGGATTTTATTTGGGTCTGTGTGTGTGTGTGTGTGTGTGTGTGTGTGTGTGTGTGTGTGTGTGTGTGTGTGTGTGTGTGTGTTGATCACTGTGTCTGTTTCTGTGCCAGTACCATGCTGTTTTATTACTATGGCTGTGTAGTGTAACTTGAAATCAGGGATGTCTATCTTTGAGTGATTTCTTCAGTCCCCTTTTCAGTGTTTGAAAGTTTGTAATACAGAGGGCTCTGACTTCTTGGATTAGGCTTATTCTACAACTAATTTTAGGCATTGTAAATGGGATTGCTTTCCTGGATATTTTTCTTCAGCACGTTTGTCTTTGGTATATAGGAATGATACCAAGTTTTTCAATGTAAATTTTGTATACTGCCATTTTGTTGAAAGTATTTATTAGTTCAAAGAGTTTTCTGATGGAGTCTTTAGGGTTACTTATGTATAGAAGCATATACTCTTCAAATAATGACTTTGAACTTTCCCCCATTTAACATGATATTGGCTCTATGTTTGGCACTATGTTGAGACATGTTCCTTCTGCTATAGTTTCTATAGGATTTTTAGCTTGAAGGTTGTTGGATTTTATCAAAGTCTTTTCTGCATCTATTGAGATGATTATGTGATTTCTGTCCTTTAGTTCATTTATGACATTTATAAGAAGTATTTATTTATATATAACAGACCATTTCTCCATGACCAAGATAAAGCCAGCTTTACCTGGGTAAATGAGCTTTGTGAAGTGTTCAAAAATATCTTGAGAATTTTTACATCTATTATCACGGAGCTTGGTTTTCGATTCCCTTTTCTGTTGCATCTTATTTGATTTTGGTACCAGAATTATACTAGCTTTGTATACGGAGTTCGGTAATGTTCTTTGCATGTTTTATGGAGTAGTTTCAGAAGTATTGGTGGTAGCTTTCCTTTGAATCTCTGGTAAAATTCACCAGTGAATCCATCCAGGCCTGGATTGTTCTAAGTCAGGAGAACTTGAAGTTCTGCTTCAATTTCACAGCTTGTTAGAGATCTGTTTAAATTGCTTATCTCATTTTGGTTTAATTTTGTAGGCCATATGCAACTTGAAATTAAACAGTACTTTTATGTTTTCCAATTTAGTGTCATGTATGTTTTTTTATTTCAACTTCTAAGAAAGTTTAAATGCATTTCCTTATTTAAATATAATTATATCACTCTGGCTGTCCAACTCTCTCATGTCTTTCTCTTCCTCCAAACCTGATCAGGCATATACATTTTTTAAGGTAAAATCTACTTGTATCAGTCATAATGGCTCCATTTTCATCTCTAACTTTATTAATGTGAGTCTTTATTTTTGGCTGACTTTCTCAGTCTTGTTAATCTTTTCATAGAACCAACTATTTCTTTCACTGATTCTCTGTACTTCTATTTTTCTCTCCATCTTCATTAATTTCTATTATGATCATAATGATTTCTTTTCATGTTTTGATTTGGGATTTGACATCATCTTCTTTCAGGGCCCTAATGTTTATTATTGTTATTTATTTGAGTTTCTAAACATCTACTTTGGATCATTTACACTGTATCACATAGGTTTAAAATTTTTTTCATTTCTTTCTAGGAATATTTTTATTTTCTTCCTTATTTTTTTCAAGGATTCACTCATCATTCAATAATTTGGTCAATCCCCATGAGTCTATTTGGTTTGTACTCTTATTCCATTGTTACCAGATAGAAGTTATAAAATTATTTCAATTTTTTCTTTATTAGTTGAGACTTGCTTTGTGTCCTGATATAGCATCCTTTAAAAAGAAATTTCTATAGGCTGCTGAGAAAAAAATGTGTATTTTTCTGTGTGTGGATGGAATGTTCTGTAGATGTCTGTTAAATCCATTTTCATCTATGATGTCTGTCTGTCTTAGGATTTCTATTGCTGTGAAGAGACACCATGACCATGACAACCTTTATAAAGAAAAGCATTTAATTCAGGCTGGCTTATATTTTCAGAGGTTTAGTCCATTATCATCACAGTGAGAAGCATGGCAGCGTGCAGGCAGACATGGTGCTGGAGAAGGAGCTGAGAGTTCTGTATCTTGATCCATAGACAACAGGAAGTGAACTGAGATATACTGTATGTGGCTTAAGCATATATGAGACCTCAAAGCCTAGGATTGATTCAATCTGTTTTTTTTTACTCAATATTTTCATCTAATTGTTGAATTCCTCCTTCATGCCTTGCACTAGTATTCTTATTTCATTCAGCTGTCTCTTTGTGTTGTTGATCAGGAGCTTATTTGCTTCCTTGATTTCTTTGAAAATACTTACAATTATTGTTTTGAATTCTCTATCTGGGATTTCTTCCAACTCATGCTCATTGAATGCCACTAAGGTAAGATTAATAATTTTTAGAGGAATTTTGTTGCTTTGGTTTTCCATGTCTCTTATGTTATTGCTTTGGGACTTATGATCTGGGGTATTTTGTTGTCCCAAAATATCAGCTATATTCTTTCAGTTAAAGTAGCTGCAATGTTCAAGTGGGATTTGGTTCTAGAGGAGTTAAGACTAGTGGATCAGAAAATAGTTACTCAGCCTAGGAGCTTTATGGTTCATGATGCAAACTCTGTGTTATTGAGTAGGATATTGGCTGTGAGAGCAACCATAGCTGTTAGATTGTATCACTAGACAAATGTAATACTAACCAATTAACAGCAAGGGCCCCCTTGACTTCAATAACTAATAGTAGATAACAACCAAAGATAGTATAGTATATACTCAAATTTATCCAATAACGTTAAAGGAATTGGATGGATGAAAATAGGGAGAAGTATGAGTTTGTATTAGTCAAGGTCCTCTGCAGGAACAGAACTGGTAGAATGAATCTCTCTCTCTCTCTCTCTCTCTCTCTCTATATATATATATATATATATATATATATACATATATATTCATATATGTGTATATATGTGTGTGTGTGTGCGCGCGTGCGTGCATTTATACACATGCACGTATATGCACACACACACATATATATATGCACACGTACACACACATATGTGCACACATACACACACACACACACACACACACACACACACACTTATATAGGATTTATTAGAGTGGCTTACAGGCTGTGTCCAGCTACTCCACCAACGGCTGTCTCCTGATGAAAAGTCCAAGAATCTAATAGTTGTTCAGTTTATGAGGCTGGATGTTTCAGGGGGTATTCATTGTACACAGGAACCCTGAAGAAGCAGGCTTCAATATCAGTGAAGGAATGCCTTAGCAGCAGGATAGATGACCTTGCCAGTGAGAATGAGGATGAGCAGGCAAAAAGCAAACACTTCCTTCTTCCATTTCTGTAGGCGGCCACCAGAAGATGTGGCCCGGATTTAGGTTGGGTCTTCCTTCCTCAGTGATTCAATCCAGAAAAATCCCTCACAGGTGTGCCTAGCTACTTAGGTTTCTAGTCAATTCCAGACATAGGCAAGTTGACAACCAAGAATAGACCCCACAGATGTCAACTTAGAAAAGAAAGAAATTGAGGTGGGTAAAGTAGCAGGGAGAGATGCTGTCAGAGTCCACAGATTTTAGAGATCGTGAAAGCTATGGAAGTTATAAGTAAAGGGGACAAAGATGAGAGGAAGTGAGATGATGTGAGAATAAGAGAGATGTGTATGAGATGTGCACGAAAACTAGAGATACCCTATAGTAGAATAGGCAGAGAAATGTAGACAAGCTGTCATGAAACATACATGTACACATATGCAAATGCATGTATTTATATATATTTGTGGAGATTAAATAATGGAAAATAAGAGTTAAAAAGAGCACCCGTGGAGTGAATTGCTGGCACAGCAGCACTGAGTTAAAAGGTAAAATTATTCCTCTGTTTCTAGCAGGAAACACCTGGTGTTGGGTAGGGGAGTAGGAGTGGGAGACTTGGTATCTGCAGCCTCCAAGTTCCCTGAGGATTTGGCATGTCAGACAGTGGAGGGGGTAAATTCTTTCCTGGTAGTACTCTGAGACCCCAGCACTCCAGGTTGCCTCCTTCAGGTCGAATGTATGTGAATAGAACACTTCTCTTGGGCAGCTCAGTTTGATGATTTGGATTCGAGAGGACTTGAATCTAGGCTTTGATTCTCAGTGCTCCTGCCCACTTCCCTGCAGAGATCTCTGAGGTAACTTTAAAATGGTAATTAAGTTAAAATGAGGTACTCAGAGTGTCCATAACCCAATATGTCTGAGGTCCTTCTAACAAGAGGGACGTAGAGCAGTGGCACACAGAGGTAAATACACATTGAGGAGTCAGCCATAGACATACCAAGTACAGAGACCCCAGGAGAGACCAGCCCTGCTGACACCTTTCGATCATGAACTTATAGCCTCATAACTGTCTTCCCATTCAGCTCACCCACCCAGTGGCATTTTGTTATGATGGGCTTGCAGACAAATGGAGAAAAGAATGCAAAAAGAACTTCCTTTGTCCCTTTCCCATTGCTGGAAAGGAGATGAGAGATTTGGGAATTGTGAAACACTTCAGTGACCAAAGTATCAAGGGCATCATGTTAAGTCTATAAGAAAGAATCTGGATACTGGGTCATATTTCGCAGAGGCTGGCCCGTGGGATTCTTCTTTTACTCTATGGTCAAAGAATAGTTATTAAAAAAGAGAAGTCAGTGAGATTTCCATCACTTGCTAAGCATCATTGCTAAAGAATCAGGAGAAAATATCTGCTATTTCAACCACCTGGTCTATGGTACTTTCTTTACCAGCCCTAGAAAGTGGGCTTAGAGGGACAGGTTCCACATACATTAGAGGAGCCTGCTTGTGTTTCTCCTCTACCCCAGAGCTGTAGGATATTGGTAGTGGACCACACCGTAGACCCTACTGACGTATATTAAGATTCTTATATTACTTAAAAAACCATTTTTTGGGAGAACACCTTGGAGCTCCCAGCCTTGGAAAGCAGAACAGCTAACACACAGCCTTGATCTATTTATTTAGTAAGTTCTTTTTGGCTGTCTATCATATGCTAAGGATTTTTTCCATGGTCTAGATGTTGGGGAAATAGCAATTTGAATTAAAACTTCAGAGTTGTGTGCTATTTACTTTTAGTGTGTGTTGGTGTATGCTGCCTTAAAAATACAGGCCTAAGCAAATTATTATTTAGCATATTGGATGACAATAAGGGGAAGGGGAAAGAAGACAGATTATATTTGGGGCATAGGAAACTGGACAGCAACTTTACAAAAGGTGTCAGAAGGGCTGTCTGTAGAGGTAACTTCATGCAGAGCCTGGATTAGGGTGGGGTGTATTGACGCAGACATGTGCTCTCCAGATGGCACTTCAAGGAAAGATTTTCTGCAGTAAGATGCTGGAGAGCGGCCACCAGACTGTCAGAACCTTCACAGATTGGCTCAGCTACAAAGAGCCTGTCACGGCTATGCTAAACCTACAGACTCTTCCTTGTGCAAAGTTAAACTTGGAGGTAGGAGGCAGTCAAAAGGGGAGACAGAAATGGAAATGCTTTTGATTTGAGTTTAAATGTAACTCGAAGAAGCCAACTTGGGATTTCTCGGGCTCTGAAGCCTGTGGATTTCCCCACCGAGGAACTGTCAGAATGTGGCTCAGTCTAAGAGGGAAGTTTTAACAGCTGGATTCCAGCTGTGTCTTCCGGTGCTCACCAAACTCCTCTCGTCCCTCTTCTGATCACAGCTGTCTTACACTTTTCATGCGGATGCATTTTGACATTCTGAGTTCTAACAGGGAAAGGAAACAGCTTTGTCTGGGCTCTGACAGCAGTGGATCTTTTACGGCTCTGGATTCGTACAGGCTTCCAGAGATCGTGGGTGCTAATGATTGATGATAAGGAATATTCCATTAATCACATCCCACAAGTAACAAAGGGAAGTGTAATGTCTTGAGACAGGTCAAGGAGATGGTAGTTATTACTCTACAAAGGGAAATGGGTGCTAAGGTCAAGTTTTCCTTTTCTAGGCCACAGTAGCGAAGGTGTGTGGAAGAATTTGACACACAACCTGACTTTGATGACTACAAGACCCCACATTGTGTGTTCTGACTTTCAGACTATTATTTCTCTCCTTTCTTCCACAGCCAGGGGTGGGATTCAGAGCAATAGTTTTAAATATGAGGACTGTTTGCATTTAAAGAGCAAACTTTTACAGCCAAGCATTTGCTAAGACACTGATATGAATTGTATACTTTAGTAAGGAAGCGATTATCCCACAATAAAGGATAATGAACCCAAGGGTTCTGGTTGAACCATATTTTATAATTCTTGATTACTGATATTAAAAGATGGTAAAATACAGACTTCATAGCTGACCAGAAGTATGTAATAATGGAAGGTCATTTCTATGTTACCTGGGGTGTGGAGTTAATAATGTAAAAGAAAAGGTCCCACTAAACTGTGGCCCTCACAACGACATCCTCCCATCCTCCCACGGTTTACAATGACTAGAGAGTATCTGGCACACAATCAATAAGTGATTGCTAATGAATAATTAAACTATTAGAAAATGGATGATCTAGAGATATGTCCAAACTGTAGCTTATAGGTGGCATGCAGAGATGACTGTGAATTCAGCCCAACACAAAATAGCAAGCTTAAAATATGATGAGGGGTGTGTTTGTGTATGATTATTTTCTGTAAATAGATTTTGATTGTTTTTATATAAAATTATTTATTATTTTCATGCATGTGTATAATATATTTTCATCATATTTACTTGTATTACTCTCTCTTGTTCATTCTTTCACTCCCCTTGAATCACTTCTACATTGAAAAGTCCTTATTGTATTTTTATGCTTTAAAAAAATCCACTGAGTTTAATTAGGATTTCATGAATGACGTATTATTTACTAGAGCACGGGTGAGTTACCAGTGGGGATACCCCTGAAGAAAGTGAATCCTTCCTTCCTTCCTTCCTTAGCAACCATGAACTTCCAGGGAGGGGTGGTGGAATGTTGCTAGGCCCTTTTGTGCAGATCTTGAGTAGATAACCACAGATACTATAAATCCATAAAGGCATTGGCTAGGCCATGTCCAGAGGATACTATTTTAAGTGCTCCCCACCCCATCCTCTGGCTCTTGTATTCTTTTTGCCTACTCTTTTTTTGATGGTTTTGGCTCTTGGAGGGGGTGATATAGATATCTCATTTCGGGGTGAAGAGTCCAGTCACTTACTCTCAGCACTTTGGCAAGTTGTTCCTCTGTGCATTAACTGCTGCCCACTGTCAAAACAGACTTTTCTGTCTAAGGCTTAGAGGTCTACTACTCTATGGCTATAAACAAAAATGTTTAGAAGGTAGTTTGTCCATTCAGCAAAACAGATGGTAGTAGGTTCCCCCCTAGGGCCTAGGACTTCCAGAGCCATGGGCTTTTGACCCAATTTATAAGATCAGACCTGACCACTGTCCTGTCTCCAATCAGAGAGCTGTTGGTCTCCCCATAGCATCATTCCAGCCCAGAAGAAGCATCTAGGTCAGTTTCAGGTCAGTTTCCTTATGTCTTGCAAGTAAAGTGTACAATGTCTTCAGCAACAGGGTCTTACCCTCTTGCTCTGGTAGAGATTGTTTGATTCTTGACGATGAACTTGAAGATGAAGATGGACAGGCCTGATACACTTTGTTAATTAAATTGACCCTTGAAGATTCCATTTAGTTCTGACATTCTACTGCTTAGGGGAAAGAGAGGACTTGTTACCATACTTCTTGCCTTATCTGCTTTACTAGCTGTACGTCATCTAGCCCTTTACGTTCTTGGGTTCTATATCCATGTAGTCAGCTATCTAAGGATCAAATGTTTGGGAAACAATCACATCTTTACTCAGAAGCATCATTTGCATTATTCCTTAAATTATATGGTGTATCAACCATTTATATAGCATTGTATTATATTTGGTCTTATTTAATTATGGTCACAGAAGCAACTTATGGTATATAAGAGGATGTTGTATGGGTTCGATAGAAAGAGTGCATCATTTTACACAAGACATTTGAGATTTGAGCATTCACAGATTTTGGTGTCTGAAGGAGGTAGGTGTTCTGGACCAATGCCCTGTGGATGAGGGAAATTCTGTTGAGGCAGGAATGGCAGCATGAAAAATACTGAGCACTGATGGTCTTCTAGGCATCTGTTACCTCCATTCCCTGCTGAAGAACACGTATTTATTTTTTCTGTACCTCAGTCCTGTAGCTGTACTTGAAAACAGTTGGGTTGAATGAAAATGGACCCCATAAGCTTGAAGGGAGTGGCATTTATTAGGAGGTGTGGCCTTGTTGGAGTAGATGTGACCTTAATGAAGTGTCACTGGGGGTGGGCTTTGAGGTTTCAGATGCTCAAGCCAGTCCCAGTGTTACTCTCTCTTCCTGAAACTTTTGGATCTGAATGCAGAACTCTCAACTACTTCTCCAGTACCGTATCTATATCTGCCTGCATGCTTCCATTCCTCCCACCATCATGGCCTTTGAACTAGCCCCCAGTTAATTTTTTTAAATAAGAGTTGCTGTGGTCATGGTGGCTATTCACGGCAATAAAAACCCTAACTAAGGCCACAGTGGAAGCACTATGATTGGACCATGAATAACTTAAACTGATCCTTGCAAACTCATTTCTCTTGAGTCAGTGATTGGATGAGATTAGCATTTCCCTGACCCACAAGGATTGGTCAGGAGTAGACTCCCATCCTGAGAAGCACAAGGAGGCAGTCACTATGAGTTTGGGGGAAATGTGTTTCTTCGTGGTTTTGAGTGTTACTGGAAGTCATGTTCTTGTCAGAACTGTTTCATAGGTGTCTGGAAGCCTCACACCACCACTGTTGCTATGCTTTCACAGAGGCTGTCAGCTGGGAATAAGCTCAAGGAAGGTAAAGCTAACAACAACAAAAACAATAAAGGAGGTCTTTGAAAATCTAAGTCTTCATTGTTCATTCAAGATTTTGTTTAACCTTTGTAGCTTCATTTGAGGGGTCAAAGTAAATTCTTGTCTATTCTGAACAGAATGATGAACACAGTAGGGATTAATGATCATCTACTTGATTACAGTGAACCATATATGGTGGTAGAGTAGAGGGGAGTTAATGATTTTCTACATCAGAAGTTTTCAACCATCGGGTCCTGACCCCTCTGGAGGTGGAATGATACTTTCATTGGGGTCATCAAAGACGATCAGAAAACACAGATATTTACATTATGATTCATAACAGTCACAAAATTAGAGATGTGGAGTAGCTACAAAAATGTTATGGTTTGGGGTCACTACAACATAAGAACTATATTAAAGGGTTGCAGCATTAGGAAGGTCGTGGACCACTAATCTACATGGTTACAGTGAGCTATACACATGGTGCAGGTGAAAAGTCCTTTCAGTCTAGATTATTTTTGGCTCTTTGTTCCACAAAACAATTCTTTCCTTATTACAACCCCACTGTGGTAGTATAACGTAACTGCTTAGGATTGACAATGGAAACTTATCATTAGAACAAAAACACATAAGCATCCTAATAAGTATATTAGGGGAAAAGCATCTTAGTTTAAACCATGGTCCATTAACACTCCCACTCTGCCTCCCTGACTCTCTAGCAATCACTAGGCATTTTTCTGTCACACTGGATTTTCCCATTGCCTTTCATATATTATAAAACTCTTTTTTTTTTTACCTTAATTGATTACTAGCCTTTTAAGTTCCTCTCTTGGCTCCAAATAATCCTCCTGGTTTAATTTAAATGACAACTAACTTCTAATTTAAGTGGGCTCAGTTCCGAGAGTCCCCACAGTAAAAGACACACAAAGCTTCATGTTTAGTTTTCCCTCTTTCTTTTTTCTGTGATATCAACCCAGGTAAATGGTGCAGAACCATAAGAAGGGATAAAGAGTACACAGAGTAGGAGAAGGAGGTAGAAGAGGAGGACTAGAGGAGGAGGAGAATGTGGTTGTGAGTGTTACAAAGCAGCAGCCACTGAATGACTCTGCAAAGATCTGCACCGCAGTTCTGCAAGCACAAAGGGATGACAAGACAGAAATAATTACTCCATGATGCAAAATATTTCTAAGGCTTCACAGAGTAGGACAGGTATATTTCAAAGAAACCCTCCATTTCCATGTTAACTTGAATTTCTCTTAACAGACCATCTGGCTTGGGGGAATGCCTTACTAGGTACGAGAAAAGAAAATACAGCAATTTGATCATTTTGGGAGAACACAAGAACATCTCTGCAAAGTCTGAGAGACCAGAAACACCTTTCAAAATAAGAACAAGGGGAGAATTTGGCTACGAGTTTCTATTAAACAGGCAATTTGAGATCGGAACAGTAACCTAAAACCAACTCTACTAGCACGGCATGTATTGAGAGAGCCTGCTGCCTGTTCTGATTTTCAAGTTTAGGAAACATTGTTTTGTACTAGTCATGAAAGATTAACTGACATTCTATAGCCTAAAATTTAAGTGGAGAATAATGTTCTTATTGCAAACGGTGAGCGAGAAATCCTCTTTCTGACCAGTGCAGTTGCACGTAGTTAAGACAAATGTAAATGAAGAGATGACTAACTAAAACTTGTTTTTTCCTACCCATAGGCTTGACTGCTAGGAAAGATTCACTTAAAAAGGCTTATCTTCAGACTAAGGGGTATCTATTTCAGAACGTCTCTGAGCACCAGCAACATAAGGAAGGCCCTGGCTCGATTATAGAGGATTTGCAAGGCCCACAGGAAGGTTTCATTTGTGGTGCAGTCCAGCAGCTGCGAAGTTCTCTGACACCCTTTGCTGAGACAGTGGGAGTCCATTTCTTTTTCTTCCATGGAAGCTGGCCTGATTTTGAACAATAAGTTTCATAAATAAAGTTTAGCACAGGGGGCACCCAGATGCTTTCATGGGTAGTCAAAAGCCTTGCAACTTCTTCAGTCTTCTTGGAATGGTTTCACGCTGGCCTCTCACTCTCGAGATAACCATGCAGTGAGAAGAGGCAGTGCACAGGTGTGTGGTTCTCATAGCTCTGCCGCATGTCCTGCCATCCAGGGTTCTCCAATACCTAAGTCCAGCAGAGCCGACAGCAGTGTGAGCTGCCCAAATAGATCTTTTAGTAACTCAGACGGTAAACAGTATAGAATGACTGTTCGTTACACCTCAGATTTAGTCTGGCTTTGATCGGATGGCTCTAAAAACCCTGTCATAGCAGGCTTTGGACGGACGATGAAGTTGTGGATCAGCAAGGACTGGAGGAGCCCATCTGAGGACTTGCAATAAACAAGTGGTGTAATTATGGGTAGCCCTATGACATCAAGGGGAACTGTTAATGATTTTGTTGCTTAGTGACGAATCTCCTTAAGCTTCTGTTTTATGTCTTCATCACTTCTAACAGAAAAAAAAAAATTACATAACGTTCTTGTATCTGCACTCTGCACTTGATCCGGCTTAGGTCGGACGGAAAGGGCTGGCATTCGACCTCCTGGAACTTTGCAACCCACTCACTGCCCTTTCCCCCTTCCTGGGAACGGCTGCTTTGATTACAACATTCCCCAGATTTCAGCGGCCTCTGCTCTTGGTTCGTTCTGGGGCACTGTGTTCTGAGTATGACCTGCTGGCATCGAAACATGTGGGTTTTGTGTGTGTGTGTGTGTGTGTGTGTGTAAATCTTGTTATTTGTTTTAAAGTTAGTTTCACGTATTTTAATTTAGCATAAAACAACTGCTTATTGAATTCTGCTTTGCTTCAAATATTTCTGACTTTCTCTTGGTGTGTGTGTGTGTGTGTGTGTGTGTGTGTGTGTGTGTGAGAGAGAGAGAGAGAGAGAGAGAGAGAGAGAGGGGGGGTGTTAACTACTATTAGCCCAAATGTTAGAAAATGTGTTTCTGACCAGTCATTTAACTCTCACACAAACATATTAATACACACTCACACAATAATAAGAAATAAAAATAGATATCCACAGCAGAGAAACAACTTTTAAGATTTTTTCTGTTTTTAAATAATTGTGAAATAAAAAATATTTTTTTATTTTCAAGATTATGCCATTATATCATTTCCTATCTTTCTCTGCCTCTAGACCCTTCCATTATCTATTTTTCATTAATTTTTGCTACATATGTGTATATGTATAAATATATATATCCCTAAATATAGCCTACTCAGTCTGTGTAATCGTATTTGTATGTATGTTTTCAGGACTGACAATTTGGATTGGATAACCAGTTGGTATTCTCTTCCCTGGGGAAGACTTTTTCTTACTCTCAGCATTCCTTATTTCTTTGTCGAGGCCTCCTGGGCTTTCCCTGTCCACTTCGGCATGTCTGTTGTTATTATTCTTGTTCATCTTACATTTGTGCAGTCATGCTGGTGAAACTTTATGGGTGTAGCTTTGGACATTACTAGGAGACACAGTCTCAGAGTAAACCTCCTGATTCCTGGCTCTTAGGATCTTTCTGCTCCTTTTTCTGCAATGTTCCCCGAGCATTAGGTATAGGAGTCTTTTTGTTGATGGACCAGTTGGGACTGCTCTGCACAACTTATACACTTGCTTATAAAAATGACAAAGGGACTAACATTTAGAAGTCAGAATGTTTTTTATCCCAAATCCAACTTTTATGAAAAAAAATCACACAATGAGACAAAATTTGGCTCAATTGTATATTATCTCATGATACCTCCAACATCTTAATTTGATGTTATCTGTGCTTTTCATTTCGGCCCAGTAATGACTACTTTCTGCTTTCTCCTCCCTAACCAGCAAACCAAGTGTGGATATCATTTATCATCTTATTTTTACCTACTGATTTTCTTAACATACAGAAATGTTTCATTTTTTTTTCTTGGCTATGCCAAAAGTGAATATGAAGGATTTCTCCATTTTTTTTTTCTTTAATGATACAGATCTGGAGAGATGTCTCCGTGGTTAAAAGAACTTGCTGCCCTTGCAAGGACTGGGGTTCAATTCCCAGCTCCTGCATTACAGCTCATGACCATCTATAACTTCAGCGCACATATTCACATGCAAGAAAACACTCAAGACACATAACATCAAATAAATAAAATTGAAAAATTATACAAGAGAAAGTGTCTTTGGGCAATTAAAAATATTCTTACCACAACCAATCAAAATGCAGAGTTGTGGAACCCAGTCCCAGTGGACACGGTCCCTAGGAGGCAAGGAGTGGGCGTCTTATCCATTGAAGCTTGAGTTACAGGTGGTTGTTAGCTGCCTGATGTGGGGTTTGAGACGCAAATGTGTGTCCCCTGGAAGAATAGTATGTGATCTTAATGAGTAAGTTATTTCTTTGCCCTTACCCCTCCACACCACTACATTTTAATGAGCAGAAATTTTCAAATCTTTAAAAGCTAACTTGGAGTTGCATATAATTCATTGGGTGGAAAGAAGAGACTTCTGAAAAAGTGAGTAAGACATATCTTTTACAGTCTAGTCCTTTGATGGAATTTGCACTCTCTGAGGAACTCACAACAGAGTCAGTTGAAACAGGAAGGTGGCTTTTCCTGCCTCCCTCACCTCAGTCAGCATCAGGAGCTGAGCCTGTCGAGCATCATTAAAACACAGTACATTTTGTGCTGAGGAAACTTGGGATCTGATAACACTCCCCACCCACCCCATGTCTCACTCCTTCTTTCAAATACATTCTGAGCGAACATGAACCCAAGCCTGTTTCAGCCAAGTGCAGGTTGAAGGAGTCAGGGTTGGGATGGAAATGTCTTGGACAGAGAACTAAAGTGAGACTTATTCATGGAACACTAGAATTGGCATGCATGTGGGCCATCAAAAGCTCCCAAGGGGTGTAGAGGCTCAAAATGCAAGGACCTGAATCAGAAAGGTTGCTGAGCCTGTGCCTGCAGAGACAAGGAAGAAGCATGAAAATTGGAAAGTCCTCCCCTGAGTTGAAGTTTGAGAGATTGAGAAACAGAACACAATCCTAGAAACAACAGGAGTGCCGGTTCTGTGAGGGCTCTTTCTTCAGTCATCTCCTTTCTTTGTCTTCACATGGTAGAGAATGAACATACCTATGCTCTTGCTCTCTGTTGTAAGGGCACTAATCTCACCATGAAGGCTTCTGTTCTCCGGAATTTAGCTAAGCCTAATTACCTCCCTTACGTCTCCTTTCCAAGGAGCACTGCAGTGGGGATTAAAGCTTCAGCATGGGAATAGGATGGCTTAATTCAGCTGATAACAGGTAATAGAGTGGGTGTGCTGTTTTAGTGGTACTCAAGTGAGTACTGCACCATCCATGGTGAGTTCTTTCCCAGCATCCCCAAGGCATGTTCTTTGTTGTTCATCTTGTTCACTGTGCATGACTACAATGTGAACACATTTCACAGTGATGCTGACATGTCTGCCTGCTCCCCTCCCAAGAAACAAACAAGCTTTTAAGGTTTAAAATATATTGCCGACCAGAGCCAGGAAATAGATGGGGATAAACATGCCCAGTAAACTATGGAAATAAATGCTACTGGAACTTTCTACATTTATTTTGTCAGGTTCAAATAAAAACGTTTACTGTGCATCTCCCAGAGAGCATAACAAGTCTTGGCTCTGCACGGGGCTCTGTGGTAGAGCATTTGGCCACCACACATGCCGACTGCTACTGCAAAAAAGAATTGTATTTTCAGTAGTTTCTTAGAGAAAAACATCTTGTGGCTCACTGTGGCTTGTTTTATTAACTTTATTCTGGACGTTTGATCTTCACCGTCATTTCTAACAGTGATCTAGCATTGCTTCCCACAGTCTGACCTGGTTCCTGGTAAAGATTGTTTAGAACTTTCCCAACCTGATTCTTTTGATGCTTATCACCAGAGCCTAAGAATGTGATCAATCAGAACAACGGCAGCCTTTCCTTCCAACAGAACAACACATTTAGATCTCTGAAGGTAGCAGCTGAGGTCACCCTAACTCCAGCTTCTGTGATCAGCTAGGGAACACTGTCTCTAGACTCATCTTATGTTAGCACTACTGGTGAAAATAATAGGCCCCATTAAAAAGACTCCTGTGACATTTCTAGTCGATCAGCCCACTTTGAGAATATGTTTTTTAGAACATTTTGAAAGTAAAACCTGTGCCACTAACTGTTACAGACTGAATAGCATCTCCTCAAGTATACATTTGGAATCACCAACTTTTAATGTGAGTTTATTTGTAGACAGAAGCTTTAGAGGGCAATTAAATATAAAAGTGATCATAAAGATGGGGCCCTACTTCAGGAGGACTGGTCTCTTTAGAAGAAGAAAAATCAGGGCTATGTGTACAGAGACAAGGTCACCTGAGGACAGAGGGAGAGTGATCATGTCAGCCAAGAGTGGCCTCAGGAGAATCCAAACACAGGGCACCTTGATGCTGGATTTCCAGCCTTCGGGACTCTGAAAGAACACATTTCTGTTGTCTTAATGACCGAGTGCATGATATTTTATCATGGCAGCCCTGTAAATGGAAGGCCTGGGTTATGTTTTCTTTCTTCTGTGAGGTCTAGGAAACTCAGAACCAAATGTGAGATCTACACTAATCTCACACACTTGAAGAATCCTCATAATTCCTGTGTTTTGATCTTTGTTTTGTGACTCACTTCTTTCTGTTTCAGCTTTATTGGGTTAATATTTGTTTTTATTGTTTACTGCTTCAAAGCATTTGTAGGAAAGAAGTAGAACACAAGGAAATAAATAACAACATAAAGGACTGTTTTATAGTTACAGGTTCTCTTATTTCAGGTACGCCTTTCCAGCCTGTTGTAAAGGCTCTTTTCATTTCTCAGACTCTTTAATGTTGGAGTGCTGCAGGACTCAGCCCTCATACATTAACTTTTTCCTATGTCAGCTCAATTCTTGTTTGATCTCAGCCAGACTTACAGCTTTATAGTTTAGCTGTAGGAATTTGTGGTATATGTGGACATACTGGAATGTCTGTCTGTCTATCATCTAGGTATATATGTATGTACATATGTATTAGCTGTCCATCCATCCATCCATCCATCCATCCATCCATCCATCCACTATCAATTGTAAGCCTTTCTTCCAAATCTCTTTACTTGTTCTAGTTAGGCATCTCATATTTAGCATGTCTGAAGGGCAACCCAAAGTCTAAATTCTTCCTTCTCTTTTTTGATCTCAGCTTTGGTGAACACAAACAGTCTTGGACTGCTCAGCTCAGTTAACATCAATTCTGTATTTATGGGTACTTGGGTCTAAAATGTTGGAGCTATTTTTGAACTTCTTTAATTTCCAATTTGTCAGCAGCTTCATTGCCTTTTACATCAAAATACTTCTAAGAGTTGACCATTTTTTTAAGACATCTTTTTGCCACAGCACTGGAGACCACCTTTTACAGCACTGGAAACCACCTTTACTTATCCCTTTGTTAGTGTCTACCAAGTAACCATTCTGCTTCCATCTTTCCTCCGGTGGACCATTCCCACAGCAGTCAGAACACTCCATAAAAAGGCAAGTCTAATTGGGTTACCTCCCTGCCCAGCCTTTGGGGGTTTCCCTCACATTAAAAGGCAGTCCTTATGATGGCCTGTGAGACACATACAATCCAACTGTGTTTACTCCTTTGACCTCACAAAGTTTTCTTTGGCTCACTTCCTTTCAGATGCAATGACTTATGTTACCTGCTTCTTCTGCTTATGACAGAACATAGTCTACTCCGTCATATCAGCAAGGCTCATTCTTATCTTCAAGTCTCTATTATTTTATTAATCAAGATGTCCTCATTAGAGAAATTTGCCTTGTGGTCTTTGCACAACTTTGACAACTGGCTGTATTTAAAAATGAAAATATTATACTTTATATATATATACATATATACATATATGTATATATATATATTACAACAAAATCTTAGACTCAACCTAAATTCTTGGTATTTTGTTCATCATTTTTTAAGGATATCAAACACTTAATAATAAAATAAGTCATGATTTGTTGCATTTGATGAGTTTCCTGGTGTAAATGCTCTTCCCACGGCCAGACCCAACATACTAAAATGTCACAGGAAACGAAGAATAGGCATGCAGTGGCAGAACACCCCTGTGCCGCACTCCCACCATGTAGACTCTATGTGAAACCATAAGAGTACAGACACAGCATACAATGTGTACAATGTAGTGAGACAACTAGGCTTTTATCAAAAATTACATTTATTAATTTTGTGAGTATGAATCTATATACCACAGTGAACATTCGGGGATTAGAAAACAACACATGGGAGTCATTTTTCTCCTTTCATCACGTGTATTTAGGGACTGTACACACATTGTCAGGCTAGGTGAAAAGCCTTTTTTGCCGGGCAAGCTAGCTTATTGGCTCCAGTTAAGAAGTTTTAAATTTAAAAAAAAATTTTTTATTAGTTCAAATTAGGAACAAGCTTGTTTCACATGTCAATCCCTTCTCCCTCTCCCTCCCCTCCTCCACTCCTCCCCCCTACCCCGACTTACCCCCCACCCCATCCACCCTCCACTCCCCAGGCAGGGTAGGGCCCTCCACAGGGTCTTCTCAAAGTCCACCACATCATCCTGGGCTGGGCCTAGGCCATCCTCCATGTGTCCAGGCTCAGAGTGCATCCCTTCATGTGGGATGGGCTCTCAAAGTCCCTTCTTACACCAGGGAAAAATACTAATCCACTACCAGGGGCCCCCTAGAGTGCAGAGGCCTCCTCATTGACATCCATGTTCAGGGGTGTGGATCAGTCCTGTACTGGCCTCCCAGACAGCAGTCTGGGGTCCATGTGCTCCCCCTTGTACAGGCCAGCTGTTTTTGTGGGTTTCACCAGCATGGTACCGACCCCTTTGATCTTCATTCCTCCCTCTCTGCAACTAAGTTCCAGAGTTCAGTTCAGTGTATATAAGAAGTTTTAAATTTTTGTTTTAACTTTTGGTTGAATAAAAATTGCTATAGTTTGGGTCTGGTATATCTACAAAAGGTCTTTACACTGAACATGTGGGCCCCAGGCTGTGGAAGGAACTTTTAGGATTGCAGCCTCGTAAAAGGATGTTAGGTTGTTGGCAATATGTCTTAGAAGAGTATATTGGGACTTTACCCATTTTTTCTCTTTTCTTCATGTTTTGGTCACCACCAGGTGAGAAACCTTGCCCTGCTGCCTACTCACTACATGACATTCTGCTTTGTCACAGGCCTAAAGCAATAGGGTCAACTCACCATAGACTGAAACCTCTGGAACTAACCTTTGCTCCATGTAGACAGGAGCTATGTGAAGTCATAGAGCACAAACACTGTGCAATGTGTACAATGTAGTGAGATCATTCAAACTTCATTTAAAAATTACTTTTAATTGTTTATTTTAAACAAAACAAACTTTCCTTCCTTCCATCCTTCCTTCCATCCATCCTTCCTTCCTTCCATCCTTCCTTCCTCCCTTCCTTCCTTTTTTAGCCAGAGTTTTCTGGGTAGCCCTGGCTATCCTGGAACTTTCTTTGTAGATTAGGCTGGTCTTGAACTCACAGAGATCCACATGCCTCTGTCTCCTGAGTGCTGGGAATAAAGGCGTGCGCTACCATCATTAGTTATAGAAAACTTACTAATGCAAAGAGGAAAGTTTATATGATTAATGGGACAGGAGAATGGGATCAACACTTAAGAGGACTTGCTGTTCTTTTAGAGAACCCAAGTTTGATTCCTAGCATTTGCACCCTATGGTTCATTATCAACTTTAACTCCAGGGAATATGATACCCTCTTCTTGCCCCCATGGCACTGTACAGATGTAAAACTATAGCCCCCCCACACAGATAAAATATATTCTTTAAAGTTTATGTAATTCAATTTTTAGTGATGACCATGCACAACATTGGCCACTTCTTTGATTGTTATGCATAAAATAGTTCAGTATTTATTGCACCTATTATATTTTTTCCACTAATATCTAATACTATATATTACATATAACATAATATTTGTCTCTCAAATAAACTATATATGCATTGTGCTAGCCAAGTTCTAAACACTGATGATTTAGTGGCAAACAAAATAACCAAACGACCTTGCCCCATTGAGTATGCAAACATACACATATATTCATGTGTATATTGTATTTTTTAAAATCGTAATTTAAGCTCAGTGAGGTTAGGTATTTGCTATTTTGTTTGCTGTCAAACCACTTGGCCTGAGAATGTGGCTTGTACATAACTTAAATGTTTACTTATTGAAGAAATAAATGAGTTTATTAACTTTTTGTAGAAAGTGGTATGAATGTGTTTCCTTGAGAAGGAACACACTAGGAATCAGGGCAGTATCTCTGTCAAAAAACGTACATGCACCAGGCCAGCTTATCTCAGTTTCATCACTTGCTTGTTCCCATTTTCCACACCGGAAACAGAGCACAGGCCTTTCCAATGACACACAGCAGACAAGGAGCAAGGCTAGGGTTCTCATCTTGCCTTTTGGTTCTAGAAATCCCCTTTAAAAAACAACCCGGCCCTAAAAAAATTACTGAAAATTTCCAAATGGCATAAAATTGAACACATAGGAAAATGAACTCTGAATATCTGTTACAACCTTTCAACAATTATCAATTCCTGGACTATTTGTTTTCATCTCTACTCACTTTTCTAGTTACATTATTTTGTAGCAATCTAAATCTCTGTCTATCTCCAAAGATAAAGATGAAAGCACTTCTTTTAGTCTTGTTTTTCTATTATTTTTGGCTCACTGTTGGTTAGCTAACTATCTGATCTTTCTGAAGCAAACATCAAATCAAATGTTCCCTAATCTACAAAGAAGTTATAGAAATTTTTAATCAAATGAGAGATTACATTTGAAACACTTTGTTAAAACCTTCTCTAAAGTTTGGATTTTCAAGTCCCATGTCAGTACCTACATTCTACTGTTGGCACAATTATCAGTGTCTACTTTGGTTGGATACGTGCAAGCATGGCTCTTTTCACCAGCAACATGCTTCATGAATATGTCAAAGTTCTTGCAGCTAGCTGTCATGTGGAATGTCTACGTTTTTGCAAGATTGTCAAATCTAAAGAGCAAACAAAGTATTACCAACTTAAAGAGGTATTTTTGAGTGTAAGGAGGAGATATTAGCTGGGCATGGTCTGATACACTCAGTATTCGGGAGGCAGAATTATTTAACACTAGGTTCACACCCTGCATAAGGTAAGATCCTTGTTTTTAAGTGGCTCAAAGCTTATTGGACAATATAGATATGTAGATACACTCAAAGAGGAGATGATGAGCATCATATATTCATGCTTATGAAAATTCATCAAAACTTGGCCAGTTCTTAGAAGTGGGAGCATCCTAGGTTTGTGAAGCCTTACAAAAAATGAGAGTTTGAATTAGATGAAGGAATTAGATCCTATGACACAAGTTAAGTGGCGACATCTACTATGGTCTCCTGTAAGTATGAAACATTTCCCAAACAATGATGGCAGGACTATCAGCATGTACTTATATCATAGTTAATATATATCTGGCATTGAGACAGATGATTAAAATATATCAGTACATTAGATCTTCTCAACAATTACAAAGTAACAGCATGACTATTATGTCTACCTGGTAGACAGGTGGACAGAAATACCAAATTAAAAAATTTGTCAATGTTACCTAGCTAGAAGTGGGAATCTGTGATTTAAATCTGGGTATCTAGTTTCGGAGTCTGGCTTCTGCAACCAGTGTGTCTCTGCTACTAGAAAGAAAATAGTCACTGCAACAGCTGTTCTCCAAACACCCAGACCTTCAAGTGTTTCCTTCATATTTCTCACTTTTAGAAAAATAACCATAAAAATCAATGATTCAGTTAGCTGTCCATGTTCTTTCCTAAGATATACCTGAACATAAATCTATATTTACCAAAGTAAGAAATGTATTTATGTATATTTTGTGCCATCTACTGTATCCTTTGACATGAGGAATTATGGTCTAGACTGAAATAAACGATTAAGATATTTGCAGAGTTTAGTTTCAAGGTAAAAGGCTGGACAGGCCCAGAGCAGGAAATGGGTCAGGAACAGGAAATGTCAAGTCAGGTCCAGACAGGTAAACAGGTGGACAGTCAGACAGTCATATAGGCTGTGTGAACAGCAGGCTACTGAGTCAATTCTAAGAGTTCACAACCTTGATTGCATACATTAGGTCACAGGTGATAGGCTGGTATGGGGGCTGTACAATCACAGTGTTAGATGTCCATCACTTAACGGGATCTAGGTGAATGTGTTGGCTAGTTTTATGTCAACTTGATACAAGTTGGAATTATCTGAAAGGAACCTCAATTGAGAAAATGCCTCCATTAGATTCGGCTGGAAGGCATTTTCTTAATCTGTGGTGATGAGGGAGGTGATGTGGGTGGTGCCATCCCCGGGCTAGTGGTCTTGCTTCTGTAAGAAAGCAGGTGAGCAAGCCATAAGCAGCACTCCTCCTGGCCTCCTGCATCAGCTCCTGCCTCCAGGTTCCAGCCCTGCTTGATTTTCTGTCCTGACTTCCTTCAGAAGGACTACAATGTGGAAGTGTGAGCCAAATAAACCCTTTCCTCCTCAACCTGCTTTTGGTCATGGTGTTTTGTCATAGCAATAGTAACACTAACTAGGACAGTGAGGGAGTTCTACCATTTCCTCATTTTGGTGTGTAGTAGACATCCTTGGGCCTGGCTTTCCTGATATGATTCCCATAGGCTCATATGTCCCTGAAGTTTTAATTCTCCCCCATAAACATACAGTGTGTCTCCCTTTATAATTTCAGAGATAAGTCATTTGTTAGTCTGGATGAGTGGTGCTTAACAGATAGTACAGTGTCTGGGTCCACCTAGGGGCTACAGTAATCCTCCCTCAAAATGGAGTCAAAAGCTTCTTATAAAATGGAATCTCTTAGGGCAGTGTGCAACGTGGGGATAAAAAAAATCCCACTGCTTTATACAATATGGCGTATCTTAGATCAGGACATAGCCTCATCTCCTGATTTTAGAGATGTGTAGGAGAGAAGTTTGAAGTAAACTGTTTAGGCAATAAGACTTTGAAAACAAAAACAAAACATAGGACTATATATCTGTAAATGGTATTAGTCATGGATTTTCCCAGGAGTTATCTTCCGACACTAGGTGCACACCCTGAGTAAGATGAGACCCTTGTGTTTAAGTGCCTTGTAGCTCACTGGGCAATACGAATATGTAGATACTCTAAATAGAGAAAAGGCACAGTGAAGTTTACAAGGTGTTATATTAGCAGTCTAAGAGGATTCTCCGCCTCAGAGTATAGAGCAGGCTTGTCTATTTTGAAAAGATCTGGTAACGAAGAAGGGAAGGAGAGAGGGCAGAAAAGAGGTGAAGAAAGGGAGGAGGAGAGATATATTTACAAAGGAATAAAAGGAAATAACCTAATAGTAGTCAACTGTATATAGGAGAAAAGAATTCATGAATTTATTAATACCATATGCATAAATCATATATGTAGATTTTTCTGCCTCCATAGCTAGAGTTTCCTTGAGTACATCCTGACCTTGCACAAAAGAGCTGACCTGAGGGCCAGAACTGTATTTACTCTGGATTCAGACAGGTCTGGGCATGTCTTGTGAAGTGACTTGTGTTCACTAAGATACTATTCTCTTGATACTGAGGAGGGTGAAGTGATGTTTAAGAAGCAGCTTGTTTGGGATATAAATCACAGTAGAGAAGTCAAATCTCTAGACTGGGGGCTCTGGAGACCAGGTTTCATTAGTCATTCGTGTTTTATTTTTGCAAGCATGTTTTTAGTAGCAAGGTGTGTGTTTATGGTGTGTGCACGCGCACGCGTGTGTGTTTAGATCATACTATGCCCTGCTCTAAATTACTCCATAGCGTGTAAAAAAATGTTTCTTTTCAGATTCTGCCTTGCTTGGACAGACTTTATTTTATAAGTAGCTATTGACTTCATTCAGAGGGAGAAGGATGACGGGGCTCCCGGATGGGCATGTCTGCCACCACCCAGGCAACACTAACTAATAAAAAATTTCTTCCTGGAAGTATAAACAGGGCCATCGATAAATTTGTATGGGGCATATCAGGGAAATTAGGTTCAAGGATTAGAGGACATGCCAGACTGGGGAAAGTCTGGACCACAGTCCACCCGCACCACATAAAGTGATGGATCCCTAGCACTTCAACAGCACAACCCCATGCCAGTCTATCATCTGACAGTTGGTGGGTCATCAAGGATGACAGGACCATGCCATCAAGGAACAAAGAACTCTCAACTGTTTCTGGGGCTTTGGCTCATCTTGGTGCCCTGCTGTTGATGTGACCTATTTTACATCTGTTTGTTTATCTGTTCACCCACCTTGACATGAACCTACCATTTCCTACATCTTTGCTCTGAAACACCACCCTCCCACTGCAGCAGTTTCTCTCCCGGTCTGAGTTTCTTATTAATACCAACTCTACTTAACTTCTCTCAGCTCAGTTTGGAAATCTCCCATACCCTGTAATAATCATTCTGCAAACCACTTATACACACACAGATATTTGTACTGTGTGTTACATAACATGAGAGTTAATATTAGTAATTAAGACTGGACTGGAAGAACCTGCATTTGTCTTAGCCAGCTTACCTGGGTAGGAAGGATTGTCTGGCAAATTGCTGCTGTTGAAACTGCTACACCTTATGAACGGATTGTTCGTCAATACATGCTAACAGTATGGAAAGACACAAACATGTTTGTGTATATTTCTGGCAAAGCATATTCATGACATTATGTGTATGCACATATGTGTGAATGTATGTGTGGACAGCAGAGGTACACACAGTGTCTTCCTCAGTCACTTTCCACTGTAGTTTTGAAATAGCATCTGTCACTGAACCCAGAGTTCATCAGCCACTAGACAGGTTGTCCAGTGAGCCCCTGGCATCCAACTCTCTGTTGCCCTAGTGCAGGGATCATAGGAACGTGCAGCCATGCTAGGCTTTTTATGTGGGTTCTGGGGTTCTGAACTACGGTCCACATGTTTGCACAGCAAGGTCTTTATCCACTGAGTCTTCTCCATAGCCCTGCTAGCAAGGATTTTTGAAAGTCACATACTACATTTAAGAATAAACTATTGACTTTCTAGTTCAAAGAAAGATGAAAAATACAATTTTTACAAAATATTTAACACAATTTAGCATTTTCCATGGAGGCTATGGTAGTATAGCTAATTTTATGCAAATCTAAATCTATGTTAGCAGTATGGATGGAATTGGAGCCCAAGAAGGTAAATGAAATGAGTCAGACACAGAAAGGCAAAGACCACATATTTCTTACTTACGCTTATGTGGAAGCTAAAAAGGTTGAGGTTCCAGGACAGAATAGAATAGTGATCACTAGAGCTGAGGAAGAATGAGCAAGGAGAAAACAGAATTAGGTGGGATAAGAAGTGCTTTCTCAGTTACTTTTCCCCTTGCTGTCAAAATATGTTGACCAAAGCAAGTTAAGGAAGGATGGGACTGTTCTTGCTCATTGTTCAAAGGTGCAGTCTTTCAGGGTGGGTATATCATGGCAGAAGGAACTGAGGCAGCTGCTTACCCTTCATCCACAGTCAAGAAGCAGCGAGATATGAAAGCTTGCTTTCCTCCTTTTCTACAGTCCAGGATCCTATCCTGGGAATGGTGATACCCACAGTGGGCAGATATTCCCATCTTATTTAACACAGTCAAGGTGATTCCTTCTGCACAGGCAGAAACCTATCTCCCAGGCACACAACCCTACTGAACACATTCTGACACTCTTTCAAAAACCTTAATAGTGTAATAAAATGATTATGGCCAAAGATAACGCCTCATCAGACACAATAGCATATGAAGTGTTTATGTATCACTTTTTGAATTATAGCTCCTCATCTACATTAAATGAGAGTTCTTCTGAATCAACTTGGAACATTTTTTTGTCACATTTTAATATTTTTAGACTGGTACAAAATAACGGATATATTTATGGGGTATGGTGTGATAATTTGATATGCACGCAAGTTACAATGATCAAATACGGAATTTTAAACTCCTATCTCCTAGTTCTTTCTAATGGGTGTAATAAATTGTAATTATCACACTGCTGCGGTTTGAGGCATCAGAAGTTTTTCGAATTATCTAACTGTCCCTTTTATTCTTCTGGTACTTGTGATTGTTAATGTCAATTGATAATTGGTGCTCTCTGGAAGCATACCTTCCCATGGGAGAAGCTCTCCAGGGATACACCAAGACAAACAGGAAAAGTGGCTGCAGTTCTGGGAAAGACAGCTTCCACTTCAACAATAGAAGGAGATGGAGTAAAAGATACCTCCCTCAACAGGAGAGAAGAAGGCCATGACAATTACTGTATAGTCTGGCGGAAGTGTAACAATAGGCATGTGGCAACAAAATTGCAATTAAGGTTCTGAGGTGTTAGTTAGGACTCGTGGAAGAAGATTTTTTATTTAATTTCAAAATGTATCATTTTAGCAGCAACACATGTGGAATGTTGGCAAAGGAAAGCATGCTTTCTTTCCTTCAGAAAACCACCTTGTGTTTCTGGGTGACAGGAGGAACACAATAGAGCTAAATATACACAAATGAAGCCCAGCAACTGTGGGATTGAATGAGATGCAGAGGATGGAAAGCTTCCATTTAAATGCAGAATTAGAGAGGATTCTGATGTGGAAAAGGCCCAGAAAGAGATAGGATCAAAGATTATTGCACAATGAAGGGCGTGGACTCAGAGGATTTGGGCTTGGTCATCAAATCCCTGAATTCCAGCATTATTACATATTTACTAAAGCTTTCTCAAATTATCTTAAAATAAAGAATGGGAAGGTCTGCTTTATAAAACAAGGTAGCCTGTCATGGTGGCATTTGCCTGTGATGTTAGAAGTCAGTAGCAGGAGGGCCAGGAATTCAACGTCATCCCACAGTTAGAGGTCATCCTGAGACCTTGGCTAAAAAGGGGAAGGAGGACAGAAATATATTGAATTCATCCTGAAAGAACAAGTTGTAAATCTAGTGCAAAATTTAAAACTCAGGATTGTGATCGTCAATTTATCATGTACTTTGCTAAACATTTGGGCAGCTAGATTATTTCCAAAGCTTTCCAAGTTAACACTCACAGAACAACAAACACTGTCACTCTTGGTGGCAGGAAGGTATGCTTTTCATCTTTTGAGAGAATGGAAATGATCTGACATTTTACTGTCTTGTAATAAGGCAGTGGCTGGAGTTTAGAATATGAGCCCCAGTTTCTGACTTCCATTTTAGGTCAGCTGCAAGGAGCGGTATGTATAATTGACAAAAACGCTGTTGACATTTTCAATTATAGATAGCCTGAGCACTTAGATGACACCAGCCTCTTATGTACTGTGCAGCTGATTCTAGGGGCATCCTCAGAGTTGCTGTCTGAGAGCAACTTGTTAACGAGCTCCTGATGTGTTATTTCATACTGTGAATAAACAGAAGCCCTCACATAACATTAATGCCCTAGTATGAGCTTTGCACAATGGTAACAAGAAGGTGAGCCTAATTAGTCCCTTCCAGCAAAAGTATTTGAAAAATTTTCCATTGCTCAATATCATCCCATAATGGAAAATACACTACATGAGAAGTATGTGTAAATATTTGAGTCGAGTTAAACTGATTTCAGTGTCACAACCTATCAATCATTAACACTTCAAAAACATACACCTGGCTTGATGTTGCCAAGGTACATTCTC
This sequence comes from Cricetulus griseus, assembly GCF_003668045.3. Classification (NCBI taxonomy): domain Eukaryota; kingdom Metazoa; phylum Chordata; class Mammalia; order Rodentia; family Cricetidae; genus Cricetulus; species Cricetulus griseus. The sequence continues at coordinate 16,455,361 of NW_023276807.1, read as the reverse complement.
TCTCTGAAGACTTTTCAGACTCTCATGAGAATTGGACAGGCCCCTAGTGAACACTTAGTCTAATCTTTTATTGTCACAGGTGACAAAACAGACACCAGGAATGTCTGGAGGACTTTCAATCTCACAGCTTCAGCTGGTTCCCAACATTGCATCCTTCAGGTCCTGAGTGTCACCTTCCTTTTAAGTAAGACACTGTGCTGACTTACTGCTCACCTCTTCTTTTGCAGGACTTGAATCTGAATACAGTGACATTGTCATAGTTGTAGAAATGTGAGTGAAACAGTCTAGAAAACCCTAGGCACAGATATTTGCTTCTAAGGCTGCTTTATGAGGTCCTCCCACAATATAAAATTATAGCTTCCCCTGTGAGACAGAAGCAGAAGAACTATGACTTAGTTCTCGGCCAATCTAGGTTACAGATAGACATCCTATCTCAAAAACTAAAGCCAATGCTGGGTACAGTGGCTCATGCCAACAACGTCAGCATTTGGAAGGTGGAGGTGTGAGGATTACTGTGAGTTGTAGGGCAGACTACAGAGTAAATTCCATGTCAGACTGAACTACATAGCAAGGTCTTGTATTGAGTGATAGAAAGTGAAAAACTCCCAATGTAATCCAACAGGGACAAAACCAAGCCAAATCCTCCAATCTTTTTGGTCTCTAGAGAAAGAGCTATGGAAACATTAGCTTGCTGTTACAATACTATGATGTTAAATATGGTTCACACAATAGTGGGTGGCCTGTGGCATATGGGAAGAATCAGTACCATGCAAGTGGGACTTAGAAATTCTTAAAACTTTAGAGAGCAAACAGCCTGGATTACTCAATTATTCAATTTCTAGCATATCTTGGAAAACAGATATATATGTATTAGATGATGAATTTGGTCTAAAAGGAGACCAGTCAACCCAAGTCTTTGGCCATGTGTGGTTAAAGTCATAACCTTTAGGCTTTTGTAATATCCCATGATATTAAAAATATTCGAGCTGACAGGTTGAGAGAGGAGAGAGCCAAGGTGTGAGCAGCATTCATTTGTGGAGGAAGGCTCTGGCTTTGGAATACTTACATTGAAGGATGGCTTGCCTTTTTTAGGTAGAGCAGCTGTCAGGTCGGCTGGGTAGAAATTCAGGATTTCCATGTGCTTCTGTTAGAAATGTTGGCTTAGGGTAAGGTCTACGGAGGACTTCACTGACCACTTCAGAGATGCTCACTGCAGTGAGCTGGAGTGTGAGACTGGAGTTACCTCTCTCCCTCTCTTTTTTACCAGCAGTTCTAATTCTTTGCTTTTTAGCCAGAGCTATGGTTGCAGATTCATCATGTTTTTGATCTCTGAGTATCAGAGACAATATGGGGCGATAGTCCACAGCCCACACAGCAGGGATCTACAAGAAGATGGGAGGTTTACTAAATCAGGACATTGAGCATGCTCAGAGAGTGCTGTTCCCAGTCTCACCCTCTTCTATGACACTAGCTAGTCCCTGAGCTTGGCTTATGTTATTGGTAGAGATGCTGTGGCTTACTCCCTTAAAATGTAAAAACACTTCCAGCTCAGAGCTTGGGCTTGGCTTGATACTTTTTATTTTCCATATTGAAATTACTAACTAAGTTAAATAGAATGGACAGGCAGACAACAGGAATACAAATATGGTTCAAGACAGGTTTTTACAGAGAAATGGTATCTATAGAGAACCAATTCATTGAAATTAAAATATTTCAGTCAATATTTCAATTTCCCTCATGCAACATTTTAAAGCCTTGGGCTATGGGTATGGTTTAGTTGTAAAAGCACCTGCTGTGCAGGCACGGATATCTGAATTTAAATTCTCATAATCCATGTCAGAAGCCAGCACATAGTACAGGCATCTATGATCCCAGAGTTGCCAATGGAATGTGAAGACAGAAGGACCCACAGAAACCCTCAGGCCAGCTAGCTTGGTCTATGAAGCAGAAAACTAATCAAAAGGCCTTTCCTCCAACAAGGTAGAAGGTGACAATTCACATGCAAAGTTTTCCTCTGACCTCTACACATGCATTGTGACATGAATATGCCACACACATGTACAGATATTGCACACAAACATACAGTCTTTTTGCGAAGTCTTATTGGGTTGTATGGTGGCAATGGAAAAAAATATGACCTAATTTTTGGTACTTTATATGATAAATAACAAAAATTAGTATTGATAAATATTAAAATCATGCTGGGAAGTAGCATGAAGAAAAGATTTAGAGCTCTGGAAGCCAGCTCTTGGGAAGGCAGTGCCAGACCGGGCAAATGTGCTGTTTTCTCACATGGTAATTGGGGTCCTAATACTAGGACCTAGCCCATAGAGCCACTGTGACATATGCTGGTAATAACAGAAATCAGTTGTGATGCAAATACCTTAAGAATTTGACACAGTTATATTGACACCAGAGATATCAATTACCAGGATAACTCACCCACTGATTGGGGCCATAACTCAGTGGTTCCCACCTGGTATGCAGAGGGCCACAGCAAAGATAATAGAAACCCAACCTGGCAAAAATATTTTGCATCAACTGAAATAGAAGCAACTCATGACATTGGCACAGCTACGTTACTAGTGGGAAAATTACAGCACCAAATGCTGTGTTAGGAAAGAAGAGAGCTCATATTAACAATTCAAGGTTCGATATTTAAAAACCAGAACACAGGGGCCCGAAGAAAGCATACAGAAGGAAATGATGAAAATAAGAGAAGAAATCGATGAAGTAGAAAGCAGAAAATATATCTGCGGACTGTGCCATTATTTCTTTGCAAAGATCAATAAATTTGATAAGCTTGAAGATTAAAAGACAGGGGTGGGAGTGGAGTGGTGGGGAAGAGAAAAGATTATAGCAATATTAGTGATGAAATAAGGGATACCACTTCAATAGATAGTTTTTAAAAATGGATTTTTAAGAAGGGGGCTGGGGATAGCTCTGTAGGTAAAGTGCTGGCTGTGCAAGCATAAGGACCAGTGTTTGGATTCCCAGTTCTCACATAAAAGCTAGGCACAGTCACTCGACTGTGATTCCAGCACTGGGGCGAGGAAGCAAAGACAGATTTTGGGGACTCAGTGTCAAGCCAGTCTAACTGAAACGGTGAGCTCCAGCTTCAGTGAGATACCCTGTCTCAGAATAAACGAATAACTAAATGACACAGAATGATACCAACGACTCCAGAGAACTTCTGATGCTTACCTCTGGTACATGTACAAACACACACACACACACACACACACACACACACACACACACACACACACACACTCACGCTAAAGAAAGGGTATGCATAGTTTTATTCCAGTAAATTTAAAAGTTAGATTGAGCTATTAAAATGCCTTTGAAGTCACAAACTACAAAAGTTTGCCCAAGAAGAGACAGGTAATTTGACTCACCCATTAACACCTGTGCGAGTCAGCAAAACATCGTCCCATAAAGAAAACCCCAAACCTGGACCGCTTCCCCAGTGAGGCCACCACCAGGTATGCAGTCTGGGGAGATGGGCCACTTCCACACGGACTTTCAGAAAATCAAAGAGCGAACATGTCTGAACTCCTTTGGACAGTAAAAGCAAAACAGAACCAAACAAAAAGCCCAACCTCCAATAGTTCTCCTGAACATTCATGCAAAAATCCTTAACAAAGCACTAGAAAACAAACACATCACAAGCCACAAGTTTATCTCTTGAATCCAAGTTTAGTTTAAGAATTTTAAATCTGTCATGATTAGACATCAAATTAACCTATGGCTGTCTTAGCTGATGTGTTATATATGTGTGCATATTTCTTTGAATGTTACTTTTTTTCATTTGTCCTTTTTTATTTTTGTTTTGCAGGAATGTATGTCTGTGGACTACTCGTGTGTCTAATACAGAAGCAAGAGGAACATGTTGGAAACCCCTTGATCTGGAGTTACAAATGGTTGTGAGCAGCCCTGGGGGTTCTGGGAATCAAACCCAAATCATTTGCAAGAGCAAAAATGCTCTAAAGCACTGAGCCATTTCTCCAGTCCATACTTTCCTTAAAAAAAAAATTATTTTGTCAGAATGTGGTGGTGCATGCCTTTAATCTCAGTACTTGGGAGGAAGTGGAAGGTGGATCTCTGTGAGTCTTAGGTCTATGTAGAGTTCCAGGCCAGTCAGAATTACATAGTAAGATCTTGTCTAAACAAAATGAAACAACAACAAATCAAAATGAAACAAAAGTAAATTTATTTTAATTATGATTATACTTCTAGCAACGTTATTTGACTTACACAAAAGGCAGTAACTTATCCTGTAACGATAAATCTTTATGCCAAAGCTGCCTGAGCTCTGCCACCACATGGGCACTTTCTGCCAGCTGCCCGAGTTCTGCCCACCAAGCTCTGCCCGGCACCTTAGAGCCCCAAATAACACACAGATTTTACATTAGTTTCAAATGCTGTTGGCCAATTGACTAGGATTTCTTATATGCTAGCTCAGTCTTAATTATCATAAATCTATATATTTTATAAGACTTATTGAGGATGGTAATGATCACAGCCAATCTCTTTTTAAAGGAAAAAAGGAGGAATAGGATATGGAGGTGAATACATTGGTATGGATTTTCATTTATTGATACAAATTTAAGGTCAATTTTGTGATATGCATAATTAAATACAGATTATATAGTCACCTATAATAGTTACAACCTACAGTTAGGTTAGTTAGATTTTCTAGATATACAGAGATGTATTTGAGATGGATAGATATTCTTCAAACCTTTCAAAGACCTACAGAATATATGGTATTTAAATGACTTAGGGTTTTTCATGACAGTGAGATATAACTGCTCCTGGCACACCAATTACATCTGAGAGGAGGATGGACATAGAAGAAACTCGTTATGGAGTTTGCCTTCAACATGGCAAATTAGCCATTTGTGCAAGAAAGTGCTCTTGCCTGTACTGTTTGTTGATGTATAAACTGGGCATTCAGGACCCACAAGAAAGTGACTGCTGAACTTACAAAACAAGATGAACAGTTCTAAAGGGTTCCTGCTGAAATGGAGAAGTGTGCCAGACACACTGTGGCCTACGGGCTGAAGATGGATGACCTAACATTACAGAGGAACTTTGGGTGACTGTCCAGGTAGTGAGATGTCTCTGCCAATTCTAGAGATTATATATTATCCTTTTGTAGTCTTTGATGGAGTTGAAGACAGATAGTTAGTTATAGTTTTTTTTTCAATTATTATAAAAGATAAGTCACCCCTCTTTTTATTTATACAGAAAAGAGGAGATGATGGGGCAAGTCCTTTTGTGTATATGTTTATCTTATTTGTTGTTGAATAAAGCATTGTTGGCCAATAGGGGAGCAAGATAGGTGGGATTAGGAGTCAAGGAGAATTCTGGGAAATGTAGGAAAGAGAAGTCTGGTGATCCAGGCAGGAAGTGACATAGCAGGCAGACTCATATATAAGCAGGGACAAACAGGAAGTCACTCTCTTGCTCTTCCTCTTCCTCCTGCTCTCTGCTCTCTCTGGAGCCACCATGTGATCCCGGGAAGAGGACACCAGCTGAAAGCATCCTCGAAGATAAGTCTTATAAAAAATAATATAGATTTATGATAATTAAGACTGAGCTAGCATATAAGAAATCCTAGTCAATTGGCCAGCAGCACTGTTAACTAATATAAGACTCTGTGTTTTTCTGGGTTCCCATGTGGCAGCAGGGCTCAGGCGGATGCAGTAAAGATTTATCATTACACTATCCCTTTTGATTTTTCTTACACTTAGTTCTTGTATTCCTAAGTGTTAGCAGCTTCTGTTATTTATCTTTGTGTATGCAGACACTTGCTAAGGTTTTACAACAGAAATAGTTTTCAAGCTGCATTATCAGTTTCTTCAGTGGGACTTCATTCTCCTCACACTGTCCTGGATGCCCATTCAGAAACTATGTTTCTGCATACCTCACATTCTTTGAAAATGGCAATGTCACTTTCAGTTCTGTCTGCAGTGTGTTTGTGTCAGGGCTGGTAACAGGGCTTCACGCTGCACACAGGTCCCGCTCTTCTCACAGTTAATGCTTGCTCCTATGTCTTTCGAAGATCCAACTACTAATTCCTCTTCACACATTTCCTATAGACTGAAAATTTCAGGTATGAATAGGCTCAGACATCAGGGATTTTATCTTTTTGATTCAGTTTGGACGGTTGGTTTCCAGGAATTCTGAGCAATTGCCATCTTGAATTTCTAAGATGGCAACTCCAGATGTTTCCTTCTGGTTTCTTTCTTTTTCAAAAAAATTTCTTTTATGTGTTTCTTCATTTTCTCTCAGATTGGCTCATTTATTCTCTGTTGTTCTTGTGGGTTTTTCCACTTTAAATTTTGTAGTTGTCAATTTATAGGCATCTGGGGTTCAAGGCAACATAAAATAAGAATTTTACTTGCATGTACTAGATTCTAGTAACTAAACTAATATACCAAATTTACAACTGAGTTGGCTGATTTTAGGGTAATTGCACACAAGCTAGAGTCATTTGGGAAGAGACTCCCATTTTAGAAAATGACTCCATGAGATACTGCTATAGGGTATTTTCTTAATTAGTGATTGATGTAGACAGTCCATTCCATTGTGGGTTGTGTTATCCCTGAACTGGTGGTCCTGGATTGTGCAAGAAAGCAGGCTGAACAAGCCAGTAAGCAGCACTTCTCCTTGGTTTCTGCATTAGTTCTTGGCCTCAGGTTCCTGCCGTCTCAATGGACTACATGTGATCCAGGACATATAAGCCTCCCCAAATTGCTTTTTGTGAAACGTTCCCCTCTGACCCACCAGCCAGCTCCCAAATTATGACATGGAGACCACCCATCAATAATGAAATCTCGGCCTATAGCTCAGGTCTGTTGCTTACCAGCTCCAACACCTCAAATTAACCCATTCACATTAATCCATATTCTTTCCCATGGTGCTACCTCACCTTCATCTTGCACCTCCACTTTCCTCTCTGTGTTTCCTGGCATCTGGATTCCTTCTCCTCTTCCTTTCTCTCCCAGGAAATTCTGCCTCTACCTCCTGCCTAGCTATTGGCCCCTCAGCTTTTTCTTATAGCAATCACAGCAAATACAGCTTCACACAATGTGCAAATACCCCACGACAGCTTTTGGTCATGGCTTTTTATTACAACCACATAAACCTATCTAAAACAACAGTAGTCTAGAAAGTCCCCCTGTGATTCATGGTTAAAATATCTTAAAATACTTCAGCTCCTTCATGGAACCTTCAGTAAATTAGGAGGAAGGCCAGAGAGATTTAGATAGAAGCTAAATGCTAGTTTTTCAGAAAAGTCTGCCTCACTCATTCTCTGATACAGGACTTTTAAGACGTCCGGACTTCCTCTTTGTACACAGTGAGCCTTTTAAGTGTTCTTTTTCTCAGTACAGCAAAATTATTTAGGACATTGTGAAATAACGGTGAGATAGTAATCATCTATATTGGCACAATGTCTTCTATGTAGAAAAGCCTGCCAAGTGCTTGCAACTTGAAGGGAATTGTTGTTGGTAACTGAAAAGTGTCTTTCTGAAATGTGATTTTACCATCCGAGGTAACATTTTAAAGAAAGGGGCTCTTCTTAGTGAACTGTGAAGAAACCAAGGACTGTGACCCACTGGAATCTTTCCTGTAGAATGTCGTCAAAATTCTACTGGACAGCCGAGTTGGGTTTCCTGTGTTGCCTTATGGCTGCAAGCCATCACCGAATTATAGATAGCTAGAGCATTCATGCCCTTGGAGATGGCATTTGTCATGTGATTCTCGGAGGGAGTTCCTTGAAGACTTCCCAAAGGTTAAAGGTATAAATAAATAAATAAATAAATAAATAAAAAGAATTTGACATAAAATTAACTTGATTGTTTACAGTTTCTAAATGGGCTAAAATATGCTGAAAAATGAATAAAATGACAGGAAGTGTGTGGCTCCTCAAGGCTGTTAATACAAACGAACAGGGAACTAGACTTGAGAATAATATAAATATTGCCCTTAACTGGACAGTAAATTTTACTAGATGTAACTTATCACCTCTATAAAGGCATTCAAGATAATTACTTCATGCACATTTCTGACTTTTAGAAATTATAAGATAACCCCAAAACATCAAGCCAGGTAAGGCTGCAGAAGCAAATACACGATTTTCTAGGCCAGTGTTTAAATTCTAAACACAGTGGCACCCTTTACTTGGCAGTCAGAGTCCTGGTCACGCAGTCCAAACCCACAGCTGGGAGCCAGAACATAAACACAGAGCCTCCTCCAAGTGTTCACGGTCCACGTGAGAAAGCCAGAGCTTTGTTGTTGGTAGAGACAGCAACCTTCATGCTTAGCAGATAGTCGATTGCACAAGTGTTTATCATAACAGAAAGCCTGCTTTATTAGGCAAAGTCTCCTTGCTGCTATAAGATGGAAAGATGAAACTTGCTGAACTTCATTTTCTTCAGTATACTGAGTTTCTCTTGGGTCAAATAAAATCTATCACATCATTTTAAAATTCGGCATTAATTGAGAAGCTAAAAGTATGTTAAATGTGGATCAGAACTGGTAGATAACAACTTTGGTAACAGAAGGCAATTCATTCATTGAACAAACATTTTCTTGGGTTCATGCCATGCCTGCTGAGCTTTCTAAGAGGATACAGCAGTGGACAAAATCTTTGTCTTTGTGAAACTTGTTCTGTGACATAGTAGAGAGAGGCGACAATAGACATAGTAAATGAATTGGTGTAATGGCAGAAACCAGGGCATGGTAGAAGGCAAGAAGCGACACAGGAGCAGCTCCGGGTTGAACATAGTTTTTGCTTCTGTTCTGCAGACATGAGAAGTTGTTGCTGGCTAGAGTGAGACAGAACCACAGTGCCATGGCCACGTGCTGATGGTGTGCATATTGTGGCCATTGCCAGGACCCATGCTTTCACCTGGAGTTTGATGAGAAGGCCATGGCAGGTTTTGAGTTGACACACCAGAGAAAATTCAGCATGGATTCTATGTGAAGAAGGCTTGGTAAAAAGATCACTGTCAGCTGGACAGTAAGTATTGTGTTAGCTACATTGATTCAGCTTTTGCTCATGCATGCGCGCACGAAAGTGCATGTGCACTCGCACACGTGCGTACAGATGTACAAGCCTATGCACACACAGAGGTTAGAGGAGGACATTGTGTGCCCCTTTTCTATCGTGCTCTGACTTACTCCTTTGAGGCAAGGTCTCTTCCTGAACCTGGAGCTCACAGTTTCCCGTTAGGCTAGCAGTCAGTGATCTGCAATGATCCTTTTAGCTCCACCCCACAGTGTTGGCATTATAGGTGTGTGCATGACCTGCAACAAGCCAGGCATGGCCTGTTATATGGGTTCTGGGACTGGAATTCCGATTATCATAGTTATGCAAATATTCTTAACTGCAGAGCCCTTTCTTCAGCCCCCACATCCATTCCTACATGAAATGTAACACTCTTGGTTGGCTATGTAGTATTCCCCTGGAATAGCTGTTAGGAGTTAGGATCTCCTGGGAGACAGGCCACCAGGAGCATCCTTTAAATGGTACATTTTTGTCTCTGGACTTTGCTTTCGTCTCTTGCTTCTCTTCCCTAGCCTTGTCTTCCTTCTCTTCTCACTCCCAAAGTAATGGAGGTGGCCAGTCTTGAATAGCTACCTCTGAAATCATAAACCCAAATCACCCCTTTTCCCTGTGAGTTGATTTTGCTCAGGTATTTTGTCACAGCGATGGAAAGAAGGCTAACACAGATAATCACTACATGTTCTTATTTCTTGCATAAAGCCTGTCAATGAGATTGTCAGTATTGCATGAGGCCCTTGTTCAGGGAAGCCACTCATGCCCAGACCTTGAATTAGCTTAGCTAGTTTGGACAAAGGGACAAAGTTCCATCCCTCTCTCCACTCCAGGACAGTTACTAATAGCATATTGATTCTTCAGGAGAGGATCTGGGTCAAACAGCTCCATCCAAATAGTTTTGGCGTAGTTTGCCATGATTTTTCTCCAGAATGGAACTGAGAAGCATACAGTCAATGACAGAAGGGAGAGAGGACCCAAAGGGTAGTGAAATGCCGAGTAAAGATTCAGGAATTTGTGCCTGATAAATCTCGTACTGTCTTAGCCAGTAAGTTATTGCCATGAAGAGATACCATGACCATGGTAACTCATAAAAGAAATCATTTAATTGGTGCTGGCTTATAGTTTCAGAGTTTTAGTCCATCACCGTCATGGCAGGGAGCATGACAGCACACAGGCAGACATGGTGCTAGAGAAGTAGCTGAGAATTGGAATCCAGATAAGCAGGCAGCAGGACGGGAAAGCCACTGGGCCTAGTTTGAGCTTCTGAAACGCCAGAGCCTACCCTCTGTGACAAAGTCCCACCGACTCCAATAAGGCCACGCCTCCTAATCCCTCTCAGGTAGTGCAGCTCCGTGATGACCTAGCATTCCAATATATGAGCCTGTGGGGGTCGTTCCTATTCTACCACACTTTCTAAAACATTACATAAGCTAGGGCAAGAGATCTCATGCCTTCATTGTAATCTGTCAATGCCTTTAAATATAATGCATCGAAGAGATATGCTTTGTCTCATGACTGTGTAAGAAACATGAACACACAGTCCTGAGCTAGCCTGTCTGACCAGGGGACCCCACCACAAGTAATCTAACTTGTCTTCCATTTTCTACACCTACAAAAAGGAAGTAGCTGGATTACATAGAGTTGTTGAGAAGAGTAAAAGACCATATAGTTCTCAGACAGAATTGGAAGGGTACCATAGGCCTGCGACCCCAGCTACACAGGAGACTACTGAAAGAGGGTTACAACATTAATGCCGGCTTCGACTGCAGTATTCGTTCAGGTCTAGCCTGGGGAACATAGCAAGACCCTGTCTCAAAATAAATTGTGCAAAGAGGGCTGGGGATATAGCTAAGTGCTTGTCAAGCATCCATGAAGCTATAGATTCAGTTCCCGCTACTGGAAAAATAAATTAAGGGAAACAAAGAAGGAAGGAAAGGAAGTAAGCTCCCTGCCAGAACATTTGTTAGGAACCCTGTAGGCACTGATGATTAAAGAAACACCAATATTTCTTGGTGATAAAAATTTCTGTAAAATGGTGGTGTTTAATATCTACTGTTAGAGTCCTTTCAAAAAGAACATTTATATAGCATGTTGGCAGATTATAAAAAGGCCCAGACAGTGCCTGGGAACAGGATTGAAAAGAGCTTCTGTATACAAACACAAAGTGACTGCCTGCTCCATGGTTTCCACTTTATTCTACAGGCATTAAATTAAAAACAAGACCCTTCCCATCATTGAAGAGTTGAGTAGCTTTTGCTTAATATCTCACTCCTCTATTCCCCCTTCCATCCCTCCTCTATTCCTCTCCTTTGTCCCCTCTTCTATTCCTCTCCTCCGTCCCCTCCTTTATTCTTTCCCTCTACTCCCCTCTTCTATTCCTCTCCCATTATCCTCCTTTTCCCCTCCTATCTTATTTTTTCCTGTTCTTTCCTCCTCTCACTTCCTCTCCCTTCCCCTCCTTTCCTTCTCCTCTCTTTTCTTCTCTTCCCTCTCCTTCAAACCCCTTTCTTTTCCTTTCCCCTCCTTTCTCCTTTTCTCTATCAACAGGGTCTTCCTTTGCAACTTAATTTGAACTTTTAATCCCTTTTGCCTCAGCCTTTCAAGTGGTGGTATAGGCATGTATCGACCTACCCAGTTGAAATCAGCTATTTTTCTTCTCTTGTCTTTTAGTAAGAGTAAAATCATATATTATTTCCTAAAAATTAGGATGAGTAATTCTCCTCTTTTAAAAGAAGAATTTAAAGAATAGACATATAACAATTATATACATTGATGTATACAATTTAATGATTTGATAAGTATATACAGTGTTGTAATGATCAAATTGTGACAAATTGGCATTTATATATCCTCAAACACTTATTTCTTTGTTGGGAAATCTCCAACATCTCTTTCCTAGTTATTTTGAAATATAGAACAAATTGTTGCAAACCATGGTCATCCAACTATTCCACACAGCACCAGAAACTCTCTCTAACTTTATTTTAATGCCCCTCATCCAGCCTGCTTTTATCCCACCTACC